>NC_140592.1:106725885-107380724 GCF_964204655.1 Triturus cristatus
CTCGGTGAGGGTCAGCCCCAGGTAGTCAAAAACACCAACCAGATCAAGTGGGACACCACTTATCTTGGGATTAGCTCTTTGCAATACTAGGACGTAGTCTCCTCTGGATGGTTATGTTTTACCCTAGATCTACACCTAACATTCGATATGCCATTTGCCACAGTCCAGAGCTAGTTTCTCAACCATACCACAGAGCAGTTAGCAGCTGGATGTCACAGTCTGAGAGGATGCTACGCACTTGCCTTTATCATCTCTGCGACATAGCTCTCAGGCCCCGTATATTCTGTTGAGTCCTTCACCTTCACCAGGACGATGAAGCAGAGGTAATGCCACATGTTGTGTTCCTCCTTGATGTGCTCCTCGAACGTCACCGTCTTGTTATCAAACTTGTCCCTCTCCAGGCCTACGGGAAAAGAAGCAGAGAAGGTACTTGACAAACTCGAACTCAGGAGTACACAATATCAACGTCGGTAGGAAGGCAAGCACGCAGGCATAGGTCAGTCTTACCGCAAGAGGCGAATCATGATGGAGCAGTGACTGAAGGCCTGCTGTCTTATGACCGCACAGCAAGATGGCATTCCATGACTGTAGCACGGGCAACTGCTCCAGAGCATGACCACACATGCAGCCCAACCACCCCCAGCATGCTCAGGTGTCGCAAGCGCTACATCGTGTAACTGCAAAAACAATGACAATGAGCACTAGGTACAAAGAGCCCCACCTTCCGCCGGGCACCACTCACAAGCTAGGACAAGGCACATGTATGGGCTCTCTTCCTCCCCTATTTTCAGTGGCATCATGTGCAGAGCATTATCTGTACTAGATGGACAGCAAGGCCAAGCACATGGAGCACTATCAATTGCCTTGTTCAATTTTTGAAGTGGGTGGGTATAGGTTTTATAGTATATGTATGATGCATATGATTTGCATAAAATGTAACAATACGTTATAGTCCTGAATATACCACTGTTGTAGGTATATAAAATGGGTCTCACTGGGTGTTTTCAGTTTGTAGTTACGGGTGCTTATTTGTCACACTGCTTGACAGTCACTTGTAAAGGGGTCTCGACATGCACTGGTCTTCCTTTTCACTGCCGGAAGTATGTGTCACCTCTTAAATGCCTCTAGAAATATTGTGTGCGCTGCATTCCTTAGGAGCAGAATTGAACGGTTTCAACAGGTTTACATCCACAGACTAAGCAAAAAATCTCAACCTGCTGTTTTCCTTAAAATCCTGCATGAAAAATTTACCTTCAATGAAACTTAGTTTTATCCCTTATTATTTCTTCAAATGCACATTTTCTTCCCTTCTGCCTTCCGACTGCTTATGTATATAAAATACTCTAAACGTCATACCTAGCCATCTTAAACGCTTTTTGAAAACCATAACATTATCTATTAAATCCAGCAAGAAACTGCTTCTCACATAGCCCCCTCTAATGATAACATCTATGTTAAGTTACCACAACTAAATTGGAGTGAATGTATAGAATGAGCATGCAAAACTAACCCCAATGACTAATGGACTGAACACTAACTTTGGGAGTGTGATTCTTGCTGTAAAGTGCTTCAACACCTCGTCAGCAGTAGTAAGCACTATATGAATGCAACCTAAACAATTTAATTTAAAAACAAATTGTAATGGCACCATGTGCAGGGGGACACCCCCGGCAAAGGTGGTTCAGGCCTCTTCCATCAGGTTGTGCTGTCCAAGGGCCAAGAAGGTCCAGGCACATGTATAGACCACACACTTTTAGCTGCCTTATGCCAGTGACTTTAATCATGTGGTGACGTTATAACAGTTCTACAGAAACTTGTGTTTCTATGGGGGTTCCAGCTGGCATGGTCACCACTGCATCTGGCAGAAGGGGACAACATACCTGGGATCTAGGTGTAGTAAACAGTACCAGCTTCCCTTTCCTCTAACGCACACCTAAAACACGAACGCTAACCGACACGTTCCTGGTTCAATGCTGCGACTGGTATGCCCCTGGCTCAAAGCTGCAGCGCACCCTACATCATCGGACCAGTCATGCGATGTGCATTTGCATGAACTTCCTCTGGGACAAAAACCACATCCTGGCTGACAAGCCACCACCTGACGCAGACTGTGCCCCCAGGAGCTCAGAGCAGCAGGGCCCGCAGCTGTAACCAGGGCACGAGTTCCCAGTCTCTCCCCCAAGGTGGTTTATTCATTCAGCTCAGTCAGAAGAAGCGTGAGCAGCTTCTGTGAAAACAAGAATGCAATTTGATCTCATCAATCCTACATTGCATAAAAACCGGCCTACTATGGCGGCAGAGCTGAAAAAAACTACTAATCTTGGGCTTTGCAGAACCCAGCACTTGTGTTGTGACAAAAATATGCTATACTTATCTTTCATATCAATCACTTATAGCAAGTGACGTTAGGGTGCTAACACCCGTGGAAGGGACCCAAGTCCTCTTCTGCAAAGCCTCCTCTTTCTCTGCTCCAGAGAACTCCCCCAAAAAGCTGATCGTCCATAAGGTGATCCTTGCTATGATCAAAATAAAAGCTGACGAAGTTTCTCCTCCTCTAACGGGGAGTGAGGAGGTGGTGAATACGGTTAGGGTGATGGATTGCCTAATGTGCAATGGAGTCACAAACAAGATGGCCTTCTGAACACTCGGCTCTGGTACTTCCAGAATTAATATTAATTTTGGGGGGAACGTGGGGGGTGGAGGTTGGCACCGAACCTGCTTTTAGGGCGTACACATAAGACAAGTCAAGACCAAGTTACATCACAATTGTTTTAGGAGGGAACATGTGTCAAACATTTAATAAACGGAATCCGAACAGGTGATTTAAACAAGGATGATTAGTCCACTATAAGTAAAAAGGCCAAAAGCAGGACGATAACCTCCTCACTGCAAGGTCTTCCTGGGCTAAAGACAAAGCAAACAACAAAATATCTGACAACTTAGCTTGCAGATGGTCTGTCTTACAGGTGCCACACCAGCCACAAATGTTTTCTAGAGCCTGGTGAAAATAGGCTTTGTGAAAATATGCCAGGATGACATCCAGAACTTCGTGTGGCAAGTCAAATGCCAGCAACGGTCACCGCTCAATCAACATACATGAATGTGTAGATTGCGCAGGCTCGGGGTGGAGAAGCAAGCAATGCTGCTGTGACAGAATATCTTCCTTAAGTGGTAATCTGATCAGAGGGCAGCTGCACGTGCTCTGACGCTCTAGGCACCAGACTCTCCCAGCTCAATCCAGTGCCACTAGGATGACTTGGGCCATGTCGTTCCTGATCATCTTCTGAACTCGGGGCATGAGAGGCAGGCGTGGGAAGGCATATATAGGATTGCATGTTCCAATCCAACTGGAATGAATCTCCTTGACAGTATTTTTGTAGAAAATCCAGTCGTCAAAACCTTTGACTGCATGTTCAACAGTGGCGAGAAGATTTAACCCACTGTTGGAAGATGCAGTGCACCACCTCGAAACGTAGCCATCCTTCGCGTTCTGTCAGACACCATCAACTGAGCACGTCCGCCCTGGCAATCAAGCATCCTATCAAGTGGCTCACAATAGAAGAAATTACCTGACGGTTCAGCCAACTGCAGAGGCACAGATTCTCCTGGCACAGGATCCAGGACTCCACTCCACCCGGTTTGTTGCAGTATTAAATAGCACTGGTGCTGTCCTCCACGAGAACCTGTACTCACCTTCCCTTGATGCTCGGAAGGAAGGCATACAACACCAAATGAAGGACTGTAATTGCAACAGATGTACGAGTTACTTACCTTCGGTAACAATGTATCTGGTAGAGACGTTGTCTAGCTGCAGATTCCTCAACTTAGAATATCCCCAGGCGCGAGACTGGATCCGGAAAGGTTTTGCAGCGGCACCTCTGCGCGCCAGGGGACGGTGCCACACGACCCCGCCCTGACGTCGTCCACGTACATGACGTCAGCGAGGTCATGTAAGTCCCTCCCGGCGCACTGACGTCCGTTTCCTTCTTTTCCGCGATTGATATGTAGCCAGGTATCTGCTGGAGACCATAGTCCTCTGATCCACACCTCCACTGGGCGGCCTTCTCCACCCGGCAGAGATGCGCCTGTCACCAAAGTCAGCTCTGGGTAAGGAAGGGAGAGAGGCCTGCTGTTGAGCCAACTGCAGTACATCTATAGGACTGCAGGAGAAGTATGTTAAAATACACATCCAGCAGGTCCACTGTTCATCTTGCTGGATGAAGCCTGAAGAACCAGACTGTCTGGAATAGGATGTTGAGTGAGAAAATAAAGGCTGCCGGCGCAGGACTGGGATGTCTGGCCACGTGTTTATTCACAGGTGATTAAGAGGGCTTCAATAAGGTGCCCCTTAAGGTGTCAGTGGGGACCTCAATGAAATTGAGCAGGAGCTCATATGGGGCTGGGTCAGATTGTAAGATTACCTTAGGGACATTTGTCTTACCTTCAATAGAGGGCAGTTGTAGGTCTAAAATGTCAGATACTCATCAAATTACCACCGCAAATGATTCACTCTTCCCATGGAGGTCCAAATGCAGAGTTCAACCCTACATAAGAGAAAGTATCAAGCCCACTGGCCTCTTATGAATCCATGTAAAAATCCTCATAGTGAGGGGGAAAAGCATCCGCACCCTCAACATCTATGGATGGCAGATAGCTTTGATCAGAACTTAAAAGATAATGGAGCCATTAATGGTGTGTGTCCCTGGTAGAGGCAGATTATTATAACCGGGCTGTATGGCGACTAGTTGCGCTTCAGCAATTTTGTAGTGCCTCATCCGTCAGTATATTGCTGAAGTTAGTTCGGGGTCACATCGGAACCACTAAGGGATCCTCCTGAGAAACCATTAACTGAGGGACAGGCGCAGATCATGAAGCCGAGGCACGCCGTGGGAGCCAGTAGAATGGCTAATATCTGCAGCATGGTTTCCTTAAAGGCTTTATTTTTATGCAGCATCACCGATGGGCTGGGAAATTTGGGGTGCCTTTGGACCAACTGTGGGATCTGCTGCGCAACCGAAGATCCAGAAGGAGACCGTCTAAGGGAAACATTTTTAAATAAAGAATGGCTGGATGGGGTAGAATCCTGATACGCTTTCTTGTGATGTTTGGACTTCTATTTTGACTTGGCAGAGTACTTCACGTACAAAATTGACTGCTCACTGGAGCAAGTCTGTGTCCTCGACTTAGAGCAGGACTTAAGCAAGGAACGAGACTTCCTCTGGTTTTCGGCAACGTGCAGCTTTGCTTCTCAGTCTAGGATCATTTTTGGGTGCACTTGTTACATGTCTAAGTCTTGCCCCAAGCCCAAATAACAAAGATACATCTCATGTGGGTCAGTAATCACAATCGGAGGTAGGGAAAACAGCTAAACCATCCCACCATGCGACAAAACGTTATCACCTGAAGTGAACCAAGTAACTTAACCTTCACAGTTATAAAATACACAAATAAGATTGCTAGAGATAATAACAATCAAACTAGCAATAAACAAAACAATGATTATAATAATTCTTAATGAACCTCAGTAACTGAGGTCTAACTTAAGCGAACAGGCGACGAAGAGCTGCTTGGCCAACCGCAGCATCCGTCTTTCGTAAGTGTCCAGGCAGTAGTGCCTTGTAAAGGTATGGACACTTGTCCATGTCGCTGCCCTGCAGATGTCTGGCAGGGACACTCCGGCAAACAGGGCTGAGGATGTTGCCATCTTCCTTGTGGAATGAGCAGTCACTTTGGAAACAAGAGGGCGACCGGCCCTTTCGTGGCAGAATGTTATAGTAGAAGAAACTCAGCGAGCAATCAAAGCTCTAGTCAAAGCCTGACCCTTAGTAGGAGCAGAGAAGGCGATGAGCAATTAAGTAGATTTGTGGAATGCTTTAGTCCTTTCAAGGTAAAACTTTAAACATCGTTTGATGTCCAAGGAATGCAGAGCTCTCTGCTGGTGTCGATGGAGCAGGAAAGAACGAAGGCAGTGCCACAGGTTCGTTGAGATGGAGCGTGTTAAATACTTTGGGTATGAGCAAGGGATTAGTGCGTAGCACCACTCCATCCTGCTGGAATTGAAGATAGGGTTCTGTAGCAGAGAAGGCTTGGATTTCACTAATGCGTCTAGCCGACTTGATAGCTAAGAGAAAAGCCACCTTCCAAGATAGAAATTTGTCGCATTTGTGAATCGGCTTGAATGGTGCTTTCATGAGATGAGACAAAACAATGTTCAATTGCCAGACCACCGTAACAGGCCAAAGCGGCGGGTAGGCTCTGAAAAGGCCTTTCATGAATTCCTTCACCAATCTGCAGGACCATAGGGACGATTGGCTCAAACGTCTCCTAAACCTTGAAATCACAGCCAAATGTACTTTCACCAAGGAATGAGCGAGACCAGTCTTGGCTATGGACAGGAGATCTGGCAAAACCTCTTCTGGAGACAAAGAGAGTGGATGGCATGAGTGATTTGCACACCAGGAGCAGAATCTTCTCCCTTTGGCAGTTTAACATTTGACCGTGGAGGTGGCACAGGCCTTAAGAATGGAACAGCACTCCTCCAGAATATCTATGTCCCCAAATTCAGTGTGATGAGGAGCCAGGCCGACAAGTGAAGAGATTGAACTTGCGGATGAAGCACCTTGCCTTGGTCCATAGAAAGTAGACGTTCGGAGGGATGAAGACGAATTGGAGAGCCTTCCGTTAGGCGAAACAGCTCTGTGAACCTGCCTTGCCCACTCTGGGGCAATGAGAATGATGCAGCGAGCTTCTAGTTTCATCTTTTGCAGGACATGGGTGTCAATGGGAACGGAGGGAACGCGTAGGCAAATGTCCCTTCCCAGGAGAAATGGTAGGCGTTCCCTAGGGAACCTGGTTGAGGGAATCTGCTGGAGTAGAACTCGTATTTTTTGTTGAGAAATGTAGCGAAAAGATCCAGGGCTGGCGATCCCAAACAGTTGAACGGCATCCAATTCCCATTCATGACACTGCTTGGAATCTCTGCTGAGCAAATTGGCCTATTCGTTGAGCACCCCTGGAATGTGTTGGACTTGTAATGAGATTGTGGTGAATCAACCAAATCCGTTGTGCCAGAGTTGAGAGCCAGCAATCTTGTCCCTCCTTGTTTCTGTAGGTAAAACATTGCGGTTGTGTGGTCTGTGCCGACAAGGATTGAAGAACCTTTTATCCTTGGAAGGAAGTCACGTAGCCCTAGGAAAACTGCCTTCAGCTCCAACAGGTTGATGTGGCAAATAGATTCCTGATCCGACCACTTCCCTTGAACCTGAAGCTCTTGGAGGTGAGCACCCCATCCCTCCATGGAAGCATCCGTTATGACCATTAGAGGCTCTGGAGGAAGGAAGGACAGACCTTGTGAGAGACTGCTTTTGACTTTCCACCAGGACATCACCTTTATCATCAGAGGAGTGACTGAAATGATGTACTCGAAGAAGCCTTGGGCTTGAACTCCTTGGTTGTCTAGCTGCTCCTGGAGAAGCCTCATACGCAACAGACAGTGAGGAATCAGCGGTATGCATGATGACATTCTCAACATTGATTTGTAAATATATACGGAACTTTTTTTAATAAAGGGATTGAGCATTCTTTAGAAGTCGAGAAATTCTTCTGTAGGAAAGGCCATTGAGAGGTTGGTGTTCAATCTCACTCCCAGAAACACCAGAGAGCTGTAAGGAAGGAGCAGAGACTTCTCCTTGTTGAGATTGAGGCCCAGGGAGCGAAAAAGGCGAAGACATGCGCTTGTGGACTTTTTTGCAGCATGAAAAGTCAGAGCCTTGATCAACCAATCATCCAGGTAGGGAAGGACCTGGTTACTGCAACGCCGGAGAAAGGCTGCTACTGGCGCTAAGCATTTGGTGAATACCCTGGGCACAGACTTTAGCCTGAAGGGCAGGACCGTGAACTGGTAGTGGCACCCTGTCACTCGGAACCCGAGATAACGGGAGTGCTTTGGATGAATAGTAATGTGAAAGTACGCATCCAAAAGATTCTGAGAGGTCATGTAATCCTCTGAATCCATGAGAAAGTGAATCTCCTGGAGTGACAGCATCCGAAACGGTTGGGTTTTGATGAACTTGTTCAACAATCTGAGGTCCATGACCTGCCTCCATTTTCCAGTTCTTTTCGTTATGAGAATAAAGTGGAAGTAGAATCCCAAGTTGCGCTGACTGCGCGGCGCTATCACTATTGCCTGCTTGTCAAGAAGGAGTTCTATTTCCCTTTTGAGAAGCGCCAGATTTCAGTGAGCTGTCTTTTTTGGAGGGAAATCTGGAGATTGTTGAATAAATTCTAGGGTGTGACCATGCTTGAAGAAGTCTAGCACCCATTTGACGGATGAAATGTAGTTCCATTGAAAAAAATAATTTGGAGTAGTCTACAGCCGAATGAAGTGGGTCTGGGGTGGCGGGTGCCTGATGGGTTTCATTGTCTCCTGCCTGCGTCCTGGGTTTTACCTCCCGAAGTGGGAAGTCTTCAAGCTGGAGCTCTGGAGTAAGTAGAAGCAGGCATCTGCCGAAAGGACTGGGGGGAGTACGGAGGACGGAAACCCTGTGGATAATAGGGTTGAAAACTCTGATGAGGCTGGGATCGAGCTGTAAACTGGCCTCTTCTTTCCCGAAAAGAAGAGAACCTTTGCTGCTGTAAATTGGCTAAGGATTTCGCCATATCAGTGTCTGATTTGATAGCCTGGAGTGTCTCATCTACATGCTTACCGAACTAATTTTCGCCATCAAATGGCAAGTCCAGCACCTTCACCTGGACTTCTGGTCGAAAAGAAGTAGCTTTCAGCCACCCTTGCCTGTGCAACACTGCAGCACCCGCCATCTGCCTAAAGGCGATGGAGGCAATGTCCATAGTCACATCGATGGCCTCCGAAGAAGCTCTCACCTTCAGAAAGGATTTTCTTTGCCGCCTCCTCATCTTCCAGCAGGAATTCCAAAAAAGGAGCGATGTCTGACCACATCTGCCTATCGTACCTTCCAAGAATAGCCATTGCATTGGAGGCTCTGATGGCCGTAGCTGCCAGCACGGAGAATCCTTTTCCAATATTGTCAAACCTACGTACAAGTTACTTACCTTCGGTAACGATGTATCTGTAAGAAACATTAGTTAGTTAGATTCCTCACCTTAGAATATCCCCAGGCATGAGACTGGATCCGGAAGATTTTTCGTCAGCAATACCCCTTGCGCGTCGCTAGGCGTCGTCTGCATCGTGCGCCGGAATGACGTCGGAGTACTTAGACGCCGCCCTCGCGCGCTGACTTCAGTTCTTGTACATAGCCTTCCACGCCAGGAACGCAGAGCCATGCAAGATACCGACACTGGTGCCAAAAAATTCTAGGGCCCTGAAAGGGATAGCCTTAACCCTAGATGTCAGTTCGCAGAACGGGGAGGATGGGTGGGTCGGTGAGGAATCTAACTAACTAATGTTTCTTACAGATAAATAGTTACCGAAGGTAAGTAACTTGTACATCTGAAAGAAACATGTTAGTTAGATTCCTCACCTTAGAATAGATACCCAAGCAATACCAACCCCGGTGGTGGGTCTGCGAACCAAGATCACACCAGAAAGTCCTGGAGGACAGAACGGCCAAAGAAGCCATCCCTCTGGACTTGGCTGTCCAGGCAATAATGCCTGGCAAACGTGTGCAGCGAAGCCCACATTGCCGCCTGACAGATGTCCTGCAAAGGGACCCCCCGTCCCAAAGCAGTAGTAGCCGCTGTGGCCCGAGTAGAATGGGCGCGCAGCCCAACAGGCGGTTCCTTTTTTGCCAAGGAAGAACAGATTTTTATACACAAAACGACACACCGGGAGATGGCCTGTTTGTGTACAGCTTTTCCCTTCTTTGCACCCACATAGCCAACGAAAAGCTGGTCGTCCACCCGGAACTGTTTAGTGCAGTCCAAATAAAAGGAGAGCGCACGTTTTGGGTCCAGACGGTGGAGCCGCTCTTCCTCTTTGGAAGGATGCGGATGCAGAAAGAAGGTGGGCAAGGTGACAGATTGCCCAAGATGAAAGGGAGTCACCACTTTCGGTAGAAAGGAAGGACGAGGCCGAAGGACAACCTTGTCCGGATGAACAGATAGAAAAGGAGGCTTGGACGATAGAGCCTGGAGCTCACTCACCCGTCTAGCCGAGGTGATGGCTACCAGGAAAGCAGTCTTAAGAGTCAGAAGACGAAGAGGACAATTGTGAAGAGGCTCAAAGGGAGCGCACATCAGGAATGTCAAGACAAGATTCAAGTCCCACTGAGGCATTACGAAAGGGACAGGAGGGAACGTGTGAGTAATGCCTTTAAGAAAGCGTGACACTACAGGGGACTTGAAAAGAGAGGGCTGATCTGAAAGCCGTAAGAAGGCAGAGAGAGCAGCAAGATAACCTTTCAAGGTGCCCAGGGCAGAGCCCTGCCGGGCCAAAGAAAGAAGAAAGAGGAGAACCTCAGAAAGAGGGGCGGAAAGGGGATCCACAGCCTTTGCGTTGCACCATGCCACAAATTTGTTCCACCGGCAGGCGTATACCGTCTTTGTGGAGGGACGCCTGGCTGCCAGAATGATATCACAGACTTCAGGAGGCAAGTCAAATGGCATCAACTGCCGCCGCTCAATCTCCACGCATGGAGGTGGAGGCTGGACAGGTTCGGGTGGAGGACCGTCCCCTGCTGCTGCGACAGAAGATCCTCCCGAAGGGGCAGACGTATCGGAGGATCGGTCAACATACTGAGTAGCTCGGGATACCAGTACCTTCGTGCCCAATCCGGAGCCACCAAGCTGACTTGGGCCCGGTCGCGCCTGATCTTCTTCAGCACTCTGGGCCGAAGTGGTATAGGCGGAAAGGCGTACAACAGACCGCAACTCCACTCGCGACGAAAAGCGTCGCCGAGCGAGTGCCGCCTTGGAAATTCCAACGCGCAGAACTGCTGACATTGCGCGTTCTCGTCGGTGGCGAATAGATCTAACCAAGGCTCTCCCCACTGCTGAAAGAGACCTTGCGCCACCGCGGAGTTCAGACGCCATTCGTGATTCATCATGCACCGGCGGCTGAGTTCGTCTGCTCTGGCGTTCAGAGAGCCCGCCAGATGTTGAACCACCAGGGTGATGCCCTGGTGTTCCAGCCATGTCCAGAGGCGCAGAGCCTCCTGACAAAGGGTCCACGACCCCACCCCGCCCTGTTTGTTGCAATACCACATGGCGGTGGTGTTGTCCGTGAACACCTGCACGACACTTCCCCGGACAGAGGGAAGGAAGGCTTTCAGTGCAAGTCGGATCGCTCTCAGCTCCAACAAGTTGATGTGGAGGCGAGACTCCGCCGGAGACCAGAGGCCTCGGATCTCCGCCTCTCCCATATGGCCACCTCATCCCAGGAGGGACGCATCCGTCACTACGACATGCTCCGGTAGGGGTAGGGAGAGGCTCTTGCCCGTGACCCAATCGCGGTCCGTGAGCCACCACTGCAACTGCTGTGCAGTGCCCTCCGAGATCAAGACATGGTCGGACAGGTTGCCGTGATGCTGGGCCCACTGAAACTTCAGGTCCCACTGCAGAGCCCGCATGCACCGCCTGGCGTGATGCACTAGTAGGATGCAGGAGGCCATCAGCCTCAGAAGCCGCAACACTAGCCTGACCGAAACCCAGGATAGAGGCCGAAAGATGGGAATCAGGGCCTGTATATCCCGGACCCGCTGTTCCGGCGGATGAACCCGGAACTGCGCCGAATCGAGAACCGCTCCGATAAAGAGGAGCTTCTGAGAGGGGCTCAGGTGTGAATTCGGCACATTGATGGAAAACCCCAGCAAATGCAGGAGATCCGCCGTAGTCTGGAGGTGGGAGGCGACTGCCTGGGGCGAGCCCGCCTTCAACAACCAGTCGTCGAGATAGGGGAAGACTGGAACCCCTGATCTGCGCAGATGAGCCGCGACCACCGCCATCACTTTCGTGAACACCCGAGGGGCACTGGTAAGGCCGAAGGGGAGCACGGTGAACTGAAAGTGCTCCTGACCCACCGTGAACCGCAGGTAACGCCAGTGGGCCAGCAGGACGGGGATGTGGAAATATGCGTCCTGCAAGTCCAACGCTACCATCCAGTCTCCAGGGTCGAGGGCAGCTAGAACCTGAGCCAAAGTTAACATTTTGAACCGTTCCTTCCGGAGGAAGGCATTGACGTTCCGGAGGTCCAAGATAGGGCGTAGGCCCCCTTTGCCCTTCTTGGGAACCAGAAAGTAGTGGGAATAACAACCACGACCTACTTCTGGGCTCGGAACGCGCTCGACGGCCCCCTTGGCCAAGAGGGCCGAAACTTCCTCGTGGAGAAGATTCAAATGATCCCCCGAGATACGGTGGTGCTGCGGTGGCATGGCTGGAGGGGTCGTCTCGAAGGGGAGGGAGTAGCCCCTTCGGACGATTTGCAGCACCCACCTGTCCGATGTGATGGACCGCCAGTAGAGCAGGTGATGGCGAACTCTGCCGCCCACTGGCATGGAATGGGCCTGAAAGCTCGGACTAGGAAGGCTTTGAGGCGGATGCTGCCGGGGTGGATGTGGACTGACCGCGTCGTCCACCAGTACCGCCTCGGCGGACGTGAGGAGGTGCCCCTTCCTTGGCCACGAAAGGAGCGAAAAGCGGAAGTTTGTGGCCGCGGGGCCGAGGGGCCTAAGGACGTGGCCGTAGCCCGAGACTCCTTGAAGCGAGCCAGCGCACTGTCCGCTTTCCCACCAAAAAGGCGAGCGCCATCAAAAGGCATGTCCATGAGGGTGCTCTGGAAATCCCCTGAAAAGGACGTGGACCGCAGCCAGGCGTGACGTCGAAGCGCCACCGCGGTAGAAATCGCCCTACCCAACGAGTCCGTAGTGTCAAGCCCACATCGGATTGCATGGCGCGCTGCATCTCTCCCATCGGCCAGGGCCGAGGAAAGCCGCGCCCGGGCCTCCTCCGGGCACAGTGGCAGCACGTCCTCCACCGCATCCCACAGAGAGTGGGAATAACGGTCCAAGAGACAGGCGGTGTTCAAAGACCGCAGGCCCAAACTGAGCGAAGAGAACAGCTTCTTACCAAACTGTTGCAGTCTCTTGGAATCCCAGTCCGGAGGAGCAGACGGGAAGGAGGATTGGGAGGTAGAGGCCTGGATAACCAGACTCTCGGGGGTGGGGTGTTGGGACAGAAAACTGGGGTCGCCTGGAGCAGGGCGGTGGCGCCTGGCAACGTTCCTTTCCACAGGAGGGACTGTGGAGGGCTTGGACCAGGTGCCCTGCAGAACGTCAGTGAGGGCCTCATTGAATGGCAGCAGAGGCTCAGTGGAGCATGCGGCAGACTGAAGCACCTCAGTGAGGATGTTAGTCCTCACAGCCACGGCAGGCAGCTCGAGCCCAAGGGCTTCGGCCGCCTTGCGCAGCACCACAGAAAAGGCTGCACCCTCCTCCAAAGCCACAGTCGGAGGAGAGATGAATCCAGTGTCTGGTGAGGTATCCAACCCACTGGCCTCCCCCAGTTCATCTGCCCAGTCCTGTGCAAGTTGGCTCTGAAGGGCCATAGGGTCATCAGACCGCTCCCAGTCGCACCCGTCATCCGATTCCTGGTAAACAGGAGGAATGATCGGAGCCGGTCGATAGACAATGTGTGTCTCGAGCAGCGTCGGGCGGCGCATCGGCGTCGGGACCGGACAGGGGCTGAACCGGGGATCGACGTCGACCAGAGTCGGCGTCGGAGGTGGTATCTGTGTCGGCGCCGGCAGAGGAGGCGTAACGAGGTCGACCGGCGTCGACGGGGGCCCAGGCTCGGGCTCCTCGGGGACCTGCAGCGTCGGGGCCGGAGCCTCCAACGGCACCGGGGCCGGAGCCGCTGGCATGCGAGGCCGCCCAGTCGAGTCCGCGGGGCCCGAAGGCGCGCCAGCGGGCGTCGACGGCGGGGCCAGGTTCCTCATGGCTGAGAGGAAGGCACTGACCTCCGCCGGCGTCGCGTCAGTCCCAGGGACCGTCGGGTATGGGGACTTGCACGGCGCTGAGCCGCGGGGGTGGAACCACCCGGACCCTCGGCCGAGTCGCGCGACCGGCGAGGGGAGTCCGAAGAGCGGTGTCGCTTCTTGGACTTCTTGGAGTGCCTCGACTTACCCGAAGACTTCGAGCCAGACGAGTGACGATGTCGAGTGCGGCTCCGCGACCGATCCTTGGACCTCCTCCTGGACCGGGATCGAGAGCGACGCGGAGCCGAGTGGCGATGCTCGAGAAGCTTGCGGGACCGCTCCCGCCTAGCTTTCGAGGTCAGGGCCATACAGTCGGAGCACAACGCCGTGTCGTGGTCGAGGCCCAAGCAGTACAGGCACCGGCGGTGATGATCGGTTACCGACATCAGTCGATGACAGTCGTCGCAGGCCTTGAAACCAGGCATCCTACCGGCACCAGAGTCGAGAATTGACCAAAAAGAGTCAAAAAAGTTAGTCAAAAATTGACTAAAGGGGTAGCTCTCCCGGATCTGCGCTTACTGGCGCGGAAAAAAGAAGAACTGACGTCAGCGCGCGAGGGTGGCGTCTAAGTACTCAGACGACGTCATTCCGGCGCACAACGCCGACGACGACGGACGCGGAGCCGCATACGACGCCTAGCGACGCGCAGGGGGTATTGCTGACGAAAAATCTTCCGGATCCAGTCTGACGCCTGGGGATATTCGAAGGTGAGGAATTTAACTAACGTGTTTCTTTCAGATGCACCTCTTTGTCCAGCGGGGTGGTACATGGAGAATCAGGGTTCTTTGATCTTCCATGAGCAGCCTGCATTATAACCGAATCGGGCTTTGGATGGCCAATAAGACATGTTTGAGAGCCTTCTGGAGCCCGGTATTTCTGATCTAGCTTTGGAATGACTGCTGGCACAGACGCTGGATTTTTCATTAGCTTGATACCCTCCTGCCACAAGAAGTCGATAATCAGGATCGCCCTAACCGAACGCTGAGTGGAAGCTTTAAAATCGTACAAGAAGCATTCTGCTTGCTTGATGGGCATAGGAAGGTCAAAGCACTTTGAAGCTTTCAAGCAAATCGTGGAACCTACCGATGTCTGCAGGTGGAGAGTCAGCCACCGGTAACGTTGGAGAAGGCGGCGGGCGTATGCGCTAGGTAGTCCATCCACTCATCATGGACATCAGTGTCCACCTGTATCTCACCCTCTTCTAGTTGTTGGTCTCCACTGTCCGATGCCCTAGTTGGGATATGCAGAGGAGGTAAGGACTTCTGTTTCGTGGAACCAGAGGGGTTTCCTGAACTAGAATCACAGCAGGCCCCTCCTGGTGAGAAACTGATTTTTGGCCACATTGACTTCAGGGAATTGTTTGTAATAGTCATCAAGCATGAGGCATAAGTCTGACTAGTGACTTTGGCATATTGATGAAGGGTTCTTGACAATCTTCCTCCTCCTGTTCATAATATGGGTAGTGCTACTGGAAGGTATCTAGGTGTTGCGCACCAGAGCGCCTCTCTGAAAAGAAGTAATCACCCTGAAAGTACGTTGAAGGATTATCTAGCTGATCCTCTTCATCTGATTCCTGGCACTTCACTCTTAGTTGAGAGGGGCTGTATGCAGGGCCACACGCACCTTCATCCTACGATTCCTGAAAATCAAGGAGGCGAGAAGGAGGCAGAGGAGATATTTTTTTTAAAGTCTTGCAAAAGAGATTGAGACTGGTACGTCCATTTTCCTCGTACACGGATGGTCGCCATGGACTGTGACGACGGTGTGAAATTAACTGTAGACGGAGCTGAGAGGCTAGTTATCGGAGCGACATACAATTGTACCGTCGACTGTGAAGCTCTCGACGACAAACTCCTCACCGAAGTCGCCAACGACATCACTACCTCAGTCTTAGTCGACTAGACAGCCGCCGTAGTCTTTACCGTTGATGTCTTCATTTTGACGGTCGTCGGAGGAGAATGCCAGATCGACGGCTCAGACGACGGGTGGATTTTTTTAGAGGGATTAGGAGGAGCAGAGCTAGATCTTTGAGTGTGAGAAGAACCAGTTTGTTCTTTTTTTACCTCTCCTTTCCTCTGAAGACACCTTGCTCAAAGATCTTTGCTTTTTCAGATCTTTATGACCAGAAGGATCTTCTTCCCTTCTTTTTGTGAGGAGAAATGAGGCCTCTCTTCACTCTGAGTCAGAAACCCTCATAGATCTTTTCTTCTGTAGCCAAATGAGAGGCCTTCCTTCACGGTCTTTGAGGTTTTTTTTTAAAGACAGTCTGGCAGTGCTTACAATCTTTAGGTTTGCGCTCTGTATACAGGCAAAATGAGAACAACCTGGACTTCCCATAAGTCTCACAGGGCCTGAACAGCCCTTTTTTAGACTGACATTCTGTAGAAAATACAGAAAATAAGAACTCACTTTCTAGCAGCACCTCAGTTGAAGAGAATGTTGAGGAAGGAAAACAGCCAGTTGAAGAGTTCAAAGTAGAAACACTAACTGAGCAGAGCTCAGGGAGACTCCCTAACGCACAAGTTACTACTTGTGTAACGATAGATCTGTAAGAGACATTAGTTAGTGATAGATTCCTTAACTTAGAATATCCCCAGGCGTCAGACTGGATCCGTAAAGTTTTGCTAGCAGTACCCCAGCGCGTCAGTAGGCGGCGTTGTGCGGCTCCGCGTCTGTCGCTGGCGTCTTAAGCGCCAAGATGACGTCACAGACACTGCTTAGGCGCCACCCATGCGCGCCGACGTCAGTTCTGTACACGACTTTCCGCGCCAGGAACGCAGAGCCATGCAAGAAACTGACCACTGGTGCCAAGAAACTAGGACCCTGAAAGGGATGACCTTAACCCTAGAATCAGTTCGCAGAACGGGAAGGATGGGTGGGGCCGTAAGGAATCGATCACTAACTAATGTCTCTTACAAATATATCGTTACACAAGTAGCAACTTGTTAATCTGAAAGAGACACGCAAGTGATAGATTCCTTACCTTAGAAAGGTACCCCAGCAATATCAACCCCGGTGGTGAGTCTGCAAACAGGATTACAGCAGACAGTCCTGGAGAACAGAACGGCAAAAGAAGCAGTCTCTCCGGACTGGACTGTCAAGGCAGTAATGCTTGGTAAACGTGTGCAGCGAGGCCCACATAGCTGCCTGACAAATGTCCTACAAGGGAATATCGCGTACCAAGGCAGTAGTGGCTGCCGTTGCCCTGGTAGAATGGGCACGCAGCCCCACATGAGGCTCCTTCTTAGCCAACGAGTAACATGCTTTGATGCACAGAACGACCCACCGAGAGATGGTCCGTTTGTGCACGCCCGACCTTTTTTGGCGCCCACGTAGCCAACCAAGAGCTGGTCATCCACCCGGAACAGCTGTGTGCGCTTCAGATAGAACGAGAGCGCACGTTTTGGGTCCAGACGGTGGAGCCTCTCTTCCTCTTTTGAAGGAGGCAGAAAGGATGGAGGCAAAGTGATGGTCTGCCCGATGTGGAAGGGTGTGACAACCTTTGGCAAAAAAGGACAGGTCCTTAAAACCACCTTGTCCGGATGAACAGAAAGGAAAGGAGGTTTGGAAGAAAGAGCCTGGAGCTGACTCACTCTTCTGGCAGAGGTGATAGCTACCAGGAAAGCTGTCTTGAGAGTGAGAAGACCCAAAGGACAGGTATGAAGGGGCTCCAAAGGAGCGCACATCAGATATGTCAAGAGAAGGTTTAAATCCCATTGAGGCATTATGAACGACACGGGAGGAAACGTGTGAGTAATGCCTTTTAGGAAACGGTTAACAACTGGGGACTTAAAAAGAGAAGGCTGATCTGGAAGCCGTAAAAAGGCGGAGATGGCCGAAAGATGACCTTTGATAGTGCCCAGAGCAGAGCCCTGCTGGGCCAAAGAAAGAAGGAACAGAAGGACTTCAGAAAGAGGGGCAGAAAGGGGCTCCACAGCCTTAGCTGTGCACCGTGCCACAAACTTGTTCCACCGGCAGGAGTAAACCGTCTTAGTGGAGGGACGCCTGGCAGTCACAATGACATCACAGACTTCGGGAGGAAGATCAAAAGTTGTCAACTGTCGCCGCTGAATCTCCACGCATGGAGGTGGAGGCTGGACAGGTTCGGGTGGAGAACCGTCCCCTGCTGCTGCAACAGAGGATCCTCCCGAAGAGGCAGTCAGGTCGGGGAATCGGTCGCCATGCCGAGTAGCTCGGGATACCAGTATCTTCGTGCCCAATCCAGAGCCACAAGGATGACTTGGGCCCGGTCGTGCCGAATCTTCTTCAGCACTCCGGGCAGAAGTGGTATAGGCGGCAAGGTATACAATAGACCGCGACTCCACTCGCAACGAAAAGCCTTGCCTAGCGAGTGCCGCCTTGGAAATTCCAACGTGCAGAACTAAAGACATTGCACGTTCTCTTCAGTGGCGAGTAGATCTAACCAAGGCTATTCCCACTGCTGAATGAGACCTTGCATCACTTCCGAGTGAAGACGCCATTCGTGATCCATCAAGCACCGGCGGCTGAGTTAGTCTGCCCTGGTGTTCAGTGAACCCGCCAGGTGTTGAACCACCAAGGTGATGCCTTGATGTTCCAGCCATGTCCAGAAGCGCAGAGCCTCCTGACATAGGGTCCAGGACCCCACCCCGCCCTGTTTGTTACAATACCACATGGCGGTGGTGTTGTCCGTGAACACCTGCACCACACTTCCCCGGACAGAGGGAAGGAATGCCTTCAGTGCAAGTCGGATCACCCGAAGCTCCAACAGATTGATATGGAGCCAGGACTCCGCCGGAGACAGAGGCCTCTGATCTCTGCCTCCCCCCAAGTGTCCTCTCCATCCCAGGAGGGACACATCCTTCACCACTGTGCTCCGGTTGGGGAAGGGAGAGGGATCGGCCATTGACCCAATCACGATTCATGAGCCACCACTGCAATTGCCGTGCAGTGCCCTCCGAGATCTGGACATGATTGGACAGGTCGCCCTGATGCTGGTCCCACTGGAACTTCAGGTCCCACTGCAGAGCCCGCATATGCCATCGGGCATGTGTCACCAGCAGGAGGCATTAGGCCCAGAAGCCGGAGGGTCATCCTGACAAACCCGGGACAGAGGCTGAAAGATCAGAATCATAGCCTGAATATCCCGGACTCCCTACTCGGGAGGATAAACCAGAAACAGCGTTGAATCCAGAACCACTCCGATGAAGGGGAGCTTCTGAGAGGGACTCTGGTGTGACTTCGGCACGTTGATGGAGAACCCCAGCAAATGCAGGAGGTCGGCTGTAGTCTGAAGGTGGTTGACGACTGCCTGGGGTGAGCCCGCCTTCAACAACCAGTCGTCGAGGTAAGGGAAGACTGACACCCCTGACCTGCGCAGATTAGCTGTGACCACCGCCATCACTTTAGTGAACACCCGAGGGGCGCTGGTAAGGCCATAGGGGAGCACGGCAAACTGAAAATGCTCCTGGCCTACCGTGAACCGCAGGTAACGCTGGTGGGCCGGCAGGACGGGGATGTGAAAATATGGATCCTGCAAGTCCAACGCTACCATCCAGTCTCCAGGGTCGAGGGCAGCCAGCACCAGAGCCAAAGTTAACATTTTGAACCGTTCCTTCCGGAGGAAGGCATTGACGTTCTTGAGGTCCAAAATGGGGCGCAGGCCCCCTTCGTCCTTCTTGGGGACCAGAAAGTAGTGGGAATAACCACTCCCTACTTCCGGCCCAGGAACGCACTCGATGGCCCCCAAGGCCAAGAGGGCTGTGACTTCCTGCTGGAGAAGTACCAAGTGATCCCCCGACATGCGGTGGCACCGAGGTGGCATGGCTGGAGGGGAGGACTGAAAGGGCAGGGAGTAACCCCTGTGGATAACCTGCAACACCCACTTGTCCGATGTGATATCGCACCAGTGGGGGAGGTGGTGGCGGATCCTGCCACCCACCGGCGTGGGGTGCACCACAAAGCTCAGATTAGGAAGGTTTGGAGATAGAAGCATTGGGGCGGATGTGGACTGACCCCCACGCTGATTCCCAGACCCCGCCCCTGCGGAATCCGCGTCTGCGGCCGCGCTGAGGCTGGTTCGGCACAGGCTTGCTGAAGGAACGTGCCTGGGCGCCTCTGCCGTGGCCACGAAAGGAACGAAAACCAGGTGCAGCCGGGCCCTTTGCAGGAAGACCCAAGGACTTGGCCGTGGCTCGCGAGTCCTTAAAATGCTCCTTATCGCCAAACAGGCGAGTGCCATCAAAGGGCATGTCCATGAGCGAGCTCTGGACATCGGGCGAGAACCCGGTAGATCACATCCAGGCGTGGCGACAGCGCCACAGTCGTAGAAATCTCCCTACCCAGCGAGTCCGCAGTATCCAAACCACACCGGATGGCGAACTTAGCCACATCTTTACCCTCAGCAACAGCCTGGGACAGCACAGCTTGGATCTCCTCAGGACACTAAGGCAACACCTGTGCAACTGTATCCCACACCGCGTGGGAATAGCGGCCTAATAAGCAAGTGGTGTTCACTGACCAAAGCCCCAAGCTAGCCGAAGAGGACAACCTCCTACCGAACTGCTCCAGCTTCTTAGAGTCCTTATCCGGCGGGCCTTAGGAAAAGCGCTCTGACGTTGAGACTTGGATGACCAGGCTCTCAGGCGTAGGCTGAGTGGTCAGAAAAGTGGGGTCACTCGGCGCGGGGCGGTGATGCCTGGAGACATTCTTATCCACAGGGGCCCCTGTGGCCGGTCTCTAGCAAGTGCTCAACAAGACATCAGTGAGGGCGTCGTTGAAGGGAAGCAGGGGCTCCAACGAAGCGGACGCCGTCTGGAGCACCTCAGTGAGGAGATTAGTCTCGAGGGCCACCATAGAAAGATTGAGGTTGAGGACCTCAGCTGCCCTACGGAGCACCATCATGTAGGAGGTGCCCTCCTCCATGGTAGGCGGGGGAGAGGCAAACCCTGGATCAGAAGAGACATCAAGGTCGCCGGCGTCCGCCAAGTCATCCACCCAGTGCTGCTCGGAGTCACACTGACTGGCAAGAGGGTCCTCAGACCCCTCCCAGTCATCCTCCACCTCCGTTGCAGGGGGAACAGACCGCGGCAGCAGAGCTGGAGCCGGAGAAGGAACATACGGCGTCGGAAACTGCGCCAATGCGGATCCCAGGTAGGAACGAAATTGTCCTGGAACCGGGGCAAGGGCGGTCACAAACGGCACCCACTGCGGCGCTGGAGGCGGAGCCGAGGGTGGCGCAGGATCCTGTGGCACCGTCGGCGGGAGCCCGAGGCCTAAACAGGCAGACCATGGTAGCAAGAAATTCTTGGACCTGTTCGGGAGTCACAGACGGACCCGTGTATAGCGGGTTGGCTGCGGGACTCCCAGGCTCCAAAGGAGCCGCCGGGGCAGAGCCTCTGTCCCCCTCGTCTGTATCCGAGGACTGACGGGGGGACGTCCGAGAGCAAACTCACTTCTTCGACTTTTTTTTATGTCGTCGCTTACCCGAATCCGAGGGCGAAGATTTGGAGCCCAAGGAGCGACGACCCAGCCCCGCGAGCGTTCCCGGGAACGGGACCTGGAACGGCGTTGGGACGAGTGCCGGGCCTCCAGCACCTTCAGGCGCCGCTTCAAGGCATTCGGGCCATGGCCCGACAGTCCCGGCAGGACCGGGAGTCGCGGTTGGTCTCCAGGCAGTAGAGGCAAACATCATGGGGGTCCGCCACCGACATATTGTGACGGCAGGCCCCACAAGACTTAAATCCAGGCATCCCTACATGCTCCAAGGAGAAAGACGGAGACAAAAGTCTCAACAGTGGCGTCAAAAAGTGACTAAGGTACTTGCTCTAACCGAATCTGCACTTGCTGGCGCGGAAAAAGAAAGAACTGACGTCATCACGCATGGGTGGCGCCTAAGTAGGCTCTGTGACGTCATCTCGGCACTTACGACGCCAGCGACAGACACGGAGCTGCACGACGCCACCTACAGACGTGCAGGGGTACTGCTAGCAAACCTTTCCGGATCCAGTTTGACTCCTGGGGATATTCTAAGGTAAGGAATCCATCACCAATGTGTCTCTTTCAGATACACGACATGCGGTAAGAAATCTGAGGTATGGTGGCTCTGCAGGGGATGAATACCCAGGGGCTGTCATCTGATCGTCTGCAGTTTGGATGTTCTTTAATGATGTTAACTGGTTACTAAATACTGTTGATTCTCAAGGGAGACTGTCCTTTTGGCTTTGTACTGCTATTTTACTCTTACCGTGAGACTCCCACCATGACGACAAGGAAGATTTAAGCATGTGAATCTATAAAAGACACAATACTGGAGAATCTATGGTTAAAATAATCCATCAGAAATACTCAAAACATGCACAAGTGCGTTTGTCTCAAACATTCTCAAGTGTTCTTTGTGCCAAACATGCTCAATCACATTCATGTCTGGTTGATCTTGTGGTATTGATACGAAGATTTTCGGGATGAGATGTTCAACCATTACTGCTTAAGTAACCCAGGCTAATTTAAAAAGTATAGAAATGATAATATATTCAAGATTTGAATCATCGGCAGCAGTGCACATTCTGGAGGTTGAACATACAGAGCTTTTAGACCGAAAGAACAAGTTACTTACCTTCGGTAAGAATATATCTGTAAGAAACATTAGTTAGTTAGATTCCTTACCTTAGAATATCCCCAGGCGTCAGGTTGGATCAGCAGTACCCTTGCGTCTCGTAAGGCATCGTCGGCGACTCAGCGTCCGTCGTCGGCGACTCAGCGTCCGTCGTCGGCGTTGAGATCGCCGGGATGACGTGGGAGTGCTTCGACGCTGCCCTCGCGCGCTGACGTCAGTTCTATACATAGCTTTCCGCGCCAGGAACGCAGAGCCATGCAAGAAACCGACACTGGTGGCATGAAACTAGGGCCCTGAAAGGGATGACCTTAACCCTAGATATCAGTTCGCAGAACGGGGAGGATGGGTGGGGCGGTAAGAAATCTAACTAACTAATGTTTCATACAGATATATCGTTACCGAAGATAAGTAACTTGTTCATCTGAAATTAACACGTTAGATTCCTTACCTTAGAATAGATACCCCAGCAATAACAAACCTGGTGGTGGGTCTGCGAACCAAGTTCACACCAGGAAGTCCTGAAGAACGGAGCGGCCAAAGAAGCAGTCCCTCCGGATCTGGCTGTCCAGGCAGTAATGTTTAGTGAACATGTGTAATGAAGCCCACGTGGATGCCTGGCAGATGTCAAGAGAGACTCCACCTCCCAAAGCAGTAGTGGTTGCCGTTGCCCTGGTGTAATGGGCGCGTAACACTACTGGAGGTTCCTCTTTCGCAAAGGAAAGAAATTTTAATGCAAAGAACGACCTATCGAGAGGTACTTCGTTTTTGCATGGCCTGACCTTTCTTGGCGCCCACATAGCCAACAAACAGCTGATTATCCACCCGGAATTGTTTTGTGCGATCCAGATACAATGAAAGCGGGCATTTTGGATCCAGACGGTGGAGCCTCTCCTCCTCTTTAGACGGATGCGGGGGCAGGAAGAAGGTGGGTAAAGTGATTGTCCTCTGTGGAAAGAGTTAACCATTTTGGGAAGAAAAGAAGGTCTAGTGCGAAGGACAACTTTGTCCGGATAAACAGTTAGGAACGGAGGTTTCAGAAAAAAGAGCCTGAAGCTCACTCACCCTGTGAGAGGAGATGATGGCAATCAAAAAGGAAGTTGAGGGTCAATAGTCTGAGATGACAATTATGTAGTGGATCGAAGGGAGCACTCATCAGGTAAGTCAGAACAAGGTTCAAGTCCCACTGGGGCACTACAAAAGAAATAGGAGGTAACATGCGAGTAAGGCCCTTAAGGAAACGATTTACAACCGGGGACTTGAAAAGAGAAGGGTGATCAGGAAGGCGAAGTAAGGCCGAAAGATAGCCTTTACGAGTGCTCAGAGCAGAGCCCTGCTGGGTCAAAGAAAAAATGAAGAGGAGAACCTCTGAAAAAGGGGCAGAGAGGGAATCCACAGCCTTTGCTGTGCACCTTGGCACAAATTTGTTTCATCTACAGGCGTATACCGTCTTGGTGGAGGGACGCCTGGCTGCCAAAATAACGTTGCAGACTCCAGGAGGAAGGTTGAAAGCTGTCAACTGTCGCCGCTCTATCTCCACGCAAGGAGGTGGAGGCTGGACAGGTTCGGGTGGAGGACTGTCACCTGCTGCTGCGACAGAAGATCCTCCCAAAGGGGCAGTCGGATCGGAGGATCAATGGCCATATTCAAGAGCTCAGGATACCAGACACTACATGCCCAGTCCGGAGCCACAAGAATTACTTGGGCCTGGTCGCGATTTGTGATCCATCAAGCACCGGCGGCTGAGTTTGTCCACCCTGGCATTCCGGGAACCTGCCAGGTGTTGAACCACAAAGAAGACACCCCACTTCCAGAGACGAAGGGCCTCCTGACAGAGGGTTCACAACCCCACTTTGCCTTGTTTGTTGCAATACCACATGGCGGAAGTGTTGTCTGAACACCTGCACTACTCTACCTTTGACAGAAGGAAGGAATGTCTTCAGTGCCAGACGAATCACCCGAAGCTCCAGAAGGTTGATGTGGAGCCCAGAGTCCGCCGGAGACCAGAGGCCTCTGATCTCCGCCTCTACCATGTGGCCACTGTAAAATCTGGTTGGGGAAGGGAGAGGGATCTGCCGTTTACCCAATCCTGGTTCGTGAGCCACCATTGCAACTGGTGTGCTGTCCTCGTCGAGATCTGGATGACATCGGACACATTCCCCTGATGCTGCGCCCACTGGAACTTCAGGTCCCACTGCAGAGTCCGCATATGCCACCTGGCATGATCCACCAGCAGGATGCAGGAGGCCCAGCGGCCTCAGGACCATTCTCACCGAAATCGGGGATAGAGGCTGGAACATCGGTATCATAGCCCGAATATCCCGGACTCGCTGTTCAGGAGGATAGGCCCAAAACTGTGCTGTGTCCCGAACCTCCCCCATGAAAAGGAGCTCCTGAGAAGGTTTCAGGTGCGACTTTGGCACGTTGACTGTGAACCCAGCGAATGCAGGAGGTCCGCCGTAGTCTGTGGTGGGCAACGACTCCCTAGGGCGAGCTTGCCTTCAACAACCAGTTGTCGAGATAGGGAAAGACAAACCCAAGATCTGAGCAGATGAGCTGCGAAAACCGCCAACACTTTCGTGAACACCCGAGGGGCGCTGGTAAGACCAAAGGGGAGCAAGGTGAACTGAAAATGCTCGGGGCCTACCATGTACCGTAGGTAAAGCCTGTGGGCTGGCTGGACATGGATGTAAAAATAAGCGTCCTACAAGTCCAACGCTACCATCATGTCTCCAGGGTTGAGGGCAGACAGGACCTGAGCCAATGTCAACATTTTGAACTTCTCCTGGAGGTAGCGGTTGACGTTCCAGAGGTCTAAGATAGGATGCAGGCCTTTGTCCTTCTTGAGCACCAGAAAGTAGTGGGAGTAGCAGCCACAACCTACTTCTGGCAGAGGGACTCGCTCGATGCCTCCCTTAGCCAAGAGAGCCACAACTTCCTGACAGAGAATGGCCAAGTTATCCTCCAACATGCAATGGAGTGTAGGTGGCATGGAGGGAGGGGTAGTATCGAAGGGGAGGGAGTAGCCCCTTTGGACTATCTGCAAAACCCACCTGTCCGACATGATGTTGTGCCAGTTGAGGACGTGATGGCGAATCCTGCCACCCACTGGCAACTGGTGGCTCTGAAAGGTCGGACTAGGAAGGTTTGGAGGCTGCTGAGAGGGGCACTGGTGGACCTACCCGCCCGCCCGCCTCAAAACCCACGGCGGTCGGTCCCACGTCATCGGCCCCGCAGAGGCTGGACAGCTTGCGCGGGCCTGTGGCTCTGGGCAGAACGTGGTGGGCACCCCTCCCGTAGCAAGGAAAGGGGCGAAAAGCAGTCTGCGCAGGGCGAGAGGTGGTAGAGAGGCCCAAGGATCTGGCTGTAGCCCTAGAATCCTTGAAGCGATCGAGCGCATTGTCCGCCTTGTTGCCACACAAGCGACTGCCATCAAAGGGCATGTCCAAAAGAATCGATTGGACATCGCCCAAGAAGCCAGTGGACCTTAGCCAGGTGTAGCGTCTCAGGGCTACAGACGTTGAAATCATCCAGCCTAGCGAGCCTGTGGTGTCCAGCCCATGGAGAACAGCGAAGTTTGCTGCTCCCTCCCTTCAGCGACTGCACAGAAGAGTACAGCCCGGGCCTCTTCCAGGCACTGTGGCAGCTCCTGCGCAACCGTGTCCCACACAGGGTGGGTGTAATGGCCCAAGAGACATGCGGTGTTAACTGACCGCAGTCAAAGCTTGCAGAAGAGAACATCTTCCCAAAATGATCCTGCATCTTGGATTCCCTATCTGGGGGAGCAGTAGGGAACACGCCTTTGGACGTTGAGGCTTGGACCACCAAGCTCTCAGGGGTAGGGTGTTGGTAGAGGAAAGCGGGGTCACCAGGGGCCGGGCGGTGGCGTCAGGCAATCATCCTATCCACAGGAGCCCCTGTGCTGGGCTTGGACCAGGTGCCCAGTAGGATGTGTGTGAGGGCCTCATTGAATGGTAGCAGGGGCTCCGAAGAGGCTGCTGCTGGTTGAAGCACCTCAGTCAGGAGGTTAGTCCTGACTGCCACCGTCGGTAGTTCCAGGCCCAAGGCCTCAGCCGCCCTACGCAACACCACAGCGTAGGAGGCTCCATCCTCCATGTTAGGGGGAGAAAGCATGCCAAGGGCTGGGGATGTATCCAGACCACTGGCCTCACCCAGTTCCTCTCTCCAGTCCGGCTCTTCCAGCTGGTCTGCTAGAGGGTCAATAGACCCCTCCCAGTCCTTCTCACCCTCTCTGGCTGCCGCTCAGGGCGATAAGGAACGCCAGCATAGAACAGAGGTACAAAAGTAACAGTTGACGCCGGTCCGGCTCCGTGTCGATGTCGAGGGGGGAGGACGAGGTCGACGCTGGCTGGGGACACAACCGGTGTCAGAAGGAGCATCAGTGTCGCCAATGGTTTCAGCGCCAGAGGTGTTGTAAGGTCAACAGGCGCCCATCTGGATCCAGGCCTATATCCCTGGGGGCCCTGCAGCGCTGAAGCTGCCGACATCTAGGAACCCCTAGCTAAGTCCGTGGGGCCCGAAGGTGAACCGGTGGAGTCGGGCGGCCCAGCTGGGGACACAACCGGTGTCAGAAGGAGCATCAGTGTCGCCAATGGTTTCAGCGCCAGAGGTGTTGTAAGGTCGACAGGCGCCCATCTGGATCCAGGCCTATATCCCTGGGGGCCCTGCAGCGCTGAAGCTGCCGACATCTAGGAACCCCTAGCTAAGTCTGTGGGGCCCGAAGGTGAACCGGTCGAGTCGGGCTGCTCAAAAAGAGTGGAGGGCTTCGTAAAAGCTATGAAGTTGGGCAGTGGTTGCCCTGGCTCCGGGAAAGAAGGGGGGCTCGGATCCGACCCAACAGGCTCTGCGGGCGGAGCCGAATGACTATCTTACACAACCTGCGTCGCGTCGGCAGACAGATGTGGAGAAGGCTTAGAGCGCCAGTGTTTCTTCGCCTTCTTGTGCTTCGATTTACCCTAAGACTTCAAAGAGGCGTGATGGTGGTGACTCCACGACCGGTCTCGCGACCTCCCTCTCAACCAGGACCTCTAGCGGCACGGAGCTGATTGCCGGGCCTCTAGAAGCTTTTGGGACCGCTCCCGCAAAGACTTCGGGACCATGGCCCAGCAGTCAGAGCACGCCTTTGACTTGTGGTCGCGCTCCAAACACCAGAGGCACACTAGATGTGAGCCCGTGACTGACAGGAGTCACATGGTTTGAAGCCACTCTGTCTAAGTGACATCCCTTGCACGAGGATTCGAACGACTCGAAAAAACTCTAGTAAAAAAAGATTAAGGGTACCGCTCTCTCTGGATATGTGTTGGCTGGCGCGGAAAAAGAACAAACTGATGTCAGCGCGCAGGGGCGGCGTCTAAGATACCGCAAATTCATTCTGGCGATCACGACGTTAACGACGAACGCTGAGTCGACCGACGCCACCTACCGACATGCAGGGGTAATGCTGAAGAAAAGTTCTCCGGATACAGTCTGACGCTTGGGGATAATGCTAAGGCAAGGAATTAATAAAACTCTTTCAGATTATGCGCTTCCCAAAGGTATCCAACCTCTTGGATTACTTACCTAGTGGTCTGGTAGAGAACAAGTTTGGGCTGATCTTCCCTTGAGAGGCCTACATAACCAGACTCTCAAGCAAGGGGTGCTGGGGGAGGAAGGCTGGGTCTCCCAGGGCAGGACAATGCCAACAAGCAATCATTTGATGCATAAGATTGCATGAGGAGGGTTTTGCCCAGGCACCCAGGAGCAAATAAGTGAGGGCTTCATTAAAGGGGGAACAGGGGCTAAGGCAAGCCCATCCCAGATTGAAGCACCTCTGTCAAGACACTGGAGTGGACTTCAACAGCATGCAGCTGGAGATCTAGGACCTTGGTCCCCAACCCGGAGCAGATCAACACCCCCTACCGACACGTTACTGCTTAAAGATTTTCAAGATCCAGTCTGACACTTGGGCAATATACTAAGGTGAGGTATCTGCCATTAAAAGTCTAGATCAGAATTGTCTTTCACAGTCATTTGATATCCAACATTTATCACTACCTGGTTTCATTCTTTATGGAGTGTTTAAAAGAAGGTTTACCATGTTTCCAGTCAACAGGTGACAACTTGTTTAAACTGCAAAAACAACAATTGAAGGATAGAATGCTGAAAAATGTCAAACATTCACCCCAATACAGCACTATCGAAAAAGGGCCACATTGTTGTCAATGTGTAGAGAGATACCAATAATGAAGGAGTGCAGTGTACTAGTGACATCACCCTAAGAGCAGGGGCGGTCTACAATTGGGTCAGTCTTACTTTAAATCTGTAGTACCTCAATGTTTTTGACACATGTAACCACATTCCCCGGGTTTACGGTTTGATTTATCACCTTTTTCTACTGTGTCTGCCTAGAGCTTCCTCAAAACCCACTTCTGCTAATTGAGACCTCTCCCAGCATTCATGAGGATTAAGTCCATGGCCCAACCACCCCACTTATAGTACCTCACTGCATTTCCTAACTTCATTATCACAAGCATCTGTATTAAATCTTAGGCTGAGGCATGGCACTGCCGGAGCGGAGAAAATAAGTTACCAAAGCTTCACATCACCTGCATAGTCTGATGGGAAAAGACAGTAACATACCATCTTGTTTATTCAATGTTTTATGGCCACTAAATTACAGCTTGATAATCTATGCATTTAAACGACTAAAAGGCAAACATTGCTTTCAATATTGCCTTTTTCCCACTAAAAAGCCTAACAGCCCCGAGACCATTAGTCAAACATCACACTGTATTCACGCATTAACAATTTTACATTAACTCTCAACTCCAAGAAATAACTCCAATGCAAACATAACAATGTTTATTAAGATTTGCAAAGCATTGGCTTGGAAATTTAACCAGGTATTCTCGCTAGACATTTCATAGTCCTAATTTCCATTTTTAGGTGTTCTCCCTCTGTGTTAACAAGGGTCGATCACAGGTATAACTTCACTGCTGGCAGCTGGAGGGTAGAGTACGCTGTCCTTACCACAGGTGCTCTCATCTTTCAGATGAAAGGGTTGTTCCCAGGGATTCGGGGAAGGGAGTGAAAGCATCTCAGATGAGATTACAATTATGTTGACTCCTCAAGTCTAGGCATAATGAGTTCAACAGTTGTGCAAAGAGAAACTAGATGATCAGTGTCCATTGTATCTTCTGAGTCTGTTTAAGTGAAATCAGATTTGCCCTGCCTGATCTCAAATTGTAGCTGTTTGTGTAGAGGGTTGTTAACGTTTGCAGGCAATCTGGACCTAAACTCCCATACCCAACTAGTCCCCCACCACTGACATTTAAATATTATTCAAAATAGTTTCTCTGAGCCAGGAAAACATTTGGAATAGCTGCCAATATTGTGAGATGATCAGCACATTTAATCAATTGTAAATGTTCAAAGCAGCAGACAAAAGTAATCACACTGGGTACTACACATGCAAATTTGAAGGATGGGACGATTACCCTTTTCTGATTTATCTGCTGCAGCGAGGAATAAATGACACCACGGGAGAGCAGCCTCATTTACCTGGGCCCTTTTTTCTAGGCATTCATCTAGATCTTACAGTTTACTGTGTAGTAAGCCGCAAGTACAGCACAGTGACCAGTGTTGTGGGTAGAAAAGGACAAGTTACTTACCTGTAATCCTAGTTCTCTTCCAGAGGTATCCTCATCAAAGTCATAAGCACTGAATATTCCCGCCCATGTGCGGGGACCCCGGAAATAATTATATATGAAAAACACATATATATACACAGCTCTGTATAGGTATAAACATATATCATTTTTTCCAAGCCAATGCAGCCCCCCTAATAGGCTAGACAATGTAGATATAAATATCCAATAAAAACATATAGGTATAATAATACACCTAAATCTCTCTTTTTTTTAATGAGGTAAGCACTCATGAGAAGGAAAAGAAAAACACTGTGCAAACACAGATCCACAAAACATTGTTAGCCTGCAGGCTGCATTGCAATACAATACCATAGAAACTGAAAAGCCTTCTTGTACAGGTAAAAACTGGCACCGTGCCTTTAAGGCAGCCCTGACCTCAATATCCCATCATGCCTCAGGGGTGACAGTTGGGTCAGTTGTTCTTTGCGGGACCCGTAGTCCGAAACACAAAGATATACCTCTTCCATATATAATAAAACAGTTCTTCTCATTTGCCTGGGGAGGCGGGAGGGTTGCTTATGACTTTGATGAGGATACCCCTGGAAGAGAACTAGGATTACAGGTAATTAACGTATCCTTCTCTTCCAGGGGATCCTCATCAATAGTCATAAGCACTGAATAGAATAGCAAGCCCACCTTCCACCGCAGGCAAATGAGAACTGCATTATACATAGAAGATAACAACCGAAATAATCAGTTGTTGAACAGATTCCTCAAGGAGGCTTGCCCTACTTTAGTGTCTGCCCTGGTGTCCGAGTCCAGACAATAATGTCTCGTGAATGTATGGACAGATCTCCAAGTAGCTGCTTTACAGATCTCGGAGAGTGGGACATTATTGAGAAACGCAGCAGTAGCCGCTTTGCCTCTTGTGGAATGTGCCTTAGGTAGAGGCCACAACGGTTTGAGCTAATTGGTAAGCTAATTTAATGCTCGACACAATCCATCTGGCAATAGAAAGTTTAGATGCTGCAAAACCTGTACGGACAGCACCATAATTTACAAACAATTGGTCAGACTTTGACAGTCTTAGTTCTATCTAGGTGAAATTTGAGAACTCGTTTAATATCCAAAGAGTGCAACGCCCTCTCAGCTGGCGAGGAAGGGTTGGGAAAGAAAGTTGGTAGTGAAATAGACTGATTCACATGAAAGTCGGACACCACCTTAGGTAAAAAAGAAGGATGAGTCCTCATCACCACCCTATTAAGGTGAAAAACCGTGTAGGGTTCTTTTGAACATAGGGCCTGTATTTCACTCACCCTACGTGCTGAGGTAATAGCTACCAAGAAGGCTGCTATCCACGTAAGGTGCTGTAATGTAGCCTTATGTATGGGTTCGAAAGGTGGACTCATCAGCTTTGAAAGAACCAGGTTCAGCTCCCAAGGAGGCGAGGGAGGCCTCACTGGGGGGTAAACCTTTTTGAGAGTCCCTGCAAAAAATCTTTTACCACTTGAAACTTAAAGAAAGATTGCTGAGATGGAGAGCACCTATAAGCCGTAATGGCCGCCAGGTGCACTTTGATGGAGGAGAATTTCAACCCCACTCTGGCTAAGTGAAGCAGATAAGGTAATATCACTTCCTCTTGGCAGCTCTAATTATATTGATTTTGAATACACCATAAATAAAATCTCTTCCACTTACAGAAATAGGAGTGTCTCGTAGAAGGCCTCCTAGCTTCCTTCAATATGGTCATACATTCCTGGGGAAGGTTTAAATGGCCATACTGGAGGACTTCAGGAGCCATGCTGTTAAGCTCAGTGAGGGAAGGTTGGATGGTAAATCCTCCCATGCATCTTGGTTAGCAAGTCCGGCCTGCACGGCAGACGCTTGTGCGGGCGGATCGATAGGTGAAGGAAATCTGGGTACCACCACTGCCTCGGCAAGTCCGGTGCTATTAGGATCATCTTGGTGGTCGAGTGTTGCAGCTTGGTCACCACTTTCAGGATTAGCGGAAGAGGAGGAAAGGTGTACACAAATGTCATTGACCAGTCAATTAAAAGGGCATTCCCCAGAGACCCAGGTCGATAGTACCTTGAGGCGAAGCCTCGGCATTTTGTGTTGTTTTCGTCCGCGAAGAGATCTACATGCGGACGGCCCCACTCCTCGAAAATGTCCTCTAGCACCTAGTCGTTGAGGACCCAGTCCTCTGGGTCTTGAAAGTGCCGACTGAGTGAGTCCGCTTGAACGTTTAGCTCGCCGTTATCGAAATATTCCTTGCCAGGATCCAGTGCCACAGGGATTGAGCCTCCAGAGAGTGTGTCCTGGAACGAGTACCCCCCTGCTTGTTCAGGTAGTACATTGTGGTGGTGTTGTCCGTTTGTACTAAAATGGAACTTGCCCTGATTGATGGCAGGAACGCCTTGAGGGCGAGATGTACTGCCCTGAGCTCTAGCATGTTGATGTGATATAGCTGCTCGCTGCTGGACCAAAGCCCCCCCCCCCCTGAGTCTGTAGAGACCCCAGGTGCGCACCCCAACCTTGTAGCGATGCGTCGGTGATCAATGTTTGCGATGGAGGTTCCTGATGGAAAGGAATCCCCACCTGTAGATTGCTCGACTTCAACCACCACTTGATCGACTGTCTGGCCGTTGTCGAGAGGCACACTTTGTTCTCCCACAGAGAAGTCTTTTGGACCCATTTGTCCTCTAGATCCTGTTGAAGAGGACGCATCCGCAACCTGGCATTGGGCACTAGGAATATGCAAGATGCCATGGCCCCAAGCAGGGATGATATTTGTTGCGCTGTAGACAGCCTGTTGGTTATCACATGCCTGCCTTTTTGAGCGAGGGATAACTGTCTCTCCTCCGAAGGAAACACTTTTCCTAGTTCGGAATCTACAATTGCTCCCAGGTAGTATATCCTTTGCGTTGGAGTGAAGGTGGATTTCTTGTGATTCACCTGGAGCCCCAGCCGGTGACACAGATTCAGGCAGCGTATCAACTGTGAACTTACAGTCTGAGGCGATGGACCTTTTAGTAACCAGTCGTCTAGATAGGGATAGACGAAGACTCCTGCGCGCCTCAGGGCAGCAGCTACCACCGCCATGCACTTTGTGAACACTCGAGGTGCCGATTTCAGGCCAAATGGTAGAACCTTTAACTGGTAGTGGGAGGTTCCTACCACAAATCTTAGGAATTTCCGATGACGCTGACAGATGGGTATATGAAAATACGCGTCTTGCAGGTCCAGCGAGCACATCCAATCGCCTCGACGGAGATGTGGATATATTTGGTGAAGTGCAAGCATGCGAAACTTCTCCCTCTTGATATGTTTGTTGAGTGCTCGTAAATCCAAGATGGGTCTGAACTCTGTTTTTGTACTTCTCTTCTGAATTAGAAAATATCTGGAGTAGACTCCTTTCCCTCTCTGCGCTCTCTGAACCCTTTCTATGGCCGATTTGAGTAGGAGGGTTGCCACCTCTTCTCTTAGCATCTTGAGCTGGTGAGACGAATGTACGGGGTGGACAGATGGAGGAGGTCTCCGGAAACGAAGAGAGTATCCATGTTGCAGTATAGTTAGAACCCACTTGTCTCTGGTGATGTTTCGCCACTCTGGAAGATGTCGTGAAATACTTCCTCCCACCGGAGCGGTGGACGGTATTAGAGGAAGCAATAGCTCATTGCTTGCCTTGCTCCTTGTTTCCGCTGTTGGACTGGCGGTTGTTTCCTCGTCCTCTAGTTGATCTGCAGGACTGGAATTGTTGTTTTTTCTGCCCTTGCTGGTCTTGGTTCTTCAGCCAGTGAGGGGTTTGAACCCTCTGCTGGAAGGTACGCCTGTCAGTTCCCCTACGACGACGGAACTCCTTTCTTTTCTCTAGCCCCACGGCTTTCATGGTCTCGAGTTCTGACTTCATACGAGCCATCTCGTCATCGGTATGTGAATCAAAAATCGAACTCCAAGAAAAAGGCAGATTGAGAATTCTGGCTTGTGCCTCAGGCTTAAGAGCCGTTAATCTTAGCCAAGAAGATCTTCTGGCTGAAATACCATGGGCATAGGCGTGAGCTGCCAGCGTAGCCCCATCTGCTGCCGCACTTATGACTTGATTAGAGACCAGACTGCCCTCTTGTAAGATCTCCTCAAAGTCCTTTCTATCCACCTGAGGAAGTTTCTCTATGAATCTTTGAAGAGAATCCCAAAGTGATCTGTCGTAGCGCCCCAAGAGCGCTGAGGCACTGGCAACTTTAAAACTGCAGGCAGCCGATCCACATACTCTTCTTCCCCAAGAGTCTTGCGTCTTGCTTTCCTTGTCCAGCGGCACTGTGGATGACAAAGCCACCGAGTGGGTTTTCCTGGCGGCCGCAGTGATCACAGAGTCAGGTGGAGGGTCCGCCTTGAGAAACCGAGGATCCTCCGGAGCAGGACGATATTTCTTAAGTATTCGCGCCGGAGCTGACTTGATTGTAGCCGGCGTGAGGAAGACGTCCATCACTGGTTTAAGCAACCCAGGGACCAGAGGCAACAGTGGACGAGACGCCGTTCTTTCGTGAAGGGTCTCAAAGATGACTGAGAAAGTTGTCTCTTGGACAGGCATTGGAATGTTCAACTTTGCCGCTCCTCTGCACAAGACATCTTGAAAAGTGCTGATGTCATCCACTGGAGAAACTCGAGATGGAGGCGTATCTGACAGTGTGGGGGAGTAATCTCTCTTGCAAGAATGACTTGACGAAGAGGAGGTAGGAGACCTACGCCGTCTTCTCTCCGATCGCACCGACTCTTCTGCGAGAGGTGGACCTCGATCTTCTCCTGGGCGAACGTGAGCGCCGATCATACTCTCTATCCCGAGAGAGGGAACTTGCTGGTCTCCTAGGCTGGGTAAGATTCATCAATCTGGATAAGGAAATGCTTTCTGCATGCGCCATGGAAGGCATAACGTGGTGGTATGGACTGAGGCAGCACTCTGGTGGGGCTCCGTCCCGGAGGATGGTCCTCTTCCTGCCTTAGTGGTGTTGGTGACGCTCTAAATTGAGGACTTGTTGGCCCAGGATGCTCTACTGGTGAAATAGGAGCTGGAGATAAACTTATCACTTCTGGTGATCTGGATCTTGAAGGAGGGGATCCTGATCCTGAGGATGAAGGCAAAATAGAAATAGGTGGAGAGCCAGAGGCTGAATCATGCTCCGATGCCACATCCGATGTATATTTCACTTTATGCGGAGACTTGCGTCTCGACGCTGACCTGGACATCGATTGAAGCTTCGACGTTTCCAGATAGCCCACAGCGGAGAGTTGTCTCGACGGTGATTGGCCTATCGCCGGAGACCTGGACTTCGACGCCGAGTGGATAACCGGCGATGAGTCATGCCTCGACGTCGAGAGCCTTGTCGTCGACGGAGGGCTTATCCTGGACGGAGGCCTATATCCCAACGGGGAACTTCACCTCGACGTCTGTTTCGCCGACGTTATGGACATCTTTAACGACGGAGGTGCCTGCCTCGACGTCGATCCAGACGGAGGCGCCCGCCTCGACGTCGAATCATGCTCCGACGACGATCTTCGTCTCGACGTCGGCAATGTCTTCGACGACGATCGCCTTTCTCTCAACGGCGAATCAAGTCTCGACGTCGATGATGGCCTGTGTTCTTTTGACGACGATCTATGCCTCGAAGTCGTTGTAGATTTTGACGTCGACCTTTCCTTAGACGTCGACTTTTGCCTAGATGTTGACTTCGGCGTCCAACGATGATGTTTCTCCTTCGATGCCGAACGAGGTTTCCTCGACGGCGAATTCTTCGATGACGAACGAATGCGTTTTGCCGCCGGATCTTGTATCGACGTTTATTTTCTCTTGGAAGCATGAGACTCCCTGGCCTACTCACCTCTCAACGACGATCCCCGCCGCTGTAGTCTTCGACGCCGAGCCCAACGCCGATGGAGAACACACAGGGATCAACTGCTTCGACGTCGACCGCATTTCAGAAAGGCCATAAAGCCTAATCCTCTCCCTTTCTTTCAAAGTCCTCTTTGAAAGGACCTTACAATGACGACAGGAAGCAGGAGAGTGTGTGTCCGGTAGACAGATGATACACACATCGTGAGTATCCGAAGAAGCCTTCTTTTTGCCACAGGATGGACAGGGCATGAACAAGGAAGGCATTTTCTGACAATTGTTTTTTTTAAATCTGTCAGTAAATCAGTAAAAATGCTTCACCAAAAGGAGATAATTAAAATGAAGCAAAAGATTCACTAGGAAACTAGCAATTCTTGACTAGAAAGTCAAAAATGAAGAGAGCTGAATTCCAGGGTCCTGACAGAAGGAGCCGGAAAGAACAACTGACCCAACTGTCACCCCTGGGGCATGATGGGATATTGAGGTCAGGGCTGCCTTAAAGGCACGGTGCCAGTTTTTACCTGTACAAGGCTTTTCAGTCTCTATGGTATTGTATTGCAATGCAGCCTGCAGGCTAACAATGTTTTGTGGATCTGTGTTTGCACAGTGTTTTTCTTTTCCTTCTCATGAGTGTTTACCTCATTAAAAAAAGAGAGAGATTTAGGTGTATTATTATACCTATATGTTTTTATTGGATATTTATATCTACATTGTCTAGCCTATTATGGGGGCTGCATTGGCTTGGAAAAAATGATATATGTTTATACATATACAGAGCTGTATATATATGTTTTTCATATATAATTTTTTATTATTTCCGGGGTCCCCGCACATGGGCGAAAATATTCAGTGCTTATGACTATTGATGAGGATCCCTTGGAAGAGAAGCATCTCTTCTCTGAGGTCGATAATTGTTTCGGTATTGCTTCCTGGTCTGAAGCTAGATTGCCCATCATACAATAAGTTTGATTCAATCAATTTCTCTAGATGGTGTGTAAACTCGCCAAACATTTTTCTTCAGAAGGGGATATACGAGATAGGTCTGTAAATGAACAATTTCAATAAATCAGCCGTTGGGATCTTCAGAAGAAGGTGGCAACTGCTTGATGGAGTGCTTTAGAAACACTGTCTTGGAGATATTTATAACTCTTTTGGCCGCTGGTCGTAGAGAAGACGTGGTATTCAATTGTTGATGCTGGAAAAGACAACTAGCAGAATAAAAGTTTAACTATCCCACTTCCATGCATATTTGTTCATGGTCGGAAAGGCTGATCGTTGGGATCGTCCAGCTGCTCTTCAACTTGGACAAATGCCTAATTTTCCTGCTTCAACGGTATCAGACTAAATCCTCTGGATTGTCTCAAAAAAGGTAAGCAAGTTTTTCTTTTTTTAAACAATTGCCCTGATGCAGACTAGACCTTTGTAGGTTCAGGTTCCGTTATTACACCACTGTGCAAAAAAGTGCACAAAACTGATTTTCATTAAAGAGAATGTATACCACTTACCACAGATAAAGCATGTTGTTTTCAGAACTTCCTCCTTCTTCTGCTTCTCACTCCTCAAATCAGCAAAAGTGTCAATGATGACCCCAAAGATAAGATTGAGGACGATAATGATGACCATGAAGAAAAACAGAAGATCGTAGATGACTCGAGCAGCAAAGAGGGGTTCCTGTAGCACAAATCCACAATCATTTGTAAATAACACTTAACAGTAAAAGCAAGTTACTAAATCTTAAAAAACAGCCAACTGATCTGAACCCAAAAGTCTGCAGGACAAGCAACATGCTAATGCCTCCACAATGTTGGGGATAGCTGGATAAGTCCAGCAGAGGGATTTCTAGATTTGTCAGGAATACCAGGAAAAAATGTAGTCTGTGTACTGCTCCCGTTGAGATTGGTCCTCCGATTCCTTTAATTTTGCCTTTAAGAAGCAACAATTAGGCACTAATGAGTGTAGTACTAAACCATCCCTACAGTGGATAGTGGTCGGAATGGAACAATTCTTCAAACAGGCCTTGAGAGCTGGCAGGGAGATCAGATGTTAAACATATTTGTGCATCAAATACTGTGATATCCTTAGAGACCAAGCATGAACATTAATACACGTTTCCCAATTCCAGAAGTTCATTCTTTTGATGCAAGTCCACTTAGGTTTCATGACTGAACAGGCTATGGCCAAAGTCTGCCCGAATGAGGAATGACAGTAGGTATAGAATAAAGTAGAAATACTTGAGCTACAACATTTAGATGTTGATCTCTCAACAACCCTCAGAGGCTAGTAGTAAGCGAAAAGGGCAAATCTCGAGTTGAGATGTAATAAATAACTGGACAAAGGTCAAAGCACATTGCAATACTTGGAGACACATTAAATAATGTTTGCCTTCAAGGAATATGGAACATTCCCAGACTTCTTTACCTCTTTGGACGGTTTTCTGAGCACATCTCCAACTCCTCCTCCACTCCTCAAACCATGACTGAGCACTGTGACAATACACATCAGCAGGGTGTCACACGTGTACTCCTTATTCTCTTCCTCATCACCACTCAAGGACAGCTCTGTCAAGAAAGCCAAATCGATTAGTGATCAGAACATAAAATGTTGTGAGCTGGTGCATCATTGGTATGTTATGTTAATTTGTAGAGCGTGGCTAATCACCGGGGAGGGTATCCAGGCGCGGACATTGGTAGTCAGAAAAGTATTTGCCATGGTCTTAACAGTCAAGGAAGATCAACATTAAGTAAGTTTACACAGTAACAAATGTTGGAGAGCATCATAGCAAATGTCAACTAAGTTAATGAATAGGTGTAATGACAAATGCTAACGAGAACAGTGTTCTGCCAAGTATAGGACAATGTTTCAAGAGGAAAAGAAAATTCAAGAAATTCAAGGAACTACTAAGAATTCCAGCTAGACGCAAAGCAATGCTGCTTTTGGTGATTACAGCTCATCAAATGATTACTATTCACTGCAATGTTCTGGGACTACAATATATGGAATGGAACTATTTTTAGTGGTGTGTCAGTGGATAAGGATAAGAATTAGGGTTCTAAAAGACAGGCGTGTCAAGCTGTGTCCAATGTATCCCAAAAGGCACACTCACCTACTCAACCAACGAGCTCTACAGCCTCACTATCATTCGCAACATACCTTGTAAGCCGAGCTGAGGCATGGCTGTCAAGTGGCTCCATGTCATGTCTGACATCTTCAACTAGAGATATCTTATCTAATGGCACTTTGTATGCAGGGAATGCTGGCCCAATCCTTTACATTGTTAAAGAGAAAGTACTACAAGTCCTATAAAGTGATGTATCCACAGTGAAAAAGGCAAAACTGGCTGAAGGTGTCACATGACCGATACACTGGACGGTGCAAAACAAAGTCAACCTCCAAGAGAGGAGGGTCTAATTTGGAGAGCGTTCAGGAAGCATGAGGAGGCAAATTAGTCGTGAATTCCTGCCCAGTCACGAGGCCTTCTCCTTTACAATGTACTGTATGTACAAAGCAAAATCAAGTTAATACAGTTGACTTTTGAAATATAGTGTAAATAAGAATTTTGTTATTTGTTGCTGTGATATCAGAGGAGATGAGTAGATATCGAATTGGTCATAGGTGGGCTCTCGCTACTTTCACTCCGGACTCTGACCCTCTGAGGCTCAGAGTGGTGTTTGGGGTGTTACACCAATAAATGTAATTTCTGGTAAACAGTTTGGTACAAGTGCATTCAGTTAGGCATGATGAGGTGTCTGATTTCACCAGGAATGTTTACATACACAGACAAAAACGCACCCAAACTGTTTTGAAAGTCCTAAAAAATTGTTATTTTACAAAATGTGTTCTCTCATTTTAGATTTCTACCAATCAACATTCCACTCCCTTTTCGCTGTCCCTTAGGACCCCCTCATGCGCCTTTCTAGTCATGTGATGTATCTTAACATTATATTCCAGGGAGATTGTTGAAAAATCTGAAGCTCACACCCCTCCCCCCCCCCCCTCCCCCTAGACTAGATAACCCGCACAAAGACCCCCTCGGGGTAAAGGGGAAATTATACATGAAAGGATCAATAGGTATAAAGTTTCCTAACTAAGACGCCTTTTGCATTAATGACTTGCCTTCCCAGCCATTCATTCACTGGGCATCAGTGAGCCTCAAAGTTAAATGAAATATATTTACAGTGCGATGCTGACCCATTTTTATGAGGGACATTTTACATTTAAAGACTAGTATTTAATTTACAAAAATATCCACTGAATTAATTCCACAGGCTGTCTCTGTAGAGGGTGGACAGCCATCATCCTGAGCTGGATCTGGCGGCTTAGTTGACTAATGGATCCATTGTAGGGGCCTGTGTTCGACATAATGATCACGGTTTCAGATCCCAGCGGGCCCACACAACCTTTCAACATTCTCAGGCCGATAAAATCAATACCATTGGGTAACAAACATCTGTTATTCAGCGCCAAGATACTCTTGGATGAACGTGCACTTTACAAATATACGTTATGTTATTAGGATGGAAGTGAGGGGCCAGATCTTTAAGCCTTGAATCTTGATTGAAAATCAATAATAATCAAGCAGGGAAGCACAAACAGTTACAAAAAACAAATAAATCCACCCTTGCACGAGACGTTCTCACCATATGGCGGGTCACTGGAGGTGCAATTTTCCCCAGCTCCTGGCCGACAAGTCTCAGAATAAAGAAATTCTTCTGTTAGACTTGAACCAGCTTCTGAAAAAGAAACAGGGGGTGGGGGGGACAATGAACATGCTGGATTCAGAAAAAGACGGACCATATGATGCAAATTTCTATAACATATGTTGAGGGCCTTCCCACAATCACCTCAACCAACAAGCACCATATGCAAAACTGGAGTCAACAGAATTTAGTGGAAAACTACCGCCACATTTATTAAATAAATCAATCTACCATGTGTTTGTCTGTAGTTCAGCACCGATGTAAAGGTCTGAAAGGGCTTTATACATATGTGAGAATTCCACCAACTACACACTATTTTCCGTAACTCAGGAAATAAAAAAAATCAATAATGTACAAGCCAAACTCTAGTGAAAGCTCGGGTCTCCCACTGTTAAGAGATTTGTGGTCAGGCAGCAGTCCACGCTCTCTGAAATAGATGTTGCCCTCCACACGCAAGGGTAATTTCATGCTCACCCTCTTGATGTTGGAGGCTTCGACAATAGGCAGGACGAATCCCAATCCAGGTCTTAAACACTCTACTTAATACTTCCAAATGCCTTAGTGAGACCTAGACTCATATGGTATCACAGGACTGCACACCTCAGAGGCAAAAGACCCAGCAGGCTTCAGAGGCCTGTGAAAAGACATCCAAAGACACTTCAACAACAAACCCCAAAAATATAAATTGTAGGGGAAAAAGGTGGCGGTGTGCTCAACAGCCATGTTCCACTAACCACCAGCTCTTGCACCATCAACTCTGATGTGATGCTCTAAGCTAGCCCTGCTGAGAAATGCACGTTTAAGCGGAGTTTGAGGTTAGCGAGAGGCTTCAGTGGAGGCTATCAGCAAAGTTCAGTTTCATTGGTTGGTTAGAAGGGAGCCGCATGTGAGAAGTTGGCCTGATATATGATGTCACTAATTCTAGTGCACACCCTGTATCAGTCCAAACAACCCTTATGGTGATTGGTTGTAAAGTCAACCTTATAGACCAGCTATCCTAGTGGTAGCATGGACAAGAGCAGTCTTAGGCTAAACTCTGAATGGCATGTGAAGCCAGCTGTTATACCATATGTAATCCCTTGAATACCAAATGAAAGGACACCACAACAGATATATATAAAAATAGAATGTATTTATTCTAGGCAAACCCTCAGCACTCTTTATGAGATTCGAGGTAAGTACAACACAGTCTTATTTAAGCATACATTAAGTCACACAGGTAAGTAATACAGTTGGGCCCTAGGGGCCACGCAAACCATATACTAAAGAAGTGGTATGAGGACCACTGTCACGAACACAGGATAGGCCTAGGGAATCGCGGGGGCTACACTATACTACCAACAGTTAAGAAGTGGGAGGCCCACGGGATTCAGGGGCAGAGTGGAAACACACACGTAATGCGTAAAAGTCGATAGAATCACTAGCAGTTAGAAATAAGCAGTTTTAGGACACTTCTGGAATAGCTAGGAATTCGAGACTTGAAAACTAGACCCTAGGATAGTCAATACCCTTGTGAGCACCGAAGTACCCAAGTTACCTAGCCCACGGGCTGCGGGTGCATAGGTGTGAACTTGCGTCGGGTTTCGTCGTGGACTTCTATGGATGCCGGAAGGAAAGTTTCTGACAGGCAGTCTGTGAAGAGTGTCCCGTGGATCCCAAGGTGGGGGATCAAGAAGGAAGGAACCTGCAAGCAGAAGGGACAGAGTCTAGGTCACCAGCCAGGAGCCGGGAAGGAACCAGGAAGGAACCAGGCGATGTCGTGAAGATGCAGGTGAAGAGGTGAAGCTTGTCGCAGCAGCCACGGGTACCAGGAGACGTCGAGGACGACCAGGACCAGGAGGTGAGCTGTCCCACGAAGGCTCTTGCTGTCGGCGGCGTCGAAGTTGAGTCAGGACCCAACAAGCCTTGGCAAGCGGAACCCACGCAGGATGGAGGACTTGCTTCTGGTGCAGACCAGGAAGGTCTGGGGTGCTTCTCTTTCTCAGAGGAGCAGGTGCCAGTCTGGAGGAGCCGGACCATTAAGATGAAACAAAAGGTTCGTCGTCGCAGAGGCTACTAGCCAACGGGCCGGCAACCGGACAACACATCGAGCAACACAGGTGCAGAAGGGCCCCACACAGAACACGTGAAGTGTGGGGAGCTGGTGGTCTTTGCAGATGGTGCTCGGGAGTGGGGCTTCTCAATTCCCCAAGCACAGCCTCGAGGGAGCCTCGGAAGTCACGCTAGTCAGTTACTAGCCACTTTTGCCAAGTCGCCGGTCCCACGTCCCCCGTCGCCTCCACGGGTCTCAGCTTCGCTGGAGATGTGGATCTGGTTTAGAGGTGTCTGGAAGTCTCAGCGCTGGTCAGTCTCTGCGGTCGTCCCTCATAGGATTCAGTCGCAAAGCAAGCAGCGGTCGCTGGATGGTGCCTGGTTGCCCAGGGTGGTCACTCCTTGGCCACAAGTGAGATTTCTTCAGTCTTCTTCCTGAGGTCGAATGTCGAAGGTCCAAAGTTTCTGTACAAGTTGCAGATTCAGGTTAATCTAATTTAGCAGGGCCCAACTAGCTACTAATATACTGGGCTAGTGGGCTGGGCTACCTGCAAGGTCCCTCCTATGGGTGGGACCAGGAAGGGGAGTGGCTACACCATCTTTCCTTTGTCCAGTTTCGTGCCAGAGCTGGGGCTGGAGTGCCCTAGCACCGGTTTGAACTGGACTATGCATGGGACACCTTGTGTGCCCCAGGCAGTGTCTCGTTTCATTCAACCCTCCCTGCCCCAATACACTAAATCCTGTCTAGGGTGGTGCTCGCACCTCCCAAGGCAGGAAACCTATTGTCCAAGCCTCCCTCGCTGGAAGGACTCCCAGCAGCAGGAGCTCAGACTTGTGTCTGTGGCAGCAGCATCCATTTTGTGATGCTGAGGCTTTGGTCAGAGTTAAACAGCAAAGTAGGATTTTAACATGTCTCTCCCTCTGGAAGGGAGGAATAATATCCTCATCACCAGAAATGGTATGGGGGTATTATTCCAAAGTGATAGACACCTTACACAACATGTTTTGATAAAGCCAAACCATAGTTACCATAACCATGAGGATTATAAGGCACTTTAAGAGTATATGGTAGGCGATATCATAGAACAGCTATAAGGACATGGTTCCGAAAGCTGCAGACAGGCTCAGCTCATGCTAGAGCACCATCTCACATGTTACCAAGCACTCTGCCTCCAGGATTGTTAAGGCCTGCCATAGGAGTGGCTCACAGGTACACGTGTCTATTTTAAGGGTAGATATAGGTATACTATATCTAAGCAAGGGGTGATTAAACGACCTTGCCCCAGCTGAGTGATCAGCCAGTTGTGTCTGATTGTAAGACCAGACCAGGGGTGGCATAATACATGCTGCAGCCCCTGGGAGGCATAGGGTACACCTATGCCCTGGGTACCTAGGGTACACTGTACAGGGTCTAATAAGGTGATCCTTATCAATTGGGTATGTACCTAGGGTACATGGAGTCCATTTTAAAGAGAGGAAACCGCCTGAGACCCTGAATGGCAGGATCTCAGGCCAACTAAGTCGAAAAACCAGCTAGACACTAGGCAAAAAGTTGGGGGTAACCATAGTCAAATATTCACCTTCCTACACAGCACAACTGTACTTCATTCCATTGGAAGGATTGTGCATCCTTCCTCTCAAGTCACTGAGGCAAGGGCCTTCTCTCCCAGTCTTTGTTGACCACTCATATCAGAACTGGAGGCATCACTCACTGTTACCCGCTGTTTTGTCACCTACCCTAAAAAGCCCATTGAAGCAGCTAACATAAAACGTTTGCTTTATGCAATAAAATTGCTATCTTTTCAATTGACCAATTATATGCTGTGGTGTATTTCACGCTCAGAAGATCTTCAAATTTTCATACCTTTCAAACCTTAAGGGAGGCAGACGCATACAACTCAAACATTCCAAAGTGGTTTATTGCAGCCCAGACAATTCACTTGTAGCGAGTGTAACGTGAAAGATAAACTTCAATGGATTGAAAAAGGATTTTAGCTGATTGACCCGTGGTTCACTACGACATAGAATATTTAACATACGTACTGCATGGCTGTACAATTAATATAAGATCCACGACACCTTTTTTCTTTTCCTTAGTGCCAGAAATACATGAATTAACTTTCTAAATCCATGGTTACCTGGTAGCACAGTTTCATCGGGTATCTTGTCGACTTCTAAAATAAAATCTTCTTTGAAGAAGAGGTACCCCACGATGGAGAAGAGGTAGACCAGAATGAGAGCAAGCACCGCCGTCAGGATGATGGAGCGACCGTTCCTGGTGACACTCTTGATCACGTTCAGCAGCGTCTCTTCTCTGTAGACCAAGTCAAACAACTGCAAGAAGGGGAGACGGGGCATGAAAGGTGGCAAGACAAGGAGCTAAAGAGGATATGCTACACTCATGACAAAGATTACATTCCTAAAAGGACACAGGTGAAACTGACTGGAAAAGCAGCATAATATGATTTGCATTGGCTTCACTTTTTCTGAATGACGAGGAAGCTCTGACTGACACAAAAGGTAGTGAATTAAACATAACTGGCATCATTGTATGTTCTGCACTGCTTTACCATCTATGGAAAACATTATGAAAGAAAACCCTAAAAGCTAGGAAACATTTCAAAGACATTAAAAGTGGACATGGCTTACAGTTCCTTATTTAGAGCATACATATAACACAAAGTGATCGATGGAATGACTAAATTAATCTCAGACACTGGCAATCACTCTGGCCGCATTCCAGTCCATCATTATTTAGCTCCTTTGTGTCATTACAGACAGGGATCAACCATACGCGGTCTTTGCCCCCTCCCAAAATAGATGATCAAGTCTGAAAAGCATGGACAGGTCCCCTCTGAAAGTGAACAGGCAACCACAGACCAGTGTGAGCCTTGCTATGCTTCTCAAGTTACAGCTTGACCCTACAGCATAGTGAGTTCACAACCCCAGACAAAAATGCACTGCAAGAATAATAAGGTAAAATGTCTATACATATGGACCTGACTGCTAAGACGAGAAAATAAGTTACTTGCCTGTAATCTGTGGTTCTCCAGTATTGGTATCTTAAGATTTTTCGAAGACAGGGAGACACCTTACTTGGAGATGTGAGGAAAGGTAATATTACCTCCCGTGAGAGTCTTCTATTCTTAGAAGTGGCTAGATTAGTTGACGGAACTAGAATAGACGATGTCAAACAAACTGCCGACGAGGTCGTTGATGAAGTTTTGGTCGACAGTTCTTCCGTCGACGGTCTTGATGTCGACTAGGTTCACTGGCGAGGATCTGAAACTGAATACTTTGGTTCCGTCAACAAGAGAGACTTGCCTTTGGGAGCCGCCGAAAGCCACAATGGCGACGAGATTTTCGTCGACCAAGGTCCTGAAACAAGTCTTTTGTTTTTCGTCGACGAGGAAGACAAAGTTGTAATCAGTGACGGTCTCATACTCACAGATACTAATGTCGACAGAGTTGATGCCGACGACATGATAATCTTGGTCTGAAGAGAAAGTAGACGCAACGACAGAAGTTCTAGTCAACGCAGCATCTTTTTTGTGAGGTAAATTTGTCCAAGGAAGAGACCTTGACACCTGATTCATTTTCAATGTCGTTTTTGAAGGCGTAGAGGGCACAGACTGACTTTTTGAAGATGAAGGCTGATCTTCATGTTTTGAGGTGTACTGATGGTTTTTCAACACCTTAGCAGCCTTAGGAGATATCAGGTCCACCTCACTAGCTCTTTTCTTAGATGCTGTAGTTTTAAGTGTGGAATCACTCATCAGATAGAGGATTGTCTTTAGTTTTTAGCTTCTGTAGCTACAGAAGACGTCCTTTTCTATCCCTCAAGGTCTTTTGAGAGAAAGTCCTGCAAATTCTACAGTCTCTCACCTGATGTTCAGGGTGAAGCCAGTAAATACACTTCTTGTGGGGATCTGAGTGAAGTCTTAGTTTCCCACAAGAATCACAATGCCTGAATAGAGATCTTTCAGAAGACATGTTGAACTGAAGATCTGAAGAAATTCAGAAGGCCAAGAGAAAGTACTGAGCAGAGCTCAGGGAGACTCCCTTCACACAACGTGCGGTCGAAAATCTGAGATCCTGGAGCCTCTGTGGAGAGGGTTCTAGAAGGTGCAGTCACCTGATTGGCTGAAGTTTGGCCCACTCCTAATTACTAGGATGAGATATTAAAGTGACATTTTTCTCTATTAACTTTAATGTTGAAGTCATTGCATACTGCTTTTTATGTACCGTGGGACTCCCACTTAGACAACGGGGAAGGATTCAAGCATGTAAATCTATGGGAGATAACCCAATACTGGAGAATAGCGCTTTGTGAATGTGTGCAGTGATGCCCATTGGGCAGCCTAACACCTATCCAGTGCTGCAGCAACAAATAGACGGAATGCTAAATAAATATAACATTCACCCCCAGTCGAGAGATCTGGGCTAAATCCATCTATCTTTTGCTCACTACCCCACCCCAGTTTGGACCCAGCTATATGCAAACCAGTCTTGACCCTGCTCCTCATGGGAGCAGTCCAGCCCAAACTGCCAAGCCAGGTCCTCCTTGGACCAGAAACAAGCTTCCTGGGACCCGTTTTGAGGTATCATGCCTCAGCCAGGCTAGCGTGAATCCAGTGGCACAGTGAACAAGGACATCCTCAACCTCTCTGCAGTTTCGATAGTCTCCCACCTGATCCTCAACCAACGCCTCCACAGTCAGAAACTTATAGAACAGCCCTTCAATAGATTAGATCCTTTCTCACAGAACGCATACTGAATGTCAGCCTAGCTCCCTATACTTCCAAGCCAAACAAGCTGATGTGCAGAGTCCCCAGCGGTCTTCAATATTTACATGGCTGCAAAAACAAACAGAGTGCAAACCTTTGGATTCAACATCTCATTTGTAGACAACTCATCCTCTCCATCCCCAAGGACACCAACACCCAAGAAAAATTCACCTAGTTCATGTCAGAAGTCGCCCTCTGGATGAAATAAACACACTCAACCTTAAATCTGACAAGACTGAGTTAGTTCGCTTCAGAAAGCACTCAACTCTATGGTCTTCAGCCTGGTGGCCATCCAAGCTTGGTTCCACTCTAACCACATCCAGAGAATCCAAGAACTGCGGAAGCGTGGTCAACAACAAACTATATAAATAGCCAGCCAAAGTCGACTTGGTCACCTCTTCCTGCTTCTAACTAGTTTTTCAGGAAAGTCTTCATCTGGCTTCCACTCACCCACCAAACAACCACCCAAGCACTCATCACCAGCAACGTTGACTAAGGAAACCCAGTCTATGGTGAATTTCCACCCAGCTCTCCTAGCGGCTCCAGATAATTTTGCTTACGCAGCCAGACTCCTAACCAGCACCCTCCATGCACCCACATGCCCATTCACAAACAGTGCTCAAATTACTCACAAAGTACTGCGCAATTCAGGCTGCACGCTTTTGAACAACTGCTTCAACTTCCACACCCTCACCAGACATCTGCTCAGCAAACCATTTGCTCAACAAACCACCTGCTCACCACTATAACCAGCAACCTAATAGCCAGAGCAGACAGCTGCACCTTGTAATACCCGACTCCTAAAGCAAGGAAAATACTCCCTGTTTACATCACGTCCACCAGCTTAGTCATAACATTCTGAAATAAACTATGAAAACGTGGCTCTTTACATACTTTACTTGAAGGGCAGAACCTCCAACCCTTAATCATCGGTGTGAGGATACCCTCCCAGACAAGAAACAGCATTTTACACGTACACATACCTTAGCTGGAACATGCTCTGTGCCTCCTGCGAGTGTAGCTGCCATTCGCTAGGCGTCGGAGACAGGTCACTCTGGCTTTTAGCGGTCCCGCCATGTGGTTGACAACTAAGCAAATGCCCTGGCAAGCCAACCACCTCCATAGATGCAGAGGCTCCTCATGGCCCAGGACAAAAGACCTCACTCCACCAATCTTGTTTGCAGTCTTACACGCAAGTGTTGTCTGAGGAGCTTTACTAGTCTCCCTTTGATGCTTGGTAGAAAGGCTTCAAACCCGAAGTCACTCCAATAAAATGATATGGAGTACGGTTTCATTCAGGCAATAGAGTCCTCTAACCACCACCTGTCTCAGATGGCCTTCCAGCCCAGTAGTAATGTGTCACCACGGTCAGCTCTGAGAAGTATAAAGAGGGGACCGGCACCGACCCAATCACAGTCTAGCAGCCACCACTGAAGATCTTTTGCAATGTCCATCAAATCCTAGATGGAATCCAATAGGTTTCCCTTGTGCTGTGCCCACTGGAACTTCAGATCCCACTGCAGAGCATGCATGCGCCATCTGGCAAGTTTGACTTTAAGGACGCAAGAGAGCAATAGTTTCAGTAGCTGCAACATCATTGAATTTGTCCTTCCACAGAAGGGGGTTTAGAGGGCAGAGATCCAAAATAGGATGAAGGCTCCACCCCCTTTAAACACAAGAAAGTAACTGGAATAGTATTGTGAGAAGTTGGCCTGATGTATGATGTCACTAGTTCTAGTGTACACCTTATATCAGTCCAAATACCCTTATGGTGATTGGTTGTAAAGTCAACCTTATAGACCAGCTATCCTAGTGGTAGCATGGACAAGAGCAGTCTTAGGCTAAACTCTGAATGGCATGTGAAGCCAGCTGTGATACCATATATAATCCCTTGAATACCAAATGAAAGGACACCACAACAGATATATATATAAAATAAAGTGTATTTATTCTAGTCAAACCCTCAGCACTCTTTATGAGATTAGAGGTAAGTACAACACAGTCTTATTTAAGCATACATTAAGTCACACAGGTAAGTAATACAGTTAGGCCCTAGGGGCCACGCAAACCATATACTAAGTAAGTGGTATAAGAACCACTGTCACGGAAATAGAATAGGCCTAGGCCTAGGGAATCGCTGGGGCTACACTACACTAGCGTTAGTTAGGAAGTGGGAGGCCCACGGGATTCGTGTGCAGAGTGGAAACACTCACGCGTAATGCGTAAAAGTCAATAGTAATAGTACAGTTTAGAAAACGGTAGATTTAGGACACTTCCGGAGTAGCTAGGAAGTTGAGACTTGAAAACTAGATACTAGGATAGTCACTATCCTGATGAGCACCGGAGTACCCAAGATACCTAGCCCACAGGCTGCGGGTGCATAGGGGTGAAGATGCGTCGTTTTCGTCGTCGACTCCTATGGATGCCTGAAGAAAGATGCTGACAGGCAGTCAGTGAAGAGTGTCCGGTGGATCCCAAGGCTGGGATCAAGAAGAGAAGAAACCTGCAAGCAGAAGGGACAGAGTCAAGGTCACTAGCCAGTGACCACGTGGAACCAGGAAGGAACCAGGCGATGTCGTGAAGATTGCAGGTGAAGGTGAAGCTTGACGCTGCAGCCAGGAGGACCAGGAAGCGTCGAGGACGACCAGGACCAGGAGGCGAGCTGTCCCACGAAGGCTCTTGCTGTCGGCGGCGTCGAAGTTGGACTAGGACTCACCAAGCCTTGGCAAGCGGAACCCACGAAGAACGGAGGACTTGCTTCTGGTGCAGACCAGGAAGGTCTGGGGTGCTTCTTCTTTGCAGAGAAGCGGGAGCCAGTCTGGAGGAGCCAAACCAGCGCAGAAGATTTCAGGGTGCGTAGTCACAAAGGCCACTAGCCAGCGGGCAAGCAACCGGACAGACGCGGCAAGCAGGAAAATGCTGAAGGGCCCCACGCAGGACTCGTGGAGTGTGGGGGGCTGATCTTCGGTGCAGATGGTGCTTGGGGTTGGGGCTTCTCAATCCCCGGTGCACAACTTCGAGGGTACCTCAGAAGCTGCGCTTTAAGTTACTAGCCACTTTTTCCAGGTAGCCGGTCCCACGTCGCTCGTCGCCTCCACGGATCTCAGCTTTGCTGTCGATGTGGATCAGGGTCGGAGAAGTCTGGAAGTCAAGGCTCTGGTCAGGCTCTGCAGTCGGTTCCTCGTAGAACGTGGGCAAAGCAAAGGGTAGTCTCTTGATGGTGCCTGTTTGCACAGGGTAGCCACTCCTTGGCTACAAGGGAGATTCTTCAGTCTTCTTCTTTCGTCGAATGTCGAAGGTCCAGAGTTTCTGTTCAGTTTTGCAGGTTCAGGATAATCTAAAGTCTTGAGGCCCAACTCCCACTCTTATACTAATCTGGAGGGCTGGGATACCTGCTAGGTCACGCCTTATGGGTGGGACCTGGGAGGGGGGTGGTTACACCCACTTCCCTTTGTCCAGTTTCGCGCCAGAGCTGGGGCTGGAGTGCCCCAGCGCCGGTTTGAACTGGACTATGCAAGGAACACCTTGTGTGCCCCAGGCATGTCTCATTCCTTTCAGCCCACTCTGCCCCAATACACTAAAGGCTGTCTGGGGAGGTGCTAGCACCTCCCCAAGCAGGAAACCTATTGTCCAGGCCTCCCTGGCTGGGATCACTCCCAGCTGCAGGAGGTCAGACTTGTGTCGTGGCAGCAGCATCCATTTTGTGATGCTGAGGCTTTGGTCAGAGGCTAACAGTTGAAGTATGATTTTAACATGTCTTTCCCTCTAGAAGGGGGGAATAATATTCTCATGTCCAGAAATGGCATGGGGGTATTATTCCACAGTGTTAGACACCTTACACGACATGTTTCGATAAAGCCAAACCATAGTTACCATAACCGTCTAAGATTATAAGGCACTTTAAGAGTATATGGTAGGCTATATCATAGAACAGCTATAAGGACAAGGTTCCGAAAGCTGCAGACAGGCTCAGCTCATGCTAGAGCACCATCTCACATGTTACCAAGCACTCTGCCTCCAGGATTGTCAAGGCCTGCCATAGGAGTGACTGATAGGTACACATGTGTCTATATGCAAGTTAGGTATAGGAATACTACACCTAAGCAAGGGGTGATTACACGACCTTGCCCCAGCTGAGTGATCAACCAGTTGTGTCAAAATGGAAGGCCAGGCCAGGGGTGGCATAATACATGCTGCAGCCACTGGTAGGCCTAGGGTACACCCATGCCCTGGGTACCTAGGGTACACTGTACAGGGGCCAATAAGGTGATCCTATCCAAATGGGTTATGCACCTAAAGTACATAGTATAATTTAGAGAGAGAACAGCAGGGCTGTGGGTCTGATTAGCAGGCCCACAGCCACATCTAAGTCGAAAACCAGTAAAGCAAAAGCAAAAAGTGGGGGTGAACATAGAAAGCAGACCCTACTCTCCTACAAGTATCCAGTGCTTGCTTCCTCTCTAGGACTCCTTCGGCCTAAAGGGCCTGCACTTCCTGCTGCAAAACAGACATGTGGTCCTCAATCAGCCCCGCTGATGGAGGTGAAAGGTGTAGCAGAGTAAATAAAATGGGAGGACGTAGTCTTGGTGGACAATTTAGAGGTGTCCGAATTGATGTCTCGCAGCTTTGAAAAATTATGGACTGTACCTACCACAGGGCATCTACAAAAAGACAAAAAATAAGACAAACATGGATTTCAGACTGGCAGTGCTTTGGGAGGGGGGGGGGGGGGGGGGGAGACGGAGCTGCACCCTGGCCGTGTTGCCTCTGGAGGTAATGGCCTCAGCCACGAAAGGTATGCAAATTTCGTTGTGCTGGCGGCAGGGTCTGGCACTGGTGATACTGCAAACCCCTGGCATATTCTCAAAAGGGGTGAAAATGTTGGTGTAAGTGCCTGGTAGGGGCCAAGGAACGTGCTGTGGCATGACTTTCTTTAAATAATTCCAGGGCAGAGTTTTTATCACAGGAGACACAGCAACTATCGAATGGCATGTCCATCAAGGACGCCTGCACATGCTCTGAGACGCCCATAGACCTTTTCCTGGTGTAACGCAAAATCACCACGCTTCTGCCGATTGCCCAACCCAAGCAGTCAGTCATGCCCAGGCCAGACCGACATTCTAGAAGTTTAGGGCTAAAGATGCCTTAAGATCGCCAAGAACTGCCAGTGGGACCTGGCCTACCAAGTCCCACAATTCATGTGTAGTGACCAGGAGACAACTAGCTTTGACAGAACATAGAGCAAGGCTGGCAAAAGAGAATATACACTTGCCAAAGGTCTCCATATGTTTAGATTTGCAGTCAGGAGGGATTGTAGAAAAGGTATCATGGGTTTTCTATGCTTGTGGATGCCTGTACCACCAAACTCTCCAGCGTAGGGTGTTGAGTCAGGAAGTCAAGGTCGACCGGCGCTGGGCTGTGTCGACCTGCCTACAGCCCGAGGACCCAGAACACAGCTTTCCCCAAGTGCCCAGGAAGGCATCTGTACGGGCTTTTTTCAATGGCAGGAGAGGTTCAGTAGGGGCCTGGCCAGGCTAGAGACGGAGTACGTTGGTCTTTACTTCCATGGTTGGGAGCTGCAGTCCTAGGAAAGTCTAAGCCCTTTGCATGACAATGGTGAGAGAAGCTCTCTGCTGTAGCAGGACGAGGGGAGAGAAGTGCAATGTCTTGGGCAGTGTCCAGGCCACTGGCATCCTGTAGTTTTTCATACCAATTATCCTCATCATACTGTGGAACAAATGTGTCCTTTAAATCAAAGTTGATCTTGTCCAAGTCAAAACCAAAGAACTGGTGTAATGTATGAGATCTTATGTGTACCAATGTGTCACAATCAGAAGTGTTGCCTAATAACTGCTCTCCAAAGGGAATTGGAACATTGAGTGGTGGATCCTCCTCCGGCACTGCCAGCATCAGCACTGGATGTTGAGGGAACCGGCTCAGGGAGTGGCACCAAAACCACGGTCGGCACTGAAGCTGGTGTGGTATTCAAGGCGGGTTAAGAGGCCCACACTGCACCAAGGATGAACTCACTGGAGTAATACTGACTGGAGGTCTCTGTGAATCCTTAGGGCGCCAGAAGCGTGGCAAATATGCCTAGCATGGCCTCTTTAATGGTCTCAGTCTGCTCCGACATCGCTGATATACCCAGATATTTGGGTTGCATTGGGACTAAATTCAGGATCAACTCCCCGGGAGCAAGACTGTGGCACATTGACGCCATTGCACCCTCTCCGGAAATTGAGAGAGGCAGAGTATCCGCCACAGGAATGAGATTTCCCTTTCAACTTCATCCAGTCACAGTGCAGTCTCTTCTGGAGTTTGTGACAGTATTTCTCCTTGTGGTACCGTATGGTCTTTAAATTCATCTGGGAGTCGTAGTTGCAGGTTCTTGCGTTGTCTTTGGACTTCAGGCACCATAAGCATACCTTGTGGGGGGTCTCTCAGAGACATTTGTTTGAGAGAGTCCCTACAAGGTTGAAACGCTGTTGTTTTGGGAGGTAACATATATCCCTTGCACACTGGTTAAAAGAAGATTCAAGTAGAACTTCAAGTACGTGTGTGAAGGTGCTGGAAGAAAGGCAATGGACATCAACGCGCCTGGGTAGCAACTTCCATGCAGCCTGTCTTGTCACTTCTAGAGAGGAACGGTGGTGGGGTGGAGCCTCACTATTCCACCTACTGGTGCATAGGAGTGTGGGTTTTGAAACACTGGATCCAGTCTGACGCTTCGGGGGAATATTCACAAGGTGTAGAACCTGCAGTTAGAAGTATCCATCAGAAATATGTGATGCCCAATAACAGAGTACTTCTGCTTTAAGCATTATGACCACACCTTTATGGGATAGATAGGGTATGTGACTTCCCCATACAATGGACAAACTCCTCGATCCATCAATGGATGGTATACATCACTACAGATGGTACACACCGAGTTCTCAAACCTACAGCACACCATAGGACAGAAAATGGACTATGGCCTTTTAATGGGGATACCAGGAGCTTCCCTGAACTGCAAATTGTTTATGGTTTGTGTTTTTAGCATCTTAAGTTAGCTCAAAAAAGGGATATAAACTGCTGCAAACATCAGTCACAAAAGGGTGAGTTGCGTATATACACATTTCATTTCACTGTGTGGGTTACATTCAGGAGCTCAAAAAATAGTGCAAATGTGTGTGAAGGGACGAGGGATTGAGAAGAGGTTGGCATGCAAAGACTAGACCTAAATGTAGGGTCGTGCGCTTAGGGAAGAGGGGTGATAAACTGAAGTACAATGTAAGGAGATTAAGTTATGGGGGTAGGGGCAGTTTACTTACCAACAAGCTATAGAAGAATTCATGGACAAAGACTCCCATGGCACAGATCAACAGGTACAAGAGATGATACAGGAACTCCACATCTAGAATCATCGCTCCATACCCTCTTGTGAAGGTCCCCCGGTTACCAACAAAACTCATCAGGAAAATGATCTTATTACAGACCTGCAGAGGAAATCAGCATAAGTGTTAGCAAGGGAGCACATGCAAAAAGGCACAAAGGAAAAGATGCCCAACACAAACTAAAGGATGCATTGTGGGGCCTAACTTCTCTGAGTGAATAAATTCCCACTGGAATCCTGTAGGCAAGTGGAGAAGGCAGAAATCTAAAGACCGATGTAAGAGTCCAAAAGGGTAGAGAGAGAGAGAGAGAGAGAGGATACAGGTTGTCCACAAACAAAAAGAGGCGTTATCCAGCGGCCGGAGAGGCTGATTCCATACCGCGGTATTCAGGTTTCGAACCCATACGCCAGAGGCAGGTCAGCATCATGTGCCTCTGGGAAATAGCTCACTTAATCTCACCCACGGCCCCCAGCGCCTTGAAACCCTTAAGGGGGTGATATGTTCACGCTTTACAAGTAGAAGTTACTTACTTACTGTATGTAGATTACCCTCAAAGAATAGAAGGTAGAGCACTCTAGGGTGGGTTGTGGGGGGGGGAGAAGTATCTACTCTGATCTTGGTGCAAGGGCTAAATACGAGACCTGACTAGAGGAAGCACAGGACTCTATGAAGCAAGAACCCTTGCCCGCCGAGTACAAAAACACTTTAGTGAATGCCGGATCCATTTCTTGTAGCACACACTGAACAAACTGCTTCTTGCCTCCAAATACAGCAGCTGCCAAAACAACTTTGGGAAAGACCAGCATTATTTTTGCAGAACTCTGTGGACATAGTCTTCCCAAATGCCAAGTGAATTTCTACAGTCCATAAAGACAGAGAAATTCAATTTACAACAGGGTGGACAGAACCGAAAATCATCTCACCCTCTACACACTAAATAAGATTTTACTGTCCTAATGTTTTCTCTACTTCCCCACTCATTTGTTAGTATTTATCACTCATGCAGTTTCTGATCTACACCACAGAGATTACTACTAATCTCTACACCAGTCTTACCTTTGCTCAAATGCACAAGTGGCCAAGTACGATAAGCTGCTCGCGCTGATTTTTAGCACTGGGTGTTTGTCCCGAGCTGTAACATCAGAGCGAACTGCACCACGCGCAGTGCAAGAGGTCATTGCTTCTTTCTGCTGCACGTTGAGAAATCTCACCTGGCAGTGGTCTGGAATACAATTTCTCGCTCATCAACTTAACGTTGGCGAGCAACACGAGAAGAAAAATTCTGCTCCACTGAATTTTTAGGAACTCTGCGCTCTACTTGTAGCGAGAAAAACTCCGCAAGCGGAGAGGAATGTCACACCTAGGCCTAATTATTTCAGTGTTTTCATCTCTAATCACCATAGAAATGTAGTGTAGTTAACCCTCTAACTATCAAAAATGTTTTGCTGCTCATTTAATCTGTGAAATTTGTTTGCTCATTCGTTTGCTTTTAAACTATGTTCAGGGGGGCTTGGCCAGCTGGCAACCAAGATGGCCGCACCAGAGTAGAGCTCCGAGAGTCGACAATCTAACCGCACAAATCCGACACACTAATCCGGTTTCCGCCCAGAAATAACACCTTCCCTGTGATCCCGGACTAATTGGGCCAAAAATTGCGGTCTCCTAGCGCAATCTGACAGAAAAAAAGAGCAGTGAGTGGTAGACTGCGTCGGCTGATGCGAAGAGCCCCGGGGTAATTGAAGGTGGGGGAAGTGACAGGCCGATAAGTAAGACCCGAGGTGGGGGCCCGAGACAGGAGACCACCCTCCCGCTCAGCCCCCCCCGCCTGACCACACGACAGCAACCACCAGCTGAGACACAGCTGAGCGCTGCTTGGGAGCGGTCCGTGACCTCACAAGGCACGCGTCAGGCGGCTGGTGAGATAACTTGGGCCTGCTGTGCTGCTACCAGCTCTTCGCAATAGGCCCAGTTGACAAAATTGGCGGCGGTGCTTTAGAAAATACCATGGCGAGCGCACCCTCACCCCCACGATTCACATAAAAGGAAAAGGAGAGGATTCTCGGCATGGGTGGGGCCCAGTGAAGACTGAAAATGACCCTGCTGCTTCCACCCCCCTCTCCCCAGCCTGACCAAGAAAAAGCATCCACGCAGCAGGAGCTGTCCACGATCTCAGGAGGCCCGCAGCATCAGGGGTGGCTGGAGAAAGAACTGAGGCCAGCGGTGATTCGGAACGGGCCCGGTTGGCGTGGAATTGCAGGGGGTGCTGAAGGAAATACCGTTGCGAGCGCACCTCCTCCGCGACCCACAAAAGGGAAAATGGGTAGATTCTCAGCACAAGACAGACCGAATAAAGAGGGGAGGAGCACAGATCTCGAACAGGCTCCACTGGGAGACAAGAGGCCAAGTCAAAACGAGCTGCATGATCTATATGGAGGTAAAGGCCCATTTGTAAGAGGGCAGCTTTTGACAGAAGGGGTCGCAGGAGGAACGGGAGCGATCCCAATAGGAGTGACGCACTCCGTAATAATTCTGGCCCAAAGTCCCCTGATGCGTCGTCAATTTGAGTGTACTGGTTGGGGGAAAATGGATGATCACCCGGAGTTAATTCAAAGGGCTCTCATAGACTAAGACAATCCCCACGCTGTGGAAACACCAGAGACACTCTGGCATTAATCAAACATCGAGTCTTGCATTGATGTACGAACAGCACAAGCGACAGTGGTATTTCATAACACTGATTCTGGCAAAACATCGACATTAAAAGGGCACAAGCAAACACACCAAACAAAATTGGACAAATTCGCCCATTGTAAAGCTGAAACTGTGGAGGAGAAAAATGAAGCTAAGGGCACAAAGCAGCACTCAAAAGATGGTGCCCCGACTCATCAGGATATTATGGAGGCCATACAAGGGGTCCGCACAACACTAGAACATAAAATAGACAGTAACAGAGGTGACACTCTTGCAAGCTGACCTGCGACATCTGGGGGAGAGGGTATAAGCCACGGAAGACTTGGTCCTAAAACTCCAGAATTCTACAAAAACTTTGGAAATAACAGTTAAGAGGCTCCAAACGACGGCGGACCTGGAGGCGAAGCTCAAAGACTACGAGGGGCGAGCACACAGGAATAATGTGTGAATTCTGGGAGGGCTGGAGAGGGCGGAGGGACAGGCCACAGATTTTCGTGGAGGGCTTGGAACAGAACCACCTTAAACTATGTTCAGTGCATGGAAGCCAGAAGACAGTTTTTTTTAAAATTTAATTTCTTTACTTATGGCAGTGAAGCTGTCCATATTTCACCCACTCTCAAACACTGCACAGCGCTCTTCAGTCCAAGTTTACACTTACAAAATAAAGTAAAAATAGTAGCGCACATTTCTGAAGAAAACTTCTCAGTCTGTTAACAAGATGAGTGGCCTACTGTTCCCGTAATACTATTTGCACTCTCCAGGCACTGTGGAAGGAGAGAAACGGCGCTTGCACCGGTGCTGACCAGAAACCCCCTCGGCGCTGTGACAACACGGATGTCAGAGAGTACCCCCTCCCCCATTGTACCACAGCACCTCTGCACCGCTGGGCAAGATGAGTGTAAAAACACAACAGGATCCCACTTGAGGACCACACAGGACTTTGACTCCTGGGAAAGGCAGGGGGCCAGAGAGTTTCTAGGACCTCAAGAACTAACCAAGCCATCCTGAACCTGCACCGATGCAAGAAACCAGCAGGAAGTGACAGAGGCCTTGCCATTTATGGAGGGCCTGCGTGGCCATGTTTTTAGTACAAGACAAGACAGCTCCTCAGTCTAACCCTTAAAGGATACCGGAGAAGGGACAGTTTCTCTCTACCAGGTCTGTGCTTCTCCCAAAGAAGACAGTACTCGACAAACATGCCGTAGTATAACTGATATATGCCTGGGGTCTTGCTATAGCAAGAAATGAGTAGTTAGCTAAGCTTCCTAGGCGCAACCAGCATGGGAACACCCTAAAGCCTGAGCTAGCAACAAATGCTTCTCAGCTGCAGAGGATAAATTGTCACTCGTCCAAAGCGCTAGCAAACACCCATGCACCCGCACCAAGGGAGACTTTGCCAGGTTGGGTATGTGGAAGAGAACTTGACAAGACCAATAGGTCACTCAATTACACATCAAACTCTGTCTGCAGAGCAGCATGCTCTGGTGGAACCATAAGTTGAGGAGCTTGAGTAGGAGACACCTTCCCATAGCATGGCTTACAGGGGCGCCGCAAGGGACATCCAAGACAGTGGGAAAATACACAGGGAGTAAAGATGGTCAGAGTACGGCAGCTCTGCACATCACTGCGTAGCAACATTATGTCTGACAGTCAATTTATCTGTTAGAACCTGGTCATGTTCAAAATCTATTTTGGAACCCTTCCTTTGTTTCTTGCAGTTTTATATAGCGCAAACACAACCCAAAGGTATTGGAGTGCTTTACATAAACACCAGTTACATTACTTAAGGACACATTCATTTTTCGTAGGCACAGAGAGATTAGGTGATTTGCCCCGAATCACATGATGAGCCGGCGCAGAGACTCAAACCTGCTTCCCCAGCTCCAAGGGGCCGATACGGCAGTAGCATGCTCTGATGGAACAATCAAGTCAGGCCAATGTACTGGTAAGCATCCCCCAGGCACACACCTGCAATCTACCATCTCAATCATTTTATTACACGTCGCGCAGGGGCGGCTTCTCCGCTAAGGCAGAGGAGCATCACCCCACTGCTCTCAGAGCCAGAGAAAAGGGAAAATACTTTGATAATAACAAGGTTATTTAATTTATCTGCGGGCTGGGTTATGCCAGGGCTGGTGGCTCAGGGAGGAGGAGTGGACTGTGCACACTACGAGCGCAGGGTTGCTTGGCCGGCCATCTCGAGCCGACCAAACAGTCCTGCGCAGTTTGTATGTTCCTCACCCAACAGCCTCGGTGTGGAAAATGCCCAGGCTCCCTGTCCCAGTCTGAGCACCGAACCACGGCGCTCAGACCAATCAACTCTGCAAATGGATTAGGGGATCCTGTGTGCTTCAGCAATGACGGAGAAGAGAGGGAGGCGGCTGCAGCACAAGGAGATACGCATTTTTTTAAAAAAATACTTTGCCACCCCACCCCCTATTTTGCCCACTCTTATCCCCTCCAGCTGGCACTGACGTGTACTTTCTCTCCTCTACGATACATTGGGAGCCGGGGTGATACAGCTTTAGTGTAGAAAAGCTATTTCAATCTGCCCTGCTAGTGACTGCCAACCAAAGCATTGCTACTTTGACTCAGGAAAAACTACAATGTCTAATTGTGCTTTAGATTTTGGTACTAAAGAATTCTCCACAAATCATGTTGGTGAAGGCGCTCCAAGACTACATGATACCGTATAGGGACTTTAGCTTCAAAGTTAGAACATCCACTTGTGTGGGTGGGTGAGGATGGACTGGGAGAAGCTGAAAACCTTAAAAATAACTGGTCTATGAAATAACTGAAAAGTTGCTTCATACTTACATTAAAAGCCCCCAGAAGAAATAGAGTTGGCTGCAGACCCACAGAAAAGATTAGCCTTAAAATAGTGGAGGCTATGAGAGCCCGGATTCCATGGGGCTTTGGAAGGACCATGACTATAGTCAGCGATATCAACATGGCAGTCCAGAGCAAGCCGGACAAGTGTGGATCCAATGTTCCTAGAAGGCAACGAAAGAATGATTAAGCATCTTAAACAGGCCCTTAGAGTAGTTTCAAAGAATGCGGTCATCAGCCTAAAGTGTGGACACTGGAGCAATGCCTCAGTCAGGACTGCAAAACAACTAGGCATAGATTTGATGGCAAGGAATATGCAGGCGACACAAACAGGTCATTATCACTGCAGCTAGGGAGAGGAAATCAAAGCATCATTTTCTTAGAGAGCAGATGCCAAGTTTGCGCTCGTGTTGGACTTGGGATATGCAGAAGCCAGTGAGTGCTTTGAAACCGCAGACTAAAACCTGTATATTTTCTGTGCATTCCATTTGTACATTTCATGTAGCCTCTCTACGCCAATGTACTAGAGGGTGTGCTGTATGTTTTTAAATGCTACTGCTAAAAGGTTCAGTGTGAAGTGATGAGTTTACATGAGCCCGATTTATTTCTCTCTCTGCTTTGAAAGGCAAGCTGCAAGTGATATTTCTTGTCAATTATGTTAAGTGGTTACATTACATTAGAGTTTGATTAAATCAATGCCAAAATATTTTGGCATGTAGACATAGCAAAGCAGTGTCACACATTGTTATTCTAGTAGTTTAGTAAAATAGGTTGATTTAAAAAAAAAAAAACATTTGAATCAGTCATTTAATTGTAGCCTTGTCATTGCATTTTGACAAGGTTAGATTCTTCTGGCCCATGATAACTAATTATTTTCAAAAAGTGTCAAATAGTCAGCTGACTTGATACACCATTAGAGTTTCTGCCTATTGTACAAGTTACTTTCCTTCGGTAACGTAATATCTGGTAGAGACAGTCTAGCCGCAGATTCCTTAATTTTGAATTCTCCCCAAGTGCCAATTTGGATTTGGACATTTTTTCTAGCAGTACCTCTGCGCGCCGGGGGAAGCCCTTGTATGGCTCCGTGATGACATTGTCTCCGGATATGACAGTGGAGCCATATAAGCGGACGTCAGTTTCTTCTGTGAAAATGCGCACGCCAGAATGCATAGCCACCCTAGAAACTGGCCATGGAAACAATGTGCCCAGAAATAGTTTATTTTTTATTTTTAAAAACACAAATTACGAACATTAAATAGTATGCCAATACCATCCAAAGAGTTTATGGTAAAAACCCCTTATTAAGCAACAATACTAAGGCTACGTGAACCCTACACCCCAGAGCAAAACCATCCTTAAAAAGGGGAACACCCTCCACTCTATTGACTACTCACCAATGGAAGTGAAAGGTAAGGTTATACCAATATAAGATCTATGAAACAGTATGTCTGTAGAGTCACCATTACGCGGGAAAGCGACCACTGGTATACGAACCAGAATTGATACAGGGTATATCCCTTTGTCTCATAGGTCTTTTGCAGAACGGGGAGGATAGGCAGGGGGTTAAGGAATCTGCGGCTTGCCTGTGTCTCTACCAGATATTATGTTACCGAAGGTAACTAACTTGTACATCAGATAGAGACATCTAGCCGCAGATTTAACTTTTAATTAAAAAGCATAGCTACACCAATCGGAGGCGGGTCTGCGAACTAATCCTACAACATTTCTCAAAGAGAACCCGCCGGTCAAAACCAATAACCGACTAAATGTACGTAGGAATAGTAGGAAAAGAGCCAGACTCCTAATATTACCCATGATAACTATCAAAAACTATATAAATAATAAACCACCCCATAGGCCTGAAAAAAACCGAATCCTAAGGAAGAAGGGAAGGGGGGGGGGGGGGAACCCTAATAACCTATCATACAGTCATCAAATACTATCATCTATCCCCAAAGGGAAAGAACTAGTGGACCCAAAATGGTCAAGTCCAAGACAAAAGTCTTGTAATCAGTATTTTTTTGGGGGGGGGGGGGAAGGGGAGTTTTGTATAGCACTAACTAGACCCAGAGGTATCAGAGCGCTTTACATGAGCACCAGTTACGTTACATACGAATGCATTCATTTTTGTTAGACACAGGGAGATTAAGGTATTTGCCCAGAATCGCAGAATGTTGAGCTTCCCTGCCGAGACTTGAGCCCGGTTCCCCAGCTCTGAGGTTGACTGCCCTAGCCGTTAGGCCACATTTTTTCCCATCAATTCTTCACATCAATGAAGAAATATCAGCAAAGAACCGTCCTGGGAAAATCCATATGATGGACCACCCCTCCCCAGGACTCATCTCCATTATACTAAGATAAATGAGCCTTGATACAAAACTGAAGACATAATCCATACACCATGAAAGGAGAAAAAGAATACCTCCCTGGTGTACAGAGCACTTGCTTGAACAAAATGACCACCCAAAGGTTAGATCATACATTGTTAAGATGTTAAGAAATTACACTAAACACCTTTGAATCTGGTATAGGTTTCCCCATATATGTCAGATGTATAAAATCTAGCCACAAAGATAGATAGATACATACATACACACACACACACACACACACACACACACACACACACACACACACACACACACACACATATCCATATTAACAAGTTACTTACCTTCAGTAACGCTTTTTCTGGTGGATACAGTATCTGCCTGTGGATTCCTCACCTTATAAATAACTCCTGCGCCAGCATTCAGCAGGAAATTCTTTCCTAGCTCTCCCACATCGACGAGGACGTCACAATAGCACGGCTCCGCTCGCGACACCGTATGATGTCATCGGAGCCATAAGAGGACCTCGTCGGCGTGCTGATGTCAGTTCCACCCATTTCTTCCGTGCCACCGAGGCAAACGGGCGGACCGACACATTTTCAAATGCAAACATAGCATACCAAATATATACACATAAATTCACAAATGCATAATCAATAAAGACAGAAATGGCAAATGAATAAGCATTTCTCATTATTAAAATATCAACATGATTAAGACATTAAAATAAAACATTTTTTGGTAGAAGCAGGTGGACAACAGTGAGGAATCCACAGGCAGAAACTGTATCCACCAGAAAAAGCGTTTCCGAAGGTAAGTAACTTGTTCTTCTGATGGATACTTCTGCCTGTGGATTCCTCACCTTATGAATAGATTCCCAAAGCCGTACCTCTCCTGGAGGAGGGTGTCCACCTGACTAGACCAAAATGGCCATCCCTCCTAACCTCAGAGTCCAAGTAGTAATGCTTAGCAAAGGTGTAAAGGGAGGCCCAAGTTGCTGCCTTACAAATATCATCAAGAGGAACACCTCTAGTCAAAGCAGAAGTAGTAGACTTAGCTCTGGTGGAATGAGCTCTGATACCTTCAGGAGGGTCCTTCTTGGCCAAGGCGTAGCAAATCTTGATGCACAAGATAATCCACCTGGAGAGAGTCCTCTTGTGCACAGCCTAGCCTTTCATCTTCCCAACATAGCCCACAAAGAGCTGTTCGTCCAGCCTAAGATCTCTTGTCCGATCCAAGTAAAAGCTGACAGCTTTCTTAGGGTCCAAACGATGCAGTCTCTCCTCCTCCTTGGAAGGGGGAGGATAAAAGGTAGGTACAGTAATGGACTGTCCCAAATGAAAAGGGGTAACCACCTTGGGAAGGAAAGCAGCCCTGGTCCTTAAAACCAACTTAACCGCATGAATGGTCAAGAAAGGAGGTTTCGAACTAAGAGCCTGAAGCTCACTTACCCTCCTAGCCGAGGTAATGGCAATCAAGAAAACCGTTTTAAAAGAAAGAAGCCTCAATGGGCTAGTATGAAGAGGCTTAAACGGAGAACCCATTAAAAAGGTAAGAACAAGATTCAAATCCCACTGAGGCATAATGAAACGTGTGGGAGGGAACTTATTTGTAAGGCCCTTAATGAACCTCATGACAATGGAGGACTTAAATAAAGACAGCTGGTCCGGCAAACATAGAAAAGCAGACAAGGCTGACAAACAGCCCTTAATAGCCACAGTACAACCTTGCTGTGCCAAAGAAAGTGAAAATTCCAGAATATTAGACAAACGGGTCTTCAAAGGGTCAATGTGTCTCTCTCCACACCACCTAACAAATCTGGACCATCTGGAAGAGTAAAGTGACTTAGTGGAGTGTCACCTGGATGATAAAATAACATCCACTATATCCAGCGGGAGAGAGAAGGAACTCAGGTTGCCCTGTTCAATCTCCAGGCATGAAGGTGCAGGCTCTGGAGGTGGAGGGGAAGAACCTGCCCCTGGGACTGCGAGAGGAGGTCTGCCCTGAGAGGGAGACTGAGCAGAGGGTGCGACGCGAGGTGAAGTAGATCTGTGTACCACACCCTTCTTGGCCAATCTGGGGCAATCAATATGACTTGGGCCCGGTCTTGGCGAATCTTCCTCAGAAACCGAGGAATCAAGGGTATGGGAGGAAACGCGTAAAGGAGCTGTGCGCTCCAATCCAACTGAAGCGCTTCCCCCAGCGCTCCCCACATCGGAAACTGAAGACTGAAGAACGACAGGCAGTGCGTGTTCTCGTGAGTGGCAAACCGGTCAAACCAAGGAGACCCCCACATCTGAAAGATGCAATGGACCCCCTCCGGATGAATCCGCCACTAGTGATCGGCCGAATAACGCCGACAGACTGTCCGCACGAACATTCAGCACACCGGCCAGATGATTTGCAAACACACAAATCCGATAGTTCTGAGCCCAGGACCAGAGCCGCAGAGCCTCTAAACAGACGAAGCGACCCTACACCTCCCTGTTTGTTGATATACCACATTGCGGTAGTGTTGTCCGTCAGGACCTGAACCGACTGACCGGGAAGGGAGGAAGAACCTTTCCTTTGGAGACCAAAGACCTTTGACCTCCGAATCCCCCAGATGAGCACCCAACTCTAGAGTGGAGGCATCCATGATCACTGTGGCTACCGGTGGAGGAGGCTGAAAGGGCTTTCCTTGAGACAGGTTGCCCTGGACACTCAACCAAATCAGCTCCGCTGCAGCTTCTCTGGAGATCTTGACCTTCTCCCCGAGATTTCCGTTGTGCTGATACCACTGCCTGCGGAGGCACCACTGGAGTGCCCTCAGGTGCCTGCATGCATGGTTGACCAACAGAATGCAGGAAGCGAACAGACCGAGCAGGCGAAGAACCTTCAGGACTGGAACAACCGCTCCATCGTGAAATAAAGGAATGATTTCCTGAATGTCGAGAATCCTCTGTGGAGGAGGGAATGCTCGAGACACAGAAGAGTCCAGTATTGCCCCTATGAAAAGGCTGCGCTGAGAAGGCACCAGGTGAGATTTGGGTACATTTATAGAGAAACACAATTTGAACAACAACAGATGAGCTGTTACCTGCAAGTGGTACGAAATCAACTCTGGCGACTCTGCTTTCAACAGCCCGTCGTCCAGGTAGGGGAAAACAGGAACCCCTGACCTTCTGAGATGAGCCGCTACCACCGCCATCACCTTTGTAAAGACTCAAGGTGCGGAAGTTAGACCGAGGTCAACATTTTGAACTTCTCCTGTCTGAGGTAAAGGCTCAAAATCTTGAGGTCCAGGATCGGCCCTAAGCGACCATCCTTTTGGGGATCAGGAAATACCAGGAGTAGCAACCCTGACCCCTTTCCTGCTCCAGAACCACCTCTATCGCACCTTTCTGTAGCACAGTAAGAACATCCTGCTGTAAAAGAAGTAAGTGGTCCTCTGAGCACCAACCCTGGCGAGGAGGGTAAGGAGGAACAAACTCCAAAAAGGGAAGGGCGTACCCATTCTCTACAAGATTCAAGACTCAACGATCTGATGTGATCAGTCTCCACTCTTGTAAAAAATGGGACACCCGACCTCCAACTGGACCAACATGTTCTAAGACGGGGGATCTAGAACTGCTTTCCTGATGTACCAACGGTGGTGGGAGGGGAAGTAGAGTAAGATGAGGAGGATTGTTGTCGAGCTGCACCCCTGAGGCTTCTTTTATTCCTCCCTCTGTAGGATTTGTATAAGGGATTCTGCTGTTGCTGGCCCTATTGAGATTGCTGACGGCCACGAAAGGAAGCCCATCTCCCAAATCCACGATACCGCTTGTAGCCGTATCCTCTGGACTGCACCTGGAGGCCTAGAGACCTTGCAGTAGCCCTGCTGTCCATAAAACGCTCTAAGGCGGAGTCCGCCTTTGAACCAAAGAGTTTCGACCCAAAGGGCAAAACCAGCAAAGTCGCCTGAACATCAGGTGAGAAACCAGACTAACGAAGCCAAGCCTGCCTCCTTGCAGCCACAGAAGATCCCATCACACGAGCTACAGAGTCAGCAGTGTCCAGGCCTGATCGAATCACCTGATGTGCCACAGCCTGCGAATCAGAAAGGACTTCCATGAAATTAGCCTGATGCTCCTCAGGCAACTTAGGAGCTAACTGCGTGACGGAGTCCATTAAAGCATGGATATAATTTCCAAGAAGACAGGTAGCATTAGTGCATTTAAGGGCCATACTTGGAGAACACTTTCTTTGCCGCCTGCTTCATCTTTTTAGAATCCCTATAACCAAAAATGGTACGGAAAGAACCAGAAGATTGCTTCCAAGAAGCCTGGACAACTAGATTTTCCGGCGTAGGATGAGAGGATAAAAAAGCCGGATCACCAGGAGCAGGCCTGTACCTTCTAGCGATGGAGCAAGAAACCGCAGGAGCAGACAAAGGCTTCTGCCACACCTCCATTGTTGGTTCAGTCAAAGCATCCGTAAAGGAGAGCAACGGTTCAGTAGTGGAAGTAGAAGTATTAGGAACTTCCGTAAGAATATTATATTTCACCTCAGCCGAGGGAAGCTGTAAACCAAGCAAATCAGCCGCCTTCCTTATGACCACATGATAAGGAGCAATGTCTTGCACAACACCAGCATTCGCAGATAGGAGATTATACTCGGAGGTATCTAAGCCACTCGCCTCGTGGAGGCCCTCAAACTCATCCATAGAATCAACTATCTCCCCTTCCTCCTTATTCGGTGCATATTCCTCCTCTTAAAGGATCCTCTGCGCCTCCCTCCTAGAGCTTTGTTTAGGAATCTACGTCGGTGGTGCCACATTCGACTTTGGTGAAGCAATCAACGACGTCGACGGAGGAGCATTGGCTTCGAACCTCGACGGCGATCGAACTCGAGGCGAAGCCAACAGCCGAACGAGTCCGTGGAGCCGGAGTGGAGGACCTCGGTGCCGCGAAATGCCAAGCCGGAGTCGACGCCAAGAAAGGCATAAAGGGTGCCTGGGGATAAAATTGAGTTACACCCAAGTTATAGGCCAAAGGACCCACGGGGCCCAAAGGCGCACCGGATAGAGCAGAGGCCCTGGCAAACATGCCAAACATCGCATTAAGAAAATGCGACGAGTCTGACCCAGGAGCGGGAAAAGCAGGATATGGATCCGTATCTTCCTGAAGTCAAGCGGGAGGCTGCGGAGCCGGGGACGGAGCCCGCAGCAGAGAAGTCACCCGGCCTGGAGTCAACTCCCTAGGCACCGGAGACATTGCTGGAGTCAGTGAGTCTCCATGCTGCGAAGAGCTTTTCGAAGCCAGCGATACCGGATCTGGAGATGGAACCGGCATCACCTGAGGAGAAGAAGGAGATGGAGAAACTAAGTCCTTTGTTCGAGGCTGTTCAGCCGGAGTCGGCGACCTCTACCTCGAGGCCCTGGTCTTCGAAGAACAGTGTCGAGAGCCATGCCTCCTCTTGGACTTACTTCTAAGGTTTCTTCGACTTCGATGTATGGGACGACGAAGACTTCGCCCTCTTACGACCTCCCTTCTCCTTTTTGGCTATGTCGTTAAACAATTTAGCTTCATGCTCCTTAAGGGCCTTCGGATTCATCTTCCTGCAGCTTCAACACTCCTCGACGTCATGATCCGACGATAAACACCAGAGGCAATCTTCATGCGGGTCCGTGATTGACATATGCCCACCACACACTCTGCAGGGCTTAAACCCGGTCTTTCTGGAAGTGGCCAGCAGGAGCCAACTAGAGATACAAAGTTTTCCTCGAAGAAAATGGTGAGCCCTAAGAAAAACCGTTAAACGTCGACGGCGCGAAAAATAGGGAACTTAAGTCAGCACGCTGACGAGGTCCTCTTATGGCTCCGATGACATCATACGGTGTCATGAGTGGAGCCGTGCTATTGTGACATTCTCGTCGACGTGGGAGAGCTAGGAAAGAATTTCCCGTGGAATGCTGGCGCAGGGGGTATTCATAAGGTGAGGAATCCACAGGCAGAAGTAACCATCAGAAATATACATACATCCATATATACATACACACATACACACATGTACACACTACATACACATGCATACACATATACATACACACATCCATCCGGTATTATCCACTAGAGACTCCGAGTGGCCTAACAAATCACGGAATCTCGCTGGTCAATGTCCCCTGCCAGACTTGTCCCCACATGGCCTTCAGTGCCATGGCCCGACAGCCCGAACATTACCTTGAGTCATGGATGCCTCGAGGCACCAAAAGGAAATGAGGAAAGAGAAGCAACCGCATCCTACACAAAAAAACTCACTGTTTTCTTCCTCTTTTTTTAAAACAACATGTGTAACACATACACAAAGCCATGCGTACATCATGGCGTAATAAAACTGAAAAACCAGTTCACATTTTATAATATTGTTGAAGTAGTATCAACCACAGGTAACCTGACATTAAGATAATGCCACCCTTGCCACCAGCACGCACATACGATCACACTTGCGATCTTACAAAATTGTGTTAGTCCACTGGTACTAACATCTACAAACGACTGTATACATATCATTTACACTTCTTGAAGAAGCAACAGCCAAGATTTCTCCAGGACTGTTAAGTACTGAAAGGAAAATTAGAAACATACCTCAAAAAAGACCAGTAATATCGAACCTTAACCAGAAAAACACATGCAAGACCATTGTAGGAGAAGACCTTATACTAAAAAATCTCCTATGTAGCCCATGACCGAAACAGCCTTAACCATTGCAGACACTGCCTTTCAGAAAGTCTAAGGCATTGAGCTTACATTGCCATGTTCTAAGATTGAACAAAGGAATTACCTAAGCCCTCCAAGAAAGGAGGGATCCATAACCCCCTGTATTCCAAAGAATATATTAATGGTTATGAAGATCAAAATACTCCTAATACATATGCAGTCCGCACCAGGAAAAAAAAAACTGTGCTGAAAACCTTGGTTGAATAACCAGACAGGAGACAAAGAAAAAATAATGGCTATGAGCCCACCATAAAGGCCATATAATGCAGTCCAAAGAGGACCAATATAATGGCAAACAAATATACCACGTAAGTAGTAAACATACAAGTTATAAATTAGCAAACAAATACTCCACAGAGTAAGACTTATACCATAAAAGTTATGAACTCTTGGGACTAAGCTCCTCGTCAGAGGAATACAAAACAGCTGTGCAGCTGTAAGAACCATCCGGAGATTAAAAATAGTCAAATCCGGATCTCAGTAAGAAAGAAGTAGTGCTTAAACTTCTGCACCACAAAGCACAACAGCGGAGGCTGGACATAAACCTTTACCCAACTTTTAAAGATCCACTTCTGTGGCTGAATAAAGGGAAGTAAAGGACCTGAAAAGTCCATACTACAAGCGACCAGCCATGAGGAGTTATAACATTGAATCCGCACGGCCGTAAAAACAAACACCATCAAAGGTTATACTGACCCAAAACGTCTCGAGGAACCTCAACTCCCATAGCGAACTGAGTCACCCAGACAAAAAGGTGGAAAACCCGCATAACAGGGTACCCCCATCCACACAAATTGACAACTTAAGGAGACAAGCTAAGGTTCTGAACCTTCCCTACTAGACCGAAACATGTGTAGGGCTGTAACCCCTTGAGCTCCAACAAGATGAACCCAATAAAATAGCCGGCCAATCAAGAGGGACAGGATAGCTTCCGAAAATACAGACACCCTGAGCCATGCATGCCGGCGCAGTGCCACAGCAGACACCACAGCCCGTCCAATGGAGTCAGTGAAATCCATTCCACACTTGATGAGCAGTCTGGATACCAGACTGCCATTGGATATCAACTGCTGTAACTCAACCCGGTTAGCCTCAGGGAACAAGGGTAGAAATTGACCCAAAGACTCCCATAGGGCATGTAGAAAACGTCCAAGGATGCAGATCGTATTAATGGAGCATAATGCCGCACTGGTTGAAGAAATAATCAGCTTCCCACAAGAATCCTGTTCCCTGGAGTCTGTATCAAGGGGGGAATTAGGAAGGTTCTCCATCTCACGGGATGCTGTAATGGCCTGAAACACAAAGCATCAGTGGGCAGGTGTCGAACATGGCAAGCGGAGTCACCAAGGGCAGGACAGTATATGTGAGCAATAATGGGGTCCACTGGTACACCCGACTTCGTTTTTTCCCATGCCCCAGATAAAATGTCAGTTAAGGCCTCACAAAAAGGAAGCATCGGCTCAAACCAGACTGGCCGGGATGAAGGGCCTCAATAAGAGGGTCTGTAGCCTTTTCCACAGTAGGCAAAACATCTGCCAAAGAGGAACTAGCTTCTGAGGCAAGGCCAGGTGGTGACAAAAGAGGAAGCACTATCCAAGCCAGAAGGGGTCCTTGGCTGTTCCAAGGGGGTCATCGCTTCATGACCTTCCCTTAACCGGTCTCGTGGTTCATCTACAGAAATGACAGGTGCCGCAAACGACTCCATAAACGACGAACCACATGGAGACGATGCCGTGTTGACGTCCACCTGGGGTGGAAGAAAGACGTGAGCTAGTTTCTGCGTCTGGAGTCGTGCCGGCTCCACAGTGCACACTGACTCCAGCTCAGAGTCTACCGGCACAGTAATGACAACCAGCTACTCGCCGGAGCCAACCGACGTCGTGCCGGAGTCGCCCGATGCCATTGGCGGTCCCGAAGTACTGTGGGCACAGGAGCATCAGAATCTGAGGCTGGAACTGCTGCCGAGGGCGAACCTGCCGGCGATGATGCAGTTATGGCACCTACAACTTTCATGGGGCACACAGGTGCTCCAGAGGGAGACTAGGGCTCAAAGACCCGATGGGGTGCTTCATTGTACTCCTGCATCTGCTTCCAGGTCGCTCCAGCTCCAAAGGAAATTGGAAGGCTCGAGAGCTACGCCGAAGCCTAAGTTGAATATGCTGTAGAGTGCTGGGCCTCTTGCGTCACCGCTTACCGTGTGATGTCGACAGAAACGAGGGCCGTTGACCACGGGGTGAATAGCAGCACTCCAGGGAACGACCTCTGGCCCGGGAGGAAGACCGACGACGTGAGCGGGGTTTCTGCAACAACCGCACGGTGAGAAGCTTCATGCGTCGCTCCCGCAGCGCCTTCGGTTTCAACCGCTGACAGGCTTCACACGTGTCGGTGTTGTGCTCACCCAAGCACCACATACAGATAGACTGTGGGTCCCTACCAGACATCTTGCGAGCACAGGACTACCAGACTTGAACTTAGAGGGCACAGAGCAAACCGTTTCAGACGACAGATGTTTGTCACAGCAGACCTAAAAAACCCAGAGATGCGCTTCTCCGGACCACACTGCCGCGCAGAAAAGAATAAAGTGATGTACGCATGCCGGAGGGGACTTGTATGGCTCCGCTGACATCGTATCTGTAGATGACGTTATCACAGAGCCGTAGGACGCCCTCCCTCGGCGAGAAGAGGTACTGCTGGAAAACATTTCCAGATCCAGACTAGTGCCTCAGAAGAATTTAAAGTTACAGAATCTGTGGCTAGATGTTTCCATCAGAGAGTGGTTGTTGCATCTGTTTGAGAAGCTACAATCTGGGTCTCTGAAGTGACTGTTCTGGTGCTTGAATGCATGAGCAGTGATCAAGTAACCTCTTGACACACTGCTGGTTTCACAAGCTGACAAGGGGACAGTTAAGGGCAGTGGTTCTCACACTTTTTCGACCCCTGGCTTCCTTGACCTATTGTGCGTTGGCCGCGGCTCCCCAGTATGTTAATTTCTTTGGGGGCGGGTGGGGGAGATGTAAGCCCAGCCTCTGGAGTACTTCCATTTTTCGCCCTCAAAATAATTCGGATGAAGCAGTTGAAGCCTTTAGAATCATAGATGTAATCCTATCCACTGCGGAGCTCCATGCACTATCAACAACTGATTGGAGGGACACTGGGTTCTTGAATTGAACTATTACTGCATTGCGATGTAGTGCTCTTTGAAGACGTGTGCCTTTAGCTCGTTCCTGTGCAGGGTTTGTGAGGCTCTGATAGATACAGAAATGTTTCAGATCCTGGGTGGATTGAACCAGAAGTCTGCATCTGCCGTCGAGTTTTTTCTGTTTTAGCACATTACCTCCTCCAGTTTCTTGGTACCAAGTAAACTTTTGTATAGCTTGCTCCCTTTTAACTCGGTCCTCTTTACAAGTGTGTTTTGTGTATGTTTCCGGTCTGCTCCTTCCTAACTCCAGACTGTGTACTCATGCATGCCGCCTCATGCCTCCTGTCTGTGTTCTTGCCTCCCGACTGTCCTCATGCATCTTGTCTGTGTCCTCATGCCCTCCGTCTGTTTTTGCGTACTACCTGTGGGTCCTTGCCTCCCGACTGTGTTCTTGCTCCCCGTTTGTGTCCTCATGCCCCTATTGGGCGTTCTGGCCTCTTGTCCGTGTCCTCATGCCCCGTGACTGTGCATTCTTGCCTCTTGTCCGTGTACTCGTGCTCCCTGACCCTGCGTTCTGGCCTCTTGCCCGTGCCCTCATGCCCCCCGTCTGTTTGTTCTGGCCTCTGGTCCGTGCCCTCAGGCCCCCAGTCTGTGTTCTGGCCTCTGGTCCGTGCCCTCATGCCCCCCGTCTGTGCGCTCTGACCTCTTGTCCGTGCCCTCAGTCCCCCCAGTCTGTGCGTTCTGGCATCTTGTCTATGCCCTCAGGCCCCCGTCTGAGTTCTGGCCTCTGGTCCGTGCCCTCAGGCCCCCAGTCTGTGCGCTCTGGCCTCTTGTCCGTGCCCTCAGGCCTCCCGTTTCATTCTTCAAGCCTAATGTGTGGACACACACCTCATGTCACTGCGGACACACCTTGTCTATGAATCTTCGGTCTGCTCTCTGCTGCCCCCAGTGTTTGATTCCTCGGGCTCCCTGACTTTTCCACCCCCATCACTCACTCTTCCGCCCCCCCCCCCACACACACACACTGCATTCAGTTTTTGCGTCTTCCATCCTCCAGCCTGGGTGTCAACGGACTCGTGTGTGCATGTGAAATCTTTTGTCTGTGCCTCCTGTTGGCATGTCGCAGTGTATCAGGACACTTGGAACTGCTGCAGCAGGGAGCAGTGGCTTCATGTCTCAGATGGACTGTCCTCCCCTCCTTTGAGTAGAGGGTGTGTGGGGAGAGCCTGGTACCTGCCAGGAGACATCAGGCTCCCATTAATGCACCGCAAGCTGCTGATACTTCCCAATAATGCACTCAGCATCTTTCTGTGGTCTGAGATGATGGGAGCATGGTGCCTTTGCCTCTCTCAGCTGCAAGAGGACAATGACATCAGTGCTGTCCCAGCTCCGCCCTGGGTTCCCAGATGTGTCCCTCTCGGGTCTCTCTCACCACACACTCGGTCTTACCAATTTCTTGGTCACCTCGGTTTGGCCACATTTTTGGACTTGGATTCTTTTGGTTTGGGCCTCCACATTCTGTTTCATCAGTGCCATTACTTTACTTTATTTGCATTTGTTCTGACCTTTGGCCTATGTTTTTTACCCTTTACATTCGGACCTTGGAGTTTGAGCTTGTGTTTCTAACCAATGCCATTTGCTTTCCGTCTTCGGATCTGTGACGGTTGCTTATGGAAATATTCATTTGTTTTTAGTGAAATAAGCATCAAAATATTCACTTCTGCAATTTGAATGAACTCAAACATCAACCGGCATTGAATGCTGCAGAGGTCATGCCTTCCTCTTATGAATGTTCAGAAGTTTTTACAACTGAGCATGCAACTGGTATTTGTGAATTCATTCATTTTCTCCAGTGATAACTGAAGACAAGCACCCCTGTGCATCATAAATAACTCGGCTTTGACACTTTCAGTGCACACTAGGGACTGAAACGTTTCCTTTCACCTGCCTCAGCTGACTGGCTTAATATTCCCTTGTCACATCCAGGCCAGAGAGCTGATGGAGTGAAACTGGAGCTCTGTGCTTCAGAAAGACATGATTAATAGCCAAATTCATGTCCGTGCCCAAACTGTGTGCATGGTGTGGGGCTCCTGGGGTGCCGCGGGACACAGATGATTACTGGTGGAAAGAGATCTAGGAAAGGGTAGCAGGTCTACTTTTTCAAAGGATAGGAAAAGAGCACACTACACCCAGTCATTAAGGAGTAGGGTCAATGAGCAGGAGTGAGCCTTGGCCCATATCCCCTGGAAGCAATTTGGTGCAGAGTTATCGGAACACAATGGAGTACTATTAGTCAACAAACAGTGCGAGGGCAATATGGTGCCAAGTGAACCCCAAACTAGCAAGCTATCAAGATGATGCCATGATCAACCATATCAAAACTGGTGGCGAGGTCTAGAAGGACGGAGTATAAATGGATATATCAAGTATCAATACATAGATGACAGCCTTTTCTACACGGTGTATTGTGCACCAGTCTAACTGCTCGGTATTAATAAGGCCTGGGCGGTAAATTCCGTTCCGCTCGTGGAATTTCGGTAATTTCGCGTTCCGCAGAGAACGCGAAATTGCCCAAAATTCTGCATTCCACGGCTTCGTGGAATTTTTTGCTTGTTAGCGTTCTCAAAATGCGTGTTCGCGTGTGAGCATGTGCAGAGATTTGGAGGTGACTTTGTATGTAGATTATTTTGTCCTGAATAGTGGGGTGATGCACGGAAACTAACGAAAAGCTCAGGTTGCAAAATTGAAGGATGAATTTGCTGCAATTAACATAAAAAACCTTATTTAAAACAAAAAGCAAAGCTTTTGTGTATGCTAAGGACACATGCTTTGCTGATGACTGATCATTAAATGGTGAAAGATGGAGGCATGTTTGCTCAATGAAATAAGATTCACCGCACAAAGTGCCTTAAGGGTTTTAAAGTAACATTGGAAAGTTTGATCTTGGAAAACCGTTACGGATATGATTATATCCTAAAGGGGAGGTAGATGTCGGCTGAGTCTAGCATCCAGGATACCTAGAGTAATGCTCTCTATTCCGATTAACAATTTGACAATTATTTCTTACTCTTGCTCAAGAGGACTGAGGGGAATTCATAGAAACAGCGGAAATAATCCTGTCAAGAAACCAAGTAGATCTCCCTTTCATATGGGTAGGGTTTTAAAACATTCCATGTCCCAGCGTGTAAGTCCAAACCAGGCAGAGCAGCTGGTGGGTTGCTAATTTGTGTCAAGACTGTGTTAGGGGACCATGTTAGCCAATTATCTCTCATTTGTCCAGACCTGCTTGGTATTGAGATCTCTATCCCCTATAAAACAAAGATTCTCCCTTTTAACGTATATAGTGTCCAGAACAACTGATCACCTGCCCTCCAACTTCTGATTGATTATATTTCCACTTTATCACGGGAGGAAGCAGTTGTGAATGTGGCTGGGGATTTTAACGTATGTTTTGAACCATCTGCACTCTATAATGAAATGGCAGGAGAGGAAGACCAAGAGTGGGACATTCCCCAAATTTCTAGGCCATCCTTATCCTCGCTTCCACAGGCTGCCTACGGATTGCTGGATCTTTGTGCGATTTGCTGTTTGATGTCATATAATGATAGAACCAAATCTGATCTGGATCTGTGTCTTACTTTTAAAAGAAATACCTACCGGAGCCATATAGATTACTTTTATTATGTATTCAATCCTAGGGGAATCTTATTGATATGGAAGTCCTGCCTAGATATAAGAATGACCACTTCCCACCCGGGCCCAGTAGGAGTGGTTAAGTCTGCTGACTACATGCGATCCGCACAAATTACATGAGGAATTCCTCGGGTTTGTTACCTACCGGGTACTGTGATGCCTGGTTAGTCCATAACACTGGGTAGTTCCAGCACTACCAGGTATCCGACAAATTAGTCATATGGTTGAAGTGAGTGTGCAGCCACAACACCATTTAGTTTTAGATGTAGATAGTATAAATCCCCTTTTTGGTCCTGACGAAATCGCCCGCAGATTATTCATTTGGCGAGAAACATGTTGACCGACCACTTATAAGAGCGCCACAATCTGAGACATTACCTCAGCCTTGCGCCTTACATTTTTTTTTTTACTTGGGGTAGGAGACCCCCTGATTAAAGTTGTTGTCTTAGGTACTCCCAACACTATTTTATTTTCACTTTCAACACAACACACATCTGCACACACGAGGCCCCTCACCCCCACTTCACCAAACGGCTGTTGGAAAAAGATGTTCGATACAGTTCCCCTACTACAGGGAGCCCGTCGGGTATTGCACCGCCGACCCAACGAGGAGCAGCGATGATATAAATGATACCCGACTGGGTGTGTGAGGGCATTACAATCCAATAAAATGGATTCCCAACTTTGAACCCGATGGTCAGGTTTGTTCATATTCCCTGTGTTTTGTCTCTCACTTCAGAGGAACAGCATAAACTTTTTGTTTAATCACTTCCCTTTTGCCTCTCCCTTTGTGGAGGTGACGAACGGGGGAGTGGGACTCCTCAATTGCCTGGAGGTGCTCTTTCAGTCAGAGCATTATGGACAAAGAGTCCAAGTATGCCCTACTCTATCCTCACCTAGTCCCTATCCTGTCTTACATGGCTAATTCAGAGGAAGCCCCTGACGTAATGGATGTCCATTCCAAATAGCATAAGAAATTGAAAATGAGCTTCTAAACTAAAACTACCCCACACAAGAATTCCTCTCAGAAGGCAGATCCCACATGGTATGACAGGACTTGCAGTTCAGCCAATTCCAATCGCCTTAGTTCCCTTAAAAGAGGGTTCTCGCAGAATATAATGTTAGCAAGAGCAAATTACAAACTAGTCCTGAAACATGCAAACTCAACAGGGAATAAGCAATTTGGAATAACATTTTGTCTGCGACACACTCAGGGGACCAGGTAATTTCTGGCATATAATCACACATGGTGTCAAGACAAATAGGATGAAGCTGGAAGTACACATTCTCCCACAAGATTGTGTGAATCATTTTAAAACTTTATATAGTAGCGCTCATCTAACCCTTGCAAATCTGGATTCCTCTGATCCTATGGTGCCCTGCACACCATGAGAGACTCCATTTGACTTGGATATTAAAGATGGATGTGTATTTTCTGTGACCGAAGTGACTACGGGGATTAGGTCTCAGAATGCAGGAAAGGCAACCAGGCTAGATCGAATCACGGTGGACCTTTTTAAGTCCGTACCGGCAATTTGGGCACCCTACCTTATACACGTTTTAAATGCCATTTTAGCAGGAGGGGAGATTCCATCCTCCTGTAAATGGGCGGAGCTTATTCCTATACATAAGAAAGGCCCAAAGTTTGACACAGCCAACCACCGCTCAATTAGCCTTATTGATTCTTCCCCAAAAATAGTTGCAAGCTTTTATTAGGTCAGCTCCTTATTGGGGTCGAAGAAAATAAAATTTTAACCCAGTTTCAGGCAGGATTTTGCCCCTAAATTTGCACAATTGACAAGGTTTTTAGGTTTTAATTAATAAGGTGGCAAGAAGTATACATAAAAAGGGGTGGCACTTATGTCGCTTTCGCTGATCTCAAGACAGCATTTTATATGGTCCCTACGGATATGTTATGGCATACACTAGGTGACCTTGGGCTTCCCCGCCTACTACATCATTTATTTACCAGGCTTCACCATGATAATTTTGCTCAAGTAAGATGGGGTACCAATGGGGGAAACGCTAATCCCCTTGAAGTTGCAAAAGGAGTCAGGCAGGGCTGCATCCTTGTCCCCACATTGTTCCTGCTGTTTATAAATGGCTGCATCGACTACCTCTTGGGTTGTGATAACGAGACTCCAGTTCCAGAGAGAAAACTAAAACACCCGTCCTATTGTTCACAGACAATTCTTTATTAGTATCAACAAAAAAAAAGGGCCAAGAGACCCTTTTGAGTATGTTTAACATACTCTGCCTAGATCATGGGCTGGCAATCAATGCAAGTAAGACAAAACTTTTGGCTGTCCACCCCCATAGAGGCTTTAGAGGATCAATAATATTGGAAAGGGAGGAGCTAGATAAAGTGCTAGATTTTGATTAAAGTGGCATTCACCTCTAATGCAAATACCTGGGGTTCCCAGGTTACCAAAAGTACTCATACTAAAGCACAAGGCAGCAGCAATTCTAAGATTTGCAAATAAGACCTTGTTGCATACAATTTTCCCCTTCCTTGAGGGCCAAAGTTGTAGCCGCCGTTATATATGGATCCAAACTATAGGGATATGTCAATGTAAAAGCCCTGCAGGAGGCAGAAAATACATTTTTAAGAGCAGCCCTTAAATTGCCCCAAAAGCAAGCCACTGATTTTTAACCATTACGTAGGCTTTCGGTGTATGGTACCCCTAGCACATCTGAAAGCAATTCTGTTTTGAGCACGGATATGGTCTACGCCCGAGTTAGCAGAATATAGGGTGGGATTAAGAGAAGTTCTCAATAAATCACAGAGAGGTGTTCTGTTACCCTGACAAATACATAAAACAAACCCTATACTCTATGAATCTATACGAGTATTGGTTTTCCCTGAAAATTCCATCTTCCGCAAATATGAGAGAAATTCTCTAAACAGACGAGTTTGGGCAAAATGACCGTTTCATAGGACTCAAGCCCACCTCTTATTTCGAAAACTACATGATAATACCGACCCTCCATTCACAAAAACTCTTTGTATAAAGTTCAGGTTAGGTTCACTACCGCTTGCTACCTTTACCGCTGAATAGAACAGTCAACTAGTTATAAACAAAATTTGTGCTGAAGAAGAACAAAAGTTACTTACCTGTAAACTGTGGTTCTCCAGTATTGGTGTCTTTCATAGATTCACATGCTTGAATATTCCCCGTCGTCGAAGTGGGAGTCCCACGGTACATAACAAAGCAATGTAGTAATAACATAAGCCTATTAGGCCTACAGGAAAGAAAAAACCATAGAGTTTATGGATAGACAACTTGTCACCTTTATAACATATCACTGTCGTTATGTTCTAGGTCAAATCCAGCCAATCAGGCGTCCGCACCCTCTAGAACCCTCTCCCCAGAGACTCAGGCTCTCAGATTTTCGTAGCACAAAAGTGACAAAGTCAAATACAAGGAAGAGCCTCTGAGGGGAGGTGGGTGGGTCGCATGTGAATCTATGAAAGACACCAATACTGGAGAACCACCGTTTACAGGTAAGTAACTTTTGTTCTTCTCCAGTATTGGGGTGTCTTTCATAGATTCACATGCTTGAATAAGAGTAGTGAGCAGTAGTAGCAGAATAATACATGGTACAGAAGAAGCCAGATAGTAGTATAGACAGTGCAAAGATTATATGCATAAAATCGATGTCTATCTATATATATTAGATGTATATATATATATATATATATATATATATATATATATATATATATATATATATATATATATATATATCTATAACATCTTATACATAAATATATAAAGAAATAAAAGTACCTTGTATGCAGGAGGAGGGAAGCAACAGAGGCTCACCTTATTTAAAAAGATTACGAAGGACTGCCTGTCCCACAGCTGTATCCGTGTTGTCTGCAGCAGCCAGACAGTAGTGTCTCGTAAAGGTGTGTCTGCTGGACCATGTCCCCGCTTTACAGATGGCTTGAAGAGGAACTCCAGCAAACAGCGCAGTGGAAGAAGAAACCTTCCTTGTGGAGTGCGCTTTCACAGCAGCAGCGAGAGGTTTTCCTGCTTGTTGATGGCAAAAGGCAATAGCAGAGGATATCCAACGTGCTATAGATGGTTTGGTGACAGGATGACCTTGCCGCATGCGCCCGTAGGCGACAGAGTTGGTCAGTTTTTCGAATGGCAGCAGTTCTCTGAAGATAGAATTTGAGACATCTTTTGATATCTAAAGAATGAAGTGACTTTTCTGCAAACGTCTGAGGATTAGGAAAAAATGTTTTCAAAACAACCGGCTGATTGAGGTGGAATTCAGATGGCACCTTCGGGATATAGGCCGGATTGGTGCGAAGCAGAACAGAGTCTTTAGTAAATTGAAGAAAAGGAGGGTTAATGGTAAAGGCTTGCAAGTCACTGACCCGGCGAGAGGATGTAAGCGCCAGGAGAAGAGAAGTCTTCCAGGTGACATGCTTGAGGCTGGCCTTATGTATAGGCTCGAAAGGCGATTATCAGCTGCGCCAATACCATGTTTAGATGCCAAGGAGGAGGAGGCAGACGTATCGGAGGAAACATACGAAACAGTCCCTTGAAGAATTGTTTCATTACTTTTGACGAGTAAAGGGAGTTCGAGCCATCTTGGCGGAATCGTGAGATCGCTGCTAAAAAGACCTTAAGGGTAGCATATGACAGGCCTGATTTTGCGAGGTGCAAAAAGAAAGGTAGTAGTTGTTCAGGCTTGGAATGGATAGGATGAATTTTGACATCACTGCACCAGGAACAAAAGCGTTTCCATTTGAGTTTGTAAGTTTTTACAGTCGAGGGAGCTCTAGCTTTTGCTAATACTTCTCTGCATTCCACAGGGATGTCCATATTCACAAATTCAAAGTACTCAGGTTCCAAGCTGCTAAGTGTAGAGACGCAGGATCGGGATGGCAAATTTGACCGTGTTCCATGGTCAAGAGATTCGGAAGAGGACGAAGCATGATTGGGTCGCACTGAGACAGAAGCAGCAGCTCCGTGAACCATATTTGTCGAGGCCATCGGGGGGGCTATTAAGATGAGCCGACAGGGTTCTCTCCTCATTTTCCGTAGGACCTTGGGGACTAGAGGTATCGGTGGAAAGGCGCAAGCATAAATTTTGGACCAGTTCATCAAAAAGGCATTCCCGCATGACTTTGGTTGGGGAAGCCAACTTGCGTAGAACTGGCATTTCCGGTTCAGGTAGGTTGCGAAGAGATCCAGATTCGGGGGACCCCATAGCTGGAATATGCGATCCAGAATGGGTTGGTGTAATTCCCATTCGTGATTGGTCGTGGAGGATCTGCTTAGGGAATCCGCGAGTATGTTTGACACTCCCGGAACATGGACTGCAGTGAGGGCGATGTGGTGTTGAATCGCCCAATTCCAAATCCTTTGGGTCTGAAGGGACAACAGAACGGACCTCGTGCCTCCTTGTTTGTTGATATAATGCATGCACATTGTGTTGTCCGTTCTGATCAATACCGTGCTTCCATAAATGATGCTTCGGAAAGCCTTCAGAGCCAGAAAGATGGCCAGTAATTCTAACAGGTTGATGTGTCTTGTCTTTTGATGAACAGACCACCTGCCTTTCACAGTAAGACCCTGCAGGTGAGCGCCCCAACCTTCGAGATAGGCGTTGGTGGTGAGGGTGAATTGTGGAGAGTCCGCCAGAAAAGGACGCCCCGAGGAGACATGTTCTTCGTGAGTCCACAATAGAAGAGCCTTTCTGAGGCGAGGAGTAACTCTGACTAGGTCGTTGAAATTGCCGGAGACCTGAGCCCATTGCTTGTCCAGTTCTTCTTGGACAGGTCTCATCTTCAGGCGGCAGTGAGGGACTAGAGGAATGCAGGAGGACAACATCCCTAGGAATGACTTCAACTGTCGGACAGAAACGAACTCTTTTAGATGGATAGAGGCCGCTAGATTGCGAAGACGTTGTCGTCGTTCGTGCGACACAAAAGCTTTCCCTAGAGTTGTATCCAGAATGGCTCCCAAGAACAGTCTGTTTTGAGCTGGGTGCAACTGAGATTTTTCCAAGTTCAGCGTGAGGCCCAGAGATTGGAACAGGGAGCTGCACACCCGGGTTTGTGTTGACGCTAGTTCGAAGGACTTTGCCTTCAGAAGGCAGTCGTCTAGGTAGGGAAAGATTTGGACTCCCTGAAGGCGAAGGTAAGCTGCCACCGGTGCAAGGACTTTTGTGAACACACGGGGAGCCGAACGAAGGCCTAACGGCAGGACTTTGAATTGAAAATCCCGTCCGGCCACCCTGAATCGGAGGAACTTTCTGTGTCTTGGCAAGATGGGAAGATGAAAGTAAGCATCTTGAAGATCTAGGGTTGTCATGAAATCTCCGTGAGAGAGAAGAGGAAGGACCTCTTGTAGGGACAACATGCGAAAAGTTTGTGTCTTGATAAATTTGTTCAGGGCTCTCAAATCCAAAATGGGACGCCACTCTCCCGACTTCTTCTGAATAAGGAAAAACCTTGAGTAGAACCCCCTGCCCTTCTGTAGTTTTGGCACCACTTCGATCGCGCCCTTTCTCAATAAGATGTTTAGCTGAATCAAAAGCTCCTTCAAATGTGCAGGAGGGGGACCTCTTGGTGGAGTATTTGGAGGAATCTTTATGAATTCCAAAGCGTGTCCCCTGCGCACAAGATCGAGAACCCATCGATCTGTGGTGATTTGCGACCATTTCCAGAAGAAGCGGGAGATTCGACCTCCAAGTTTTGGAGGAGTCCGTGAGTGAGGGTAAGGAGAGTCATTGTTTCTTTGAGGAATCCTTTCCTCTGTAGGAAGATTTGCCTCTGTATTGCCTGTAATTGGAGGAATTTTGCTGCCGATACGATTGTTGGTTCTGCGAGGAGTAGCGGCCTTGTCCTTGCCTGTACTGGTTGGAATTGCCTCGAAAGGAAGGAGAGGAACCACGACCTCTTGCGCCTCGAAATGGCTGTTTTTTGAATTGTAAAGACCCTAGAGCACGAGCTGTGTCAGTGTCCTTTTTGATTGCTTGAAGGGCATCATCTATATGTTGGCCGAAAAGGGATTCGCCATCGTAAGGCATGTCCAGGATCTTAGTTTGCACCTCTTGACGAAAGGACGTGGCCCGTAACCAGCCCTGACGCCTGAGGACTGCAGCGCCCGCCAAAAGACGGAAGCCAGAAGAGGACACATCGATGGCGCAATCTATAATCTCCGAAGAAATTCTCTCTCCCTCTTGGAGAATCTTCAAAGCCTCTGGTCTGGATGATTCGGGAATAAGATTGATCAAAGAGAAGATCGCCAAAGAATTGGCGGCGCGTACCATTGCCGCCGCCATAGTGGAAAATGTTTTCCCTATACCATCCAGTCTGCGACCTTCGCGATCTGGAGGTGCCGACACAGGCGATGAAGGATTTCTGGATCGGCGTTGGGCTGCCTGAGTGATGATAGAATCAGGCTTCGTTTGCGAAGTCAAACAGGCAGGAGAATTTGGAGGATCCTTGTATTTCTTGTCGATCCTAGGAAGGATGGCTGGAATCGAGTTAGGGGTTTGCATTATTTTAAGGCCCTCTTGCCATATGAAATCAATGATTGGAATGCAGCGGACCTGCTTTTGAGGTTGGTCCTTAAAGTCATATAAAAAACAATCTTCCTCCCTAGTCGTCATAGGGAGGTGAAATCTTGTAGCTGCTCTCTCCATGAGCAAATGGAAACCACCAATGTCAACTGGGGGAGAATCCAAAGGAGCGGGATCAGCGGGAGAAGGTGTTTGGATCTGATAGTTGTCCCAGTCAGAAAGGAGGGAAGCATCGTCCAGCTCACCCTCCTCCTTGTCAGCGTCATCATCCTGGTCCTCAACAACATCCTCAAGCGTGAAAAGAGGAACCCCAAGAGATTGTTCACGAGTCACTGGCGTCGGTGTGACTACTGGTTCCGTATGAAACACAGATTGTTGAGGTGTTTGTGGTGTTGGAGTGGTATGCCCAGACCGTGGAAAACGGCTATTATAATCATCAAGCATATACTGCAAATTGGAAATCAGGCTTAAAGGCAATTGTGCCATGGAAGGTTGCGGAACCGGATGCGTGTCATAAGAGGAGAGATCCTCTTGTCGCAAATCCTCCTCATCATCATCATCAGTGTCCTGACATTTAATCAAGAGCTCGGAAGGACTGCGAGCAGGCCGAAATCTGTCATCCTCATATTCATCATTGTCAGATGAAAACAGCAGCTCAGGAGGTTGCACAGGTGGTTTGAGTGGCATGAGGGTCTCCAGAGACGATTGTCGACGTTGGAGTAGAGAGGTTGATGTGTCCAATGGTATTAAAGCCAGATTTGGAGCTGTAGCAGTCGTTGCCGGTGCTGAAATTCGCTGTTGGGCTACCGCCGACTACGAAGCCACCGCCGACGACGAAGCCACCGTCGACGACGAAGCCACCGTCGACGACGAAGCCACCGTCGACGACGAAGCCGCTCTCGACGGCGGAGCACCCTTCGACGACGGAGCACTCGTCGACGATGTCTGCTTTTTCTTATGCTTGATACTAGTCGACGACGAAGTTAAAGGCAACGTCGACGAGATGGGTCTCACCTTCACAGATACCAGCGTCGACGGTGAAGACGCTGACGACATGATCATTGCCGTCTTCAGAGACATAGATGCCGAGGTCGTCGATGTAGGTGCGACGACGGCAGCTCTCGTCGACGGAGGAAGGCTAGATGAACTCGTCGACGAGAGAGGCAGTTTTTGAGGTAAAAACTGCGCAGCTGGAGTCTTAGACGCCGGAGAATCAGATCTCGGGGGCGTCAGGGAAACAGAGAGACTCCTGTGGGGGTAAATCATCCCTCTTGAAGTTGAAGGTTCACCATGCTGTTTCTTCACCATTTTTGGACGAGGAGAAACCTTTTGAGAGTCAGAAGACCTCTTGAAAGAGGGAGAAGTTTGGATAGAAGACACACCCTCCACATCAGAAACAGGATTTTCTGAAGTCTTCAGCTTCTGTAGCCACAGAAGGAGACGCCCCTCTCTGTCCTTCAAAGTTTTCTGTGAGAAGGTTCTACAGATTTTACAGTCCTTAACCAAATGTTCAGGATACAAACAAATACATTTTTTGTGAGGATCTTCAGAATGAAGTCTCAGTTTACCACAGCTCCCACAAGGTCTGAAGAGGGATTTCTTGGTTGAAGACATCCTAGACTCAATCTCTGAGAAATGAGATGAAAAAACTGAGCAAGCTCAGGGAGACTTCCTTCACACGACGTGCGGTAGAAAATCTGAGAGCCTGAGTCTCTGGGGAGAGGGTTCTAGAGGGTGCGGACGCCTGATTGGCTGGATTTGACCTAGAACATAACGACAGTGATATGTTATAAAGGTGACAAGTTGTCTATCCATGAAAACTCTATGGTTTTTTCTTTCCTGTAGGCCTAATAGGCTTATGTTATTACTACATTGCTTTGTTATGTACCGTGGGACTCCCACTTCGACGACGGGGAATATTCAAGCATGTGAATCTATGAAAGACACCCCAATACTGGAGAAACTGAAGATCACCTTCTCTTTTTCTGCCCAAGGTATTATAAACAGCATAGGCTTTGGATTGCTCCTTAGTACTGCCTTTTAGGTGTCGTCCAATACAGGGAAGCGATATCGTACCCACTTTTTAAAGTGTGTTATTCTGGTCTGAAGTTTTTTTTAAACACCTTTACTACACCATGACATGTATAAAACTGTACTTTTAGGCATCACCGACCATAATAGGTTTTTGTCTATGGTTAAGTGTTTGTACTTCCGCTTTGTGTTTTTAGGCTAATAGGGGATACTTCTATGAACATTTCATGCCTGGTATGTGTATATTTTCCAGCCACATTGTATTGTGCTTCCTTTTACAATTATTTTAATTGTGTTGCTTTTATGCCACCGGCCGAAATAAAGTAAATAAATAAAGATATGAATAACTTGGGAAAGGGCAGGCCTAGAGATACTGGGAGGCCAGGGAGCTTTCGGAGTAGACTGGTTGTAGGTGGGTCATATTCGCTAGAAGAATGGGTGGACAAATGATCGGGTAGGGAACAGCCATAGTCTTATCGATGAGGATGAATCAAAAAATGGGAGGCTGGGCTATCAAAGAGGTCCTAAAGAGTTGTGGAGGAGACGGAGTGCTACATAGAGACTGGGTGGGCTAACAGTAGTTATTTACAGTTATCGAGATAGCAGGGAGGTAATTTAACGATTCAACGTATATCAATGTCAGGATTGAAGAATGATAGACCAAAAGGAGATGGTGTTTTGGCCTATGTCACGTCTTAAAATTTACCAACCTGTCAGGCATGATAACAGGACTGAACCAGGCAACACGTAACACTAGCAGGCTAATACCAGCAGCTCACGGCAACACAAGCAGTCAGTGGAACCAGCAACATTGACAACTACCACAAATCGTAAAGGTCAAACCTCTAGCACTGCTAGCCCGAGTGACAATCTGTGTTGCAGTGTAATGCTCGATATGTCCTTGTGCCTCAGCACACCCTGAGGCTGGCTAGGGATAGCTGTCACATACCCAGGCATTCATGGGACGGAAGTGCCATCAATCTCAAGTACAGCCTCACAGGCTCAAGTACTGCGATCTCATGAGCAGGCAGGTACATTTATCAAACAACCAGGCAAAGCCTCACATTCTCCGATATTAAGCAATATGTTTAAGGAGTTAGTTACATCAAACATTGAAGTATTCACCTGTCAGCACATATCCTCTATCCACGTAGGGGCCCATAATACAAAGGCATAGCGAGACCTACTGCAGTAGGAACCCCACTACACATAGATGATCACAAAAGGGGCTTTTTCACAACATATGCACATACAGCCCAAAATGGGTAATAAGCCCAGTCAGAAATGCTCACCACATTCTTACACTTAGGGCAGAGATAGGGTGACCAACTGGCATGCAAATTCAGGACAAAGGGACAAAATTCAGGACAAAAATGTAGGGCACAAAGTCAAAATTAAGGACAAACCTTCGCTGAAAAAAAGGTATGTTTTACAGACAAAGAGGAAGTTGCACAGTAGTATAAATACATAAAGGGGCCTTTGGTGACCCAGCATCATTCATTGGCCTGTTAAATTGTTAAGTGTACACTTTGCTTCAGCCCACCATAGCATACAGCAAGGGGCTATAGGTCACCCCACTTTATCATTGCGCCCTTCAGTGTGAGCGATAGCACAAAGTCACAGCCACTGTTCTTATTTGCCTAAAAATAGTTCCTCTCTTAAACTACAAAGTAGGTTAAAAATCTACTTTTTAAATTCTATTTTTTTTTAATTTGAAATATGGGCTAGCTATATTGTATTCACAGAAACAAACAGAGGGCAGTAGGGGTATATAGGCTGCGCACGGTGATGCTACTGTGTACTAGGGAACAATAATATTAACTTCATCTGTGAGAGTGCTCCAAGGAATTTGAGCAATGACTGCCCCTCGTTAACAGAGTGCAGACAAGTCCACACTCATAGAAAAAAACGTATCAAAATCCTGAGCCACGTTCAAAGAAATAACTTAATCAGTCCAAATAGTAATCTTTTAACCCCTTCCCCGCTCATGACGGAACCGCTCCGTCATGAGCCACGGTTGCCGTGTGCTCATGACGGAGCGGTTCCGTCATGCCACGACCGTTGGCGGCCGCTCCGCCCACGCGGCGCTGTTTCCCCGCCTGTGCGGGGGGACAACGCAACTGGGCGGAGTCATGACGGAACCGCTCCGTCATGAGCACAGCTCAACCGTGGCTCATGACGGAGTGGCTCCGTCATGAGCACAGCGCCACCGCGCTGCCCCCCCCCCCCCCGGCACCCTCCAGCGCTGCGGCGGGAATAAGCTTCACTCCTTCACTATAACAAGTAGCCACAAGCTGAGCCAACACATGTTTCGTCTAGGCACATAACCTCAGACTTCTTCAGGGCACAAAACTCAAATATCCAGCGAAGGATCTATGTGCACAGTAACCACAAGTTCAGCCACGCATCAGTATTGCTGACCAGTTTATACGCAGAAACTTGCACACGGAAAGGAGTACTCTCCGCTTTGTTAATTGGTTACTACAGATAATCTACTACTGTTTTCAAGAGTGGCTTTCCTCTAATACGGAGGTTACAATGTTATACTGATTACTTGGACAATTAGTGATTTTAGGATAGTTCCGTATTTTGAGATGTCAGCAATACTGATGCGTGGCTGAACTTGTGGTTACCGTGCACATAGCTCCTTCGCTGGATATTTGAGTTTTGTGCCCTGATTAAGTCTGAGGTTATGTGCCTAGACGAAACACGTGTTGGCTCAACTTGAGGCTACTTGTTATAGTGAAGGAGTAAAGCACACTGTATTTGGACATACATGAAAACTGAATAACCATAATGAACATTGATTATGAAGACTATTTGGACGGATTACGTTCTTTCTGTGAATGTGGCTCAGGATTTTGATTTTTGTTTTTGCTATATTGTATTCACTTCTTTTTAAAGTGTGTCTACTAAACCTTAGCTGCTGTGGTGCCCTAGGGCGATGCAGGCACAGACATCACATGCTGTAACTGCAGCATGGCCCATTGTCATTATGTATGAGAGAATCGGCACAGACAGAATGACAATGGGGCTAATAGACAAGTCTGGGAGGAGCTGTGGAAGCCTCATCATTTTAAAGAAATGCGAGCTGGGCCCAACAGTGACTGCTGTGAAACCCCCCATGCTTTTCAAAGGGGTCATTGCAGATTCTTGCAAACCCCAGAATTACGGACAAAATGCATCCATAAAAAGATTTATAGTGGACAACGGACTAGAATCCGAAATAACAGACCGTCCATGAAATTTATGAACGGTTGGTCACCCTAGGCAGAGATCTTCAAACTGTGGGGCACGCCCCCTTTGGGGTGCTTGGCTGCGTTCTGGGGCGAGGGGAGGGGCAAGTAAACACTTGTACATTAAGATGACCTGGGAGCATCACTTTCTTTTTCGTGTTTCCAGGCTGTCTTCATTTACACAAAGCGCTTGAAGTGTATCCGCCGTTTAGATCATCCCTTTCACTCTCATGCAGAGGCACCGCAGGGCCCCATCAACAATTCAGGGATTGTTGCTTTTAACCCCCCAAAAAAAGACAAAATATATGGCAACTCTGATCCTAAGCACTGTAGTGGCAGGGTCAAAGACGTGGTTAAAAAACGAAATATTCTGTAAGTATTTTGTAGTTTACTCACCTTCAGGCAACTGCATATAAAATAATGCACACCGTAAATGAAAAATAAATTCCAATTAAACTAAATAGTAGTAAATGCACTATTGTAGGTTATGAAACCTCAACTGGTTAATGCAATCACTACCTATGTTTCTTTGTGCGACTAGTGAGTCACATTCGAAAACTCAGTGGCGCAGTGCGGAATTCATGACTTCTGTATTTATAGTGCAATGAGGTCCCAGTCTGTAACAAAAAGCACCATGTATATATAAGCCATTAGTTTAAAATTGTATTATACAGTCTAGAATAGACTGACAAAATGATTTAGAGTTTGAGAGAAAAACAGACGCTTTCAAGAAATGCATATTAGTGATAAGCAGCCCAACAGTACCTGGAACAAACATTTTTATAAGTCTATTAAAAAGAGGCTTTACAAAACTCAGCACCCTTATATTACCACTTAAAAACAATAAATCGCTGTCACCATGGAATTCCAAGGGACCTCAAAAATCAAAGACTATACTTGCACAGTGTCACCATTTGGTGAAAATCAATTGCACACATTCACATTCCTTACAGGTAGCTGGTGGTCCAAAAAAGGGGATGTTATGTGGGAACTACGTTTACAAATGATTCCTCAGTGAGATATCCTGAAGTGGCAAGATAGAGGCTCATTTTTTTATGGCAAAGGTGCAGGGTATGCCCAGATGTGGGTCCATTGCTTACTTTGCCACTGGATTCAAGCTAGCCTGGCTGATGAGGGGTGTTACCCCGAAACCGGTCCCAGGTTACTTGTTTCCGGTTCAGGGAAGACCTGGCTTAGCAGTTCGAGCTGGACTGTTCATATGAGGCACAGAGTCCAGACTGATTTGCATATAGCTGGGTCTGAACTGAGGTGGCGAAGTGAGCTAAAGAACGATGATGGATTCAACCCGATCTATGACTGGGGGTGAGTGTCTGTAAAGTTTCAGCGCTCCGTCCATCACCTCCTTGTGTTTGCCAACACATCTAAAGCAACAGGGGGCCGAGATGTGGGGCTTTCAAACCCCCTTTTTAGGTCTCGCCTGACCCAGCGCATGCGCTGGTCTGGCGAGACAATTAGTAGGTGGATTTAGACAGGGCTACCCACATTTTTGTGCTGGCGACAAGCTACAGTGCACGATGGCATGCACGCGCACAGCTGCTCCCCGCATTCCCCCCTCCCTTCTCGCCCAGCCATCTGCCTTTCCTGCGCCAGCCTTCAGCACCATACCCCTCCCCCCGCTGCTGCGCGCGCATCCCTAGCATGCGTCATCGCGATCACTTTCGCTTTTAGAGTGATCGCGATGAGGGATTGTCAGTGTGTAAGTGCTTTCACTTTAGCCGTGGCAGCCGCTCGCGCACCACTTTTGAATCCGGGCTTTTTGTCTCTGGGGGAGGTAAACACTATGTGCAAAGTCGGATCCACCCTTTTTTCTGTCAGAGGAATATTTATCTTCCAAGAAAATAAGCAGAATACAAAAAGCTGTAACCAAGTCAAACTGTACAATTTGTATCAAGTTTTCCTCTTAAAGTAATGCCTTCTGCCTTAACGCTACGCGCACCACCCCTCCCCCGCAGCGTCTCCGTTAATTGGAAACATATGTGCTTTCACTTTAGCATCGGCGGCCGCTCACGCACGCACCACTTTTAAATCCAGGCTTTTTTTGTCTCTGGGGGAGGTAAAACACTCAGTTTATCTGCATCAAGTTTTCCTCTGCAAGCAATGCCTTATGGCTATACAGTTGTTTTATGTTCCAGTACAAATCCATGTTCGATTTTGCTTTTGTGTCATTATCCCACCTGGGGTCTACAATTTCTAGCGCCTGTTACAACTGTCAAGAAATGACTATAAGAGATGAATAGCTCAGTCTTTATTTATTTGAAAAGTAGCGTGATGTGCTTCTTCGTCCGTGGTATATGTCACATTATGCGCTCGCTGATCGCTACATGGCATGCCATGATCACTTTGGTTGGAACCGTAAAAGCTTTGTTGCACATAGCTCATATTGGTGAAGAAAGGCTCATTTGAGCTACTGGATTTCTTAGCAGCAGTGATCTCACGGTCTAATGGCAATGTGGGGACGTTGGCCAATTGTCGCGATTTACACTGACCTTCAATCGCTTTCTTCATGCTCCCATTTGTGTGTCTTCCGTCTCTGTGTTCATGTTATCTCCGTGCACATTATGTCTGATTACTATGACTCTGTCTTTCTCTCCTACTTCGCTGTGAACTTTCTGCTTGTGTGTTGCCTCTGCTCCATCAGTCTATTATCTCATGTGGTTTGTCTGAGCTCCTTGCGTCTGCCTCTCGGTGCCCTTTGTGTGTGTCTCTTTGATTTATGGACTCTCTCTGTACCCCTTTTGTCTCGCAATGCTGCTTCTCTCGTTCTAAGTAAGTTTATTTGTTCTGTGCCACTTCTGTCATTCTGTTCACTCTCCGCTTTTTACGTCAGTCTTCATTTCCCTTACGTTTCTCTGTTTCTTCAGTCTCGCAATGCCCATTCAGTGGTCTCTTCAGTCGTTTGCTTTCCTGCTCTTCTCTCTGCCCTCTTTTTTTCACTATGGCACTTCTTTTTCTCAGCGCCCGTCTTGGTCACTGTGCCCTTCTTTATGACTGCACAGGTTTCCGCACCCAGACTGTCTTCTTGAGTCTATGCACTCGCCTGTCCCTCGCAGTCATATGTCCTCATTTCCAGTGGTAATTAGTTTCAAAACAAATGCCATCGCGATTTACTTTTTTTCATCTGGCCATTATCTGAATTGACACCTCCATCCTATCAGCAGAGCGAAAAGCTGGCACAGAAGGTGCAGAGATCCAATTTCTACATTGAAACGCCTCCACTCAATTTCTCACTGACATGCAGTTTTCCTGATAAAACTAAATAGTATACAAACAATAATGTTTGGAAATAGAGTTTTTGCACATATGTTTCATTTGCACTTCACCAAGTAAAGTTTTCTGATTTGTTTTGATTCCGTTTAACTCTTTGCATCACACTCCTTAATTACAAAACAAATATGCTGTCATAATTCCTGATGTATTTTGTATTATTTGTAATATTTATATACAGGCTATTTACTTGCGTGTTATGTGTTCGAGAAAAAAACTGGCATCTTCAGACAGCTCACTTGCCAAAAACCTCTAACTGTAGTAAGAGAAAGGAAAATAAACTCAGTTTTCAAAGCAGTAATTAGTAAACAAGCATTGGCATAGCCAATAGGTGTCGCCTTTGGGACCTTACACGTGTTTAGCCATGCAACACTTGATGTTGCACCAAGGATATTGTGCTGCATAACTAAATACTTATAAGGTCCCAAAAGCGAGACCTATTGGCTATGCCAATGCTTGTTTAACAAAGGGGCAGGCTGACTACTTTGGGCTGCAGGCCTAGAAGTGATGGCCTAGTGGAGAGGGCAGTGGAACTGTGACTTAGGGGTGTGAGTTCCCAACTATGCCCCAATCATGGCTGGTTTACTATCCTTCCTTGCATTAAGTCCCAGAACATATTTGCTGTGCCAGTGTTGCTTTGTGACTCGGACCAATAGCCCAAGAGAGTAGAAAATTGAAGCAGCAGAAACACCTTAGTGTAGGCCTCCTAGAGGTCACAGCAGTTGATGAGTCAAGATACAGGCTCATTTCTTAACAGGCAGATGAGACTGCTCACTTCACAGGGTAGTAGCCTGCAGTGTAGCAGGTGCAGTGGCACTGGGGATGGCCTGGGTTTTGTTGTGCCCGCTGTGAGAAGTTGGCCTGATATGTAGTGCTCACTATTCTAGTGATCACTGTGTATCATTCCAAACGACCCTTATTGATGATTGGTTGTAAGTCAACCTTATAGACCAGCTATCCTAGTAGCGTGGATACGAGCAGTCTTAGGCTAATCTCTAGAGGGCGTGTTAAGCCAGCTGTTTACCATCACACATACCCCTTGAACACCAAGTGAAAGGACACCACACAAGTTGTTATGAAAATAAAAGGATATTTATTTATAACGAGACTACCCTGGCTCTTTATGAGTCAGGGAGCTAAGCACACTACAAAACTCTTGGGAAAATACTTCAGTTGCACAATTTACACAAATGCCCGAGGGGCACGAGAAACCATCTACACTAACAGTGAAATGCGAATGGTTAGAGTCTGGAGGTACTGATTCCGGAGTGTTCTGATCAGTGGGACTAAACGAAAAAGGAACTGGACACTTGTAGAGCGAACCTGCGATGGAGCACCGAGATGCTCGAGTTACCTAGCCCGGAGGCTGCGGCTGCGTGAAGTTCGGCAAGATGTCGGGAGTCCTCGTGTAGTCTCAGGAGCCTGAAAGAAGAAGTTGCTGGCAGGCGACCAGTGACGATGTTCAGAGCGATCCAAGCCTGGATCGGTGATGAAGGAAACCTGAAAGCAGAGGGGACTCAGTTCTCAACCGCTAGCCAGCGATCGTGTGGGTACCAGGGGGGGTACCGGCTGAAGTCACCTCGACCAGGTGAGTGGGTGACGTCGGACTCGGCTGTTCCTTGGACCAGGAGGCGCGGCGGCGACCAGGATGGAGGGCGAGCTGTCCCACGAAGGTGTCTGCTGTCGATGATGCTGGGCCCAGGAAGGGGCAGCGGATCTTGGCAGTGGCAACCCAAGCGGGGGAGTCAAGATGGCGTCGGGAGTGGACCAGGAGGGTCCGTGGTACTCCTCTGTTGAAGGGGAGCAAGAGCCAGTCTGGAGCAACCAGACCGGTGATGCAAATAATCTTGGAGCGTCGTGAAGAGGGCCACAAGCCGGTCGGCAAGTGGTCGGACAACGCTGGGAACAGCAAGAAGCGGAAGGGCCCCCACGCAGATCTCGTGGATGCTGGGGAGACAGACTTCGATGCTGGAGCTGCTCAGGGTTTAGGGCTTCTCAAACCCTAGGTGCACTCACTCGAGGGTCCCTCGGTGGGCGTGCTAGATAAGCGTCGTGCAGGTTCTGAAGATAGCCGGTCCCGCAGGTCTCGTCACACCTACGACTCTCAGCTGGGCTGATGAGGTAGGTAAAAGGTCAGAGATGGCAGGGAACTCGGGTCTCGTCGAGCTGGGCAGTCTTGATCCGTAGGAGACATACAGCAAACCGCAAGCGCTTAGATGGTGCCTGCTGGTGCAGGGTGGCTACTCCTTAGCCACAAGGGAGAGTCTTCAGAAATAGTCAAGAGTTCCTTTCGTGGAAAGTGGTTCGTGATTCGGAGTTATCCGATTATCTGATTATCCAATTTGGGAAGGGGACTCGCTCCTACCTTTATTCTAAGAAAAGGGGCTGGCCCGTGACTAGGTTCTACCTATGGGTGGAGCCAGGAGGGGGGTGGTTACACCCCTATCCTTTGTCCGGCTTCGCGCCAGCTCAGGGGCTGGTGTGCCCCCGAAACTGGTTTGAGCCGGGCTATGCACAGTGAGCACCGGGGTGCCACTGGCAATCACCTTCCTTTCAGCCCTGCCTACCTGGGATACACAAACCCTGTCTGGGATGGTGCTAACACCGCCCTCGATAGGAAACCCTTTGTCCAAGCTCCCTTTGCTGGAAGGTCCCCCAGCAGCAGGAGGTCAGACTTGTGTCTGGTGGCAGCATCCATTTTGTGATGCTGAGGCTTGAGTCAACTTTAACCGGGGTTCAAGGTTACTTCCATGTCGTGTCCCTCTAAAAGGGGGGAATGCTAACCCCGTCGCCAGGACTGGCGAGGGGTTCGTATTCCCATTCGTAGGACACCTTACTCGACATGTGTAGGTGATGCGATGCCAAAGTTAGCAAATAACCGCAAGGATTATAATGCATTAAAAGTAGTTGGCCCGCGTCACCATGGAACGGCTATTAGGACTTGGTTCCGCAAGCCGTCGACGGGCTCAGCTCGCGCCAGAGCACCGTCCCACATGATTCCCTGCACTCTGCCTTCAGGATTGATAAGGCCTGCTATAGGAGTGACTGATAGGAATCCATGTGTCCATTTTAGGGTTTAGGTGTAGGAATACTACACCTACAGCAACGGGTGATTACACCACGTGGCCCCAGCTGTCGTGCAGCCAGTTGTGTCAGATTTGGGCGGCCATTCCAGGGGTGGCATAATACATGCTTCAGCCCCTGGTAGGCCCTGGGTACACCGATGCCCTGGATACCTGTGGTATGCTGAGACAGGGACTGACAAGGCGGCCCAGTTCCAAGTAGTGGATGCACCTAATGTACATGTGTGTTAATTTCGAGAGAGAACAGCTAGGCTGTGGGTCTGATTGGCAGGCCCACAGCCGGAGAAAGTCGTAAACCAATGAAGCAAAAGCAAAAAATCTGGGTGATCATAGGATTGCAGACCCTACTCTCCTACACCCGCTGATTCACTGCAGTGCTGTATCCATGGTAGTAATGTACACTTGCCCCGGCTCTTCACTGTAGGGCTGTATACCGTTGTACTCCGGGCTTCGATAGTACTGCACTCAGTAGTTGGGGGTAGTGTAATATGTTGCAGTCCTTCGTGATCGAGTGTGTTTCTACTGTCCCCACTGGTGGATGGTAGTGCTGTACGCTACTGCCCACCATGCTTGGCACTGTGACTTTCTCGGTTCTCCCAGCGCTTGATGATAGTACAGTGTTCTAGTTCCCAGTTCCTGATGCTGTTATCCTCCATGCTTGACGGCTCTGCAGTGCGCTAGACTCGCAGGTCCTGACTGTAGCGGTCTGCAATGATAGCCCCAGTGCTTGCTGGTAGTGCAGTGTCTAGTTCCCAGTTCCTGATGCTGTTATCCTCCATGCTTGACGGCTCTGCAGTGCGCTACACTCGCAGGTCCTGACTGTAGCGGTCTGCAATGATAGCCCCAGTGCTTGCTGGTAGTGCAGTGTCCACAGTCCTAGATGGCAGCGGTGCATGCTCTCATCCCGTGTCTCTGATGGAAGTATGGTGTGCTGCAGGGCCCCTAGTAGTGAAGAGTCCTTGTCCCCAGTGTTTTATGCCAGTGCAGTATGTTGATACCTGCAGTCCCAGCATGGGCGTAGGAAGTGTGGGGGACGCGGGGGATATATCCCCCCCAGATTTTGGAGTGGGGGGGACACAGGGGACAAGGGTGGGGGGGACGAGGGGACAAAGGAATTTCCCCTCTCCCTTCTGTTATCGCAGGGCCATTAGCACGTGAAAGCGCTACCTAATGGCCCTGCACTTGACCTGCCTGGAGTCAGAGGCCACCCGCCCTCTGCCTTTTGTTATGCTGCAGGAAGGCTCAGCCGTTCTGGGAAGGGCAGAGAACGGAGAAAAAATAAACGCTGTCTCTTTTCCTTCATGGCAAGGACCGTGTCCACTACTCCTGACCTGCCTCTGGCGGCTGCCCTCCTCTCTTTATTCCTCCATCTCTTTCTGTCTCTGTCTCGCTCCTGCTTGCGTGCTGATTTCAAGAGGCAGCTCTTAAGGTACTCTCTCTTGCCTCTCCTTTTCTTTATTTGTCCCCCTGTGAAATTGATCCAAAAAAGGCTGAACACTTTGGCTGTAAATGTCCTCATTTTCTGACCGTTTTCTATTGAAAAGAAAAACCTCGGAATGGAGAGAAAAAATAGTTAAATACCTAAATAAAGCAATACAGAGTGGACAGCAGACAGGCCAGACTGTTATTTACACCCACACACATTAGCGCCACTTTACAGAGTTTGCCAGTAAAAGCGCTACTTTCTTTTTATCTTCTTTCTTTGAACAACATTGTTTTCCCAGGGTGGGTAAGTGCGCCATTCCTAAAGGGACTGCAATACCTGGTTGATGGGGAGAGTGGAAACGTTTAATATGATCGTTTTCAACTTTTTAATTATTTTAGCTTATAAAATGCGGCTCTGTGTTTGGGGATGTGGTCTTTTTTAAACCAAACTGCATACATTTTGAAAGGATATAAGCAATGGACATTGAAAGGGGTCCCTTCCTGGTCCTGTAGCCATGTCTTGCACTTTTCAGGCAAAATCACTTACTGATTTCTGAATAATGAGTTTAAAACCGTTAAGGTAACCATGTTTTTTTCTGATTACAGTTCACATGCTTTGCTTATTCTTGCATTCCCTATGAGTGTTTGCTTTTTCCAGGGTGTTATTCATTTTTTTCAGGCAGCATTTTACTGTTGTCTAGTGCATAATTTGAATTTAGTTGCAGCACAATTGAGTTGTGCTGAAGGCAGTGCGAGTTTCTCTCAGTGGGGCAGTATGGTGTTCAGTGTGGGAGAGAATGTGGCACTCTGGCCAGAGCTGCTGAATTTGGAACTGGAGAACCATGTTCAGACCTTCATGACCAGTTCACCAAACCACACTCCTGACAGAGCTTATTCCGATGCTACACCTTAGAAGGCCTGATAGACCTTAGAAGCCCAGGTGTCTTAGCACCCGCAGGTGGACCTGTCCACCACAATCCATACTGCAGTTCACTTCCAGTCTTACGGGCAGGCATTTGAAGAAGCACATCCTAGATCGACAGTGAATCTGTCACTGAGGTCACAAGACCCTTGAGGCCAGTCCACCTCACCCATTGGTACCTCCATTGGCCTTTTTCCAGCACTAGCAGTGCAACTTGCCAGGGGTTGGCAATGTAGGATTTGCATGCACACCAAACTTAGGGGGTGATTATAATGGCAGTGGGACCGCCACGTCACCCTGTCGGTGGCGGTCCCACCGCCATTGGTGACAGCATCACAGCCCGCCATATTACAATGGCGGGTGGTTACCTGGCGGTCGGAAAAACCAACCACCACGCATCCGACGGGCTTCTTGAGCCCGCCGGTGTGGTGGAGGGGCTCGTGGTTCCTACAATGCTGGTGGTGCCTACCATGCACCGCAGCAGGGATTACGATGTCCCTTACTCGCCAGCTTATCAATGGCGGTTCACCTGCCATAGAAATGCTGGCGAAAGGGACATTGGGGGCCCGTAGCAGGCCCCTTTACCCCTGGCCCCCAGACATGGGTCCTGGGGGGCATCTACGATGCCCCACAACATATCACTGCACCATGTGGCAGGCATCGATATATTTAACATGTTCCTTTTTTTTAACTTTGCGGCGGATGATGCAGCCAGCAGCACCTGCTGCAATGTAAAAGATTGGCACTGCGAACACCGTAGTGGCAGTCGCATTGTAATGCCTACCGTGGGGCCTCCACCTTGAAGGCCAGCGGTCCCTTTCCCCGATTCGATGGCGGTGGTACTGAAGTCCGCCTGCCATCGTAGTCAGCCCCTAAGTTTGCATTTTATGAATATGATTCAGCGGGAAATAAATTGATGTTTGCAATTTAATTGACTTTGGTTGGCCTCTTAACTATGAGATTTCCCTGTTGAATGTGCCTTTACATTATACATTTTCGGTTGTATGAATTGATTGCATACTACACTCTCCTACAGGTATTAATTTGAGTGTCATTAGGAGTGTCTGGGACTAATTGTTTTCTTAGGAATTGTTTTCTTTACTAACCTTTGCAAAGGGCCCTAAACTTCACAGCAACACAAGTCACATTTCTTTTAGTAATTTGGGATCCGTTTGAGCTACAAAATTGTTTTGGAGGAAATCGTTCGATTATGCAGCAGATGATGTATTATGTGGCAAATATGATACAGCCATAGTTAAGTGGAAAACATTTTTCCACTTAATTTTGCCCCAACATTGTAGTTGATCAATTTGTAAGTTCCCCAAACCCAAAAGTCGAGTTTGGGCACAATTTGCATTTTAAAAGCAGCCCTATAACACAGGGCTACTTTTAAACTGACCTCAGGCTTCAGCAGTGCACACATGCAAGCGCAGAAAGAGCTGCTGGCCTCTAAACTGCCATGCCTTATTATATTCTAGGGACTTAAAAGTAGTTCTAATCCCCCTGCCCTATTATGTACTAGGGCCTTAAAGGAGAGGTCATGCCAATCATAGGGGTACCCTAACCCATAGTGCACCCTAGTGTATGTAGGTGTTTTCACTGTATTTTAAGTGCCTCTTTCAGAATAGCACTGGCTGTTTAGGCAGAGGCCAGGGTCAGTTAGTCAGGTACCACCAGTACCAGTCAGCAAAAAGTTGGGGAGTGCCCAGGGCGGCTTTGCAACACTAGAGAAACACAAACTCATAATGTAAAACATAACACCATGGTTGGGGGGTTCTCTTCAATAATGAGAATTGATTTCTATCCTAATGAACCCATTTTCCAACATTAGGATAGGGAAAGACTGGGGGAAAATCATAACGTTCTAATCTATACATTGAAGTTTTTATGCAGCTCTTTGATGACGGTTAATAGCTCACTGTTCAATGTTAGGATTTTAACTTATAAACTTCAAATACCAAAAGAATATCTCAGACAAAAGCAGTAACTCACTGACCTTTTGAATTAAAACTTTCACTAGACAAGCCTTCGATCTCTCTCAAAAAAAAAACATTAATCACCAAAGTTATCTTCACATTTTTATTGTTGCCTGAAAATTGCTGGAGACCAGGAATGCAGCAGCAGGTACTTTTCAAACCCTAATGCACTTGCAAATACGACGCCCCCACCCTAAGTCAGCGACCTTTGTTTGCTTTGTGCATTAAGATGCAAGATTCATATATCTGTTTTTTTTTAAACATTTGGTCTCATTACTATATGAATGTAAATAACAATAAAGCATACATGCAAACTGTGACTACATGCCTGCTTTTCTCAATATTTCACTTCGATAGTATGCAATTGTATTTGTTTAACGGGCGGTGATTTGTATAGGGTCACTGGAAAGTGCAACAAGGTTGTCCCTGTCCCCCCCAGAATTTTAGTGTCTCCTACGCCCCTGAGTCCCAGTGCCTGATGTTAGTTCAGTGGGTATTAGTCGCCACGGAGTTTGTGGCGCAGTATCCAGCTCTTCAAATTACTTTATAGAAGTATGACGTCCTTCAGTGCTTGATAGTACTGTGCGAGCGCTGCATGGTGGGGCAGCGGCTTCAGTCCCCAGTGCTTGGTAGCAGTGCATTATGCTTGCATCCCTGGTGCTTGCTGGTACCGAGGGTCTGCCATTGGCTGCAGCCCACCCCCGAGCAATGAGTGGAATGCAGGGATCACCTATAATCAGGGTGGTCGCGGTCCGCTCTAGATACAGAAAAACTCAGAATGGACAGTACCAGATGAGCATCATAATTAGAAGACGAGATTAATACGTCACGTCTCATCATTGCGCACCATCGCTGAAAAATGACATAAAACGCAACACCACAGCGCTCAGCCCCGCCGTGACACTAGGCCTGGGCAAAAATTTCGTTCCGTTCGCGGAAATTGCGATAATTTGACATTTTTGCGTTCCGCGGAGAGCGCGAAAATGTCAAAAATTCCGGTTTCCGCAGCTTGGCGATAATTGGTTTCTTGCTCGCGCTGTAAAATGATACTTTCTCGCGCGCGCGCGATCGCCTTACCTGAATCCCTGCGTTCGCCGACAAGTTTTCTTGATCCGGTCGCGTTCTCCATGAGATGTTGTATTGTTTTTAGCCATTTGCGCTGTCTCGCGACAGTTCGCGCCCGCAGTGACGTCATGCGTCGCGCGATCACGTCTTTCTTCTCGCGATCATGCACCGCGAGAACAACTCAAAACAAGATGGCCGCGCCCGCAAGCAACCACATGGGTAAGTTGGCGACCCGCAACCATGCAGAAAATCTCGCGAACATGCCGGAAAAAAAACTTCCGCATCTTTGCGATATTTCTGCTTGTTTGCGATAATTTTAAACATTCTCGCGATAATTTGCGAAGGTTAATTCCGCAAATTCCGCCCACCCCTACGTGACACCCCTCAGCTGGAGAGGCCCTTTACGTTAACATACTCCATTTGAGCAAAGCGATCCTTACGCATCCAGACCGGCCCCTGCCCGCATGAACTAACCACGGGCCTCTGTCCCTACAAGGTGCAGTGCGCAGCGCGTGCTGCCGCGGCACGTCCCGGCCGCTTCCCGCGCTCTGAAATGAAAGGTAATGCCCGTCTTCCCGTCTGCGACGTGCACTCGGGCTATTAATACCTCACAGCGAGAGACCACTTACATAACCAGGCAGCCGCTAAAGATATCTCTCCCGTGAAAAACAACCTGGGCCGGGCACATGCTGCTCAGTTAGGCACGTACAACCGCGGGTCCTTAGATGACCCTGCGCCCCCTCCCTCCACGCCCTTCCGCTCCGGACACGGCCCGAGTCCACGAGACTCCGAGCCGTGGCCGAGTACAGAGGACTGCCACAGAAGCCAATGAAGAGCCGGGAGTGCCCCAGAGGCGGAATTGACACCAAGACGAGTGAGTGCCCTGGTAAGAGTGGCTGCCCGCGCAAGTAGCCTCCAGCTAAGACACGATGGGTTCCAGGTAACCCAGGAAGGAACAGGTTTACAAGGGAAGGCCACACGCGGACAGGACCCAGCACCGTTCACTGGTCTTCCTCCAGCACCATATTCAGTTTAATTAGCCGCCAGGGCTTTAAGTGGGATGAAAAGAATTGGGAGGCGGGGTCTCTCAAAGAAGAGTGGCCGATGTAAATAGGGCGAGGCTTAAAACATGTAAGCTAAAAAATTGTGCTTACCATAGTGTGCAAAGCTAAAAAAAAAAAATTGTGCTTAGCATGGTGTGCCTTCCGACTGGTATTTTGCTGCTTTTTGTCACTGCATCCAGGTATATAATACAAGAAGTGACTACTGGGTTGATAGTTGCGTGAGCTAAATAGGCACCAACTATGGCTTCGTTGAATAGAATATTGAAAACGCTTCAGTTCGGAAATGGTGCGCCTGTTAAATAACTATAACGAGTCTCTTTGAAGTTACATCAAAGGCAGTGAAGGGTGCTGCTGCTGCAGAGCGTTAAGACTCTATTTTATCACCCTGAGGGTGAGAGCAAACATTGAGAGCCGATAGGGCCCCGTCTCAGCACCTGCTTTTTGGAACTGCCGGTGCTGAGCGCCGACAGGACCGGCCCCGCTTCAACCCGGTTTACCGTATTCTACAACAGTAACATCCGCTTCTTTAAACCAGGCCTAGCCCGTAGTCATGCAGGGAATGAAGAAGCCAAAGGGCAGCAGCAGCGCAGGAAGAGAGCACAAGCAACACCAACAAGCATGGCTGCTTGCAGCACTCACGGGCTGGTGTTACTATGAAGCAGCTCAATTGGGTCTAGGAAAGATGAAAGGCTGAAAAGAAACTGACAACATTCACGTGAGTCATATACGGCTGGAAATGCGCACGCCTCAGCAGTAGGTGCATTAACCCCCTTAGATATGCAACCAGCCTCGAATCACAAAACGATGGGGTCCACCTGCAGACTGTGGGGAGGCCTCGGAGCCTCCTACATCACACTGATATCCAATGGCCTTGAGATCATGGGAGACCCAAAATGAGCGCTTTGCAACTGCACGCTCTTACACACAGGTCAGAAGGACGCCCGTTGGGACCTGCCCCGTTTTATATACGTTTGACCCTATTTAAATATCACTGCGTGGATGCTCATTCACGTCCCTCTAGTTCATACAGAGTTTAAGTACTGAGAATGTCAGTAACCAGAGCATTTGATAGAGCGGAGTTAAATGGGGCAGCGTTCACCAGGGACAGGCAGACTGCCCATGGCTAAGCCCATCACACCCTGACAAACGTAGGAACAGGGTGCATACATCAGGGCAGACACACCCGTACTACAACTGGCATCAACCAACTCGTACATCTCCGGGCACTGCACTTTGCACCGTTTCAATATTCACATCCCACTCACAGCCCTATGGACAGGCATCTCAGATGTTCTCAGCTTTGCACGGCCTGAGCCGAAGTGTGTGCAGAGTAGTAACTCAGCTCGCGCATATTGAAGACTGCGCCAATTTTATCATGTCCGAGAGATATCTCGATCTAGGAAATGTTTGAATGGGCCTTGTATGGACAGTGATTTTATTGCAATAACCATGTTATTTATGTTACTTATATGATTTTAAGTAATGACATAATGCATCTTTGACTTGTGTTAAATATACAGACGGTGAAAGACCAGGACTACAGGAGCTACGGGCACAACAGAAATGAGAACTCTGGCCTGCCTTGAATTATTACACAGCTGCAACGCCTTGGAACAGTACACGCTCACGTCATTTCCAGGCCAGAGTGAGCCCTATTTCACTCGAGGCCTTGTGTGTCACATGTGTATACTCCGTACAGATCTGGAACTTGCCCAGGATCAACCCCTTCTGTTTAACATAATGTGTGCGCCACTAAAGATTGGGTCTTGGTTGGATGTGTGGGGTGGTGTGCTGTGGATTTGAAGGATAAAGCACATTAATGCACATTTACCAGTGCTTTATCCTTCAAATCCACAGCACACCACCCCACAGTCCAAGCGTCACTGAGCAGCCGCAGAAGGGCTGAGCTGCAGTCAACCGCAGATGGAGGCCCACCCCCCGCCGCGGGCCGCTGCCCACCATACCTCCTCGGACGCCCTTGAAGGGGTAGAAGAAGGCGACCAGCAGGTTCATCAGGACGGCCAGGTTGAATGAGATGCTGCTCCAGAAGGACATGTTGCGCGAACACCAGTACAACACGGGCTGAGCTGTGAGGAAGACACAGAGGCAGAACGTCAGATGGTTATTGGCGCTTCGTGGCGCTGCATGACATTTGCCTCAGAGGAATGAGATGTAATCAAAACCAATCATATTAATAACCAGAATCAGCAAGCAGGGCAGGATTACAGAAACATACTTCTATCAAATAATGTAAGTACCAAGAGGCCTGTGGTGGGAGCACAGGCTGTCCAGAAGAGGACTGTGCGGATGCCGATGCCCAATCTAGGACTAGGAGTCCAGGTTCCACGTCAGAATTTCATAGGATACAAGGTTATACACTTAATCAAAATGAGACTTAGCGCCTATCCTGAAACTGTGGGATGGCACCAGCCCAGCTGTACCTATGCTGACACCTCATATTTAGTTTAACTCTAAACGCTGAGGACTCTGTGAAATAACAAGGGAGCATGGCTATCCTAAACTGAGCAGATACTGGATGAAAGGAATTTAGGAGGACCTAGCATCTAGAGTCAGTGCATCGTTCAACAAGTTACTTTCGGTAATGCCTTATCTGGTAGAGACTTCATCTAGCCACAGATTCGTTACCTTAAAAATATCCCCAAGAGTCAGACTGGTTCAAGAATTTTTTTGTGAGCAGGTCTCTTGGAAGCCGGTACGTGGTGTCATTCCGCTAGAAAAGATTTTCGTGCTGCCAATATAGGCACCACCCAGGCACTTTCCACACCAGAAGAACAGTGCCACAAAGTACACTGACCACAGGAGTGGAAAACTAGGGCCCTGAAAGTGGGAAGCTCTGTCCCTAGAAATCTGATTGCAATTGGAGGAGGATGGACGGGTCAGTAAGGAATCTGCAGCTAAATAGAGTCTCTACCAGATAAGGCGCTAAGAAAGAGAAGTAACTTGTATTTAGTATCTGATAGAGACTACTAGCCGCAGATTCCTTACCTTAGAATAGATGCCAAAGTAATACCTCCAAGGCAGAGTAGTGTCGCCCCACTGCTCGCGGAGCAGTGTAAAAGAAATAAGATAACTGAAGTTACTATTTTATTTTTAGTATCACCAGGTTAGGGTGGGGCTTGGACCCGTGACGTGGGGGGGCGGGGGGAGTGGTTGCTGCACTCTAAAGTGCGCATGACAGTTTGGCAGGCCATCTTGGCCTGGCCAAACAGTCATGCGCACTTTGCATTTTTTCCATCCAGGCTCCATTACAGCTGGGTAGAGAACACTCCCAGGCTCCTATGCCCCATCTCAGCTCCGAAACACGGTGCTCAGACCAATCGCAACGCTTAGGGGAGCCTGGGTGCTTCCTGGTTGAGGAGCAGAGAAGAGACTACGTGCGAGAGGTGGAGGAGAGATGCAGGGAACAATTAAGTGAATTGGTAATTTTTTTCCCCTTCCCTTGTCACCGCAGTACCGGCCGCTACTGCTCCCAGGAGGCGGGTCTGCAGACCAATTTTAAATGAGGAAGTCTGTCAGGAACGAACAAGCAAAGTGCCCATCCCTACGGACTCGACTGTGCATACAGTAGCGCTTGGTAAACCCGTGGAGGGAAGCCCATGTTTCTGCCTGGCAGATGGCCAGGACCGGAACTGTGTCAGCTATCGCAGCAGTTGCAGCTTTAGTTCTGGTGGAATGAGCATGCAAACCCTCAAAGGGTTGGTTCTTAGTCAATGCATAGCAGATTGTTATATAGAGTACGATCCATCATGAGATCGTTTGTGTTGCCCATCCTTTCTTTGCTCAGACATAACCCACTAAGAGTTGGGCATCCATCCAGAATGCTCGTGTGGTCAAGTTAGAACAACCATGCTCTTTTTGGGTCCAGACGAAGTCGCTCCCCCTACTTGGAGGGATGAGGTGGAGCCTAAAAAGTAGGCAGAGTGATGGTTTGGCCCACATGAAAAGAAATGACCACTTTCGAAAGAAAATAAGTTCTCGTACAAAGCTCCTGTTTGTCTGGGTAGATGTTAAAATAAGGAAGTTTGAATGTTAAAGCATGAAGCTCACTGACCTTCTGGGCAGATGTTATAGCCACAAGAAAGGCAGTCTCGACAGTAAGGAACCGGAGTGGACAAATGTGCAGAGGGTCAAAGGGAGCGCATATAAGAAAAGTGAGGACAAGATTGAGGTGCTACTGGGGCATAACGAAAAGAGTGGGAGGAGACATGTTGCAACCTTTCAAAAACCTATGAACAATAGGAGACTGGAAAAGGGAAGGGTGGTCAGGCAACCATAGAAAAGCACAGAAAGATATACCTTAGGCTGAGTTCGTCCGCTCTGGTGTTCAGAAAATCCAACAGATGTTGAACCACAAGGGATATGCCCTGCTGTTCCCGCCATGTTCAAACTCACCCTGCTTGTTGCAGTACCATATGGTGGTGGTGTTGTCCATGAACACTTGCACAATCCTTCCCTGGATGGAGGGTAGAAAGGATTTTAATTCCTATCGGATCACTTGGAGCTCCAACAGGCTGATGTGGAGTCCTGATTCCGCTGGAGACCGGAGTCCCCAGATCTCCACCTCTTCCAGTAGCCTCAGTGTCAGTCTCACTGGAATCCAAGATAGAGGCTGAAACATCAGTATCCTGAACTCACCTTTCTGGAGAATAGGCTCGAAATGGAACTGTCTGGAAAAGCTCTGATGAAAGGAAGCGTCTGAGAGGGAGTCAGGTGTGACCTCAGCACGTTGATAGTGAACCCCAGCAAATGCAGGAGGTCCGCTGTAGTCTGAAGATGGGAGACGACAGCCCGCATTAAACAGCCATTCGTTGAGATAGGGGGAAGACTGGCACCTCTGATCTCCGCAGATGAGCTGCAACCACCGCCATCACCTTGGTGAATAACCGAGGGGCACTGGTGAGGCCAAAGGGGAGTTCTGCGAACTGCATGTGCTCGTGGCCCAAAATGAACCACTGGTAATGCCTCTGGGCAGGCAGGACAGGTATCTAGAAATGTGCGTCCTGCAAGTCCAACGCTACCATTCCATCTACCGGATCCAGGACAGTCGGGACGTTAGCAAGAGTGAGCATCCTTAATTTCGCCTTCCTGAGGAAGAAATTGAAATAGCGCAGGTTAAGGATAGGACGAAGCCCTTCGTCCTCCTGGTGGAAAAGAGAAAGATGGACCTCCGTCAGCCTGTCGCAAGTAGGTGGCATGGAGAGAGGGGTAGTCTTGAAGAGGAGGCAGTAGGCCCTTTGGAAAGTCTGCAAAACCCACCTGTCTGATGTTAAGGACTGCCAGCGGGAAGGTGATGGCGAATCCTGCCGCCCACTGGATGCCCATGATGGTACACAGGCAGACAAATAGGGTTTGGAGGCTGCAGCTACTAGAGGGGTAGTAGACTGACCCGGCTGCTGGGTGGGTAGGGAAGCGGCTGCATGACCCTTCCATGGTGTCGTTAAAGCGCTCCAGCACTGACTCCGCCTGGTCGTCAAAGAGACAGGAGCCATCAAAGGGAATGACTGAGGACTGGACAGCCCCAGAAAAGCCAGTAGTCCTCAACCAGGCGTGGTGTCACAGGGCCACTGTCAAATAAACCCTTCTGCCTAGTGAGTCAGTGGTGTCTAGTCTACGGCACATAGTGAACTTAGCTACAGCCCTCCCATTGGCAACAGTATGCAAGGGCATGGCCTGGGCCTCCCCAGGAACTGTTGGCAGCACCTGTGCAAATGTATTCCACAGGGTGTGGGAGTAGAGGCCCAAAGGACACACCGTGTTCACAGACCGCAGTACCAGGCTACCGGAAGACAACATTTTTACCAAAATGTTCAGCCTGTAGGAACTGGGTACTAGTTGCAGTACCCTCAGTCCGCTACACTCACTTTTTGCCTGGTTTTGTGATGCAATTTTGACTGAGGTGTACTGGCTCCCTAATAACCAGGTTCCCACTACCAGTGTTCTTGCCCTAAAACTGTACCACAATTGGCACAACTCCAGCAACCCCTGTAAGGCTCTAGTAAATGGTACCCCTGGTACCTGGGCCACTAGGACAGAAGAGGGTCCACTAGGGTTGCAGCACAAATTGCGCCACCCTAGGGACCCCTCGTCAAGATGAACCAAACTGCCTTTGCAGGCTGTGTGTCTTGGTGCATAGAAAACTGAAGAGTCCACATAGCACAAATCCATGTGTGCCATGCCTGAAGACACTACATGCACTATAGGTAAGACACTCCTACTGTAGGCCTTACAGCCCTAAGGCAGGGTGCACTATACTACATGTGAGGGCCTAACTACATGAGCAGATATGACCCTCTACTGGGCAGCTCGATTACTGCCAGTGAAAGTGAAGAAGGAAGCAATGTTAAAACATGTGCTGGGCACTGGTGAAAACTAGTTCCCACGCTACTTTTTTTTTTTTTTTGCATAAGCAATTTTTATTATATAACGCAGGTACAGTTGCCAAATGTTGTGATCAACATATTCGCGGTAGTTCCCCCGCTACATGATGGCTTCACTGAAGATAGGGATGTGTGTTCTCAAACATCTCGTATCGGTGAACACACACGGATTCCAATGTTGGATTTATCAATACATGCATCAGAGGGCACCTCAGAGGTGCCCCTTGAAAACGTACTAAACTTCTGGTGGGCTGACTGATTTTAGCCTGGCTAACACCTGAGACGAATTCCTTAAACCAAAGGGCGAGTGCCTTCACTCTCAGGAGGCCAGAAAACAGGCCAGCTCTGGCAGAGGGTGTCTTCTACCCCCCTCTCAAGAGATAGCCTGCCAAGGCCAGGGAGCTTCAAAGTGGCCCCTCCGCCCTTGGTATGCAACTCTGGTTTCTGTCATAGGACATGGTGCCAACCCCCGTCCTGCTAAACTTTTAGCAGGAGGAAAGGTGGGAAAATTAGATTAGGTGGTGTGCCCACATTCAGAAGGCACCACCCCTAGGGTGGGGCAGGTGATGTGGACCACTCTCGTCAGATTCCTCCATATTGCCTTGAGGAGAATTAACCAACCAGGGTCAGGGTTATGCCCACTTCCCAGCGGAAGTGGTCATATGAGGGTGTGGTCACCCTAAAGGTAAGTAGCCCATTGGCTACTACCTGGCACTCACTCGAACGCCCCTAAATTCTAACCCTGGGCGTAGTTCGCGAAGTAGCGCTACGCGGAGCTACGCAATGTGCACTTCGCGAGTTACGCGTAGCACTTCGCGAACTGCGTAGTACCCCGTTAGCACTGTGCAAGATGCCGTTTTCAATGACTGCACAGTGCGGACAAGCATCCGGTACTGTGCAATCATTGAAAACGGCATCTTGCACTGTGCAAGCTGTAGTTTTCTGCCGCTCGAGTAGATTTTTACTCGAGCGGCAGCTTTCTCAACGCAGACTGGTAGTTTCTCATCGCGAGCGGTCGCGAGCATACGTGACCACTTGCAATGAGAAACCTGACCTCCCCGCATTGAGAATCTCGCCGGGAGGTTTATTTTCCACGCTCGCGATCGGCAACTTGATGTTGCTGATCGCGAACGAGGAAAAACTCTCGCCGGGATGTCATTTTGCTTGCTCGCGGTCACCAACTTGACGTTGAGGACCGCGAGCAAGCAAAAAATGACCGCTACGCGTGTTTGCTCTGTGCTACGTGCAATTCGCATAGTGCGAAGTAGCGCAAACTTCGCAAACTACACTAGCGTAGCGCTTTGACCAGGATTACTAAAATCAGTATTTAGGGGAGATCCTGGCACCAGAGATGCAGATTTCTACCAACCTAAGACGGACCGAAGAGCCACAAAATTAGAGCAGAGGAGAATAAGCAGCTGACTTGGCCCCAGCCCCGCTGGCCTGTTTGCATCCCTCAAGAACTGCACCAATGTAGACTCATCCTGCATCTGTGACTTTAAAAGCCTGGGAGGACTGCCTGCCTTCAAAAAAGAACCAAGAGTCTCACAAGGAGTAGCAGAGCTGCTCCCCTGCATTCGGCAGGCACACAAGAACTGCTACAAGGCCTCCGGACTGACAAAAACCAGACACCTGAAAGCACCACTGCACCCTTAACTCCAAGCCAGTGTTAAAGAGGGCCAACAGTGCCAGTTTGGTCCCCCAGCCCAGCAGAGACCAAGCCCACCTTAAACTTGCCCATTGCGGACTTCCCAAGGACGCCTTCAGCCTCTAGGTGCAGGCCCCCTCAACCGTGACTGCTCAAGGTGACAAAAAAATGACACCCAAGGACACCTGTGCACCCGTTGCTCCTAGGCCCTGGAGAAGAGAACCAAAGGTGCCCCCATTTATCTGGAAATCGCAAGAGTTGAGCCTCATTGTTGGTTCAGCTCGACTGGTCCCCCAGTCCAAGCCCGCAGTCCCTTTGTGACAGGCCCGATCCTCCATTTAAGTGACTGGGGCACCAGACGCTGTAATGCACCTCTGCACCTGGATGCCCCAGAGCATTCCGAAGTGAGCTGTTGGTGATGCCTTGGACCTTGCCCCATACTCACCTTAAGTCAAGATTGGCCCCGCAAGTCATTACTAAGTAGCTGTATGCTACGTGTGTTCTTCCTGCATAGCTGAACATTACGTGAAAGACTTAAAATTCCAATTGAAAGTATCAAAAATCATTTAAAATCTCCAGACGCTTAAAAATACCTCAGCACCAGTTTGCCTCAGGGCCTCCTTAGGTGACCTGTTGGTGCTGCCATGGACATTGCCCCAAACTCACCTCAAGTCCTGGGGAAGGGTCCCGCAAGTCAAGTAACCATATGCAGCGCTTGCTTTCTCCAATGCTTAATATCGCTGCAAAGTGCTTTAATTGCAATTGAAAGTATCACACAGCTGTTTACTTCAAACCTGCTATTTTAAACAGTACTTGCCTGAATGATTTTTCTCTGGTGCCTAGACATATAGAACGATACCGGCTATTTTTATAAATTGGTGGGGATCTCCTCCTTGAGTCGTGTTAATACATAAATAAACCAATGTGTGTATTTGCAAACGTCTTAGAATCCTGTTGTAAGCCTAAGGCTGCTCAACCACACTACCCCTAAAGGAGCACCTTGGGATTGTATAGCAAGGCCCAGTTCAATTTCAAGGGAACCACTGGACTCTGTGAATGGTATATCAAGTTATTGATTGATCACTTTAAGAGCCAGCTTCCTACAGATTCCCTCTCCAGGGGTGCGGTAGGGAATGCGCTAGGATTTACATGGGACGTTGAGACTTGTAACACCAAGCTCAACGGGGTAGGATGTTGGGTGAGGAAGTTTGGGTCCCCTGGAGTGGGGTTGTGGTGTCAGGAAATCGTCCGAATTCACAGGAGCCCTTGTGTTGGGCACGGACCAGGTACCAAGTAGAAAGTTCCTGATTGCTTCTTTGAACAAGAGTAGTGGTTCTGAGGGGGACATTCCCAGTTGCAGCACCACTTTCAAGAGGTTTGTCTTGACCGCCACTGAGGGTAGGCTAAGCTCAGCCGCCCTCCGCTCCAGCATAGAGAATGGCACTCCCTTCTCCGTAACCACGGCAGAGGAAAACAGCCTGCCAGTATCTGGAGCAGTGTCCAGTCCACTGGCTTCACCCAGATCCTCTCTAGTCCATATTTCCTTCCTCATAAGGTTGCATTCCTCAGGGTCCATCAACACCTCCTTTTCTTCCCAGAGTCCTAGCCTGTAAGAATTGGGCTCGGCGTCGGGCCGGGCCTGGTCAGCATGGTGCCAGTCAGTACCGGAGCTGGTGTTGGACAAAGCCCCTCCGGCTTTGTGTCAGTGTCTGGGGTGAGGATTGCGCCACTGGTGGGCACTAGAGCATCTGCGTCTGGATCAGCAATGGGCAAGGTCAGGATGACATGACCGGCACTGGTCTAGATCCATCTGTAGATCACTGGGGCCTGACTGGTGCCAGGGATGGAGCCAGTGGCGTGAATACAGCAGGGGCCCCTCCTACACCGTGAAGGCACGCCGGCAGGAACAGACACCCAAATATGAGGTTAATAGCCTCAGAACTATGAGTTGGGCGGGGATCGCCCCGGCTCCCGGAACCTCAGGGACACAACTGTGGAGCCAGGCCTTTAGTGGAGATGCTCCCTTGTCTCGTAAGCTGAAAGACGAGGCAAAGTCAAAGCATGTTTTGACTGTGTGGGACCTCGACTTACCCGAATGGCTCGACGGCTACTTTGGGCTCTGTGACTGCTCCCAGGACCGTCATCTCGCCCAGGACCTTGATCATTATGGCATCACACATCGAGCCACCAAAAGCTTGAGGGTTTGCTCCCTCAAGGCCTTCAAATGCATGGGGCGGCAGTCGGGGCAATCATTCATGTCGTGGTCCCGCTCAAGCCACCAGAGGCAAACGAGACGCAGGACCGTCACTGACATCTGTTGGTGACAGGTGCCGCAGGGCTTGAAGCTGGCATTCTTAGATTACATTTCTGCCACGCTGTAAGGTAAGACCTAAAAATACTTCAACAAAACGTTGAAAAAATGTAAAAAGAAATGACTAAGGGGTAACTCTTCCTGGATCTGTGCTGGCTGGTGCAGAAAGAAAAGAACTGACGTCAGAGTGCCTGGGTGGCAACTATATAGGAACCACGAACATCCCTTCTGGCGTGGATGCCTCCAGGTGGAGCCAGATGCCGCCATCTACCAGCACACAAGGTTACTGTTCACGAAAAATTTCCGGATCCCGTCGGATGTCTGAGGATAATTCTAAGGTAAGGAATCTGACGAGAAGTCTATCAGATATGGCAGATGCAGGACAGCATCTCACCCACTCAATTCCCTCTCTACCACATATTTTCCCTCTCGAAAAAAACAAGGTAATGTAGTAAAAGGGGTTTGGTTCAGTGTCTAAACCTTAAACAGTACAATGGAGGGTGCCTTGGCCACAATCCAGGCAGACAGGTAATAGATATGTTTATTAAGACACTTGCCCATAAAACAGATATATACACAAAACTTTCACATCACAATAAATCATGATTACTCCACTTTTCAACCAATCTTAATAAACGTCCCAGTCCCGCAGCAACATATAAAAAACACATATTAGGCAACAAGTCGATGGCATGGAGTCTCCTATAAATATAATATTTAAAAGAGAGGCGATAAAAATTTACAGCACACGGTAAAAAATACCAGACATTCTATAAAGACATGTGTAGTACTTTTCATTTTCTGTCCATATGTGCAAACACCACCCCTTTCTTAACTTATTGTAGCCATACTTTGGATCCCCAGGAGGGGATTACAACCTAATCTAAATTTAGAAATTTCTAGTTGAAGAATTTGATCTGATAAATAAAATAGGTAAGGAAATCCATCTAATTACTCGGGCAATGACACGTTATCATAACAGAAGATTTTCAAAAAAAATAAAACCTATATTTTTGCAAAGACTGATTAGGGCACCCTCCTTTAGTAACTATTTTTTATATGAGGAAATGGGTGCCAACCACCAAAACTTTCCCGTAGATTGGTGGTACTTCTCTATCATTTGTATATTACCAAACATCCCTTGCCCACTTGAGCTCACTATGTTAAGCCTCCAACCAACAGATTTGCGTTAACTTTGACACTTCAGCTTCCAACATCAATTTATTACAAAATGTTTAAACACAAATACCTGTTATATGTGACCATGCAAGCAAATTAAAACTCGTTTCAAACAGCTACTATCCACAGGACCTAGAACTTCACCTTTTTATACATGTAATTTAAAAACCATTAATGCTAGTGATGGAATTTTGTGAAACATACTTTAACAAGTGGCATATATTAAACCTCCATACATCTTATTAAATGTAGAGCACTTTTACAGTCAGACTCCCTGGTAAAGTTTAACTACCATGATAATCCCAGTTTAAAGTACGGGAGAAAAGCAGCCCTAAATATTTATAAGTTATAACTTTTCAATTTTGTTTTATCTAAAGCCGTGTAAAATGTGATAGCTTCCCCCCAAAAAAACTAGTACTCGTTTCTTCCATATTCATCTTTAGAAAGATTTCCTTCAAGTCAACTCATACTTTCATTAGACAAGGAATATGGGAAGATCCCATTTTTGGAGAGGAGCTAAAAACATAAAATGAACTAGGTAAATTGACCACATATAAACTAAAAAGAATCAGAGCTAGGAAGCACACTTGGCACAGTCCATTGCCAATGTGTATCTTTTTCCTAAGATTGCCAGAGGGGTCCAGTTCGAGGTATGTAATGCGTGTATTAGGGGCAACAAACCCTGTGGTACATTCAAGCTAACAACTTTTCCTATTACCTACCACTGTCCACAGTATCAAAAGTTGTTTGAAAGTCCACAAAACAATCTCCTTTATCGCAATATACTTCCTAAAAATTGCCCATAAAGCAAAACAATGATCGACTGTGGAGTGGCCCGCTGGAAACTTGTTTGCAGAAACCCACCCCAACAGTTTTACCAACAATAGTTGAGAAGACCTTCGCAAAAACGCATAGAAGGCTTATGAGCTTATAATTGGTGGTGTTAGTCTCATTTCCCTTCTTCAATAAAGGCTTACTAACGACCCCCTCCAGTATTAGGGGTCCTTCCAGTTTCAGCAATCCACTGAAATAAAAATGTAAAATGTCCTGCCCACCATTCAGTATTTACCTTTAAAATAACCACTGCTATTTTATCTGGTCAGGAAGGCCTGCCTAAATTGATAACTGACATATTATCTTATTATCTTCAAAGAAAAAAGTAAACTAACTCGGACTCTGCTAACTAATTCAGTTTTGTTCTGCGGGGGCGTGGGGTCCATAAAGAATTGATAAATATATGGTCCAAGCTACTTCCGTTATGTGGGAGGCAGATCCAGCGTGTGTACCCCACATGGCATTTTCAATCCCACAAAATCTCTTCTGGTCCCCCATTCGACTCACTTCCAACATTTCATTACATCTTTGGTTATAAAAAGACTATCTTAGTTTTAATATGTTTATAGCTTTTTTCATTCACATACCTGAGCTAAATTTACCTTCCTGTATCTTTTCTAAATGCGGACTGTATTTTTCTTAGCGTTCCCTTAAATTCCCTACAATAATTATCAAATTACCCCAAAGAGGCTTTTCTGGATCCAATAATCCCCTGGTTTCCAACTTGCCTGCCTGAATTTGTATACACACAAGCATGCTATGAACAAGTAAGGAAAACCATACTAACTTTTCCTTGTGAATCAAAGAATTATTGTGTAACTGAGGGGTCAGTTGAAGTTCATTCAAAGCCTGAAGCTGCCTATCCCCCAGGCGAGTTTTTAATCATCTTGGGAAATCCATATAAAAAACTACTGCTTTGTCACCTGTAGCAGCTTCATTTACAGAAGGGCTCCAGGTCATGAATCTCCACCCAACACTGTGTGAGCCCACGTAAACCAACAGCTCCCCGAGCCTCAGTTTCCCGTTTTTCAACCTAGAAGCACTCTGGAACAGGCCACACACACAGAAGCAAAGCACAACACTAACAAATCGGTTTTCACATTTACTAAATTCACTATTGAGATGGTTTCCAAGTGATTAGGACATGTAATGGGTCATTGTGTTAATCACACATTCCTAAATAAGCTAGCTGTCCAAATTTTATACGACCAGCCATGATGCTAAGTCTGAGCAAGCTAAAGACTAACAAAATCTGCTTTTTTTTTCTAGGAGCAAGCTTTCCACCCTCCAGCACAGCTAGCATTTACTGCTGGAGTTTTAAGTATAGACCCAGTCTGGTGTCTGCACTGCTGTGGCACAAGTTGCTTTCGGTTGAGTGACTGGAGGTAGAGCAATCAGGCTTGTGTGCCAACTTCTTTCAACCTTAGCACAGTTAATCACATTTTAGAAGTCTAATATTTGTGGTATCTCTGCTTGTGTTGGGTGTGCACTAATGGTGAGATCTGAACCACTTAACACACCACCACCCCCTTGTGGAACGCCTCTGTTCAGTTACCAGCTCAATTGCAAGACCTCCCTGGATATAATGATTGGACAGACATGGCTTGCTGACCTGCCCAGACCCTGTACTCCGATCTCTCTATTCCTGGTCCCAAGGAAGCTTTAGAAACAATGACCGCATGCCCTGAAAAAGTAGGGTGAGTGAAAGCACACTAGCCAAGAAGCATCTGCAGCTTTAGGTCCACAACCACATCTTCCCTAAACTCTGCACCACCAATTTCATGAACCAAAGCCACAGACAAGGATAGTCTAGGAACTGAAAAGAAGTCTACAGAGAACTGATGGCATGCTCATCCACGTTCAGGGTCTGCACGTAGACAATCAGCCTGGGGGGTGGGAGGGAGTGGCCGACCAAGGAAGGAGGGGGGCAGTTTAGGTACAGATCACACCATGAAAAGAGACAATGGTCAGGCATGGAGATGCTGTAGATTCACAGAACTGTTCGAGAGGGGAGGAAATGGTTGAGTAAAGGGGCTGTCTAGGTAAAGATCAGCATGAGTGAGGAGAAAACTGTTGCGAGGGCTAGCTTTAGAAAGACTGGAGGAGCCTTTGACACAGAGCCATGAGACTTCTTGGAATAGAACTTTGATCACTACAAGATTCCCACGAGCCATTTCCAGACTTATACCGCAAGACACCCAGCTATTGCAGAACCAAAGAGAATTTAAACATCTGTCCACCTTTTTTTAGGACCAAAAATATTTCAACTTAATCCCTGTAGGTAATCAGCTGCTTTTAAAATGACAAATTGTGAACAAGAACATTTGGCTTTTATTTAATGTGCCTTTTTTACACCAATTTACAACTAACCTGATCATATAGATCCAGAAGGGCTAAAACCAGTGGAAACTGAATGTGCACCTCTTTCAGGACTTGCCCCCATGACGAGCAATACACAAATTGCATTTGCTGCCATTTGTGCAAAGCAAAAGACACACAATTGATGGACGGATGGATTTCCCGTGCTCAGCCATTTGTGCAAAGGCAGTCACCATCAGCTATTTGCCCAGGAAACAGTGTGGAATGGCCAATAGAAAAAAAAGGATCGGAAAGGATGCAATACTGTTTACTCTTGTCATTCCCCATTACTTACCAGTGATGATGTAATCCATAACAAAAACAAACTCTACACCCAGTGTTTTTTTCTTTGGCACCTATTAGAAGTGCATGGGTCTAAAAAAATAAAACCTGTTAGGGTTAAAGTTTTTTTTAGCTAAAAAAGCGTTAGTCTGTCAAACCACTCTGTAACCATAGGATTGGACACAGTGCAGCGGGTATGGACAGTGTCATGGTATCTGTGAATGGGGTAGTCAATTATGCACGGTTTAATATGACCGCTCTAGGCAGTTAAACACATCCAGGGCTACAAGCATCCCATTACCCCTCTCAAAGCCGCCATTTCTTAATACCTCAGATCTTCAAACTTCAAACCCTTGCAAACATTGCCCCCCTCCTAGAGCGCCCATTTTACAATTCTCTAGGTCTTCACCAACCCATCAGAATCTCAATCCCTACCAGAATGACCTCACCCCTCATTCAGAATCCTGCCTGATAAGCCCTGGATCCGCCGTCCTACCTCTTAGCTTTTTCTGCCAGTTCATCTCATTGAAGAGATCCTCCGACCGCAGAAAGAAATCATTGATTTTGCTTCCTTGCTCGTCTCGCTCAGTCGTGTAGTATATCCTAAGCTTTGATTCTTTCGTGAGAAATTCGCAAATACTGGGTACCGGGAAAACTATTTGTTCCATTGTGCGGTCCAGACGTACAATCTAGGAAGGAAGGAAAAGGTAACTTTAATACAGAGTTTGGGAGGCAGCTTTACATTCAAGGGTTTATGAGACATCAGGATCAACATTCCTACCAACACAATCAAGAGGTGGAGGAAACAATGAAATTGAGATCTCTATAGTACAATCAAGTTACCAAACAGATGAAGCAACAGACTGCACACCCCATATAGCCTAAACCTAAAAGAGAACAATCCTATCAAGAGATGAAATGTGCCAGCGGACCCCATATACTAACCACTCTTGGGGAGCAAACAGAAGAACAAAAGTTACTTACCTTTAAAATGTGGTTCTCCAGCATTCACATGCTTGAATCATTCCCAGTCGTCGGAGTGGGAGTCCCACAGTACATAAAAATAGCAATAAATATGCATAAAATAGCCATATCATAGGTAAATTAGAACCAGGAAGTAAAATAGTTAGAAGTTAATAGGAAAAAACTTTACACTTCCATGACTCGTCCGTGTCATTATATATAGTCCAAACTACAGCCAATCGGGCAACAGCACCCTCCAAAATGTTCTCTCCAGAGGCTGGGGCTCTCAGATTTTCCAGAACAAGTGTGATAAAATAGTAAAAGAGCATAGGAGAGCATCTGAGGGGAGGTGGGTGGGTCACATGTGAATCTATGAAAGATATCAACACCGGAGAACCACAGTTTACAGTAAGTAACTTTTGTTCTTCTCCAGTATTGGTGTATCTTTCATAGATTCACATGCTTGAATCAGAGTAGAAAGCAGTAATTCCATAATAATGCTTGTGAGATAATCAAAGAAAAATATTTATATATTTAAAAAAAATAATAATAATATACATGAATATGAAAACCACACAAAATAAACGTATGTATATATGTAACAATATATAAATATGCACATACGAATGGCATCAATGAGGAGGAGGGAAGAACAGAGGCTCACCTTATTTAAAGAGATTACGGAGAACCGCTTGTCCCACGGACGTGTCTACATTGCTGGCAGCTTCCAGACAGTAGTGCTTGGTAAAGGTGTGCCTGCTGGACCATGTTGCAGCTCTGCATATTTGATGAAGACACACCAGCAAAGAGAGCAGTAGAAGAAGATATTGCTCTAGTAGAATGTGCTCTCGGAGTTGCCTGTAGAGTTCTACCCGCTTGCTGATGATAGAAAGATCGCAGCAGAAATCCAACATGCAATGGACTGTTTGGATATTGGGTATCCCTTACGCATTTTACCATAGGCTATAAAAAGCTGATCAAGATTTAAGTATTGAGGATGTCCTTTGTAAATAAAATTTTATACATCTCTTGACATCAAGAGTATGTAAAGTCCTTTCCGCAGGTGATAGAGGATTAGGAAAGAAAGTCGTTAAAACTATTGGTTCATTGAGATGGAAATCCGAAGGTACTTTAGGCATAAAAATGGGGATAGTGCGGAGCACTACCGAGTCCCTGGTGAATTGAAGGAAAGGCGGTTTAACAGTGAAGGCTTGAATGTCACTGACCCACCCTGGCTGATTTGAGACCCAACAGCAGAGACATCTTCCACTAAACAAACAAGGGTGTCGCATGAGTTGTGACAGAACAATGTTAAGATGCCAGGTTGGAGATGGGAGGAAACATACGAAACAATCCTTTGAAGAATTGTTGAATGATCCTAGATGAGTAAAGAGTGTGGACCATCCTGTCGGAATCTTGAGATAGCCGCTAAGAATACCTTAAGAGTAGAATGTGAAAGGCCTGACCTTGCCAGATGTAAAAAGAAAAGCAAAAGTTTTTCTGGTTCTGCATGGATCGGGTGAATGTTGGAGGCTTGACACCACAGGCAAAATTGCTTCCATTTGAGCATGTAGCTTTTTATTGTGGAGGGCGCTCTAGCGTTAGCCAAGACCTCCCTACATTCTGAAGGAATGTCTAAGTGAGCAAATTCAAAGTGTTCAGGCTCCAGGCCGCTAAGCGCAGAGCTGCAGGATCCGGATGGCTGATCTGTCCGTTGTGAATGGATAGGAGATTCGGTATTGGTTGCAACTGAATGGGATCGCATTCGGACAGAAGCACAAGTTACTACTTGTGTAACGATATATCTGTAAGAGACATTAGTTAGTGATAGATTCCTTACCTTAGAATATTCCCCAGGCGTCAGTTTGGATCCGCAAAGTTTTCTGTTTAGCAGTACCCCTGCGTACCAGTAGGTGGCGCCGTGCGGCTCCATGCCAGTCACTGGCGCCGTGCACGCCAGGACGTCACGGAGGCTACTTAGGCGCCACCCATGCACGCTGACGTCAGTTCTGTACACAACTTTCCGTGCCGAAACGCAGAGTCATGCGAGAAACTGACCTTTGGTGCATAAAACTAGGGCCCTAAAAGGGGATGATCTTAACTCTAGTAATCAGTTCGCAGAACGGGGAGGATGGGTGGGGCGGTAAGGAATCTATCACTAACTAATGTCTCTTACAGATATATCGTTACACAAGTAGTAACTTGTGCATCTGAAAGAGACACGTTAGCGATAGATTCCTTACCTTAGAATAGATACCCCAGCAATACCAACCATGGTGGTGGGTCAGCGAACAAGATTACACCAGAAAGTCACGGAGCACAGAACGTCCAAAGAAGCAGTCTCTCCGGACCCACAAGGCAGTAGTGCTTGGTAAACGTGTGCAGCGAGGCCCACGTAGGTGCCTGACAAATATCCTGCAAGGGGACACCGCATCCCAAGGCAGTAGTGGCTGCAGTTGCCCTGGTCGAATGGGCACGCAGTCCCACAGGAGGCTCCTTCTTGGCCAAGGAGTAACAGGCTTTGATGCACAGAACAACCCACCAGGAGATGGTCTGTTTGTGCACCTCCCGACTTCTTTTGGCACCCACGTAGCCAACAAAGAGCTGATCATCCACCCGGAACCGCTGTAAACGCTGCAGATAGAATGCGAGCGCACGTTTTGGGTCCAGACGGTGGAGCCGCTCTTCTTCCCTTGAAAGATGCGGAGGCGGAAAAAAGGTGGGCAAAGTGATGGTCTGCCCGATGTGGAAGGGCGGACAACCTTTGGCAAGAAAGAAGGACGTGTCCTCAGAACCACCTTGTCCGAATGAACAGAAAGAAAAGTAGGGTTGGAAGAAAAAGCCTGGAGCTCACTCACTCTCCTGGCAGAGGTGATAGCTACCAGGAAAGCCGACTTGAGTCTAAGACGACGTAAGGGACAGCTATGAAGGGGCTCAAAGGGAGCGCACATCAGAAAAGTCAAGACAAGAGTCAAGTCCCACAGACATTATGAAGGGCATAGGTGGGAACGTATGCGTAATGCCCTTAAGAAAACGGTTAACAACCGGGGACTTAAAAAGAGAGGGCTGATCTGGAAGCCGTAGAAAGGCAGAGATGGCCGAAAGATAACCTTTAAGAGTGCCCAGAGCAGAAACCTGCTGGTCCAAAGAGAAGGAACAGAACAACCTCAGAAAGAGGGGCAAAAAGGGGATCCACAGTCTTAGCTGTGCACCATGCCACAAATCTGTTCCACCCACAGGCATGCACCGTTTTAGTGGGACGGACGCCTGGCTGCCAGGAGGACATCACAGACTTCGGGAGGAAGATCGAAAGGTGTCAACTGTCGCCAGTCAATCTCCAAGCATGGAGGTGGAGGCTGGACAGGTTCGGGAGGAGGACCGTCCCCTGCTGCTGCGACAGAAGATCCTCCCGAAGAGGCAGACGGATCGGGGGATCGATGCTCATACTGAGTAGCTCGGGATACCATACTCTTCGAGCCCAGTCCGGAGCCACAAGATTAACTTGGGCCCGGTCGCGCCTGACCTTCAGCACTCTGGGCAGAAGTGGTATAGGCGGAAAGGCGTACAACAGACCGCAGCTCCACTCGAGACGAAAAGCGTCGCCGAGCGAGTGCCTCCTTGGAAATTCCAACGCGTAAAACTGACATTGCGCGTTCTCTTCGGTGGCAAAAAGATCTAACCAAGGCTCTCCTTATCGCGGAATGAGACCTTGCGCCACGTCCAAGTTCAGACGCCACTCGTGATCCACCATGCACCGGCAGTGAGTTCGTCCGCCCTGGCGTTCAGAGAACCTGCTAGGTGTTGAACCATCAAGGTAATGCCTTGATGTCCCGGCCACGTCCAGAGGCGCAGAGCCTCCTGACATAGGGTCCATGACCCCACCCCACCCTGTTTGTTGCAATACCACATGGCGGTGGTGTTGTCCGTGAACACCTGCACTACACTTCCCGAACAGAGGGAAGGAATGCCTTCAGTGCAAGCCGGATCGCCCGCAGCTCCAGAAGCTTGATATGGAGCCGGGACTCCGCTGGAGACCAAAGGCCTCTGATCTCCGCCTCTCTCATGGGGAAGGGAGAGGGATCTGCCGTTGACCCAATGGCGATTCATGAGCCACCACTGCAATTGCCGTGCAGTGCCCTCCGAAATCTGGACATGATCGGACAGGTTGCCCTGATGCTGTGCCCACCGGAACTTCAGGTCCCACTGCAGAGCTACCATATGCCATCTGGCATGCGGTACACCAGCAGGATGCAGGAGGCCATCAGGCCCAGAAGCCGGAGGGTCATCCTGACAAACTTGGGATAGTGGCTGAAAGAGTGGAACCATAGCCTGAATATCTCGGACTCGCTGTTCGGGAGGATAGACCCGAAACAGCGTCGAATCCAGAACCGCTCCGATGAAAGGGAGCTTCTGAGAGGGACTCAGGTGCGACTTCGGCACATTGATGGAGAACCCCAGCAGATGCAGGCGGTCGGCCATAGTCTGGAGGTGGGAGACAACTGCCTGGGGTGAACCCGCCTTCAACAGCCAGTCATCGAGGTAGGGGAAGACTGACACCCCTGACCTGCGCAGATGAGTTGCGACCACCGCCATCACCTTCGTGAACACCCGAGGGGCGCTGGTAAGGCCGAAGGGGAGCATGGCAAACTGAAAATGCGCCTGGCCTACCGTGAACCGCAGTTAACGCCGGTGGGCCAGCAGGATGGGAATGTGAAAATAAGCGTCCTGCAAGTCCAACGCTACCATTCAGTCTCTAGGGTATAGGGCAGACAGGACCTTGAACTTCTCCCAGAGGAAGCGATTGACGTCCCAGAAGTCCAAGATGGGGCGCAGGCCCCTCCTTGTCCTTCTTGGGGACCAGGAAGTAGTGGTAAGAGCAACCACTCTCTACTTCCTGAGCGAGAACGTACTCTATGGCCCCCTTGGACAGGAGGGCCGTACCTTCCTGATGAAGAGCCAAATGATCCCCCGACATGCGGTGGTACCGAGGTGGCATGGCTGGAGGGGAGAACAGAAAGGTAAGCGAGTAACCTTGGCAGATTATCTGCAGCACCCACTTGTCCGACGTAATCTCGAGCCAGTGGTGGAGGTGGTGGTGAACCCTGCCACCCACTGGCGTGGGGTGCCCCCTGAAGCTCAGATTAGGAAGGTCGAGGCGTTAGCAGCAGGGGGTGGAAGTAGACTGCCCCGCACGTTGGTTACCAGGCCCACCCCGCGGGAACCCACGTCCGCGGCCTCGCTGAGACTGGTTCTGCACAGGCTTGCCGGAAGAGCGCACCTGGATACCCCTGCCCTGGCCACGAAAGGAACGAAACCCCGTCGGGGCAGGATGAGGAAAGACCCCAAGACTTGGCCGTGGCACGAGAGTCTTTAAAGTGCTCCAGGGCATTTTCAGCCTTATCACCAAAGAGGCGGGAGCCATCGACGGGCATGTCCATGAGCGAGCTCTGGACATCGGGCGAGAAGCCATTGGAACGCAACAAGGTGTGGCACCGCAATGCCACTGTCGTGGAAATCGCCCTGCCCAACGAATCAGTGGTGTCCAAACCACACCTGATTGCAAACTTCGCCGCATCCTTGCCCTCCGCAATTGCTTGGGAAAGGACAGCCTGGACCTCCTCAGAGCACTGAGGCAGAACCTCCACCACCGAATACCACATAGCGTGGGAGTAACGGCCCAATAAGCAGGCGGTATTAACTGATCAACCCCAAACTGGCTGAGGAGAACAACCTCTTGCCATATTGGTCCAGCCTCTTAGAGTCCTTATCCTGCGGAGCCAAGGGAAAGGCACTCGGCGATGTCGAGGCCTGAATGACCAGGCTCTCAGGCGTGGGGTGAGTGGTCAAGAAGGCGGGATCACCAGGCGCCGGGCGATTATGCCTAGCAACGTTCTTATCCACCGGTGCCCCCGAGGCCGGCCACAACCAAGTTCCCCAGAGGACTTCGGTAAGGGCCTCATTGAAAGGAAGCAGCGGCTCCGACGACGTAGACGCTGTCTGGAGCACCTCCGTAAGGAGGTTGGTCTTAAGGGCCACCGTAGGGAGGTCGAGGTGGAGAGTCTCAGCAGCTCGACGCAGCACCATAGTGTAGGAAGCGCCATCCTCCATTGCAGGCGGAGGCGAGGCAAACCCCATGTCAGAATACACATGAAGTTCACCCACATCTTGAAGGTCATCCACCCAATCCTGCTCTGAGTCACACTGCCGCGCAAGGGGGTCCTCGGAACCGTCCCAGTCCTCATCCGGCTACGGGGTAGAAGGAGCCAGTCGCAGCGCCAGGTCCGGAGCTGGAGAGGGGGCCAGCGGCGCCGAACTGGAGCCGCATCCCAATGAGGATCCCAGGTCGGAACAAAATGGTCTGAGAAACTAGACAGGGGCAGGATAAACTGCACCCAGTGCGGCGCCTGTGGCGGAGCCAGGGGCGGCGCTAGGGCCAGAGCCAAGGGCAGCGCCGGGGCTGGAGCCAAGGGCAGCGCCGGGGCTGGAGCAAGGGCAGCGCCGGGGCTGGAGCAAGGGCAGCGCCGGGGCTGGAGCAAGGGCAGCGCCGGGGCTGGAGCAAGGGCAGCGCCGGGGCTGGCGCAAGGGCAGCGCCGGGGCTGGCGCAAGGGCAGCGCCGGGGCTGGCGCAAGGGCAGCGCCGGGGCTGGCGCAAGGGCAGCGCCGGGGCTGGCGCAAGGGCAGCGCCGGGGCTGGCGCAAGGGCAGCGCCGGGGCTGGAGCAAGGGCAGCGCCGGGGCTGGAGCAAGGGCAGCGCCGGGGCTGGAGCAAGGGCAGCGCCGGGGCTGGAGCAAGGGCAGCGCCGGGGCTGGAGCAAGGGCAGCGCCGGGGCTGGAGCAAGGGCAGCGCCGGGGCTGGAGCAAGGGCAGCGCCGGGGCTGGAGCAAGGGCAGCGCCGGGGCTGGAGCAAGGGCAGCGCCGGGGCTGGAGCAAGGGCAGCGCCGGGGCTGGAGCCAGCGGCATTGCACCTTGTGGCACCGGAGCCGCAGGCGCTGGATCCAGTGGCTCCAGGGCTGGCGCCAGATGCGGTGCCGCCGGGGTCAACATGATCTGGACACGGGGCCCGCAGGCGCACTGGCGGGAGCCCGAAGCCTAAACAGGCGATCCAAGGCAGCAAGAAACTCCTGCCGCTGTTCGGGAGTTGCTGACTGACCCGGGTATAGCGGGTAGGCCGTGGGACTCCCAGGCTCCCGAGGAGACGCAGGGGCTGAGCCCCTGTCCCCCATGTCCACCTCGTGGGAGCGACGGGGGGACGTCAGAGAGCGAACACGCTTCTTCGACCTCTTATGGCGCCGCTTACCGGAATCTGATGGTGAAGACTTAGAGTCCGAGGAGCGACAGCTCCGGTCCCACCGAACGGCCCCTAGACTCGGAGCGGCGTTGAGAGGACTGCCAGACCTCCAGCAACTTCCGGCACCAGTCCCGTAATGCCTTCGGGGCCATGGCACGGCAGTCCTGACAATCCCGGGAGTCGTATTCGTTCTCCAGGCAGTAGTGGCAGACATCATGGGGGGTCCGCCACGGACATATTACAGTGGCACAACCCGCAAAACGTAAAGCCAGGCATCCCTAAGTGAACCAGGAGACAAGAGAAGGAGACAAGTCTAAAAAAAAAAAGTGGTAAAAAAATGACCGAGGTACGTGCTCAATCCGGATCTGCCCTTTCGGTGCGGAAAAAGAAAGAACTGACGTCAGCGCGCATGGGTGGTGCCCAAGTAGCCTCCGTGATGTCGTCCTGGCACGCATGACGCCAGTGACGGGCGCGGAGCCGCACAGCACCACCTACTGGCGCGCAGGGGTACTGCTAAGCAGAAAACTTTCCGGATCCAGACTGACGCCTGGGGAAAATTGTAAGGTAAGGAATCTATCACTAACGTGTCTCTTTCAGATGGAGGAGTTTGGTAAACCAGAACTGGCGAGGCCACCTGGGAGCAATGAGAAGTAGACGACAAGGCTCTTTCCTAATTTTCCGGAGGACCCCGGGAACCAACAGTATCGGCAGAAAAGCGTAGGCATAGAACTGCGACCAGTTCATCAAAAACGCATTCCCGCACGAGTCCCGTTGTGGAAGCCAACTTGCGTAGAATGGGCATTTGCGGTTCGCTAACCAGTCCAAATCGGGTCACCCCACTTCTGAAATATACGATCCAATGTTGGTTGATGGAGCTCCCACTCGTGGTTGGACACTGTCGACCTGCTGAGAGAGTTTGCGAGGATGTTGGACACTCCCAGGACATGGACCGCTGCCGGAGTTACTTGCTGCCGGATCGCCCAATCCCAAATTTGCTGGGCTTGCTGGGACAGCAAAGTGGATCTTGTCCCTCCTTGTTTGTTTAGGTAGTGCATACTTGTTGTGTTGTCCATCTGGATCAACACTGGTGCTCCGAGAATGATGGCTCGAAAATATTTCAGAGCTAGGAAGATCGCTAGCAACTCCAAAAGGTTGATATGCCAAGTCCTTTCCTGAGCATCCCATTTGCCATTGACTGAGTCCTTGAAGGTGCGCTCCCCACCCTTCGAGGGAGGCGTCTGTGGTGATGACAAAACTTGGAGCCTCCACTAGGAATGAGAGGCCTGCTGCAACGTTCCTTTTGCAAGTCCACCAAAGCAGTGCTTTCCGTATCTGAGGTGTCGTGTGTAGGAGAGTAGGGTCTGCTTTCTATGTTCACCACCACTTTTTGCTTTTGCTTCACTGGTTTTCGACTTAGATGTGGCTGTGGGCCTGCCAATCAGACCCACAACCCAGCTGTACTCTCTCTAAATTCATACTATGTACTTTAGGTGCATAACCCAATTGGTAAGGATCACCTTATTGGCCCCTGTATAGTGTACCTTAGGTACCCAGGGCATAGGTGTACCCTAGGCCTACCAGGGGCTGCAGCATGTATTGTGCCACCCCTGGCCTGGCCTTCCATTATGACACAACTTACTGATCACTCAGCTGGGGCAAGGTCGTGTAATCACCCCTTGCTTAGGTGTAGTCTTCCTATACCTACCTTATATATAGACACATGTGTACCTATCAGCCACTCCTATGGCAGGCCTTAACAATCCTGGAGGCAGAGTGCTTGGTAACATGTGAGATGGTGCTCTAGCATGAGCTGAGCCTGTCTGCAGCTTTCGGAACCATGTCCTTATAGCTGTTCTATGATATAGCCTACCATATATTCTTCAAGTGCCTTATAATCTTGAACGGTGATGGTAACTATGGTTTGGCTTTATCAAAACATGTCGTGTAAGGTGTCTAACACTTTGGAATAATACCCCCATCCCATTTCTGGGGATGAGGATATTATCCCTCTCTTCTAGAGGGAGAAGGCATGTTGTAACCTACTTACCCGGTTAAAGTTAACCAGAGCCCCAGCATCACAAAATGGATGCTGCTGCCACAGACACAAGTCTGACCTCCTGCTGCTGGGAGTCCTTCCAGCGAGGGAGGCTTGGACAATAGGTTTCCTGCCTTGGGAGGTGCGAGCACCACCCCAGACAGGACTTCGTGTATTGGGGCAGAGAGGGATGAAAGAAACTAGACCCTGCCTGGGGCACACAAGGTGTCCCATGCATAGTCCAGATCAAACCGGCGCTGGGGTACTCCAGCCCCAGCTCTGGCGCGAAACTGGACAAAGGAAAGGGGGTGTAACCACTCCCCTTCCTGGTCCCACCCATAGGAGGGACCTTGCAGGTAGCCCAGCCCACTAGCCCAGTATATCAGTGGGTATCTGAGCCCTGCAAAATTAGATTAACCTGAATCTGCAACTTGAACAGAAACTCTGGACCTTCGACATTCGACCTCAGGAAGAAGACTGAAGAAATCTCCCTTGTGGCCAAGGAGTAACCACCCTGGGCAACCAGGCACCATCCAGCGACCGCTGCTTGCTTTGCGACTGATCCTACGAGGGACGACTGCAGAGACTGACCAGCGCCGAGACTTCCAGACACCTCTGACCCAGATCCACATCTGCAGCGAAGCTGAGACCCGTGGAGGCAACGAGGGACCGGCGACTTGGGAAAAGTGGCTAGTAACTGACTAGCGCGACTTCTGAGGCTTCCTCGAGGCTGTGCTTGGGGAATTGAGAAGCCCCCATCCCGAGCACCATCTGCAAAGAAGACCAGCTCCCCACACTTCACGTGTTCTGCGTGGGGCCCTTCTGCACCTGAGTTGCTCGACGTGTTGTCCGGTTGCTGGCCCGTTGGCTAGTGACCTTTGCGCCGACGAACCTTTGATTTCATCTTGCTGGTCCGGCTCCTCCAGACTGGCACTCGCTCCTCTGTGAAAGAGAAGCACCCCAGACCTTCCTGGTCTGCACCAGAAGCAAGTCCTCCATTCTGCGTGGGTTCCGATTGCCAAGGCTTGTTGGGCCCTAACTCGACATCGCCGCAGCCGACAGCAAGAGCCTTCGTGGGACAGCTCGCCTCCTCGTCCTGGTTGTCCTCGACGCCTCCTGGTACCCGTGGCTGCTGCGACAAGCTTCACCTCTTCACCTGCATCTGCACAACATCGCCTGGTTCCTTCCCTGCTCCTGGCTGGTGACCTAGACTCTGTCCCTTCTGCTTGCAGGTATCCTTCCTTCTTGATCCCATCCTTGGGATCCACCGGACACTCTTCACTGACTGCCTGTCAGCAACTTTCCTTCAGGCATCCATAGAAGTCCACGACGAAACCCGACGCAAGTTCACACCTATGCACCCGCAGCCCGTGGGCTAGGTAACTTGAGTACTCCGGTGCTCACAAGGGTATTGACTATCCTAGGGTCTAGTTTCCAAGTCTCGAATTCCTAGCTATTCCAGAAGTGTCCTAAAACTGTTAAATTCTAATAACTACTATTTCTATCGATTTTTACGCATTACGCGTGAGTGTTTCCACTCTGCACCTGAATCCCGTGGGCCTCCCACTTCCTAACCTTTGTTAGTATAGTGTAGCCCCAGCGATTCCCTAGGCCTAGGCCTATCCTATGTTTGTTACAAAAGGGGGTGGTAATGGACTGAGCATCAGAACCAATCAAACACTCACACCCAGTCAACAGATCTGGGTTTGATCCATCACTGTTCTTTAGCCCACTTTGCCACCCCAGTTCAGACATGGCCATATGCAATTCAGTCTGACCCTGCGCCTCATGGGAACAGTCCAGCCCGAACTGCCAATGTTCCTATGTTCGTGACAGTGGTCCTTATACCACTTACTTAGTATATGGTTTGCGTGGCCCCCGTAGGGCCTAACTGTATTACTTACCTGTGTGACTTAATGTATGCCTAAATAAGACTGTGTTGTACTTACCTCGAATCTCAAAGAGTGCTGAGGGTTTGCCTAGAATAAATACATTCTATTTTTATATATATCTGTTGTGGTGTCCTTTCATTTGGTATTCGAGGGATTACATATGGTAGAACAGCTGGCTTCACCTGCCATACAGAGTTTAGCCTAAGACTGCTCTTGTCCATGTTACCACTAGGATAGCTGGTCTATAAGGTTGACTTTACAACCAATCACCATAAGGGTATTTGGACTGATACAAGGTGTACACTAGAACTAGTGACATCATATATCAGGCCAACTTCTCACAATGTGGATGAGATCGAAGGACACTGAAACCTGTAGCCATTGTTTGTTGAGCTCCTCTTGTAAGGGTCTCATCTTGAGATGACAGTTAGGGACCAGAGGAATGCAGGAAGAGAGCATCCCCAGAAGTGACTTGAACGGTCGGACAAAAACACACCTTTTTGATCGTATTAGTTGGGCAAGCTTGCAAAGCTTTTGTAGCCTTTCGTTTGACACAAAGGCTTGTGTCGGACAGTAGTGGCCGCCATGGTCGAAACTTTCTTCCCAATGGAGTCTAGACATCTCCCATTCCAATCAGGTGGAGCAGACAATGGAGAGGATGTATTCCATGCTCGGCATTGTGCTGCTTGAGAGATAACGGAATCTGCCTTAGGCTGACCCATCAGACATGCTGGTAAATAATCCGGTGCCTTGTATTTCTTCGAGACGAGGCAGGACCACCGGGATGGAGGCAGGAGTCTTCATGAGTTTGTCCTTCATGCCAAATAAAGTCGATAATAGGGATTGTGCGCACTTGTCTCCTTGGTTGGTCTTTAAAATCGTAAAGGAAACAATCATTCGTTTTGGCTTCCATAGGAAGGAGGAACCGTTGTGCCGCTCTGTCCATCAGAACATGAAAACCACCGATGTCAACTGGAGGAGAGTAAACAGCAGCAGGAGTAGAAGGAGACTGAGTTTGTACCTGATGGTCATCCCATTCCGTAAGGAGAGATCTGTCATCCAATTCTTCTTTGTCATAGTCCGTGGTGTGAGCATCCTGAGGGTGATGGGACACCGAAGCCACCGGAGAAACCGGTCTGGGTGACCTCAGCACGGATGAAGTTTGAGGAACGGGTGTTGGTGGGACAGAAGAAGCCGATTCAGATGGAGGAAATCGGTGATAATAATCATCCAACATGTGCTGCAAGTTGTTTAGTAGAGTTAGAGGCATTTGTGCAGTAGGGTTTGACTCTGGAGCTGAAGCAGCAGTCTCAGGGTAATAGTCACCTTCTTGATTGTCATCTTGGTATTTAATGAAGAGCTCTTGGCAGTACGAAATCTATCGTCCTCAGATTCTTCCTCATCAGCCCCATAATCCAATAACTGCTCAGGCAACACATGAGGAACTTTACTTGGGGAGACCCTCCAAGGAAGATTTGCATCTTTGAAGCAAGGAAGGCGCTGCTGTCGACGGTGGTAAATGTGTAGGCGATACCATAGACCACTTTGAGGATGTTGTGGCTGTGGACTGCGACAAAACCTGGAGATCAGTGCATGAAGATAATTGCAGCAGCGACGAGGCGAGCGTAGACGAGGCGAGCGTCGACAGGCTTTTTTATTCTTCGACGAAGGGGCGTCAACGGCAGTCTTCAACTTGCGTGACTGATGTGGTTGGTCTCACGAGCCGGACACCAGCTTCTATGGCGAGGAAGCAGACGACAGTATCAACTGAGGCTTTGGAGACGAGAATGTAGCAGTTGACGTCGTCACGGCGACGGCAGGCTTCGTCGATGAAGACATCGTCTTAAAGCTCGTCGATGAGGGACCCCGTTTCTGAGGTAAATCTGTCAGAAATGGATTTTGAAGCCTGAGATTTCACAGTCTTTCTCGGGGATGTAGAGGGCAGAGTTGTACCCTTAAGAGGTGGAGGAGCCTTTTTTGATGTGGTTGGCAACTCAGCAATCTTAGAGGTGTGCTGTTTTGACACCTTAGCCCCAGGAGAAGACAAATCCGTGAAGTTAGCCCTCTTCCTAGAGGAAGCAGTCATGACAGACGAAACACTCAATGTCAGATAAGGGGTTGTCTTGGTCCTTAATCTTCTGTAGCCATAGAAGTAGACGTCCCTCTCTGTCCCTCAAAGTCTTTTGAGGGAAAGGTCTGCAAATCTTGCAGTCTCTCACCTAGTGGTCCGGGTACAAGCAGTAAATGCATTTCTTGTGGGGGTCTTCAGAAAACAGCTTCCCACAAGGCTCAAGGTCTAAAGAGAGATTTCTGTGAATAAGACCTCATAAAATGAAGAAAATTCTGAAGAAACCTGGAAGAACTAAGCAGAGCTCATGGAGACTCCCTTCACACGACGTGCAGTAGAAAATCTGACAACCTGAGCCTCTGGGGAGAACATTCTGGAGGGTGCCATCACCTGATTGGCTGTAGTTTGGACTATATATAATGACTTGGACGAGTCATGAAAGTGGAAAGTTTATTCCTATTAACTTCTAACTATTTTACTTCCTGGTTCTAATTTACCTATGATATGGCTATTTTATGCATATTTATTGCAATTTTTATGTACCGTGGGACTCCCACTCCAACGGGGAATGAATCAAGCATGTGAATCTATGAAAGATACCCCAATACTGGAGAACCTCAGTCCTCAATCACATCTAATGCCATTCTTTGAAGGATATGCCTATGGAGCGATAAAATCCACCCCCCCCCCCCCACACCTTTGAACAGCTTGGCAGAAACACCTAAGTTCATGTTCAATCATTCTGCAGTTTTCTGCAAAGAACAGCTCCTTATCATAAAGGAGGTCGACCCTGTCCACTTACTCTCTGGTTTCTCAAGACAGCCAGCCAATTGCAAATTCAACCAGGAGGGGGTACAGTATCCACGCTTCAACTCAAAGGATACTTTTGCGGAACAGTGCCAGATATCTGATCTTCCTGCAATCCTCGGTCTCCCAGTGGAAAAAGTATGTTGTGTAGTAGTGTGGCCTATGGGTTCCAGGTCTGCGCACACCTGAGCTACTTGGAATGCACGATTTAAACGCTTGGACAAACTTATACTGTTAATGTCAAAGCAAAAATCTTTTTTTTTAAATAAATTCGAAGCAGACATCTCTGCTCAAACTGAGGCCAATTCTTCCCCTACTATCTACAAGTCACGAAGGGGTGTTCACAGGAGCCTTGAGAAATTCCCACTTGGGATTTTCTAATCGCCTGTAGGCTTCGGCACCCATTGGTCATAAAATGCCACCCTAAGCACAGCTCTTTGGATTCTCTCTGGGCTTAGGAGGCATCTTGTCTTGGAGGCCAGAGGTGTTCATAACCTGATACATGCTAAGAGACGCTACTCAGACTAACATGCTCAACTTTCTTTTTAATGTAACACAAACCCCTCTGTACCGGTCGCCCAGTCCCAAGTCTTTCAAACTGTACTATTGCAACTCTGTCACATTGCGACTGGTTTTCTGTGCTAATGTTGATTGTTCTGTACAATGTACAGCGTTCCTTTGTGGTTAGAGCCATCAAATAGAAAAAATAATTCTTTCACATTTCACATACCCTAGTATGCATTCCATAATTTTTTGAGTCCCCGTCACTGCGGACAGAGCTGACCACATGAAGATCGGTCCAAAGAGTCCAGCCCCTTCGGCACTGAGCAAACCTTAAGGGACACAAGCATTGGCAACGCCAATAGGCATGGATAGGGCAAGTCTGCAATGATATTTATTTAGCAAACATGCAACAGTCGGTTAAACTGAAAGGTAACATTGCCTAAAATTGCTCTGCATGTTTGCAAAAGGTAAAATAAAATAAAAAATTAACTATTTGAAGAATAAATAAACATGAAAATAAAGCAGAAATTGACCTACCAGCCCTGACACTTAAGTAGACAACTTTTCAGGGAGACGTGCACAAGAGCAAAATGGCTTCACCCAGGTACAAGTGTCTCAGACTAAAAGTAGGTTGACCCACTGTCCCATTGCAGGCCCTGGTGGGTGGAAGCAAAATGTAAAATCCACTCACCTAAACAGGTCAATAGATGAAATGAAAATTTAATTTGTAAAGCACACTAGTACCCAAGGGTGTCTAGGCACGATGAAGATAAAGAGGGCTAACTGAAAGCCCTTCTATGCATATATTTCTAAAAAGTAAGTTTCCCTACTAAAAACACAAAGACAACAAAGTTGACCGCGACTAGACAAATTGACAGACTTAATCAACTTTAAACCACTGAAAAATGTTTGCTTCACAGCTAATTGGTTCTTTACAATGCACACGTTTCTGTATTGCCTAATTTATCAAATTTGCAAAAGTGAACACCTGCGCAATGCATCATGGGATACTTTCTTGATGGTGGCCCACTGAAAGATCTGAAATGCAGCCGCAAGGTATTTTTCTAAAGGGGTATGTAATGCATTATTGCCCTGATGAAAGGGCTGAGGCCTTGCTTAGAAGAATCACAATTAATTCATTTTTAGGGTATCTTAGCTATTTTTACTTCACTGTGGCCAATCCATTCAAATTGTTTTCACTGTTTCTTCTTTCCAAGACTATCTGCAAAGGTGACAGAATCCATTAGAAGATAAGGTTGTGTGAAGTGGGTACTGATGGATAATCTGCAAGCTCTGCAGATTATTGCCCTCATCCCAGTGAGTGCTAGAATCTTCTGAGGCTATGGAATTCGGAGTGGAGTGGGGGGATGTACCCTTTAGAGAATGCTCTGGGCATCACTTCATGTCCGATTCCAGTGCGACACCTTGGACTTAATCACCACCACTCAGCAGAAGGGCAAAAAATATTCTTTGGGTTCTTGCAGCAGGAATAACATTCATTATAATGTACCCATAGCACCTTGAAATGCTTTATCTCAAAACACATGCGAAAATTTAACATGTGGACCACAAAGCAATTTTGCATTCACAAGCTTCATAAAGCTGAGGTGTCCATCTCAAAATATCTTTTCCTTTCCAAAAGCCTTTGCTAAGTTTATTTATGCACCAAGTCATAAAACACCTAAACGCTTCAGCTCTGGATACCCTTGTGTTTCACTGCAGTACCAGTCCTCTTCGGAATGAACATCAGACCTTACAATCACTCTGCACTATTGCATCTACCATGAGGGATGTCCACCCTTCCTCCTAATCAGTACTTAATTTGTAATAGAATGAGTGCAGGTGTCCACAGTTCTGCTCAGAAACAGGAGGCCGGTGCATTAAATGTCGATGACCTAATACAAAGGCTGCGTAGTCTTGAAACAACCTCATGCCTCTACCATCCACTCCCTACCAGATACACACTGCCCCTTTATCTCACTCATTCAGTTTCCTGGTTTCTCCCTTTGCGATATTTTTTCAGTCTCTCTTTCTACTTATTTTCCTCGCTTGTGGTCAATGTATGATGAGGTAAAATAAGTGCAGGTCCCCAAAATTAGTGCTGGTGGGCCCCATCAGATCAATTTAACCACGGCTCCCAATACAGAAATACATCCATACTTAACACTAATCGTACCTCGATCTGTGCTGTGTGCTTGGCATAGAATTCAAGGGCATCATCCCCTTCTACTGTCTGTCCGCTACCGCCTGGTTTCAGTATATGCTGAAGCTCCTTGTTGTGACGGGCCAACTACAAAATAAATATATTATATGACAAGGAGAGCATGAAAAGGGGGGGGGGGGGGGGGGGGACCAAACTGTGATAAGAGTTGAAGATGTATATGACACACAAGGGGACCAGTAATAACCACTTATTGTCCATTTTGTGATGAAACATTGAAAACAAGATTATCTTTTTTCATACTGTGTTTATTTTGCACTTCAAGATGGTTAGAGGAACACATTACTTTCCTTCAGTATTGGTCTTTCTGGTGGATACTGCAGATTCCTTACCTTCAGAATTTTCCCCAGGCATCAGACTGGAGCCGGACGTTTTCATAGCAGTGCTCTGGAGTGTTGCTAGGTGACGTAGAGTGACCTCATCTTGGACTTATGGACTGACTTTTCTGGTTATTTGACCTCAAACAGTGTTATGTAAACTAATTGTTGGAGTGCTCCAGGATATTGTTTTAGGCTATTGTGGTTTTTATTCTTTGGAGTAACACCATCATTGCCCTTACAGGTAACAGGGGGGTGTAGTGTGGTAGCATCAGTCTTTGAACAAGTATTCTTTCTGTAGACTTTCTACCCTGACTAGTTGAGTGCTGTGCGACATATGTTACTGTCACAGCTACCGATCTGTATTTAACAGTGTGGCTTCATGTTGACCTTGTTCCACCCTGGAAGTGATGGAGTGGCATATAAGCGCAACCCCTGCCCGTCGACGTCCGTTTCTTGCTTCATCCTTTCATCATGTTCGGATGCAGAGTCCTAACAATTGGAGGCATCAGTATGCAGATTTCTAATTTGGGACCTTTTTTGATGAGACCACTCCACAGAACCGGTAGGTGGGAGGGCAGCGAGTAATTTGCAGTCTGAGTTGCCACCAACAACAGCATTACTAAAGGTAAGTATCTTGTTCTTCTGATGGATAATTCTAACCACAGATTCCTCACATTTAGAATAGATACCAAAGCAATATCTCCCAAGGTGGAAGGTCTGTAGTGGGTTAAGATCAAAGTCTTGCAGGACCAAGTGGGCAAAATTCCATCAGTCACACCTGATAGTCAAGGCAATAGTGGTTAGTGAACATGTTCACAGACTAACAAGTTACTTACCTTTGGTAACACCTTATCTGGTAGAGACTATATCTAGCCGCAGATTCCTTACCTTTGAATTTCCCAGGCATCAGACTGGATCCGGATGATTTTCCAAGCAGTAACCCTGAACGCCAGTAGGTGGTGTCGAGTGACTCTGCGTCAATCTGCTGCGGCCACAAATAAATGACGTTGCAGTAAGTATAAGTATAAAGAAGCTTGTAAAGCGCTCGAATACCGAAGGTGTCTTGGCGCTGTGGTGTGTATAGTCAGGCAAGAGAGTAGAGAAATTATGGTTGGACCTGAAATAAGCGATGTTTCAGCACTTTCCTAAAGAGGGCATGATCGGGTTACAGTCGTAACTCCAGAGGCAGGAGATTCCATAATCTTGTGGCGCAGGTGCTGAAAGAGCGACCACCCCATCTTGCAAGTTTGAATCTGGAAGTACAGATAAGGCCAAGGTTAGCAAAGCGCGAGGCGGGAAATAGGGTCTGAATCGGTCCCTTCCATCATTGGCGCCACCCCCAAAACGGGCCTGGTGAACCAAACAGAGAGCCTTGAACTCGATCCTCTGTTGGACCGGAAGCCTGTGCAGGGATTTCCTCCCTGCGGAGGTGGGGCAGCCTCTGGGCAGGTTCAGAATGACTCGAACTGCAGCGTTCTGCAAGGACTGGATTTTTCCCACCTGAAACTTATCCAACCCCAAAAACATGGCATTGCAGTAATCCAGTCTGGACATGAACAGAGCGGCCATCACAGTCTTCTGGAGCGCCGGAGGGATATATGGGGAAATTACCTATATAGGTGCCACTAAGGTGCGCGGACGTCAACTTTTTCTCGACTTTCCACGCCAGAAGCGCTTAGCCATGAAGAGCACTGACACTGGTGTCCAAACTAGGGCACTGAAAGGGATCAGCCCTGACCCTCGAAATGTTCCACAGAGCAGGGAGGATGGGTGAGTCGGTAAGGAATCTGCGGCTAGATATATGCAGCTCTACATGCCAAGAACAGATGCATACTGATAAGTAGCATTTTCCATTCGAGGCATATGAGCTGTAGATCGCATACTTTTGCATAGACTATGCAGCAGTTCCCCTGTTAGCGGTGGCCACCTGTATGCGCTGCATTAGTTTGAAAAAGTGTTTTTAGTACAGCCTGGCCCACACTTGCTTGTTGTTTTGTGTGCACATCTACACAGTAGTGTTTAGTGAAAATGTTCGGTGTAGACCAGGTTGCAGTTTTGCAAACGTCATCCATGGGAATATTTCCTAAGAATGCCACGGAGGCCCCCAATTTGTGTGTGGAAGGTGCTCTAGGCGGAATTGGATCATGTACGCTTTGCTTTTTGGTAGCATATTTGGATGCATTTAACGATCCACCTGGCAATTCCAGATTTTGATATAGGATTGCCTGTGTGTGGTGGTGAAAAAGCTACGAAAAGTTGTTACGTTTCCCTGAAACTTTTTGTCCTTTCAATACAATAAAGAATAGCTCTTTTGACGTCAAGTGTATGAAGAGCTTGTTCTGCTACTGAGTCTGGTTGAGGAAAGATTGGGAGCTCAGACTGGTTGAAGTGAAAAGCTGAAATAAATTTAGGCAGGAATTTAGGGTTTGTCCTTTTGTTGTGATGTATTTGCAAAAATGGTTCTTGTATGGTTAATGCCTGGAGCTCACCCACTCTTCTGAGGGATGTGATGGCCACAAGGAATGCTACTTTCCATGTGAGGAACTGTAACTCACATTTATGGAAGAATCTAGTGGATTCATTTGGTTATAGCAGTAAATAACACATCTTTTCCATTTAGCTGCATAGCATGCTCTAGTGGTAGGACGTCTATCTTCTTTAATGACGTTCATGCAATCTGGTGGGATATTGAGGTATCCAAACTCCAAGACTTCAGGAATCAGATCGCTAGGTTCAGTTGCGCTGGTTCTGGATGACTTATCTCTCCATGGTTCTGTGTGAGAAGCTTTGGGGGAGAGGTAGAGCTTTTGGTGTGGGACTACTGAGAGTTCCAGTAGTGTTGTGAACCATGGTTGTCGTGTCCATTTTGGCGCCACCAGGATCATTGTGAGAGACTGTTTGAATTTGCGCACCAGTAATGGAATGAGTGGGAGAGGTGGAAAAGCGTACGCAAATCTGCTTGACCAATTCATCCATATCGCATTGCCTTTGGACAATGAGTGTGGGTACCTGGAGGCGAAGTTTGGGCATTTTGTGTTTAAATGTGTGGCAAACAGATCTATGTCTGGATGTCCCCTCATTTGAAAGAATGGATGAAGAACTTGCGGATGAAGTTCCCATTCGTGAATCTGCTGCAATTTGATTGTGGATCCGCAATTTGATTGTGGATCTGCAATTTGATTGTGAATCCCAGGTAGATGCTCTGCTAAGAGGTATATCTTTTGGGGGATGGCCCATCTCCAAATGCTTTGTGCTAGTCGTGAAAGCTGCAGAGTGTGTTCCGCCCTCTTTTTGTATATAGTACATTACTGTCATGTTGTCCGTTCGGACAAGGACAGCTTTGCTTACGAGAGGTTTCTGATAAGATTTTAGGGCGAGAAATATAGCCAGTAACTCCAGGTGATTTATGTGGAGAAGTCTTTGTTGAGGGGTCCACATACCCTGGATAGTGCGATTTAATAGATGAGCTCCCCAGCCGGTGAGCAATGAGTCTGCTGATAGCACCATTTGTGGAACCGGGTCTACGAACCGCCGCCCTCTGGAAAGATTTTGTATGTTCCACCATTGCAGAGAGCGCTATGTGCGGCTGTCCACCAACACCAGATCTGTAAGTTGACCCCGAGCTTGGTTCCACTGTTGAGCTAGGCAGTCTTGTAATGGGCGCATCTGGAGTCTTGCGTAAGGAACAATTAAGATGCAAGAGGCCATCCCTATTCGCTGCATGAACACCCAAGCTGGTAGTGAGTGTTGTAACTGAAATTTTGCTAGGAGTGCTTGCATACTGGTTATCCTGGTTTGGTTGGGGTATGCAAGGGCTTTGGAAGTATCTATTGTTGCACCTAGATACTGTTGACTGTGGGATGGTTGTTGATGCGACTTGGTGAGGTTTGTGAATCCTAATTTGTGTTACAGCTGGATTGTGTGGTGTTTTGCACACAAGCTTGGTGTGACCTGGCTTTTTATGAGCCAGTCATCAAAGTAAAGAAACACATGGATGTGTGGTCTCCTTAAGTGGGCTGCTACCACCGCGCAGCATTTTGTAAAGACTCTGGGTGCTGTTGTGACTCCGAATGGTAGGACTTTGAACTGATAGTGTTGTCCGTCTACTACAAACCGTAGGTATTTTCTGTGAGCAGGGTGAATAGGAATGTGAAAGTAGGCATCCTTGAGATCTAAGGTGGTAAGGAAATCGCCTTGCTGAAGCAGGGGCAGGACCTGTTTTAGTGTGACCATGTGGAAGTGGTCGGATTTATGTACCAGTTTAAGGGCCTTAGGTCTAATATAGGCCTGAGAGTTCCACCCTTCTTCTGGAAGGTATGTTAGAGGGGGGGGGGGGGGGTAGTAGAATTGAGTTCCAGGCAATAACCATACTGGATAATTTGTCTTACCCACCTGTCTGTGGTGATGGAATTCCACACAGGTAGGAACTGTGATAGTCTTCCCCCGACTGGAGAGGAATGGTCCGGGGGTGGTGGTGGGGGGGGGGGTAGTGTAGGTAAGTCACTGTTTAGTGGTGGGGGAGTTGCAGGTATTAGGTACCGCGTCCTCTCCCTCTGTTATTGCCTCTGTAATTCCCTCTATAGTTACCTTTGGCAGGGGAATTTTGGGTGGGACTTTTAGAAGTGGAAGAGTTGGCTTCTGTACCAACTGTCTTGGAGGCTTCCCTATAAAAGGAGCGATGAAAAGAACCTCTACTAGTTGTTGCTTGTAGAGCCCCCATGAATTTGGTGTCTGTGTCCTTTTTCATGTTTTTCTAAAGATGTGTCTGTAGTGAGTCCAAACAAGTGTTCCTGATCTAAGGGCTGATTGAGAATTGTAGACTGCACTTCCTGCTTAAAGTCAGATATGCGCAGCCATGCATGTCTGCGTAATAGAACACTTGTATTTATTGCACGGGATGCTGTATCCGCTGCATCAAGGGCACATTTTATTGATGTGTTTGTGATTAACTTTCCCTCTTGTATAAGATCATTTGCTTTCTTCTTATGCTCTTCAGGGAGATGCTGCATGAGCTTTTCAAGCTCATCATAGTGGGCCCTGTCATACCTTGCTAGTAAAGTTTGTGAATTAGCAATGCGCCAAAAGTTAGCTGCCTAAGACACAACTCTTTTACCTGATGCGTCCAGTAACTTAAGATTCCTTGTCTGGCGGAGGGGCGTCACCTGTGGTTTGGGAATTTGCCCGTTTGCGGGCATTTGCCACTAGTGAGTCTAGAGGGAGTTGCCCTTTAATATTAACAGGATCACTTGGAGCTGGTTTGTATTTTTTCTCAATTCTAGGATTAAGAACCCTAGCCCCGACAGGGTCCATAAAAACTCAGGGGCACGTTTAATGATCCATTTGAGCATAGGGAGGGAGAGAATTTGTTGTCTTTTGAGGTTGAGAGAATGTCTCTAACAAAAAGTCCTCCTCTAAAGGGTCTGAATGGAGTTGAAGCCCATGGAATTGTGCAGCTGTATTTATTAGTTGCGCAAACCCCACATTATCATCTGGAGGGGGTGGTCTGGAGGGATATAGATCTGACTCTGGTACATCTGGGACATTATAATCGCCTCAAGAATCATGAGGCGGGCCACTGTGAGTGTCATCATCAGTATCTATTATATGGTGAGTGTATGTCCTCATCCCCTATATCCTTGTCATCCTGTGGTGCAGGTGACAGAGGAGGCACTGGAGAGCGTGCTGGAGAAGGTATATTGTTTGGAGGCTGTGGAGGTGGAGAGAAAGGCCTTATAGGAGAGGTAGATGAGTTCTCTTGGATGGTATCTCAGGAGTGTGAGGCGTAAAACTTCCTCTTTTTAGGTGGTATAGAGGTGACATGTCCAGTAATGGGGTCAATATGGAGTGTTTGTCTAGGATCCGGAGGATCTGGATAGAAAAGTTCTTTGGATCCCTTGTCTTTTTTCGGTGCCGAAGGTTTCAATTCCGAGTGGTATTTTGGCCTGTCCTCTTTAGCTTTAGGAGGGGTTTTTGTCTCCTGCTGAGTTTGACTCCGAAGGTTCAATTTTTTTTTCCGGATCCGAAGGCTTAGATTGAATTTGCTTCTGTGCCGAAGAATCCGAGACCTTGGGTTTTGGCTTTGGTGTAAATGATTCTGGTGTGGACGGGACCTTGGGTTTATGCTTCGGTGCTGAAGATGGTTTCTCGGCACCATGATGTAGTTGGCTCGAGCTGTCTGAAGGCTTTGTGTGCTTCGGAGCCGGGCCCGGAGGCGGGGCTTCTGAAGTCTTGTCTCAGTGTCAACCCGAAGGTGAAGGTGTTACCGGAGCCTTTTGTTTTCTCTGGATCGAGGCCTGCCTCAAAGATGTTGTCCGGCGCTGGAATGGTCGATCTGGACATTTCGTGACGTCGAGCCCGGCGATCATGTATAGGCTTCTTAGACCTGAAAGAGTCACAGGCCTGACAGTGTCGACTCTCGTGTTCTGGCGAGAAACAAAGGTTGCAGACCTCGTGGAGATGTGTGTGGGGGAATTTAGCCCCACATTAGCATTTTTTAAATGGAGTCCTTTCCTTATGCTGGATGATGGCACCGATTGGCTCAACGGCCCATGTTGACGACTGGACTCGAAAATGTTTTTGAAAATGGATACGCATCGAGAGATCACGATCGAAACAATACCGTCGAGCGCTGAGAGTAATTGCGTGTCAAAGGGGAATTGAACGACGTCGACCTGGTGCGCAGCAAAATACACCCGAACCCGATGGCGGAAAAAAACAATCTAATGATGGTGTCGATGCCCATGCTCACTACTAACCAGAGGAGTCCCCACCTAACCCATGACTACAAAGACTTCTACAATAACAAAGTGCAAACATCCGAGCCCAACACCAGATGGCGATCTCTATGCAAAAGTATGCGATCTACAGCTCATATGCCTTGAATATACCTTCTTGGTGGAGGGACACCTGCCATCCAGAATATCATTGCAGACTTAGGAAGGTCAAAATCTATCAACTGCCGCCACTCAATCCCCACACAAGAAAGTGGAGAGCTTACCAGTTTGAGTGGAGGACCCTTCACTGCTGCTACGAAGATTCTCCCAAAGGGGTAGCCTGATCGGAGGACCGATGGCCATGCTCAGTAGCTCCGTATACCAGACTCTCCGTGCCCAGTCCAGAGCCATAAGGATGACTTGGGCCTAGTCATTCCTGATCTTCTTAAGAACTCTGGGCAGGAGTGGTATGGTGGAAAGGCATACGGTAGGCCTGAGCTCCACTCGAGACGAAAAGCATCTCCTAGTGAAAGCCGCATTGGAAACTGCAGGATGCAAAACTGCTGGCATTGCGCGATATAGGAGGAGGCAAACTGATCTAATCGTGGCTCTCCCCACAGCTGAAAGATCTTGTGCCACCTCTGTTTGGAGGCTCCATCCTTGATCCGCTAGGCATCGATGGAGGAGTTCGTCCGCACTGGCGTTCAGGGAACCTGCCAAGTGTTGTACCACCAGGGAAATGCCCTGCTGTTCCAGCCATGTCCAGAGACGCAGGGTCTCTTGATAAAGGGTCCATGACCCTACCCTGCCCGGTTTGTTAAAGTACCACATGGCGGTGGTGTTGTCCGTGAACACTTGTACCGGCCTTCCCTGGATGGAGGTTAGAAAGGCTTTCAATGATCATCAGATCGCTTGGAGCTCCAACAAACTGATGGAGTACAGACTCCGCCAGAGATCAGTGTCCTCTGATCTCCGCCTCTACCAGATGGCTGCCCAGGAATTACACATCTGTCACTACTGTGAGATCTGGTGTGGGAAGGGAGAGGGGTGTGCCTATGACCCATTCGCAGTTCATTAGACACCACTGCAAATCCTTTGCAGTCTCTATGAGATCTGAACCAAGTTGGAGAGATTTCCCTGATGGTGCGCCGACTGGAACTTCAGGTCCCCCTACAAAGCCCACATATGCCATCTGGCATGTGTGACCAGCAGGATGCAGGAGGGCATGAGGCCCAGCAGGCTCAGAGTCAATCTCACCAAAGTCCAGGATGGAGGCTGAAACATCAGTTTCATAGACTGAATATCCTGGACTCAACGCTCAGGCGGATAAGCCAGAAACTGCACTGTGTCCAGGACACCTCTGAAGAAAGGGAGCGTCAGAGTGAGTCAGGTGCGACTTTGGCATGTTGATCTTGAACCCTAGCAAATGCAGGAGGTCCGCCATACCCTGGAGAAGGAAGACTAAAGTCTCAGTCTGGGGCGAGCATGCCTTTAACAGCCAGTCGGCGACCTAGGGGAAGCCTGACACCCCTGATCTCTGTGAATAAGCTGCAACCACACCATTTTTGTGAACTCCAGAGGGGCTCAAGTAAGACTAAAAGGGAGTGCGGTGAACTGAAAGTGCTCGTGGCCTACCAGGAACCGCAGAAAATGCTGGTGGGCAGGCAGGATAGGAATATGGAACTAAGCGTCCTGCAAGTCCAATGCTACCATCAAGTTTTCTGGAACCAGAGCAGACAAGACTGGAGCTAGCATAAGAATCTTGAATTCTCTCTTTTGGGGGAAGAGGTTGAGGGCTGGGAGGTATAAAATAGGATGAAGGCCCTTCTCCTATTGGGGATCCAGAAATTAGTGGGAAAAGGCACCACAGAAGACTTCTGGCCCCGGAACCCTCTTGATGGCTCCCTTGAACCAAGAAAGCCATGGCTGCGTCGTAGATCAAGGACAAATGATCCTCTGTCAACAAGTCGTAAAATGGAGGCGGGGTGGTCGTGAAGGGAAGGGCATACCCCCTTCGGAGGATTGCAAAACCCATCTGTCCGATGTTATGAACTGCCAGTGGTGGAGGTGATGGCGGATCCTGCCATCAACTGGACGCCCATGATCAAGAAGGGCAAGATTAGGGAGCTTTGGAGGCTGCAGCTGCCAGGGGGCATGGTAGCTGAACCAGACCGCTGGCTACCCGACTCACGAGGCCGGTAGGAACTGCACCCTCGTTCAGCAGAAGCTGGGAGGCTTGCACGGCTCGGTGGCTGGGATAGCATTGGTGGGGTTGAAAACCCCTTCTGTAGCCACAAACGGAGCGAAAGAGACTGGGGATGATGTGGAGCATCAGAGGCCCAAAGACTTCCCGTAGCCCATGAGTCCTTAAAGGGCTCCAGTGCAGAGTCGGCCTCATCTCTGAAGAGACTAATACCATCGAAGGGCATGTTTATAAGGAAAGCTTGGACATCCCCAGATAAGCCGGTTCTCAGCCGTGCGTGGTGCTTCAGGGCCACCAGTGAGGAAACCATTCTGCCCAGCAAGTCAGGTGTGTCCAGACCACAACAGATCGTGAACTTTGCTGCACCTAACAGCTTGGGAAAGAATAGACCATGCCTCCTCTGGCACATGCGGCAGCACCTGCTAAAGTGTGTTCCACATCATGTGGGAGTAGCAGCCCAATAGGCATGAAGTGTTCACAGACCACAAAGCCAGGCTGGCGGAAGAAAATATTTTCTTCCCCCAAGGAGTTCAGCCTCTTGGATTCCCTGTTCTAGGGTGCGGCAGGGAATGTACCCTGGGATGAGGAATCGTGTGTAGGAGAGTAGGGTCTGCTTTCTATGTTCACCCCCACTTTTTGCTTTTGCTTCACTGGTTTTCGACTTAGATGTGGCTGTGGGCCTGCCAATCAGACCCACATCCCAGCTGTTCCCTCTTTAAATTCATACTATGTACTTTAGGTGCATAACCCAATTGGTAAGGATCACCTTATTGGCCCCTGTATAGTGTACCTTAGGTACCCAGGGCATAGGTGTACCCTAGGCCAACCAGGGGCTGCAGCATGTATTGTGCCACCCCTGGCCTGGCCTTCCAATCAGACAACTGGCTGATCACCCAGCTGGGGCAAGGTCGTGTAGTAACCCCTTGCTTAGATATAGTATACCTATATCTACCCTTATATACAGACACGTGTACCTATCAGTCACTCCTATGGCAGGCCTTAACAATCCTGAAGGCAGAGTGCTTGGTAACATGTGAGATGGTGCTCTAGCATAAGCTGAGCCTGTCTGCAGCTTTCGGAACCATGTCCTTATAGCTGTTCTATGATATAGCCTACCATATACTCTTAAAGTGCCTTATAATCTTAGACGGTTATGGTAACTATGGGTTGGCTTTATCAAAACATGTTGTGTAAGGTGTCTAACACTTTGGAATAATACCCCCATACCATTTCTGGCAATGAGGATATTATTCCTCCCTCCTAGAGGGAGAAGACATATTGAAACCTACTTGCCCGGTTAAAGTTAACCAGAGCACCAGCATCACAAAATGGATGCTGCTGCCACAGACACAAGTCTGACCTCCTGCTGCTGGGAGTCCTTCCCGCGAGGGAGGCTTGGGCAATAGGTTTCCTGCCTTGGAAGGTGCGAGCATCACCCCAGACAGGACTTAGTGTATTGGGGCAGGGAGGGATGAAAAACTAGACACAGCCTGGGGCACACAAGGTGTCCCATGCATAGTCCAGTTCAAACCGGCACTGGGGCACTCCAGCCCCAGGTCTGGCGCGAAACTGGACAAAGGAAAGGAGGTGTAACCACTCCCCTTCCTGGTCCCACCCATAGGAGGGACCTTGCAGGTAGCCCAGCCCACTAGCCCAGTATATCAGTAGGTAGCTGAGCCCTGCAAATTAGATTAGCCTGAATCTGCAACTTGAACAGAAACTCTGGACCTTCGACATTCGACCTCAGGAAGAAGACTGAAGAAATCTCCCTTGTGGCCAAGGAGTGACCTCCCTGGGCAACCAGGCACCATCCAGCGACCGCTGCTTGCTTTGCGACTGATCCTACGAGGGACGACTGCAGAGACTGACCAGCGCCGAGACTTCCAGACACCTCTGACCCAGATCCACATCTGCAGCAAAGCTGAGACCCGTGGAGGTGACGAGGGACGTGGGACCAGCGACTTGGGAAAAGTGGCTAGTAACTGACTAGCGCGACTTCTGGGGCTTCCTCGAGGCTGTGCTTGGGGAATTGAGAAGCCCCCATCCCGAGCACCATCTGCAAAGAAGATCAGCTCCCCACGCTTCGTGTTCTGTGTGGGGCCCTTCTGCACCTGAGTTGCTCGACGTGTTGTCCGGTTGCTGGCCCGTTGGCTAGTGACCTCTGCGACGACGAACCTTTGATTTCATCTTGCTGGTCCGGCTCCTCCAGACTGGCACTCGCTCCTCTGTGAAAGAGAAGCACCCCAGACCTTCCTGGTCTGCACCAGAAGCAAGTCTTCCATCCTGCGTGGGTTCCGCTTGCCAAGGCTTGTTGGGTCCTAACTCGACATAGACGCCGCCGACAGCAAGAGCCTTCGTGGGACAGCTCGCCTCCTGGTCGTCCTCCTGGTACCCGTGGCTGCTGCGACAAGCTTCACCTCTTCACCTGCGTCTGCACGACATCGCCTGGTTCCTTCCTGATTCCTTCCCGGCTCCTGGCTGGTGACCTAGACTCTGTCCCTTCTGCTTGCAGGTATTCTTCCTTCTTGATTCCATTCTTGGGATCTACCGGACACTCTTCACTGACTGCCTGTCAACAACTTTCCTTCAGGCATCCATATGAGTCAACGACGAAACACGAAACCCGACGCAAGTTCACACCTATGCACCCGCAGCCCGTGGGCTAGGTAACTGGAGTACTCCGGTGCTCACAAGGGTATTGACTATCCTAGGGTCTAGTTTCCAAGTCTCGAATTCCTAGCTATTCCAGAAGTGTCCTAAAACTGTTAAATTCTAATAACTACTATTTCTATCGATTTTTACGCATTACGCGTGAGTGTTTCCACTCTGCACCTGAATCCCGTGGGCCTCCCACTTCCTAACCTTGGGTAGTATAGTGTAGCCCCAGTGATTCCCTAGGCCTATCCTGTGTTCGTGACAGTGGTTCTTATACCACTTACTTAGTATATGGTTTGCGTGGCCCCTAGGGCCTAACTGTATTACTTACCTGTGTGACTTCATGTATGCTTAAATAAGACTGTTGTACTTACCTCGAATCTCAAAGAGTGCTGAGGGTATTTTGACTAGAATAAATACATTCTTTTTTTTTATATATCTGTTGTGGTGTCCTTTCATTTGGTATTCAAGGGATTACAAATGGTATAACAGCTGGCTTCACATGCCATACAGAGTTTAGCCTAAGACTGCTCTTGTCCATGCTACCACTAGGATAGCTGGTTTATAAGGTTGACTTTACAACCAATCACCATAAGGGTTGTTTGGACTGATCCAAGGTGTACACTAGAATTAGTGACATCATATATCAGGCCAACTTCTCACATCGTGGACCACCAAGCTCTCCGGGGTAAGAAAGTTTAGGTTCCCAAGTGCAGGGTGGTGGTGATGCGCAATCGTCCCTTGTTACATGAGCCCCTGTGCTGGGATTAGACCAGGTTGCCACAAGGACATCGGTGAAGGCCTCACTGAATGGGGGTAACTGTACTGAGGAGAAGACTCCTAGTTGCAGTGCCTCAGTCAAGAGAAGTCTTGACAGCCACCGAGTGGAACTGAAGGCCAAGGACCTCAGTTCTCCGCACCACCTTAACACAAAAAGCACCCTCCTACGTAGCCATAAGGTGCAAAAGCATGCCCAGATCTGTAGAGGTATCCAGTGCACTGGCACCACCCAGTTCCTCACTCTAATACATTTGGGCCTCGTATGGCTGGTATTCTAGTGACCCTTACCACTCCTCCCCGAATCCTAGCCCGCAGGAATAGGGCTCAGGAGCCGATCTAGGACCCCAAAGGTTCTGGTGGTGCCAGGCAACGCGGTCCCAGCTCTATGTCGGAGTCAGGGATGATAATGGGTCTGGTGCCGCCTGGAGCGGCTGCATCAGGACTGGGAAGACAGGGAAGGCTGAAGTTGTGGTACCTGTGCTGATTCGGATCCATCATCGGATCCACTTGAGCCTGAGCCGTCAGCGTGTAACAAGATGCCCCCCTCCCCCGACCCCACAGGGCCCAAGGGGTTCTCGATGGGGTATGGCACTCTAAATACAAGACACAGGGCCATATAAAACTCCAAGTTGGGGGTGGTCACTCCGGCTCTTGGATATTCGTGGAGGCACGAAGCTGACCCAAGCACAGGCACTGAAGAACGAGGCCTCGGACACAAATACTCCACAATGTTGGCCGGCGGACGAGGAGAAGTCGAAGAGCGTTTCGACTTCTTACTCTTCTGGTTCTATCTTACCTAAATGTCCCGATCTCAAATGGTATGAAGAGGACTTCGGACTCTAAGATCCCGGGACCTTCCGCTCTAACAGGACCTCTACTTCCACGGAGTTGCGTGCCGGGCCGCTAGCAGCTAAAGGGAATGCTCCCTCAAAACCTTCGGCGCCATGGACTGGTAAACAGAGCATGACTTGGTGTGGTGGTCTCACACAAAGCACCGCAGACAGACAAGGTCCAGATCCATCACTGACATCAGCCAGTGACAGGCTCCACAGGGCTTAAAACTGGTCCTACGTGATGACATCATAGACACACCAGGAGAAAATAAAACAGCAGACAAAAAGTTGCTAAATTACTGTAAAAAAACAAAAAAAAACAGCAGTAGCTCTTCTCCAGATCAGCGCTGGCTGACACCGAAAAAATAAAAACATGAGTCAGCGTGCCTAAGTGGTGCCTATATAGGTACAGTGACGCCATTCCAGCACGAACGATGCAGACTTAGCCAATCGACGCCAAATACCGGTGCGCAGGGATACTGCTCGAATAATCTTCCAAATCCTGTCAGACTCTGCAGCTAGAAGTCTCTCTCACATACCGATGTTGTCGCATGACAAATGTAAAAAGGAACTTCGCATGCCAATGCAGTGGTACCAGCCTGGTCCAAGTGGAATGAGACCTCAGGCCATCCACATGTTTCCTCTTGGCCACTGGAAACAGATTGTAATGCAGAGGACTAACCACTGTGACAATGTCAGTTTCTGTCCACTTTACTTTACCCCAGAGAACCCCACAAAAAGTTGATCGCACATCCGATGAACTTTAGTGCAATAGACACGGAAGATCAGGGCTCTTTTGGGGTCCAGTTGCTGGAGTCCCTCCCCATCTTTTTAGAGGTGAGGCGAGTAAAAAAGCACAGGGAGGGGGATGGATTGCCCAACTTGAAAAGGAGTTACTTTAGGCATAAAGGCTGCCTCTGTTCTCAACACGAGTTTGCCTGGAAAAAAGGTGGTGTAGGGTGGCTGCACCTAGAGAGCCTGGAGGTCACTCATGCAACAAGCTGAAGTGATCACAAAGAGAGAGACTGTTCTGAGAGTCAGGAGATGCAATGAGCAGCAGACCATCAGCTTGAAGGGGGTACACATGAGGGCTTCCAGGGCCAGATAGGGATTCCACTGAGGCATCACAAACTATATGGTAGGAAACTTGTGTAAAACCTTAAAGAACAAGTTACTTACCTTCGGTAACGATCTATCTGTAAGAAACATTAGTTAGATTCCTCACCGTAGAATATCCCCAGCCGTCAGGCTGGATCTGGAAAGATTTGTCAGCAATACCCTTGCGTGTCGCTAGGCGTCGTCTGCGGCTCCGCTTCAGTCATCGGCGTCGTGCGCCGGGATGACGTCGGAGTACTTAGATGCTGCCCTCGCGCGCTGACGTCAGCTCTTGTACTTAGCTTTCCGCTCCAGGAACGCAGAGCCATGCAAGAGACCGACACGGATGCCAAAAAATTCTAGGGCCCTGAAAGGGATAACCTCAACCCTAGATATCGGTTCGCAGAACGGGGAGCATGGGTGGGTCGGTGAGGAATCAAACTAACTAATGTTTCTTACAGATATATCGTTACTGAAGGTAAGTAACTTGTTCATCTGAAAGAAACACGTTAGTTAGATTCCTCACCTTAGAATAGATACCCCAGCAATACCAACCCCGGTGGTGGGTCTTCGAACCAAGATCACACCAGAAAGTCCTGGAGAACAGAACGGCCAACGAAGCAGTCTCTCCAGACTTGGCTGTCCAGGCAATAATGTTTGGCAAAAGTGAGCAGCGAGGCCCACGTTGCTGCCTGACAGATGTCCTGCAAGGGGACTCCCCAGCCCAGGGCAATTGTCGCCGCTGTGGCCCGAGTGGAATGGGCCCTCAGCCCTACAGGAGGTTCCTTTTTAGCTAAGGAGTAACAAGCTTTGATACACAAAACGACCCACCGAGAGATGGTCCGCTTGTGCACCGCCCATCCCTTCTTAGCACCCACGTAGCCAACGAAGATTTGGTCGTCCACCCGGAACTGCTTGGTGCGGTCCAAATAAAAAGACAGCGCCCGTTTTGGGTCCAGACAGTGGAGCCTCTCTTCCTCTTTCGAAGGATGCGGAGGCAGAAAGGAGGTGGGCAATGTAACAGACTGCCCGATGTGAAAGGCAGTTACCACCTTAGGGAGAAAGGAAGGACGGATGGACAGAAAGAAAAGGAGGCTTAGAAGAGAGCCTGGAGCTCCCTCACCCATCTAGCAGAGGTGATGGCTACCAGGAAAGCAGTCTTAAGCGGCAAGAGACAAAAGGGACAATTATAAAGTGGATCAAAGGGAGCGCACATCAGAAACGTCAAGACCAGATTCAAATCCCACAGAGGCATTACGAAAGAGACAGAAGGAAACATGTGAGTAATGCCCTTAAGGAAGCGAGAAACAGGGGATTTAAAAAGAGAAGGCTGATCAGGAAGCCGTAAGATAGCAGAAATAGCAGAGAGGTAACCCTTTAGGGTGCCCAGAGCAGAGCTCTGCTCGGCCAAAGAAAGAAGAAAGATGAGAACCTCAGAAAGAGGGGTGGTAAGAGGATCCACAGCCTTTGCTGTGCACCATGCCACAAATTTGTTCCACCTGCAGGCGTATACCGATTTTGTGGAGGGACGCCTGGCTGCCAGAATCACATCACAGACTTCAGGAGGCAAGTCAAATGGCATCAACTGTCGCCGCTCAATCTCCACGTATGGAGGTGGAGGCTGGACAGGTTCGGGTTGAGGAACGTCCCCTACTGCTGCGACAGAAGGTCCTCCTGAAGAGGCAGCCGTATCAGGGGATTGATCGACAGACTGAGTAGCTCGGGATACCAGAATCTTCGTGCCCAATCCGGAGCCACCAAGATGACTTGGGCCCGGTCGCGCTTGATCTTCTTCAGCACTCTGGGCAGAAGTGGTAGAGGCGGAAAGGCGTACAAAAGACTGCAACTCCACTCGCGACGAAAGGCGTCCCCAAGTGAGTGCCCCCTTGGAAACTCCAACGTGCAGAACTGCTGACATTGTGCGTTCTCTTCGGTGGCGAATAGATCCAACCAAGGCTCTCCCCACTGCCGAAAGAGGCCTTCCGCCACGTCCGAGTGTAGACGCCATTTGTGATCCATCATGCACCGGCGGCTGAGTTAGTCTGCTCTGGCGTTCAGAGAGCCCGCCAGATGTTGAACCACCAGGGTGATGCCCTGATGTTCCAGCCATGTCCAGAGGCATAGAGCCTCCTGACAAAGGGTCCACGACCCCACACCGCCCCGTTTGTTGCAATACCACATGGCGGTGGTGTTGTCCGTGAACACCTGCACCACACTTCCCCGAACAGAGGGAAGGAATGCCTTCAGTGCAAGTCGGATCACCCTCCGCTCCAGAAGGTTGATATGGAGTTGGGACTCCGCCGGAGACCAGAGGCCTCTGATCTCCGCCTCTCCCATGTGGCCCCCTATTCCAGGAGGGATGCATCCGTCACCACTACGTGCTCCGGTTGGGGTAGGGAGAGGGATCTGCCGCTGACCCAATCTCGGTCCATGAGCCACCACTGCAACTGTCTTGCAGTGCCCTCCAAGATCAGGACGTGGTCGGACAGGTTGCCTTGATGCTGGGCCCACTGAAACTTAAGGTCCCCTGCAGAGCCCGCATTCGCCAGCTGGCGTGATGCACCAATAGAATGCAGGAGGCCACCAGACCCAGAAGCCACAGCACCAACCTGACCGAAACCCAGGATAGAGGCCGAAAGATGGGAATCAGAGCCTGAATATCCCAGACCTGCTGTTCCGGAGGATAAGCCCGGAACTGCGCCGAGTCCAGAACCGCTACGATGAAGAGGAGCTTATGGGAGGGACTCAGATGCGACTTCGGCACATTGATGGAGAACCCCAGCAAATGCAGGAGGTCGGCCGTAGTCTGGAGGTGGGAGACGACTGCCTGGGGCAAGCCCGCCTTCAACAACCAGTCGTCGAGATAGGGGGAAGACTGGGACCCCCAATCTGCGCAGATGAGCTGCGACCACCGCCATCACTTTCGTGAACACCCGAGGGGCACTGGTGAGGCCGAAGGGAAGCACGGTAAATTGAAAATGCTCCTGGCCCACCGTGAACCACAGGTAACGCCAGTGGGCCGGCAGGACGGGGTTGTGGAAATAAGCGTCCTGCAAGTCCAACGCTACCATCCAGTCTCCAGGGTCTAGGGCAGCCAGAACCTGAGCTAAGGTGAGCATCTTGAACTTCTCCTTGCGGAGGAAGGCGTTGACGCTCCTGAGGTCAAAGATAGGGCGTAGGCCCCCCTTGCCCTTCTTGGGAACCAGAATGTAGTGGGAATAACAACCACGACCTACTTCTGGACCAGGAACGCGCTTGATGGCCCCCTTGGCCAAGAGGGCCGTAACTACCTCCTGTAGAAGTTTCAAGTGATCCCCCAACATGCGGTGGTACTGCGGTGGCATGGCTGGCGGGGTCGCCTCGAAGGGGAGGGAGTAGCCCCTTCGGACGAGCTGCAGCACCCACCTGTCCGATGTGATGGAACGCCAGTGGAGCAGGTGATGGCGAACTCTGCTACCCACTGGCGTGGAATGGGCCTGAAAGCATGGACTAGGGGGGCTTTGAGGCGGATGCTGCCAGGGTGGATGTGGACTGACCGGCACGTTGTCTCCCTGTACCGCCTCGGCGGAATCCACGTTCGCTACCGCGTGGAGGTTGGTTCTGCGGCCTGTGGCTAGGCGGACGTGAGGGGGCGCCCCTTCCTTGGCCACGAAAGGGGCAAAAAGCGGAAGTTTGCGGGCACGGGCCGAGAGGCCCAAGGACTTGGCTGTAGCCCAGGAGTCCTTAAAGCGCTCCAGTGCACAATCCGCCTTGTCGCCAAAGAGGCGACTACCATCAAAGGGCATGTCCATGAGGGTGCTCTGGATATCCCCTGAGAAGCCCGTGGACCGCAGCCAGGCGTGGGGGCGGAGCGCCACCGTGGTAGACATCGCCCTACCTAGCGAGTCCGTAGTGTCCAGTCCACATCTGATAGCGTGCCGCGCTGCATCCCGCCCCTCGGCAAAAGCCTGGGCGAGCCATGTCCGGGCATCCTCCGGACACTGGGGCAGCACGTCCTCCACCGTATCCCACAGAGAGTGGGAGTAACGGTCCAAGAGACAAGCGGTGTTAATAGACCGCAGTCCTAAACTAAGGGAGGAGAACAGCTTCTTCCCAAACTGTTCAAGTCTCTTGGATTCCCGATCCAGGGGAGCAGACGGGAATGAGGTCTGGGAAGTAGAGGCCTGGATGACCAGGCGCTCGGGCGTGGGGTATTGGGACAGAAAACTGGGGTCTCCCGCTGCAGGGCGGTGGTGCCGGGCCACGTTCCGGTCCACAGCAGGAACTGTGGAGTGCTTGGACCAGGTGCCCTTTAGAACGTCACTGAGTGCCTCCCATTGAACTGCAGCAGAGGCTCCGAGGAGCTTGCGGACGGTTGAAGCACTTCTGTGAGGAGGTTTGTCCTCACGGCCACAGCAGGCAGCTCCAGCCCAAGGGCTTCGGCTGCCTTGCGCAGCACCACAGAAAATGCAGCACCTTCCTCCGAAGCCACTGTCGGAGGAGAGATGAAGCCAGTGTCAGGGGAGGTATCGAGACCACTGGCATCCCCCAGCTCATCTGCCCAGTCCTGTGATAAGTGGCCCTGAAGGGCCAGAGGGTCCTCAGAGCCCTCCCAGTCATCACCGTCATCAGATTCCTGGTAGACAGGAGGAATGATCGGAGCCGGGCGGAAGATGAAATTGGCACCCATCGGTGTCGGACGCGGCGCCGCTCCGACGCCGGGCCCGGACCGGGACTGAACCGGGGAACGATGTCGTCCGAAGGCGGCGCCGGAGGTGGTACCAGAGTCTGCGCCGGCAGAGGGGTCGTGAGGTCGACCAGCGCCGACTGAGATCCAGGCCTGGATCCCACGGGGACCTACAGCGTCAGGACCGAAGTCGGCGCAGAGGCCGGAGCCGTCTGTTTGCTAGGCCTCACAGTCGAGCCCGCGGTGCCCGAAGGCACGCCGTCACGGGCGTCGACGGCGGAGCCAGGCCCCTCACGGCCGAGAGGAAGGCACTGACCTTCGCCGGAGTCGCGTCGGTCCCAGGGACCGGAGGATATGGGGACCGACAAGACTTCTGCGGCGCCGACTTAGCCGTGTGGGTGGTACCACCCGAACCCTCAGCAAAGTTGCGCAAGGGGAGTCTGAAGAGCGACGTCGCCTCTTGGACTTCTTACTATGCTTTGACTTACCCGAAGACTTGGAACCAGATGAGTGGTGGTGATGACTGCGGCTCCGCGACCGGTCCCTCGACCTCCTCCTTGACCGGGACCGCGAGTGATGCGGAGCAGACTGCCGGAACTCCAGTAGCTTGCGGGACCGCTCCCGACTAGCCTTCTAAGTCAGGGCTCGGCAGTCGAGGCACGACGCAGAATCGTGGCCGGTCCCAAGGCAGTAGAGGCACCGGCGGTGGTGGTCCGAAACCGACATCAGTCGGCTATAGGAGTCACAGGGTTTAAAACCAGGCATCCTACCGGCACCAGAGTCGAGTCGACAGAATAGACCAAAAGAGTCAAAAAATGTAGTCAAAAATTGACTAAAAGGGTGTGCTCTTCCCGGATCGGCGCTGTCTGGCGCGGAAAAAAGAAGAACTAACGTCAGCACGCGAGGGCGGCGTCTAAGTACTCCGACAATGTCATACCGGCACACGACGCCGACAATGGACGCGGAGCCGCAGACGACGCCTAGCGACGCGCAAGGCTATTGCCGACAAAAATCTTTCCGGATCCAGCCTGACGCCTGGGAATATTCTAAGGTGAGGAATCTAACGTGTTTCTTTCAGATAAAATAAATCGCATCACAATAGGTGACTTAAACAAGTTCCCTGTTTGTGGTCAAGCTTCACCCTTATTTCTCCACACCTGGCAGGATTTCAGATTCAATATTAAAAAGTATTTTAATCATTAGGATTTTTTTGGTTGGAAGTCATATGGTAAGTTTTACTTTAGCAAACGTGCCCCCGTCTGAAGACATTTTTATCCTTTATTTCCATTTTTTAAAATGTGCATTTGTGTTGCACTGTATATTTTTCTTGTAGTTAGCAATTAAAAGAGCATTAACTTTGACTGAATGTCACTGTGCAGATCAAGCATTAGAATTAGTTAACACCTTAGGACAATTCTTGTGCTAGAAGCAGGCTGCAGCATATCAGTCACTTTTTTTTTGGGTGTGCAGCAATACTGCCAGTCGGAGTATCTGTTAGTTTTCAATAATACTATATGCTTATAAGCTCACTTGAAAGGAGCCGAAGCATGTGGCCCTGTGAGGCAGTCAGTCTTTTGAAAATTAAAACTTTAATCTTCACAAGCTTGACTTTGAGGTTCTTCACACATTTACAATCCTTGATGTTAAAGAACAAGTTACTCACCTTCGGTAACAATATATCTGTAATAAACAGCAGTGATAGATTCCTTACCTTAGAATTACCCCCGGGCGTTAGACTGGATCCGAAAAGTTTGTCAGCAGTACCCCTGCGTGCCGGTAGGTGGCATCGTGCGGCTCCGCATCTGTCGTGGTCGCCGAGATGACGTCGCGGACGCTACTTAGACGCCTCTCACGCACCCCGACGTCAGTTCTGTACACGACTTTCCATGCAAGGAACGCAGAGCCATGCAAGATACTGACCACTAGTGCATTGAAACTAGGGCCCTGAAAGGGAGGACCTTAACCCTAGAATTCAGTTTGCAGAACGGGGAGGATGGGTGGGGCGGTAAGGAATCCATCACTACTAATGTTTCTTACAGATATATCATTACAGAAGGTAAGTAACTTGTTCATCTGAAAGAAACAGTGATAGATTCCTTTCCTTAGAATAGATACCCCATCAATACCAACCCCGGTGGTGGGTCTGCGAACCAAGATCACACCAGAAAGTCCCAGAGAACAGAATGGCCAAAGAAGCAGTCTCTTCGGACTTGGCTGTCCAGGCAATAATGCTTAGTAAACGTGAGCAGCGAGGCCCACATGGCTGCCTGACAGATAACTTGCAGGGGGACGCCACGTCCCAATACAGTAGTGGCTGCAGTTGCTCTAGTGGAATGAGCATGCAGCCACACCGGAGGCTATTTCTTAGCCAAAGAGTAACAGGCTTTGATACACAAGACCACTCAGCGGGAGATAGTCCTCTTGTGTACCGCCAGACTTTTCTTTGTGCCAACGTAGCCAACAAAGAGTTGGTCACCCACCCGTAACTGTTGCGTGCAGTTGAGATAAAATGAGCGCGCACATTTTGGGTCCAGACGGTGGAGCCTCTATTCCTCTCTGGAAGGAGGCGGAAAGAAGGTGGGCAAGGTAATAGTCTTCCCAATATGAAAGGCAGTAACAACTTTTGGCAAAAAGGAAGGACGGGGCTTGACCACAACCTTGTCCGGATGGACCGACAGAAAAGGAGGTTTACAAGAAAGAGCCTGGAGCTCACTCACTCGCCTAGCGGAAGTGATGGCAACCAGGAAAGCAGTCTTCAAGGTCAAAAGACGTAGAGGACAGTTGTGAAGGGGCTCGAAAGGAGCACACAAGTAAGAACCAAATTAAAGTCCCACTGTGGCATCACAAACGAAATAGGAGGGAAAAGGTGTGTAATGCCTTTGGGAAATCTATTTACAACCGGGGACTTGAAAAGAGGGCTGATCAGGGAGCCTGAGAAAGACCGAAATGGCAGAAAGATAACCTTTGATAGTGCCCAGAGCAGAGCCCTGCTGGGCCAAAGAAAGAAGGAACAAAAGGACCTCAGAAAGAAGGGCAGAAAGGGGATCCACAGCCTTTGCTGTGCACCATGCCACAAATGTGTTGCACCTGCAGGCGTATACCACCTTAGTGGAGGGACACCTGGCTGCCAGAATGACATCACAAACTTCAGGAAGCAAGTTGAAAGGAATCAACCGCTCAATCTCCAGGCAAAGAGGGGGAGGCTGGACAGGTTCGGGTGGAGGACCGCCCCTTGCTGCTGCGACAGAAGATCCTCCCGAAGAGGCACTCGGATCGGGGGATCAATGCTCATAATGAGTAGCTCGAGATACCATATGTTTCGAACCCAGTCCGGAGCCACAAAGTGACTTGGGCCCGGTCGTGCCTGATGTTCAGCACTCTGGGCAGAAGTAGTATAGGCGGAAACACGTACAACAGAACGCAACTCCACTCGCGACGAAAGGCGTCCCCGAGCGTGTGCCGCCTTGGAAATTCCAACGCGCAGAACTGATGACATTGCACGTTTTCTTTGGTGGCGAATAGATTTAACCAAGGCTCTCCCCACTGCTGAAAGAGACCTTGCGCCACCTCCGAGTGAAGACACCATTCGTGATCCATCATGCACCTGCGGCTGAGTTCATTCGCCCTGGCGTTCAGAGAACCTGCCAGGTGTTGAACCACCAGGAAAATGCCCTGATGTTCAAGCCATGTCCAGAGGCGCAGAGCCTCCTGACAGAGGGTCCATGACCCCACCCAGCCTGGCTTGTTACAGTACCAAATGGCTGTGGTGTTGTCCGTGAACACCTGCACTACGCTCCCCTTGACAGAGGGAAGGAATACCTTTAGTGCAAGTCGGATCGCCCGAAGCTCCAGAAGGTTAATATGGAGCTTGGACTCCGCCAGAGACCAGAGGCCTCTGATCTCTGCCTCTCCCATGTGGCCACCCCATCCCAGGAGAGACGCATCCGTCACCACTGTAAACTCCGGTTTGGGAAGGGAGAGGGATCTGCCGTTGACCCAATGCTAGTTCGTGAGCCACCACTGCAACTGTCGTGCAGTGCCCTCCGAGAACTGGATGTGATCGGGTAGGCCGACGGCGACACCACAGGCTCCACTGGAGCCACGGGAGAGGCACCACCCGCACGCTCCGCTGCGTCGTGCGAGGGGAAGTCGGAGAACGATGACGTTTCTTTGACTTCTTGTGCTTCGCCTTACCTAACCCAGAGTACGAAGACTTGGATTCCGAAGATCGATGATGATGACTCCGCGCACGGTCCCTCGGCCTCCCACGGGACCAGGACCTCGAATGGCACGGAGCCGACTGCCGGGCCTCCAGCAGCTTTCCGGACCGCTCCCGCAAAGACTACGGCGCCATGGCCTGGCAGTCGGGACATGACTTGGGGTCGTGGTAGTGCCCCAGGCAGAAAAGAAACACTCGGTTCGGATCAGTCACTGACATCATGCGGTGACAGTCCTTGCAGGACTTCACACCGGGCATCCTAACTGCACCAGGAGTCGAAGACTCGATGAAAAAACAGACAAAAAGCCTCAAAAAGTCAGTCAAAAAATTACTGGGGGTACCTGCTCTGGATATGCACTTGCTGGAGCGGAAAAAGAAAGAACTGATGTCAGCACACGTGGGCGGCGCCTAAGTAGCACTGCCAATGTCATCTCAGCGACCACGAAGCCAACGACAGATGCGGAGCCGCACGACACCACCTACCGACGCGCAGGGGTACTACTGATGAAAACTTTCCAGAACCAGTCTGACTCCTGGGGGTAAGGAATCCATCACTATGTGTTTCTTTCAGATAAGTATTTTCTAATGCAGGTATTCAACTCAATTTGAATGCCTCCATCACATGCATCGGCAACTTGTAATGTCAGCTATTTTATAAAGCACATACTACAAACAAATGTCTCCAGGCACAATTAACCTATGGGAGGGGGACTGAAGGGATGCCATGGTAGGTATTTATGGCTAACCTATTGAGTGAACTAACAGTACCAGTTCCAAAGAGCTCGAATGTGGTTGGATCGACTTGTGACTTCAGAGAATGTGGGGCAGAAGAAGTTGGTTGTAAGTACAGACTTTCGCTAGGCACATAAGGATAAATTTTGTTGCACAATGAAATTAAGCTTTGATTTGCCCAAATGTGGCTTTGTGGGAAGAGTGATTCTCGCCTACAAGATCGGTTCATCTGGCGCTGGGGCTGATCCATGTAGTAGGAAGTAGACACATTCATGTTGTCTGTCTATAGGGTACAGAGTTTCGGGATTTGGAGTCCAGGAGTAACAGTAGTGGGCAGTGCTGAAAAGTTATGAATTAGATGAAAAAAGGCTCCTTTGGCAAGTCACATGCAAAATAAACAATTACATTCTTACATTTGTTGAATGTTTGCGGGTCATCAACAAAAGGGAGATCAGAAGGCAGTAAGGATTAAAGGGACTAGAGAAAGTGGCAGGGGCTTAGACAGATGGTTTTCAGTCTCGAAACCATTCAGCTTGAGCCGGAGTCACAATCTTTTTATGAAGTAGACAGCAGAGCGACTACAGCAGGCAAAATTTATTTGTTTGGGAGACTGCAGAAGGAGGCGCGGTTAGGTGATGGCCTGTATTAGTCATTCGGAAGAAAGGATTTTTTAAAAGTTTTTTTTAAGGCATTGAAACATTCCTCCAACCACTGAAGATCTTGGGATACATACACAGATAATGGAGGTACAACCAAAACTGCAGAGCAATCTCAGAAGAAAAGCACAGAACTATTGCAGGGTGACCCAAAAGAACCAGTGGCTGTTTACCAGTTGAATGTTCTGGGTAAAAAGCGCCATATAGTCTTATTTATTGTAAGATGTGGGAGAGGAATGGCCCAATCACAACCCATGGATGGCCATGACATATTGGCACCCAGAATGTTACCAGTAACACACACAAGGCCCTACATTTTATGACGACAAAGGCAGCATAAACCTTTTTTTTTTGCACCCTCCTTTATCACCCAGAATACATTTTCTTATAAGTCATAACATTCCTCTTGATTGTTCAGAGAGTTGTCATTTCTAATCCCTAGAATGGCATGGCACCATATGCCCAAGACCCTTAGCTGGAATAGGGGGTCAAAACACCAGCATCTTAAGTACATTACTAGGCTTTACATTGCACTAGAACAAAGGAAATACATCAATTTTGTTTGGAATTGCTACTATGACAGCACAGGTTAGGTCCTCTGTATCCTATCAGAGTAACATTAATTCCATTCACCACTGATCTCGGGTCAACCATCATGTAGTTACCAGCCTCTTGCTAGTACTGCTAACAAACTTTACTAGCCTCTATAGCCCACCAGAGTATTCCCTACTTCTAGCAAGTTGTTGGCTTGTTGGCTTGTTTTCACCTGCTGTACGTAAACTATACATGCACATCCTGTTGCTCACTCACAAATAACGTACCTGATGTGCCAGAATGTAGATATTGTGCCCCACGTTCCGCGGGGATGCTGCATGGTCCTCACCATTCTCTGTGTCTTCAAATTCCACCTCCCCTTGCAGATATGCCTTCTTAATCACCTCCACCTACGGAAAGCACACACTGAAATACCATATCACAGTAAATTAATGTAAACGTATACAAACTAGTGGCGAATTTTCAGGTCTTGTTGGGAGTCAACTTCCATGGCATCCGCCCTCCCAGCCCCAAAACCATCATTCAATAAGATAACTTGATTCTACACTGTTTAGACTGCTTGAAGCGTATTACAGTAAGATCTGAAGAACTAGGAATGATCTATGAACAGCAGCACCACCCGAGATACTCTGTGTAATCAGAGAGCAGTAGACCCCATTCAGGGAATAAACCTACTTCAAAGAGGTAAACCACAGTAAACCCTTCTCTGGTCAGTGAATTCAAAGCCACTCCTACAGAAGAAGGGAATTTGTAAGTGTTCTTGCTTGAGAATTGACTGAATACTTAATGCATTTACAACTCTATACAGGATTTCACAGATACCTGCACCGACCACCTTAGTGTTGGTGTCTGCTTCTCACAATCATAGAACAGAAAAGGTCCGTGCACATGCACAATCCTTTTTGGCCACTGTCCACTGAAGCATACGATGCAGACATATGTAGGGGAAAAGTTACCCTGCTTCTTCTGACTACCCGCTGAACTGGGATTCTTGCTCCACCCCTGACAAACCTGCCCACTTCTGGCTCGTGGAAGCCGCACTGAACCGGTCCACAGGCAGCCACTGAACTACTCTTGGGTGCATTTATGATAATAAGTTCTGCACATTGAACATGATGAATTAAAAGGATAAACTACAGTGTTGAGTCTACCACAAGTCACAATATACTCTTCAGACAGTTTTAAAAAAAAACTGAATTTGAAAGACGTCAACAGATGGATAAGCTACAATACATCTGTCTAGTTCAAAGTTGTCAGGACATCCCATTTCCACTCCAGGGCTTTATCTTGACTACTTACTATAACCCGAGAGTAATCATAGTGGCCTTCCACACAACCTCGTACACTAACCCCTCCATTACTGGTTGGAAGCAAAAAATCCCAGACTGGAATTATGAACTTCTGATGACAGGCAGAACAGAGGAACTTCAGTAGGAAAAAACCCTTTCCTCCCAATACCATCTTTGCATCAAGATCATACACTCAAATGTATCAAAAAGCACCACATGTACAGAGTACAAAAACAGAGACCAATGTGACTCTGCGACCTGTCTAGCATTTTTGATTTTCATAGCTTTTTGGGGAACCTCTGCCACAAATCCCTAAAAGTAAACAAACGTAAGTATACTTTAAATACCGACAGCAGAGACCAGTCCAAAGGTGATGAAGTGTGGACACGAATAACAGCATGCATCAGTTCCACCTAGGATGTTTCCCCACCTTTTACACCCCGTGGTGCCAAAGATGTAAGAAAAGATCCTGAAGGGTCCCTGCTGTGGCTTGGGTTTGAACAAGTTCAGTGAAAATAGCATGAGTCCAGCAAGCTTACAGGCTTCCCGTTTCTTAAGATTATACCACTAAATAGAAATATAAGTAACCGCTCGCAGTGACTGATCCAAAAAATAATGCAGGTGTTAAAAAATATTGACTTTTACAGATATATTGGCCTATCCGAACAATGGCCTATCCATTTTCATGCCATTGTATTGACCGGCAGCAGAATGATCAAAGGCTGAGGTAATGCTGCCAGGGTTCAAACTGCTAACCTGCACATCACACAACTGATGTTGACAACTAGTACTTAACTCACTAAAACATCTTGGAGGTTAACACTGCAAGGACAAATGTATACAAAAATATATTGTCACCTGAGTGAGAGGCTTTACAACATACATAAAACGTGGTCAGTACCTAGAGTCAAAAGTGATGCAGCACAATTTGATATACACAACGTAGGCACCTCACCATTCCATTGCCTCTTAACCTCCACCAAATCCACACCTACACGTCTGTCAACTCACCAGCTCCTTCGGCCTCATGTTATAAAGGATCCTTTCTGCATTCTCACTGTCATGCCTACTTTCCATGATAGCCAGCAGCAGCTTGGAAGCATTGTTCTAAAGATAAAAATATTGAAAGTGTTAGAGAGTACTTTTCATAAAGTAAGCTGTCCATCAGCTTTCTTGTATACATGTCCTAAAACTATTGTACCTCAACACTAAACAAATGATGGGACACCACCATACCATCTGCCTTAGAGGCTGGTGCCAGTGGAGAAAATCGGACTGGCCCTTAAAAAAGGCCCGGGCACCAAAATAAAAGTGGCCCCGTTAGTGATAGCTAAGAAAGTGGCCCACATTTGGAAATCAGACCAGTTTTGAACGGGATTGCAAACATATATGCTTGTTGCAGGCAGTTTGCTGTAATATCTGGGAAATCAACAGTAAAAACAGGCCCACCTAGCCATAAAAATTGCAAAAAATAAAACCTGGCTCACACATTGGTCAGACCAGCCCACTGCCTGATTGCCCTATAGGCCAGCCCGACCCTGGCAGTCAACAGTGCACACCAGTCTTAAGATGACCATATTTCACAAGGCCACAGGCTGACCATCAACTTGCCTTCAACTCCAGGACCAGATCCATCCTCTTCTTCCCCAGTGGGTTGATGTCATTCAGAATCAAAGCTGTGATGATATCAATTCCGTTTGACTCATGAGTCGCAATACAGTTCTGCAAGAAATAGATCGATCATCAAAGACCAAAATATCACACTACTTTTGTGATCACTAACGAGCATGGAAGAGGATAGGGAAGGGGAAAAAAACGACAAGACTAATGGGGTGAGCGAATGAGCATGAAAACCAAGCAAATTGATTGAGCCCATTTACCGTAAAGAACAAGTTACTTACCTTCGGTAACAATATATCTGTAAGAAACATTAGTTAGTTAGATTCCTCACCTTAGAATATCCCCAGGCGTCGGGCTGGATATGGGAAGATTTTTCGTCAGCAATACCCATGCACGTCGCTAGGCATAATCTGCGGCTCCGCGTCCGTAGTCGGTGTCGTGATCGCCGGGATGACGTCACCGGAGTACTTAGACGCCGCCCTCGCGCGCTGACGTCAGTTCTTGTACATAGCTTACCACGCCAGGAACGCGGAGCCAGGCAAGAGACCGACACTGGTGCCAAAAAATTCTAGGGCCCTGAAAGGGATGACCTCAACCCAAGATATCGGTTCGCAGAACGGGGAGAATGGGTGGGTCTGTGAAGAATCTAACTAACTGATGTTTCTTACATATCTATCGTTACCGAAGGTAAGTAACTTGTTTATCTGAAAGAAACACGTTAGTTAGATTCCTCACCTTAGAAAAGATACCCCAGCAATACCAACCCCGGTGGTGGGTCTGCGAATCAAGATCACACCAGAAAGTCCTAGAGAACAGAACGGCCAAAGAAGCAGTCTCTCCGAACTTGGCTGTCCAGGCAATAATGTTTGGCAAACGTGTGCAGCGAAGCCCACGTTGCAGCCTGTCCTGCAAGGGGACTCCACGGGCCAGGGCAGTTGTCGCCGCTGTGGCCCGAGTGGAATGGGCCCTCAGCCCTACAGGAGGTTCCTTTTTAGCTAAGGAGTAACAGGCCTTGATACACAAGACGACCCACCGAGAGATGGTACGCTTGTGCACCGCCCGCCCCTTCTTAGCACCCATGTAGCTAACAAAGAGTTGGTCGTCCACCCGGAACTGCTTGGTGCGGTCCAAATAAAAGGACAGCACCCGTTTTGGGTCCAGACGGTGGAGCCTCTCTTCCTCTTTCGAGGGATGCGGAGGCGGAAAGAAGGTGGGCAGTGTAACAGACTGTCCGATGTGAAAGGCAGTTACCACCTTAGGGAGAAACGAAGGACGAGTCCAGAGAACAACTTTGTCCGGATGGACAGAAAGAAAAGGAGGCTTAGAAGAGAGCCTGGAGCTCGCTCACCCGTCTAGCAGAGGTGATGGCAACCAGGAAAGCTGTCTTAAGAGTGAGAAGACGAAGGGGACAATTATGAAGTGGCTCAAAGGGAGCGCACATCAGAAAGGTCAAGACAAGGTTCAAATCCCACTGGAGGTATTACGAAAGGGACAGGAGGAAAAATGCGAGTAATGCCCTTAAAGAATGGAGAAACAGGGGATTTAAAAAGAGAAGGCTGATCAGGAAGCCGTAGGAAAGCAGAAATAGCTGAAAGATATACATTGAGGGTGCCCAGAGCAGAACCCTGCTGGGCGAGTGAAAGTAGAAAGAGGAGAACCTCAGAAAGAGGGGCGGAAAGGGGATCCACAGCCTTTGATGTGCACCATGCCACAAATTTGCTCCACCTGCAGGCGTATACCGATTTTGTGGAGGGACGCCTGGCTGCCAGAATAACATCACAGACTTCCAGAGGCAAGTCAAATGGCATCAACTGTCGCCGCTCAATCTCCACGCATGGAGGTGGAGACTGGACAGGTTCAGGTGGAGGACTGTCCCCTGCTGCTGCGACAGAAGGTCCTCCTGAAGAGGCAGTCGTATCGGGGGATCGATCGACAGACTGAGTAGCTCGGGATACCAGTATCTTTGTGCCCAATCCGGAGCCACCAAGATGACTTGGGCCCGGTCGCGCCTGATCTTCAGCACTCTGGGCAGAAGTGATATAGGCGGAAAGGCTTACAACAGACCGCAACTCCACTCGCGACGAAAGGCGTCCCTGAGCGAGTGCCGCCTTGGAAACTCCAACGCGCAGAACTGCTGACATTGCGCGTTCTCTTCGGTGGCGAATAGATCTAACCAAGGCTCTCCCCACTGCCGAAAGAAACCTTGCGCCACGTCCGAATTTAGACACCATTTGTGATCCATCATGCACCGGCGGCTGAGTTAGTCTGCTCTGGCGTTCAGAGAGCCCGCCAGAAGTTTAACCACCAGGGTGATGCCCTGATGTTCCAGCCATGTCCAGAGGCGCAGAGCCTCCTGACAAAGGGTCCATGACTCCACACCGCCCTGTTTGTTGCAATACAACATGGCGCTGGTGTTGTCCATGAACACCTGCACTACACTTCCCCGGACAGAGGGAAGGAATGCCTTCAGTGCACGTCGGATCGCCCTCAGCTCCAGAAGGTTGATATGGAGCCGGGACTCTGCCGGAGACCAGAGGCCTCTGATCTCCGCCTCTCCCATGTGGCCCCCCCCCATCCCAGGAGGGACGCATCAGTCACTACTACGTGCTCCGGTTGGGGTAGGGAGAGGGATCTGCCACTGACCCAATCGCGGTCCGTGAGCCACCACTGCAACTGTCGTGCAGTGCCCTCCGAGATCAAGACCTGGTCGGACAGGTTGCCCCGATGCTGGGCCCACTGAAACTTCAGGTCCCACTGCAGAGCCCGCATTCGCCACCTGGCGTGATGCACCAATAGGATGTAGGAGGTCATCAGACCCAGAAGCCGCAGCACCAACCTGACGAAACCCGGGATTGAGGCCGAAAGATGGGAATCAGAGCCTGAATATCCCAGACCCGCTGTTCCGGAGGATAGACCCGGAACTGCGCCGAGTCCAGAACCGCTCCGATGAAGAGGAGCTTCTGGGAGGGACTCAGATGCGACTTCGGCACATTGATGGAGAACCCCAGCAAATGCAAGAGGTCGGCCGTAGTCTGGAGGTGGGAGACAACTGCCTGGGGTGAGCCCGCCTTCAGCAACCAGTCGTCGAGATAGGGGGAAGACTGGAACCCCCAATCTGCGCAGATGAGCTGCGACCACCGCCATCACTTTCGTGAACACCCGAGGGGCACCAGTGAGGCCAAAGGGGAGCACGGTAAATTGAAAAAGGGTCCTGGCCCACTGTGAACTGCAGGTAACGCCGTTGGGCTGGCAGGACGGGGATATGGAAATAAGCGTCCTGCAAGTCCAACGCTACCATCCAGTCTCCAGGGTCTAGGGCAGCCAGAACCTGAGCTAAAGTTAGCATCTTGAACCGTTCCTTCCGGAGGAAGGCGTTGACGCTCCTGAGGTCCAAGATAGGGCGTAGGCCCCCTTTGCCCTGCTTGGAAACAAGAAAGTAGTGGGAATAGCAACCACGGCCTACTTCTGGACCAGGAACGCGCTCGATGGCCCCCTTGGCCAAGGAGGCCATAACTTCCTCCTGTAGAAGTTTCAAGTGATCCCCCGACATGCGGTGGTACTGCGGTGGCATGGCTGGAGGGGTCGCCTCGAAGGGGAGGGAGTAGCAACTTTGGACGATTTGCAGCACCCACCTGTCCGACGTGATGGAACGCCAGTGGAGCAGGTGATGGCGAACTCTGCCTCCCACTGGCATGGAATGGGCCTGAAAGCACGGACTAGGAGGGCTTTGAGGCGGATGCTGTTGGGGTAGATGTGGACGGAACGGCACGTTGTCCCCCTGTACCATCTCGGCAGAATCCACGTCTGCGACCGCGTAGAGGTTGGTTCTGTGGCCTGCGGCTAGGCGAACGTGAGGGGGCGCCCCTTCCTTGGCCACGAAAGGGGCGAAAAGCTGGCGTTTACGGGCGCAGGCCGAGAGGCCCAAGGACTTGGCCGTAGCCCTGGAGTCCTTAAAGCGCTCCAGCGCACTATCCGCTTTGTCGCCAGAAAGGCGACTGCCATCGAAGGGCATGTCCATGAGGGTGCTCTGGACATCTCCAGAAAAAATTGTGGACCGCAGCCAGGCGTGGCGACGAAGCACCACCGTGGTCGACATTGCCCTACCCAGCGAGTCCGTAGTGTCCAGTCCACATGGGATTGCATGCTACGCTGCATCCCGCCCCTCGGCAAGAGCCTGGGCGAGCAGAGGCCGGGCCTCCTCCGGACACTGGGGCAGCACGTCCTCCATCGTATCCCTCAGGGAGTGGGAGTAACGGTCCAAAAGACAAGCGGTGTTAAGAGACCGCAATCCCAAACTAAGGGAGGAGAACAGCTTCTTACCAAACTGTTCTAGTCTCTTGGATTCCCGATCCGGGGGAGCAGATGGAAAGGAGTTCTGGGAAGTAGAGGCGTGGATAACCAGGCTCTCTGGTGTGGGGTGCATTGACAGAAAGTTGGGGTCACCCGGCGCAGGGCGGTGGTGCTGGGCCACGTTCCAGTCCACAGGAGGTACTGTGGAGGGCTTGGACCAGGTGCCCTTCAGAACGTCAACCAGTGCTTCATTAAACTGCAGCAGAGGCTCCGAGGAGCTTGCTGACGGTAGGAGCACTTCAGTGAGGAGGTTAGTCCTCACAGCCACAGCAGGTAGCTCCAGCCCAAGGGCTTTGGCCGCCTTGCGCAGCACCACAGAAAATGCAGCACCTTCCTCCGAAGCCACGGTCGGAAGAGAGATGAAGCCAGTGTCAGGGGAGGTATCAAGACCACTGGCATCCCCCAGCACGTCTGCCCAGTCCTGAGACAACTGGCCCTGCCGGGCCAGAGGGTCCTCAGACCCCTCTCAGTCGTCACAGTCATCTGATTCCTGGTAGACAGGTGGAATGATCGGAGCCGGGCGGAGGATGAAATTGACACCCATCGGCGTCTGGTGTGGCGCCGGACGTCGCCGCTCCGACACCAGGCCCGGACCGGGACTAAACTGGGGAACGGTGGCACCGGGGGTGGCACCGGAGTCGGCGCCAGTGGAGGGGTCGTGAGGTCGACCGGCGCAGACAGGGATCCAGGCCTGGATCCCGCGGGGACGTGCGGCGTCGGGACCGGAGTCGACGACGGCGCCGGAGCCGCCAGCTCGCTAGGCCTCTCAGTCAAGCCCGTGGGGCCCGAAGGCGCACCGGCAAGCGTCGACAGCGAAGCCAGGCCTCTCATGGCCATGAGGAAGGCACTGATCTCTGCCGGAGTCGCGTCAGTCCCAGGGACCGGCGGGTATGGGGACGGACGGGACTCTGCGACTCCAACGGAGCTGCATGGGTGGTACCACCCGAACCCTCAGCCGAGTCACGCGACCGGCGAGGGGAGCCCGAAGAGCAATGTCGCTTCTTGAACTTCTTGCTATGCTTCGACTTACCCGAAGACTTGGAACCCGACGAGTGGTGGTGATTGCTGCGGCTCCGCGACTGGTCCCTCGGCCTCCTCCTCGCCGGGACTGTGAGCGACGCAGAGCAGACTGCCGGAGCTCGAGGAGCTTGCGGGACCGCTTCCGTCTAGCATTCGAAGTCTAGGCCCGGCAATATGGGCATGATTCGGCATCGTGGTCAGCCTCACGGCAATAGAGGCACCAGCGGTGGTGGTCCGTAACCGACTTCAGTCGGTGACAGGAGTCACAAGCTTTAAAGCCAGGCATCCCTACCGGCACCAGAGTCTAGTCGACGAGAATAGAACCAAAGCAGTTCAAAACATTTTAGTCAAAAAGTGACTAAAAGGGTATGCTCTTCCCGGATCGGCGCTGTCTGGCGCGGAAAAAAGAAGTACTGACATCAGCACGCGAGGGCAGCGTCTAAGTACTCCGGCGACGTCATACCGGCGATCACGATGCCGGACGCGGAGCCGCAGACGATGCCTAGCGGTGCGCAAGGGTATTCCTGACGAAAAATCTTTCCCGATCCAGCCGGACGCCTGGGGATATTCTAAGGTGAGGAATCTAAGGTGAGGAATCTAAGGTGAGGAATCTAAGGTGAGGAATCTAAGGTGAGGAATCTAAGGTGAGGAATCTAAGGTGAGGAATCTAAGGTGAGGAATCTAAGGTGAGGAATCTAAGGTGAGGAATCTAAGGTGAGGAATCTAAGGTGAGGAATCTAAGGTGAGGAATCTAAGGTGAGGAATCTAAGGTGAGGAATCTAAGGTGAGGAATCTAAGGTGAGGAATCTAAGGTGAGGAATCTAACTAACGTGTTGCTTTCAGATATACATTTTAACTTGGGTTTGTCTGGCGGGAACTTAAGCTGAAGCGAATGTAAAAGTTAAACCACTGGCACACACAGGAGGACCAATCAGGTACATTTGAACAATTTTGTTAACCAATATTCACGACTGTGGATGTAACAGCTATATTATGGCTCAAATGGACGAGAACCTCCTTCTCCAGTTCTAAATGAGAATCTATGGGCAATACCATGTTTTGCCAACTTCATAAGTGACTCTTGCTGATGCAGAACAAAGATTCTAAATATATTAAAAACCAAACCGGGGCCTGCCCACTACAGAAAGCAAGCAAGGAAGGAGGACATTGTGGGTACAGTTAAAGATATCGTAAATTCTGAGCCTGCTTTGAAGATAATTTTCAATACACTGTTGTCCTGGCTCTCAATACCTTGCAAATCATTTGGGCAGATTTGACTGCATGAGCAGCATGGTAAGGTGCTGTACGTATAGACAAAAGTAAGCATGCTAAGAAACGTTTCCCTAAAACATGTGCGCGAAAAAAAATACAGAACAAGAATTGACTGCAAAAGTTATGTGGACTTGCTCCATGGGTCTAGGAAACAAACTTTGAAGATGGTTGCATCCCAATGGGAGTCCCGGCCAACTGCTGTGGTCTGAAAGAAGGGGTGTTCGGCACATCATAGATCTGAAAATGAGAGAGATGTGGGTGCGGACCTATACAGCAACAATAGCTGTGAAGGTCTTCGTACCAGAGTATACTTTGACAAAATAATGGTTTGAACTGATAAAGGATTTTGTTGTTTCCAGGTCGAATGTTTAAAACTTTGACACTTCAGGGTCGAGTATTTTGCCAGTATCTTGAGAAATGCCACAGGTGAAATTAATGATTACGAGGAAGGCGGTGGTCCAAAGGAGTGATTGTATTTGGGCTGTAGGTGAAAGTAGTTAAAACCACATTGAGATCCAACTATTTCTAATGAGAAAGTGGATCACCGAGTCTATTAGGTTGTGCTTGAGGGAAAATCCAACCTTCAACTGCTCCCAGCTATGTGGGCCGAAAAAGGACAGGCATTTCAGGGGACAGTCTGCTGAGATGGCGGACTTGGAAATGCAATAGTAATCAATCAAAACATGGTTAATCAGCAATGTAAGGAGCGAAAAGTTGAAATCAAACTAAAAGCTCAGCTCTTGCACTACCTGACAAAAACTGTACAGCCAGCATCAACCTCTTCATCCTGATACTTCTATTCTGTGGAAGTTTCAAGTAACGTAAACAATCTCTCACATACGTAGGTGAGTCAACTTATTTTTTGGGGGAAAATCATTTCACAACTCAAGAGTCTATTGTACATGTTGCCACTGAGCTGTGGTAACAGGATGAAAAACAATCACTGGGTGAGACTTAATGTGATCTTATTAGTTTATTATTAGTGTATGAACAACTAGCGCAGTCCCAATAAAAAAAAAAAACAGTGGGCCCGATTCACAGAACTAACTTAAGACAAAATCCTAAACTTACTACCATTTTGGTATTCACAGAAGGCACTTACTCATTTCGATATTCACAAAAGTTAGGAGTCCTAACTTTAGGACACCTAAGTGCCTTCTGTGAATACCGAAAGTCTTAAAGTTAGGATTTTTCTCAGTTTAGGAGTAGTAAAGTTAGGACTCCTAGCTGTAAGGTGCAAAAGCAACCTCTGGGTTTTGGATATCAGGTTGATTTAAAGTATACTCGCAGCAAGTTAGAAAGGTAGCCGGGCCCTAAAGCTGCAAACCCATTACTTTAATTTAAGACCGGGCATCTTGTTTGTGTTATTTCTAAATAGAAAACGGGAACTAATTATCATAGTCACCACCTCGCAATGGAGCAGGTTTTTTTTGCCATGCATCATCTTCAGAGACCAAAAAAAAAAAAAAAGGACAATGCCACCCTGCGATACTTGTCACGGGTGGGAGAGCGGACATAGGAGACGACGGATAGGTAAATCTGTGCCCAGACTGTCAAATAATGGGAACCGAAACAGGAAAGCTGTATTCACCATGAATATGTGCAATAACCTAATACTGCTGATTACTTTGTGTAAAGGCTGTCATAATTCTTTCAATAAAAAAATATGATTAAAAAAAACAAATAAAAACAATGCCACTTCACCAAGAATCACAGTGCGTTTAGCATTTTCACTTTTCTCACAGACTTAAGGTACAGGCTGATCTGTGCTGAAAAGAATGCAGTTGTGTTAATAACAAGCACTCCTACATCCGATTATCTGATAGAACTAATCTACTTGATGCTCCGCGATCGGGTTTGTTCTTCAATCCACATACTCGTAAGAATGGATTAAATTCCCAAGCAGCACAGACTAGGTAACCAGATGAAACTAGAGCGGATGGCGTTTATGTTCAATAAACTTGTGGGACTGGGGTTGCGTTGTTTTTAAAAGGCTTTCTTAAAATATTGACTTAATATCAGCCTCTCAATATATTTCTATTGCTTTAATAAACGTGCAATATTGCAAAGGTGTTCTAATGAAGCAAAACTTCAAGATATTTGTAAGAACATTCATCAGCAAAACCTACCGTTTTGCCCTCTTTCATCCTTGAGATTGTTTAGAGCTAGGAATAGACAAAAGTAACGTTTTGCCTTCCACTAAACTAATGAGTGCCCATGGATGTGTAGTAGATGTAGCAATCGTAGAGGACCCAAAGAGTAGATTTCAAAGCCACGAATTCTACTGATGCCACAACGCTAGGGTCACTTGAGCTATGGCTCGCTCACAATGTTCATTTCCATTGGGATTGCCCCATAAAAGGGACTTTAGTTATTTCTGCTGGCCTCACTCTGGAAAGGGCACATTTTAGGCAACCTCGAACTCTGCACTTACACCCGTAGGCTCGGACCATTTGACAATTATCTTTACACCCATCTGGCCAAAACCTAGAGAAATTTGGACTTTTGCAAATGCATGCAGGCAGTGATCAAAGGCATGCATCTCATGCTTCCACTTGAGGCAGCGTTCAGCACAACAAGGGGCCCTGCCTTTCAGGCGCATTTAGTCCAGTTGGGTCCGGTGAGCTAAAACAAGGCAACAACTCAGACTGCGTCGATTTATTCAATAGAAGTCCATGGTGAAGTGTCATGTTGACAAGGAGTTATCTGGTAATGCTAAACGCCACATGCAATCATAAACAAGAGATCAAACTCATGAATCAACAGTCAGATGTCACCAGCCGATCAGGCTTCTTTGCCCTTTAAGGGTAAAAACCTTCCTGGAGGAGGTACGTGCATGGCCAAAGAGTCAAACCAATTTCCCCCAAAAACTAATTGCAAAAGAATAAGATGTATGAGGCAGTGTATCAACCAGAAAGGTACCTCTGCAGTAAGGGATGAAGGCGCATCCATTGAGGATCTCGCCAGGACACCCCTAAAGACCTGCACAGTGCTGACATCTTTTGCTGCAGTCTAAAATCACCCACAATGGGAAGCATTGCACCTACATAGGTGACCCCACAACTTAAAGACATCCTGGGACCCTTGTTCGTTGAGAATATGGAAATATATTTGTAGCAGCTTTGATAAAAATCAACCCTTGGAAAAGTGGTCCAATGCGGATGTTCGTATTCTAAATTAAAATGATAATCCTACTGGTCCTCCTAAAGCACTTCACCAGCACTTAAAAACTTTTATCTCTGAGAAAGTCCAAGCAAACATCTGTAAACCGTGGAGGTGAAGCAAAAAAATGATCCCTGTTTTTCATCCATCAGAAACTGGTTAGCAAGCATTCTCCGTGTTGGTGTGCTAGATTAAGCTGAGTAGGGGAAAGACGCATCTTTCAAGCAGAATATACGTTCTATAATACCTTACATTGTCAAAGGGCTGGGGATATAACCATAGCCCTAGTTAAACTACATGCCCCCAATGTGGATAAAGCCAGATTTCTGGACATGTCCACAGTCGTAACAGCCTATATGTCTCATGGGGTCCTCCTGGGAGGGGACTTCAATTGTGTGGAGGACCCAGCCATTGACCGGTTGCATCCCCCATTACAGGACTCCCCCTGTTGGAAGACTACTAACAAAACTTAAAAGCTGGCAGATGCAATGAGGGTAGTGGACACGTGGCAGAAGACATCCTGATACGCAGGAATATTCCTACTGCACACTGCGTAGTTTACATGTCCCCGTGTCACATTTCTGTGTACATCTGATATACATGTAGCACACAGATTCCGAATACCTTGCCAAAACTATTTCAGATCATAACCCCAAAACAATTAAATTGGATTGGGTACAGACCTGTACCGCTATACCAAATAGGAAATTAAACATTGATCCACTAGATTATCCACTTTCCCAGCATGCAATTGGGGAGGGGATTCGCCATTATTTCCTAAACAACGCCAACACTGCCTCATCTATACTAGTTAAATGGGAGGCCTTTCAAACTATAGTTAGAGGCCAGCGCATAGCAGAAACGGGGGGGGGGGGCTAGCACACAGAACACTGTTAAGGGATACTGAATGACAGGAAGCGACAATTGGCAAAATGGAGAAAGATATACCCACACACGGGGACATTCACAGAGAAAGACATTACCAGAACATATTGAAGAATTATGCTGCTTCGACTGTAGGTAGTATATGATGAAAACATATGCTGAACGGGACAAGGCAGGGACCCTGCTTGCATGGCTAACCAACACAAATAAAGTGCAACTCATTTTAAAACTCGAAAAGGAACACGGAGTCCAGATCCATAAACAGACAGAAATAAACAACCACAATTAACATCAGACGGTTGGTAAACATCATACTTGAGGCGCACGAGATTAATGAGAATGCAGTGGTGATGTCAATAGACATCCAGAGAGCATTTAATAGCCTGCACAAGGAGTACCTTAATGAGTTAATGCCTAGGATGGGACTGGAACTGGGTTTTATCTGGTAGACCCACCTGACGTGCACAGCCCCAAGCACAAGGATTAAGACAGGCAGGATCATATCGGATTGCTACACGGTGAATTGAGGTAAAAGGCAGGGCTGCCCACTGTCTCCATTGTTATTGGCCCTGGTGGATGAATTACTGGAATGTAGGGCGAGATTGGGACTACACTATGAAGAGATAGTGCTGAGAGAAACAACACCATATTGCTCTGTATGCAGAGGATATGCTACAATTTCTGAGCAATGTAAATACGCAACCATAGAAAGCCATCCAATTGCTTAACAGCTTTATTGGGATTAGGCATAAACTGGCAAAAAACAAGCCTCTTTACACTCAGTCCCTCTCAAATAGTCAACTACCTGTACCGGAAATTCAGTGGGAGACTACCTCTTTAAAATTCTTGGGGGTCAGATTATACAGACAGGAGCAAGATTTGCCGGACAGGAACATGAGTAGGGCTATTGACGTCATCCGGGAGCGAATGCCCTTCTGGGATACTCTATCAACAAGAGCAGGACGAGAAGCGATCGGAAACAGGATAGTACGACTACTGTACTTTTCAACTCTGTTGGTGATAATGCCCAGGAGCAAATTCCGAGAGCTGGATAGCTTACTCATTCAGTTGATATGGGGCAAAGGGAGAATTAGGGTGGCACTGACCAAATTACAGTGACCAGTAACTGATGGGGGACTTCCGCCTCCAGATTTAGAATCATACTACAAACACAATTGATTGCAAGATGGGTACATGCCAGAAGAAAACAAGTTACTTATCTGTAACTATGGTTCTCCAGTATTGGAAACTTTCATAGATTCCCATGCTTGAATCATTACCCGCCGTCGAGTTGGGAGTTCCCGGTATATATAAAATAGCAATAGAAACCATTACAAAAGAAGAAACCAGGCCTAGGGCCATTCTAGTTTTGTAACCTATCCACCGCTTTTTGTAAAAGAGACCAAATAAAATGAACCAATCAATCAGATGAGCCTCACCTTGTAGAATAGAAACGGCCACTACAACGCGGCAGTTTCCACGCATAATAATAACCACGCATGCATTACAACGCATGCATGGTTACAACGAATAGCCTTTACCACGCATACCTTTACTACGAGATACGTAGTAAAGGCATGTGTGCTAAAGGTGAAAAAAAAAAGAGGGGATTACCCAAAAGAAAAAAAAGTGGGTTAAAAAAAAAAAAAAAGGGCTTGGGGTCTCCCCCCCCCAATAAAAATGAGAAACGCACCTGAATTCTGTCACTTTCAGAAATTGACGAAAAAAGATGAGGAGGCAATCGGCGTCGTGAGAGGAAACGGAAAGACACTTCCTCTTCCTCTTTACGACGTGAAACGCAAATGGGAAGTGTTTGGAGTGAAGAGACCGTAGAGAGGTAAGGGGGAATGACGGTGTGGTGTCCCACAGGGATAAATTATAAGGGTTACATTTAAAGGTTAATTAGTAGTGATGGAAGATATCCTTTAAAATGAAAATGCCATTAACATGCATAGTTTAACAATGAAAATCGGTGTAAAAATGTGCATGTTAAAGGCATTTGTGGTAAAGGATATGCGTGGAGAAAGCATTTGCGTTATAACCCATGCGTGGTAAAGGCATGCGTTGCAACAGAATGCGTAGTAACGTCATACAACCCTTGTAGAACCTTCCTGAGAGAGCCTCAGACCCTCAGATTTTCGTAGCCGTAGCGCAACAGCACAATTTAAACTGCTGAAGCCTGAGTTTTCCCAGGGGAGGAGTTGTAGGTTGAGGGAAAAAAGTTGAGTATGACCGGCTCATTCAAATGAGTCTGAAGGCACTTTCAGGATGAACTTTGGGTTGGTACGAAGTATCACTGTCCCATTTTTAAACTGGTGAAAAGGTTCCTGAATGGTGAGAGCCTGTAATTCACCCACTCTCCTAGCCGAAGTCAAGGCTAGCAGAAGAGCTACCTTCCAGGAGAGTAACTTGAAATCCGCCCGGTGAATAGGTTCGAAGGGATGCTTCATGAGCTAAGTGAGAACCAAGTTAAGGTGCCAAAGAGGAGGCGGAGGCTTGACTGGAGGGAAGACCCTGAAAAGACCTTTGAGAAACTGTTTAATTATCCTTGCCGACCAGAGGGAAGGACCAGAAGATGTGCGTCTAAAGCGAGATATGGCGGCAAGATGAACTTTGATGGATGAGTGAGCCAGTCCCGATTTTGCCAATGATAGAATGTAAGGAAGAACTTCATGCGGTTCAGAAGAAAGAGGATGGATACCCTCTTGTTGGCACCAAAAACAGAAACGCTTCCATTTCAACCTGTATGTCTTGCTGGTAACTTGGAGCTCGTGCCTGAGAAAGTACATCCCTACATTCTGCTGAAAGGGTCAAACCAAGAAATTCGCTGTGCTCAGGAGCCATGCCGACAACTGCAGGGATTGAGGCTCTGGGTGCCAGACTTGGCCCCGAGACATTGTCAGCAGTGAAGGAATCGGCTGCAATGGAAGCGGAAGGTCCCTGGAGAGGAGATGCAGCTCTGTGAACCGAAACTGTCGGGCAACGCAGGAGCTATCAAAATCATTTTGCAAGGTTCCGCCTTGAGTTTCCTGAGAAGCCTTGGGATTAGCGGAATGGGGGAAAAGCGTAAACAAATGTGCCTGACCAGGCCGTCGAAAGCGCATTCCCCAATGATCCCAGATGGTGAAGCCTGCTTGCGTAAAATCGGCATTTCTTGTTCTCTGGCGTGGCAAAGAGGTCTATGGAAGGCCTGCCCCGTAGGCGAAAAACCTCTTCCAGAGTGGACTGATCTAGTTCCCACTCGTGGCTGACCGATTTTAGTCTGCTCAACAGGTCCGCTGTCTCGTTGAGAACACCTGGAAGGTGCTCCGCTTAGAGCGATATCCCCTGATGGATAGCCCATTCCGAAATTGTCTTGGTTTCTTGTGACAAAAGACGAGATCAGGTGCCGCCTTCCTTGTTTATGTAATGCATGGCCGTCGTATTGTCTGTACATACTAGAATTGCAGACTGCTGTATTCACGTAAGAAAAGCTTGCAAGGCTAGGTGAATCGCTCTGAGCTCCAGCAGGTTGATCTAAAGAAAACTATGTTGCGGCAGCCAATGGCCGCTTACATGAAGGTCTTGCAAGACCGCTCCCCAGCCCTCCAGCAAGGCGTCTGTACTTATTTGAGGAGCCGGGGTGATCCTGAAGGAGAGGCCCTGAGAAATGTTTTCCTCGTTCGTCCACCAAGATGCTGCGTCCCTCATGAATACGGTAACGAACGAAGATCTGGTCTTCCAAGGATCCCTTGACTTGGCGCCACTGCAAGTCCAACTCCTCCTGGAGAGGACACATCCGCAACCTGCAGTAAGGAATTAGAGGAATGCAGGAGGAAATGGACCCTAGGAGGGACTTGTAGAGGTGAACTGAAAGTGATTGTCTTCTTAACAGTACACTAGACATGGCCATCAGCTTTTCTTGCCTCTCCAGGGTCGGAAATGCTTTGTTGAGGGACGTGTCCAGAATGGCTCCCAGGAATCGGGCTGTTCTGGATGGACAGAGTTGACTTTTCTGTGTTGAGTGTCAGCCCGAGATTGTCGAAAAGGCACGTGCACGCCGTGACTGATTCTTCTGCCGCGTGTTTGGAAGAAGACTTCAGCAACCAGTCGTCCAGGTAAGGGAAGACCTGATGCTGTTTTCGTAGAAAAGCTGCCACAGGAGCTAATACCTTTGTTAAGATCCGCAGAGCAGATCGGAATCCAAAAGGTAGGACCTTGAACGGATAGTGGCTCTTGGCTACTGTGAAGCGAAGGAACTTCCTGTGGGTTGGATGGATGGGTACATGAAAGTATGCGTCCTCTAGATCCAAAGTGGCCATGTAATCCCCTGAGTTGAAAAGACTAAGGATGTCCTTCAGAGACTCCCCCGGACTCGGTGGAGAGGGTAGGTGAACGCGCTCGTCGAGGGAAGCAGCTATTCCATGAACATTGAGGAATACGATCCCTAGGACAGTCCACCGAGTACTGTTGATGACAGGGAAATAACCAACTAGGGTAGTTCCTGACACCAACAGGTATTGAGTCTATAATTGTAGACCCCTTGTACAATCATAACCTAAATAGGTCCACATATTGTAGATATATATATTTGTTTTAGAAAGGTCCTGAAGAATCGCGAGTAGAGATACTCACAGCGAGAAACATGTTGACCGAACCTTGATAGTTACATGCCACTTTAATTAGGGACATTGTACCCGTATGAGTGCTATGTACACACGTTTTTAATCGTAGGTAGGAGGCCACCAGAATAAAACTTTGCGTTCATCCGGACACTCCCTACCTCCTTTTAATCACACTACTACATATCTACAACTACCAGGCCCCATACCCGCACTTCATCTTTACGGCAGTCGGATAGAAGATCTCCGTTAAAGAGCCCCTTCGAGGGAGCCCGTCGGGCATTGCACCGCCGGCCCGACGAGGAGCAGCCCAAATGATGAAGCATGACACCTGCAAGGGTGTGTGAGGGCATTTAAATCCGACATATGGATTTCCCAATTGGGTCCACATGGTGCTACTAACATATGTCAGCCTCTTTGTTGACATCATCCATCTCTTTTTTGAGGAACTATAGGAACAACTGTTGTTTTGTCCTTCAGAGAAACCATCCGAAATTATTGTTTGATGAGATCGGTGTTGAGCTCCCTCAGATCTAGAATAGGGCGCCACTTTTCAAAAGTCTTCCGGACCGGGAAGAACCGGGAGTAGAAACCTTCTCCCCGCTGAGAGAGAGGAACCGGCTCTATCGCCCCTTACAGGAGCATTTGATGAACTTCCAAATCGTAGAAGACAGATGTTTTGACACAGTGGCGCGAGGGGGCTTGGAAGGTGGTGCATGGACAAATTCCAGAGCATGGCCGCATTAAATGATTTTCAGCACCCAAACATCCGATGTTATTTGCTGCCAGTTGTGGAAGTAATTTTAAATTCTGCTTCCCACTGGTGTTACAGGAGGAGAAGGGACAGTAGTAAGAGCCAGCAAGCCGCTATTGACGCTTAGTGCAGTCCCTCCCCTGACGTCCTCTGTTGTTCGATCTAGAGAAAGAGGATGATTGATTTTGACGCGGGTTATAATTCAGCCGGTAAGACTGAGGGTTTGATTCATATGAGGAATACCGTTGTTGCTGGTATCCTCCTCTGTACGTGGCATTACCTCTACCTCTGGCTCCACAGAAGGGGACCTTGTGGTACTGCAGATTCCCTAAGGATTTTGCGGTTTCCGTGTCTTAATGTCCTGGAGCCCATCATCAATATGTTTCCCAAAAAGCGCCTCCCCATCAAAGGGAAGATCCAAGATCTTGTTTTGGACCTCAGGACGAAACCATGTAGCCCGCAGCCAGCCTTGACGACGGACAGCAGCGCCCGCAATGGAGTGGAACGCAGCCGTTGCAATGTCCATTGCACAGTCAATGACTTCAGCAGATGTTCTCTCTCCCTCCTGAAGAATATTTTTCGCTTCTATTTTTGCATCCTCCAGCAATTGGTCCAGATAGGGGGACAGGTCGCACCACATCTGGCGATCATAGCGACCAAGTATCGCTAACGTGTTCGCAGCCCTGACCAACAGGCTGGACATGGAGGAAAACCTCTTGCCTGCATTATCGAGGCATCTGCCCTCTTTATCCGGAGGTATTGTGAAGGGAGCAGAAGGATTCCTGGACTTTCTTTGGGCAGCTTGAGAGATAATAGTCCAGTTTAGGCTGGCTGACCAAACAGGCCGGGCTATCGTCCGGAGCCTTATATTTCTTCTCAAGGCGAGGGAGTACCGGAATCACCGTGGTTGGACTCTGCATCACTTTCAACCCCTCATCCCAGACGTGACCAACGATAGGGATAGACCTATAGTCCAAAAGCATAGACTGCAAGTCTGCTAGTAGGGAAGGTGGCATAGAGACCATCTCCTGTTGATAGTCCTCCTGATAATCAGAGGGAGGATCATATTGCTGTTCCTCCACATATTCCCCATCAGAGTCCGTGTCCTGACACTTGACGTGTAATTGAGAAGGGCTATCTGCATAGCCATGCGGTCCATCATCCTCTTCAGATCCCTCTTCTTCGAGGAGTGCAGGAGGTAGAGGAGTCACCCTCCTGGGGGAAGTCATGTCAGGTGTAATCTGGTGTTTTCTAATAGAAATGGCAATTTTTTCCATCGTCGATGAGGTCGACGAGTCGTCGGCGAAGATATGGACGTCGACACAGCCGTCTTAGTCGTCGTTGTAGACGTGGCTGCCGTCGTCACCACGGTCAGACATCCTCGTCGACACCATCGTCAACAAACCCACCACAGGCATGGACGCCATCGACGAGGAAACCTGAAGCGGCAGTGCCGGGGACGAGGAAATCACCGTCGACGAGCCCGTCGCCGGGGCCAGACTTGAAGGAGAAGATTTCGACTGTACCTTTGACTATTTTGTCGATTGAGTCATTGACGTCTAGTGAGTTTTCTTCACAGATTTTACCTCAGAAGAAAGATGAGGGCTTTTTATAAGCTTTTGGAGCCACTGGAGAAGATGGAGGAACAGAGCTGGATTTCCTCTCAGATATCACTCCTGCTGACAGTCCTTCCCTCTCCTTTACACCTCGGTGAGGAGATTCCCCAGGACTACGCCCTTCAGACCTATGAGAGGTCTTTTTCAAGGCCTTACCAGGACGTTCTTCAGAAGGTGAAGGAGAAGCTCTACCCCTCTTTACAGACCTTCTGGAAGATGTAGCAGAGGATGGCTCATCACTGTCACTGGAGACTGGTACCTTCCTGGACTTAAGCTTCTGGAGCCAGGTCAAGAGACGCCCCTCACGGTCTCGCAAAGTCTTTGTAGAAAAAGTGCGGAATATTTTACAGTCTGCTGCCTTATGGTCTGGGTACAGACAGTAAATAAAATCCTTGTGCTTGTCCTCCACATATAATCTCTTCTTAGCACAAGTAGCACAGGCTTTAAAAAGGGCTTTCTTCTCCTTATCAGACATCTTGACATGAAGTCCAAGCAGATTTTGAAGAAAAACAGGCGAAAAAACTGTAGAAATAAGGTTAACCAGAAAAAACTGAGCAGAGCTCAGTGGAGACTCCCTTGCACAACGTGTGGCAGAAAATCTGAGGGTCTGAGGCTCTCTGGAAGGTTCTACAGGGTGAGGCTAATCGGATTGGATGTTCTTTTTATTTGGTCTCTTTTACAAAAAAGGAGGTGGATATGTTACAAATCTAGAATGGGCCTAAGCCTGGTTTCTTCTTTTGTAATAATTTCTATTGCTATTTTAAATATACCGGGGACTCCCATCTTGACGACGGGGAATGATTCAAGCATGGGAATCTTTTACGGTCTAGATTAAAAATGACAAATATTGACATTTCTATACATAAAATGTCTATTTAAATTCAGCTTCTGGGAATATTGTATCGCATGCGCATGTATCATGAATTTAGTAAATGGCGATATATGCATGTACAGTTGTATTGAATAGATACCAATTGATGTTATTTTACTAGTTATATATTTATTTTCTTAGATAAATACTCATCACTTAAAAAACTTTTTGAAAATTTGGAATTCTCAGTTGCTGGTTTGAATCATACAGATAATCAATTTGAACAGTCTCTTTACTGCTTTGAGAAGGTATGATGTCAACTATTTAATGAAAATCTATGGTGATATATGTTTAGATCAACGAATGAGTATTTAAATAGGGTGTAAATCCCATTAGAGTCTGTTCACCTTATCTAGCTATCTCTGAAATATATTTTTCAGTACACAGGTCCCTCTTTTTGAATCAGGAGACAATTATTGTTTGTCTATTATGAATGTTCATTATATTATAATTTATGTTATTAGACTTGTCGTCTTTTAAATGTTTTGAGTCTGTATTTGTATGTATGTTGATATTTTCTAAGTAAACTATATTTTATGTAGGTTTTCTCAATAGCCCTGAACAAGTCTCTTTTTAGAGACGAAACGCGTCGGCTATGATTCTTCATGTCTATGAGGCCTTGACTTCATGTTTATGAGAATATGCAATAAATAAAATAATTTTTTCAAAGAAAATCACATCGACGTTTTGGACATTCATATATTCATTGACTTTCTGGAATCGTGCTGAACCCTTTTTGCGTTTAAGCATGGGAATCTATGAACGTTCCAATACTGGAGTAAGTAACAATGACGCCCCCAGAGAAAGGGCCGCACTAACCCTTGAGTGGTTAGCACACTTGACTTTAACACCTAAACTGGTACAAACAAGGCAGCATGAGTTGCTGCCTGTAGCAAAGCACTGCTGGTTGAGATGCCTAAAAAATAGACAACTGGCCACCTTTAATGCCCGAACCTACTCTTCATGGAGGTCCTCCTGAATATCAGTGTTCAGGGAAGACTAGCAGAGTGGGCAAGACTGAGTGGACCAACTAGGCAACCTCTTTGTAGATGGAAGGATGCAATCTTTTAAGGAGTTTTAACCTGAATATAATATTCCAGCGAATCACTTCCTCTTCTCTGGATCTGTGATGGCGACGATACAGCAAAACGAGGGCGGGAGGAGGTAAACCCCACACGCACCAGAGCTGTAATTTATTATGCACAACCACAGCTAAATAGAAGGTTATAAAGGGGCTTTAGCAAGCCATAACGGAAGACATAACGGAAGACATAACCATGCCACTGCACACACAGACAAGTGGGTGGAGGATATTGGTGAACCCATTGGTGAAGCGCAGTGGGTGACAATATTGGAGAGAACACCGAAAGTATACTGAAATGTCAGGTTCAAACTAATTAATTTTTATTATGCACAAAGAGCATATCTGACACCTGGTAAAATTAACACTTTTTTGTACAGACATGACTGGCTGCCCCAGATGCGAGGCAGAGGGGGCTGGAATGTATCACATGAATTGAAGCGGTACGCCTCTCCAATCATACTGGGCGGGCATAGTGGACAATATCAATGATGTCACAGAGCGTAATATCACTAGAACTCGGAAAACCTGCTTACTGGGCCAGTTTCCACACTCAGCTAAGTATAATGTTACATTCAAATTCATTGACCTGGCTTTGTTGTTGGCAAAGCGCCGTATTGCATTGAATTGGCAGGAAAAAACAGCCCCACAGTGGCTAAGTGGCAAGCAGACCTAACCAAATGTGCAACATATGAAAGCATGAACCTACTTAGGGATGCTAAGATTGGACAGGAATCGTTAAAGGTGACAGGCGCTTGGAATGGACTATTATGAACACTACAGGCAGATGGAACTATATCAGCGCCTAACTCTCCTCACTGGTCACCCGAGCCCAGAACCTCAGGATGCCAGAACCGGTGACAAATATAACTAAGACTGTACAAAGGACTACACTTAACAATCCCAGTGAGTCGGACTTTGCCATAGCAGATAGTACGATCTTACCCTAATTGGTGGGATTCCTCCGGTGCTTACGAACGATTAAGGCCAGGGGTGCGCTTACACTACAGCACCGGTGTTATATGGGGCACCTGCAGGGCCAAAGGCGGGACGGGTAGTTCATGGACTGAGGAGGGTTCTATCGGTATTACTTTTGTTACGTTTATGGACAGAAAAGGCAATAATTTTTTTTTAATTTTTTTTTTTAACCAAAAGGCTTTAGGGTGGACAGTAAAGTTATCATCCTGGCTCAGCAAGAGGAACAGCTAGTTTGCATGGCTCACAAGCATGAATTGATGATGTAGTCTTCAGCACTGACCTAGAAGGCAAGAAACAGGGCCCCGAGTTGGCTGGTTAATGTACAGAACAATTTATTATGGAGTCCGTTTTGATTTCGGAGTCGAGAGCATGCACAACATTAGGAGACGCAAATGTATCAAAAGCATAGCTTTCAGGGCTCGAGCATGAATAAAATGGGAGTTGTATTCATTTCAGGGACTGAACACTGCACCAGTGCAGAACGTCGGGCGCATGTTTTCTTTGTGGTATGCAGATGCCTTTTTAGGTCTCGGCTAGCGAAGGCTGCGCTTGCGCAGTCTCGCTCACGAGATTTAATGACTTGGAGAAGAGGGGCTTGAACCCGCCCCTCTTCTCCCCTCTTCTCCATTGGCTGGCCTCTTGAATGCTGGCCAGCCATTGGAGAAGAGGTTTGTCTCTCCTAACAGGCCCCATCCTTTTCGGATTCGGGGGCGTGTTTGCTACTTTTCTAATTATCTCCTCCAGCCAATGGCAAGAGGAGAGAAAAGAAAAACACGCCCCCGAATTCGAAACCGCCGCTGCCTTTCTCCGAGGCATTTCTGCTTCGCCTCGGAGAAAGGCAGTGGTGTGCTTGTTTTCTGGTCAAACGTTTCCCTATCTGTGCGTTACTGCTTCCACCGTGAGCTGACTGAACAAGGTTTCTCAACGGTGACGCTTATTTACCCTGCAGGCTTGGGCAGGGCAGGTCACGTGACAAAAAAATATACAGTTAATAAAAACATTTTAATTTTTGTTCATCGAAATTTAGGTGGACCATGGCATTAGGTCTTGAAAAAAGGAGAGAAAGGTTTTTTAATTCATAAAAACATCAACCCTTCATGGTTTATCAATGAGAGGTATACGCCAGAAAGGAATGGTAGACACCGCCATTGTTATTTTCCATATAGTCTACTCGGCTGCTCGAGTAACATGCTTACTTTGTGTCCTACTTCTATGTCTCTCATCACGATGTTACTCCCTGAGCTCCATCAGTTTTTGTTGGGTCATGTGACAAGAGATTAGCAGCTCCAGTGGCTTCGATCTGTTCACCGAAAGGGAGGTGGTGGGAGGAAGTGGGAGGGCCGGGAAGATGGCGGCGCGCAGGAGCGTAAGTGTCAGGTGCGGAGCTCAGTGAGTGCCCAGGAGATTGTGCGCACGGGTGACATGGAGAGCGAAGAGGAGCAGCATACCACGACCCTGGTGTGCATGGGATTCGCCGACCCTGGTGCCATCCGGAAAGCATTGCGTTTGGCAAAAAATTATATCAATGAGGCGGTGGCGCTGCTCACAAACGAGCGGCCGGGCTTGGACTACGGCGGGTATGAGCCTATGGATAGCGGCGGTCCTCGCGTGGACAGTGGCGAGGGCAGCCTCCACCGGCCTATCATGAAGTAGTGGACAGTGAGGTAAGGAGAGTAAGCTTCATATTTTGCAATGAAAGCAGGAGGGGAAGCAGCTGACAGCAGAGGTAGAGAGAGACCACACCCGGCATGGGGCAGGGTACCCCATCTGAGAATCATGGTGTGTGCATCCACACCCAGTAACTAAGAGGACGCATGGGGTTCCCCAATGCCAGGAAAAAATAGTATAGCAGTAACATCCAGCCTGTATGCTACGAGCAATCAATGTCTTGTAGCATATATGATGCGCCTTGTGAATATCGCGGGATGTTAAGTGTAGTGAGAGGGGTTGCTCCGCTCGCTCTATATTTCCCATCCTTAGGGGGGGGGGGGGGGGAAAATCAGTGAACTTGAGCAGTAATGGGCTCTATTAGTAACTATCTACATTTGCACGTAATGAGACAGGCAACTTGATCAAGAGTATCCTACGATGAAAAAAACGGGAGCTACCCAGGTGGCATACACCCACAGGTTGGCGCACTCGGCGAGCAGTAGCTTACTTCCTATTGCCAAGTATACGCGTAGCAACACACGCAGCAGAAGCACCCTGAAATTCCCCCTATGTGGAGATGGCTGTAAACACACCTATTAATTGGTATCCATGGTGGCCCATTTAGTGAATTGCACCACGATAAATGCATACGATGAGCACTACAGTAGTAGCTCACAATCAGTTGGGGGATTCATCTAGATATTCTACCTTTAGTCCACTAACTGAGAAAATGTTTAGGGTGTCTATTATAATACTTGTCAGGCAAGGAGAAAATATAAGAATTTTGGGCGTGGGGATCAGTGCAAGGTAGGTCATTGCCAAGTATTTGTATGGGCCACGTGCTGCTATAGCCGCTTATTATTGTGCAAAGGATGAACAAACAGGAGGTATTGTGGAAGGTACAAAACTAAACGCGTCAATCAAAACGGGAGTTTGGCACGCACTCGCTTCTGGTGAATCGCTCTTAAATTGAATTAAAGGAATTCAAATACATTTAGCGTGCTACAGAGTATGAATGGCTGCTTACCTACGCGCCCCTCAGTAACTCAGTAAACCTCATTATGAAAAGCACTCCTCATTACCCACATGAGGAAATATGGTTTAATTATAGTTGTATTACAGTACAGTGTGTTTTAAAGCCATGTGAACTCGTGGAGACTAGCTGGATTGCTTCCGGCAGAGCCCCCCAGCCTGTCTGTACGCGCAGACACAGCCCATCTGCGGGGGAGTGCCTCTGGGGGCAGCCTGCGTCAGAGGGGGCAGGGACGCTATAAGCTGACACTTGGCTCGCGGCCTCCCACTCCACAGCCTCAGGCTATGCCTCTGACCCTGGCACGCAGTGTTCGCACGCCACTGTGTACCCCTAGATGCGGATTGCCAAGGCCCAGCAGCCCCAGCAAAGCAGATGCGGAGCTCAGTACACAGATGAGCACTGCCCGGCCGCCACTCACCTCACTGTCACACAGTCGCCTCTCACCTCACTGTCACACAGTCGCCTCTCACCTATCTGTCACACAGTCGCCTCTCACCTATCTGTCACACAGTCGCCTCTCACCTATCTGTCACACAGTCGCCTCTCACCTATCTGTCACACAGTCGCCTCTCACCTATCTATCACACAGTCGCCTCTCACCTCACTGTCACACAGTCGCCTCTCACCTCACTGTCACACAGTCGCCCCTCACCTATCTGACACACAGCCGCCACTCACCTCACTGTCACACAGTTGCCACTCACCTATTTGACACACAGCCGCCACTCACTTAACTGACACACGGCTATCATTCACCCCACTACTCCCGGCGGAGCATTCACCTCACAGCCAAGCAATCATCAATCACCTCACTGACACACAGTCCTTATTCTCCTTACTGCCATGTAGCCGCCGGTTACCGTACACCTCCACTCACCACACTGAGGGTGTGACTTAACAGCTAGAGCGGCCGACTTTGACCCTGGGAAACCAGGTTCGAGTCTGGTGGAGGCTCAAGCATCCTGTGATTCTGGGCAAATCACGTAATCCCAACTTGCCTGAAAAACATGAATGTGTACGTCTGTAATGCGCTCCGATGTCGAGTTAGTGCTATATAAAACAGAAACAACAAATATCTGTCCTACAACTATCTAAGCTCACTCCTTCGGAGCCACCACTGGCATCCCTGCCATGCAGCCCTCACTAACATCACTGCCCTAGTCTTTACTCATCTTACCACCACAGAGCCTTCACTCACCTTACCTGCACACATCCATTACTCATTTCACTGGCACGCCGTCGCAGACCTCACTCGCCCCACTTTGTATTGCAGTCACCACGCACCTCACTTACACACAGCCACCCCACCTCACCGCCATGCATTCAGAACTCACATCGTTGCCGAACAGCTACTACTCACCACAAACCATCACTCACCTCACTGCCACGCAGCTTTCTAATGTGGTTAAAGAGGGACGCTCAGAGCACAAGTACGCGATTGTTAGATTTTAGAATTTCCTATTGACAACTGCACATTTTAAAATATGAAAGATTGGAATTATATTTAAAAATAAAATATGTCCCAATACAACCAATTAAACTGTAAGACACCTCACGAAAATGAATCAAGTTGATTGTAATATTCTACTGTTAAAGGATACAAACATTCGCTACACATCTACTAGTTCCACATTTACAGACGTGACAGGGACAGTAAATATACTGGCTTAATTCCTTCTACAAAAGGCATGCTGCGTACAATAATAATCCATTAACTTGTTTTTCGCGCTGCTGTGGGGGTGCCGCCAGCCCTCCGGCTGCCTGTGTGAGCGGACCCGCCATGGAGCACGGGAGACTGCGAGGCGAGCAGGGGGACTGCTAAGACGAAGGGAACCAAAGACCGAGAGGTAAGGGGCCGCCGTAGCCTGCCCAATGTTCCCCTGCTCGAGCCATTAATTCAGCGTGGGGTCCGTTCCATCCTCACGCAGAGCATCCCTCAAGCTCCCTGAAGGGGCAAGCAGCGCTAGAAGGTCAGGAGGTGTCCGCAGCTTTCCTTGGGCACGCTGGCGCACAGCAGGACTGCCCTTGCCCGCTGCCTCCCCGGACTCCCACTCTTCTGGCATCTTTACTTTGTTTCCATCTGGTGCTGGAGTTGCCGGGGGGCTGTAGTTAATATCCGCTTGTAGCCCTGCGCTGAACTCTCGTGGCAGCATCGTGTGCACGCGCGCGCCCACCGTGTGTGTCTGCGTAGTGTAGCCTACGCATTGTCAACTCCAGGATAGGGAGTAAGTGTATTGTCATGTGTGTAGCAGCACACAGTCACTAGACATGTGTACCGCAATAATCTGCCCTGGGGTGTGTGTGTGCAATGTCATGAGAAATGTCATGAGCAATGCCAATAGCTCTAACTTTAACAATGCCGAGACCATTACATTGTAAATGCTTGTTAAATGATGTGTCTGGTCTGCGTCCATAGATGCATCCTGCTCCCGGTTACCGGCAAGAACCCCAGGGGAACTAGTCTGACAGCTCTTTGCTATAGCATCCAATACACGTATTCTGGCAGAGTAGTCCGACTTTACAGCAAAGGAGTCTGAGAATCTTAAAGTGGAAAAAGGTGTCCTCTGACCTGCCAATTGCTGGTGAGAAAAATGTGCATTTTTTTAAATTTGTTTACTGTTGCTGAAAAGAATCAGAGGAAATTGCGCGTTATTACCCACCATTATGGCATCCATGAAAGTCTGAATTGATCCCATAAAGAGTCTTTGAAAGAGGGGGCGTGGCTTAGCAGCCGACGGGCATGGACGCGTGAGCTAAGAGCTCCGCATCCCGCCCGGCTAAAATCCTGAACAGAGTGGTGCCCCCGGCGTTCCGGGGCTTCTGGAGGGCTCCCCCCGCCTGCCCTGGGCTTTTGGAGCGGATCGCTGGCCAGGTTTGCGGCGCCAGAGGCGGGAGCCGCAACTGCGACCGAGGTGGAGGCGGGTGGCTGCCGGCCATCTTGGGCGGCCTGTGAAGCGCCGGGCGGCCGCGGCCCACAGTACGTTGGTGGCCGGCCGGAAGTGCGAGGGCCCCGGCGGGCGCGACAGGAAGTGCTGATCGCCGGCGGGTGGAGGACGGAGTGAAGCGGTGGACGCCCACGGCGGGAGACTCGCAGCTGCAAGTCACGGACTGGTGCTGCCGCTGGGGGTTGCCCCCGAGGTGGAACGGCGTACCAGTGAGAGGAGCCGGGCCTGCGGCGCCGGTGAGGCTGCCTAGAGCGGGAGCGGCGGCGGCGGACGGCGGACCCTGTGCGGCTGAAAGGCGGGCGGGGCCACGGGAGTAGCGACTGGCCCTGCGAGCGGCATTGAGGCGCAGAGCTCTCTGACCCGGGGCTGTGGACCTCGGACCCGGCGGAGTGCACGGCCGCTGGTGTGCGGTGGGGGCGTGGAGTATCGTGGTGCCCCGAGGAGGACGGCAGGGACGCCCCGGCGAGGGACTTGACCGGCAGCGGAGCAGAGAGGGCCCCCACAACGGACGCAGGGCAAGCGGGGCCTGGGTGCTGCCAGCTGCCTCGTGAACGAGGCCTTGTGCCGGCCTGCAGGTACCGGGTGCGGGATCATGGGCAAGCCGCGTCCCAAGTTGGGAGGTGCCCCGGCGGACCCCGCGGGGGACACTGTCGCAGGCCGAGAGGTCGGACTGAATGCGGACGCGGCGGTGGGCCTCCAGCAGCGGCAGCCGGACCAAATCCTCCTGGCCATAGCAGACACGAAGTCGGCGTTGCGGGCGGACATTGCCCAGGTGTCCACTGACCTGGGGCTGCTTCGGGCGGATCACCGGAAGCTTGTGGATAGGGTCAAAACTGCGGAGGACAGGTTGGACTCGCTGGCCCCAGCCCAGAAGGTGACGGACTCCCAGGCGGCGGACCTCCTGCGGAGGGTAGTGGTCCTGGAAAAGAGGGCCGAGGACGCTGAAGGGCGTAACCGCCGCAACAACATCCGAGTGGTGGGTCTGCCAGAGAAAATTGAAGGGGGTGACATGTTGACCTTCCTGGAGACCTGGCTGCAGGAGGTGGTGGTGCCGGAGGGGCTCACGCGGTTCTACACCTTGGAGAGGGCGCATAGGGTGCCTGCTCGGCCCCCGGACCCGGGCCGTCCGCCCCGGCCGGTGGTGGCCCGCCTGCTGCACTACAGGGACCGAGACATCATTTTACAGAGGGCTCGGACGCAGGGCCCATTCCAGGTGCAGAATGTCCCGGTTTCCATTTACCCGGATTACCCCATGGAGGTCCAGCGCAGATGCTCCTCCTTTCAGGCTGTGAAGAAGGCACTGCGGGACGAGGGGCTGCAGTATTCCTTGTTGTTCCCGGCACGCCTCCGAGTGGTGCTGGATGGAGCGACGTCGTTCTTCACTGACCCCAAGGTGGCCTGGAGCTGGCTGGAGGCGACCAGAACCCGGGCGGCGGCGCACTCTGATGGAGGGAAGCCGATGGGGGCGCTGGCCAAGCCCCGCCGTAGCAGACGCAACAAGGCACGACAGGCGGGGGTCCGGTCGCCTGGTGCCTCCCAGACGGTGCTGGAGCGGTGGGCTGCTCTGCAGGCGGTCTCGGAGAACTCCGGGGCGGTGGCCTCCCAGCTCAGCGAGGCATCGGGCTCCCGGAGGGGCACTGAGGACTCCCATTCTGATGGTGCTGAAGAGGAGGCGGAGGAGTTACCTGATGTTACTCCTGGGACTGCTGATGAGTTGCTGGACGCTTGAAGGTTTGGAGGGCTACTGGACCTCGGCTGGGAGGGCGCAGCTAGTGGGGAGCTGCGGGACATTGAGAGAGAGGCCTGGCGGGGTCCTGCGGGGTTGAGGGGCAGACTGCTCTGGGATGGTGCTTTGTGGCTGGCCGTGAGGAGCGTGCGGAGGGGAGGGTGGGGGGGCCTGAATGGAGCGGAGCGCTGGGGAACGACCGGCTGTGACTGGGCAAGGATGCTTGGATAAGGACTGTAGTTAAGCCCGTCTGGCGGCGAGCCACCACCTCAACCTCACGGACGAAGTGAGACTCTGGTGGCTACCAGAGGGTTTGGTTGCAGTTGGGGGTAGTATTTGGATGGGTACCTGCAGTTTAGCGCCTGTTCTGGGGAGGGGAGGGAGCTCGGGGAGTTGGGTAGTTATACGGTTTTTGGGGTTTGTCAGTGTGCCTCGGGGGTCCCGTCATGGGCGGTTGGTTCAACGATGGAATGGGGAACCCCCCTGAACTGCGATTTATGACTTGGAATATGAGAGGGCTCACCTCGATGGTGAAGCGGCATAAAGTCCATGCGTACTTAGTGCGGAGAGGGGTACAGGTAGCATTCCTTCAGGAAACCCATTTGGACAAAGAAGAGGGGAAGGCGCTGCGTAGACGCTGGAGGGGCCAACTGTATTACACGACATTCTCAAAGTTTGCTCGGGGTGCCCTGATCTGGGTGAGGGCGGGGGTCCCTTTTCAGCATCTCAGGACGTTAGTGGATCCGGAGGGCAGGTTTGTGGCGGTGCAGGGGCGGCTGGATGGTAGGGATATAGCGTTGTGTAGTGTGTATGCCCCCAATGTTGACCGGGCCGCTTTCTTTTCCAGATTATCGGGTCAACTGGCAGAGTATTTGACGGGGGCGGTGATATTGGGGGGGGATTTCAACTCAGTGTTGGATGTAGAGTTGGACAGGTCTCATCCGCCCCTTGCACAGTCGGCGGTTTCCTGGGTGGCCAAAGGTAGGCGGGTCTGGCAAGATACTTGGGGCTTGGTGGACACGTGGCGTACCCATCACCCGCATGACAGGGACTACTCCTTCTATTCGGCTCCTCATGAGCTGCACGTCCGATTAGATAGCATATTGTGCTCACCGGATGTTCAACCTTTGATGCGACATAGTGAATATTTAGCCAGGACCATATCGGACCATAACCCATGCGTGGGGATGCTGCGATGGTCTAGGCAGCGGCAGGCGATCCCTACGTGGCGCCTTAACCCCTTGCTGCTTGAGGACCTGGTGTTCAAGGCGGATATTAGCGATTGTATAACGCAGTATTTCGGGCAGAATGCAGGGACGGCAACGACCCGAGCGGCGGAGTGGGATGCGTTTAAGGCGGTCATCCGGGGGGCTTGCATATCCTCCACCACCGGGGTACGGAGGGCCTTGTTAAAAGAGGTGGACGGAGCGGAGACTCGGCTGCGGGAAGCGGAGCGGGAGTTTCAAGACGGGGACGGCGAGGTGGCTGGGGTTGTGGAGGCGCGAGAACGCGTGGCGGTCTCCATGGAGCAGCTTCGTTGTCACGATCACAGAACTTATCTGGTCCGAGCACATGCGGACAGGGATAAGGTGGGTTCCCTTCTGGCATGGTTGGCGAACCCGGCGGCGTGCGGTGACCCTATACTCCTACTGGTGGAGGAGGGGGGGTCCCGGTTTATTCCCAGGTGGGGATCAATATGCGGTTCGCCAGCTACTATGCTGGGTTATATGATAGTACAATGGCGCAGGAACCCGAGGGCCTTGCTGATTTTCTGTTGGCAGCCCGCCTACCTCGACTGGACTCGGACGCTGGAAAGGACCTTGGGGGCCCGATTTCGCTGAGCGAAATCCGAACGGCAATTAGACATATGGCTCGTCGTAAGACCCCGGGGGCGGATGGCTTGCCTGTTGAGTTTTATGCGGCCTACGGGGAGCTGTTGGCGCAACAGCTGCAGACCCTGTATAGCAAGGCATGGGAGTTTGGACAGTTGCCCGCCTCTGCTCGGGAGGCGATCGTGATACCCTTGCTGAAACCCGGTGGCGAGGCGGGTGCACGCACAGCCTACCGCCCGCTTTCTATGCTAACGGTGGACTACAAGATCCTGAGTAGAATCTTGGCGTCACGCCTTTTGACCCACATGACCGCCTTGATCCACCCGATCAGGCGGGCTTCATTCCTCAGCGCAGCACAGCCACCTCCATTCGACGGTTGCTGCGAGTGATGGAGCTGGACCGGGACGAATACCCGGAGGCCTGCACACTGTCGGTCGACCTAGAAAAGGCCTTCGATAGTGTGGAGTGGCCGTATTTGTGTCGAGTGTTACGGGCATTCGGCTTAGGGGAGGACTTTGTCCGTTGGACCACCTTGTTGTATAGTGGGGCCACGGCCCGGGTGAAAACGGGGACTACTATCTCGGCTTCCAACCATGTGCGGAGGGGAACGAGGCAGGGCTGTTCCCTGTCCCCATTTTTGTTTGCGCTGGCAGTTGAACCGCTGGCCGCTCACGCCCGACAGGGGGGTGCTTATTCCGGAGTCTCCCTGAGGGGGGACGCCCACTACATCTCCCTCTATGCGGATGACCTGCTGTTGTTTTTGAGGGACGCGAGTGATGCGTTACGGGGCGCGACTGCGCTGTTGAAGGAGTTCGGCCGCATGTCCGGCCTGAAGGTCAATTGGGGTAAGACGTGTCTGTTCCCATTGTCGCAGGGCGGCGGGACACCGCGGACGGCGGGACATATCCGATGGGAGAGCAGCTGCTTGCGCTACCTGGGGGTTAACATTTATCATACCCAGGCAGATTTGTTGGAGGGGAATGTCGGCAGGGCGCTTCGGGGACTACAGGGTAGTATGGGATTTTGGAGTACACTCCCGCTCTCGTGTGCCGGGAGGGTGGCATTGCTGAAAATGGTAGCGCTGCCACGCCTTTATTTTTTCCGCACACTTCCTATATGGATCCCGGCGTCATATTTTGCGTGCTTACGGGCTCTTTCGACGGGGTTCATTTGGGGGTCGGGACGGCGACGGGTGGCGCTGGCCACGTTGCGGAGGCCACGAGCGGAGGGGGGCTTGGCAGCCCCCGACTTTGAATGGTACTATCTGGCGGCGCAGCTCCAGTGGCTCACACAGGCGGTGGCCCGGGAGTATCGAGGCCCTGAGGGCCCACGAGACAGGTTGATCCCACGGCATGTGCTGGCCTTCATTGTTCTCCAGCAGCGACTAGATCAGACTCAGCTGACCCTGGAGGAACGCACCCTCCGGCAGTGCTGGAATAGGTGCCAGAGGCGGGCAGCTATAGTCCGCCCATATGCTCCGGAAATCCCCCTTGGGATGTGTACAGCACTCCCGCATGGGGGAGATTGGTTGGGGCTAGCGATTTGGGAGGAGCTGGGGGTACAGATGGTAGGGGACCTTTACCGGGACGGTGCGTTATTATCTTTCCAGGAATTGCTGGACGCCTATGGGCTCCCGCAGGGGGATTTTCTGCTCCATGCGGCTTTGGTGGCGAGCATTCAGAAGCATTGGAACATGGGGCTGTCGGAGCCCCCGACTGCGGCGGGTTGTCAGTATGTTGTAATGGCAGCAGGGACGGCCAAAGCCATCACATGCCTATACCGCAGATTATCGACGGAGGGTTTGCAACCTCTAGCCGCCCTGCGAGAAAAGTGGGAAAGGGACCTCGGGAAAACGATACCGGAAACCACATGGTCTACGCTAGTGCGGAGGGCCTGGAAGGGGACTCGGAACGCATGATTCCAGCTCGTTCAGTTTTTCACATTACATAGGGCATATATGACGCCGGCCAAAATCCAACAATACTTTGGTGGAGCGCAATCTCCGTGCCCTCGATGTGGGGGAGAGGGGGTAGATTTTCGCCACATGTTTTGAGCCTGTCCACAGTTAAGCGATTATTGGGCTGAGGTAGTGGATTGCCTGAATCAGGTGACAGACCGCTCTCTCACTCCGGAGATGGGGACATGCTTGTTACTATGGTTTCCCCACACCCGCCGCACGAAGGTCACTAGCAAGTTCTACGACCTGGGGCTAATATTAGCTAAGAGAGAATTGACCCTGCACTGGAAATCCAGGGGGGGGCCTAGCTATGTGCGGTGGAGGGCAGCACTAGTGAGATGGGCGGGGGCGGAGGGTACACTCCGGGTGCAGATGGCTCTGAGGGGTGACGATGAGAAAGCATTAGCGACTGCAAGGGCATGGGAAGCGTTAGTAGTGGAGCTCCAGGGGCTGATGTCTGAGGTAGAGGAAGAAGGGAGCGCTTCAGATCGGCAAGAGGCGAGGGGACCTGGAGATTGAGTTGGGAAGGGGATGGGGGCGGCCCCCAGACGCATACCAGAGGCCTGGACACGAGGGACGATTTGCTTACATAGAGAGGAGGTGAGCGACTGCAATTGAACTCCAGGATCGGGGGGGCACATCAAGGGTGAAATGAAGGACAGGGGCGCACTGACACAGGGGGGGGACGAGTTGGGATCGGGAGGAGGGCTACTTTTGTGGGACATGGGAGCCAGTGATGTAATGTACAGTTGTTGTTGATTTGGAAACTAATAAAAAAATGTTTCAACAAAAAAAAATAAAGAGTCTTTGAAAAGCACAAACGTTTCCTACTCACCGCATTTATCAGACAGTGGCAGCTGAAAATGAGTCTGAAGTCAGATAAAGATAATTTAGAGTCACCTCGATGGAATGCAGACTGGCTTCAAGAACAAAACCATCTTGGTCGAGATACAACTATTTGAGTAAAATAAATGTGTGGCCCCAAAGCAGCAATTTGTCTTTGTTTCGCAGAAAGGTAACTCGTGTAGGTCCTTATCAGTACTAACCGCACGAATATATCCCAACATTACAACCCCCTAGTACTCACAGGCCGGGGGGGGGGGGAAGGGGAGTTTACAGTATTAAGTTCGCTTGCATCCAACAATGAGGGAACCAAAAATATTTCAAAGATGGGTGAAACTAGTAGTTGGAAAGGCATAAACAACATGGATGACCACTTGCCCATTCCCCCAAATGCAAGCAGTAGTAATTAAAGATGTGCTTTTGGTCGACTTCCCCAATATAGACCACTTAGGCTTCAGCTACCATAAAATCTGGTTTCTAAAATTATTAAAGAGTCGTCAAGATTTAGGCTCCACACTTCAAACTTGAAATGACCGTTGTAATAGTGACTTGAATTGATTATTCCAGATGAAAACAGGTCATCCGGACTACAGATTGGATGCCCATAACCTTGGAACGTGTCAGAAAGACTTGCTACTAATATAGCACACTCAGCCCAAACCCAGCCTTGAGGTAGGCTACATGCCTATCAACTTGTCCTGGGCGGTGAACTCAGCTCAGTTTGTGGAGTTTCTTGCACTCTGCAGAGCTCGGAGTGCAGAAAACTCTGCTTCGCGATGTGCAGTGGAGTTTTTTCCCCGCTCGCGAACGGGAAGTTCGCGATCGCGAGTGGTAAGTTTGCGCGCTCAAGCAGAATTTCTACCCGAGCGGCAGAAATACCAGCACAAACTGCCGTTCGCACTGCACTCCGCCACTCTGGGAACTTCGCAGAGTTTTTTGTAACATTGCGGAGTTCCGTGTAGCAAAACTAAGCAAACGGAGCCCAGGCCTACCATCAATGTGCCTTTTTGAAAAATGTATAAACAATGCTGGTACTGCATAGCAGACATGGTCCAGGTCTGAGGAATAAGATGTGAGGAACTAGTTACTTAACGTCGGTAACGCCTTATCTGGCAGAGACTATCTTGCTGCAGATTCTTTACCTTTTGAATTACCCCCAGGCTTCAGACTGGATCTGGAATCTTCTCTAGCAATACCCCTACGCAACAGGACATGGCGTTGTTCTGTGCTGTTATCGACATGTACGGTGCCCATATAGATGCCACCCCAGTGCGCTGACCTCCATTTCCAGGAGCAGAGAGCCACAAGGAACACAGACTACTGCTGTGGAAAACAAGGGCCCTGAAAGGGGATCAGCCCTGTCCATAGAAATCTGTTCGCAGAGAGGGGAGGATGAGTGGGACAGATAGGAATCCACAGCTAGAAAAAGTCTTTACCAAATAAAGTGTTACTGAAGGTAAGTAGCTTGTTTATCTGATTAGACTTGTAGCTGCAGATTCCTTTCCTTTTGAATAGCTATTGAAGCAATACCTACCCAGAGGTGGGTCTGCTGACGAATTTCATTCGAGAAAGTCCTGCAGGATCGAACGGGCCAAGAGCCCATCCCAATGGACCAGACAGTAGCATTTGTGAAACTGTGCAAGGAAGCCCATATTGCTGCCTGGAAGATATCCAGGACCGGAACTCTGCATGCTAAAGCAGTGCTGGCAGCCTTAAATCTGATGGAATGAGCACGCAAGCCCTCAGGGGATTGTTTTTTGGCCAAAGGATAACAGGCCTTGATATATAGCACGATAAACCAGTAGATGGTCAGTTTCTACACAGCTTTTCCCTTCTCTGACCTAACCCACGAATAGTTGGTAGTCCACCCGGAACTTTTGTGGGGTCAAGGTACAACAACAACTCACTTTTTGGGTCCAGTTGGTAAAGTCACTACTCTTTTTTATTGGGATGTGGCTGCACATAAATAGGCAGTGATGTTTTGGCTTACGTGAAAGGGAGTGACCACTTTCAGTAGAAAGGAAGCTCTTGCATGAAGCACTGGTTTGTCTAGGTCAATGTTTTAGTTCGGAGGCTTGGATGACAAAGCCTGAAGCCTTTTGTCCCTCCGTGCTGATGTGATAGCCATAGGAAAGGTTGTCTTGATGGTAAGGAGCCTCAGAGCACTATTGTGCCAAAGCTCAAAAGGAGCATATAAGGAAAGTGAGGACAAGACTGAATTCCAAGTGAGACATATTGAAAGGAAAAGGTGTGAACAAATGTTGCAAATCATTCAAACATCTATTTACTATAGGGGGTTTGAGGAGGGAAGGCTGGTCAGGCAACTGCAAAAAAGCTAAAATAGCAGAAAGACAGAAAGAATGAGTAGATTAACCTGAGAAAGGGGGGCTGAAAGGAGATTGATCTGTCTTTCAGTACACCATGCCAGAAATTTTCACCAATAGCAGGCGTATGCCGTCTTGGTGGAGGGACGCCTGGCTGCCAAGATAATGTAGCAGACTTCGTGAGGAAATTCTGAAAGCCATCAAGTGTCACCGCTCAATCTCCAAACAAGGACCTGAAGTGGACAGGTTTGGGTGGAGGACCCTCCCCTGCTGTTGCGACAGAAGAACCTCCCGAAGGGGCAGCCTGATTGGAGGACTGATGGCCGTGCTTAACAGCTCAGTATACCAGACTCTGTGCCCAGTTCGGAGCCACAAGAATGACTCGAGCCCAGTCATTCCTAATCTTGAGAACTCTGGGCAGGAGTGGTATGGGCAAAAAGGCGAACAGGAGGCTTGAGCTCCACTCGAGACGAAGAGTCTCTCGGAGTGAGAGCAGCCTAGGAAACTTCAGGGCACAGAACTACTGACACTGCACATTCTTGTCTGTGGAGAACAGTTCTAACCAAGGCTCTCCTCACTGCTTAAAGATCTTGCACCACCTCTGGATGGAATGCGCTTAACGATCCGCCAGGCATCTTCGACTTTCAAAAACTAAGAGGTAGCTCTATACAGATCTGCGCAGAAAGAAAAGACTGATGTCAGCACGCTGGGGTGGTGCCTATATAGGCACCGCGCATGTCGCTTCTAGGGTGGACAACGCCATGCAGAGCCGAACTGCACCACCTACCGGTGCACAGGGGTACTTGCTTGAGAAACATTTCCGGATCCAGTGTGATGCCTGGAAATAATTCAAAAGGTAATTAATCTGCAGCTAGAAATCTCTATCAGATAGCCAAGGTAAAGAAAAAATATCTGGGGATGCCCAGCTGATCCACAACTAACCAGCAAAATTCTGTGAAAATCTGAAAATCAGTTAATCATTAAATAAGCTGAACTCTCCAATGATCAAGGAAGGAGTGGACCTTGGGACCGATGTAACAAAATAGGAATGGTTCCCCATTTTTGTTTAAAAAAAAAAAAAAAAAAAAAAAAAAACACATTTAATTGCAAGCTAATGTTATAGCTATACAGGCTGATTAATACCAGTTTTGCCAGTGGTCAGAAAAATACTATTAATGTTAATTGGTGAGAAAAGTGACTTTTTTTAATGATTGACATTACAGTTAAAATAGTTATGCCTGAAAAGTGATGTGGCACAGTTAGTGGAAAATGGCTTGGGGCTCTTTGGGCGATAGTAGGACATTTGATGGTTGAAACCAAAGCTTGTTGGCTAAATGTCTGCCCTCTCTCCCTCTTACCTTTTCTTGCGAAGGTAATGGAGAGAAAGGTTAATGGCAATATAACAAAGTTCTTGGAAGATAACCATATCTTGGACACCTCCCAAAATGAATTTAGGCCTGTGCACAGCAAGGAGTCCGCGCTTCCTGCGGTTAACGAGCAACTCCATAGTGCCTTAGACAAAGGCAGATCCTCAGCCCTGATTCTGCTATACTGTAGAGCTACATTTGACACTGTGTCCATAAACTCCTTCTCCATCTAATACAGGGCATTGGCATAAGTGGGGCAGCACGGTTCTGGTTCGCCTCTTTTCTATTGGAGCGCTCCTTTAAGGTCACCCTCCACCCACCCCCCCCCCCCCTTCCACAACTCCCAACTCCAGGAAAGTCCAGAGGTTCCACATGGGCGAAGGGACATTGGTGTTCAATCTGAATCTTCTCCCATGACGAATCTAGGCACCCACCCACAGGTAAACCCTCATGTACCCTTAGGAAAGGGCTGGGACGATTCAAGGGCCCCTCCCAGAGAAGGAGCAGGACAGTGGGAAGAACACTCCCATGTCCTTTGTCCCGTTTCACACCAGAGCGGTTTGAACTGGAGTATACATGGAGGGCACCAAAAGTGCCCTTCAAGCAGTCTCAGTGGCGCTGGCAAGCGCCACTCCCCCCCCCCCCTCCCTCACCCCCACCCTGTCCCAGTACATCAAACCCGGTCTGGGAGGTGGTCACACCTCCCTGTGACAGGATATCTATTGTTCTGCCTTCCCCTGCTTAAGCTTGGCTCAGCAGCAGGAGGGCAGAATCGTGTCTGTGTGACAGGAGCCCTAGCTTACTGTCCGGTTCTAGAACACTGCTACCGGGAGCACTGAGGGCCTCCCGGAGGAGCTTCACAGTGCATGGAATCATACCATCCACTCCATTTACGATGTGCGAGTAGAATTTCACCATATTTGATACCAAACAGGACAGGGTTCGTTACAGCCATTTAGAGATGGCCATTGTGTAATGAAGCAAGGCCACTCAATATGTCGTAATGGCTGATGCACTTACAACCTGGGAGAATGGACTCCGAAGGTTGTAGGGGTGCCCCACTCATGCAGGGGCACCATCACACTTAGAACCAAGCACCCTGCCTTCAGGATTGAAAGGACTGCGTTAGGGGTGACTAACAGGTTTTAAGTGCAGTGACCTCAGATATAAGAAAACGTATTTGTCATAAGTGGTGCTAGCACTAGCTTACGCAGGCTGCAATGGCAGGCATTTTAGTCACAATTTGAGTGGTCGCTCATGGGTGGCATAATACATGCTTCAGCCCATGGAAGACACCTGGTGTACCTATGCCCTGGGTACCTTAGTACCATGTACTAGAGACTTATCCGGGTAAACCAGTAGCCAATCTGGAGTGTACCCAAGTACGCACCATGTCCAATTTAGAGGAAGGAAGTGTAGGAAGGTGGAATCTGACTGCATGGTTACCCCCACTTTTTTCCTGGTGTTTTGCTGGTTTTCGACTTGGTCTGACTGGGATCCTGCTAATCAGGAACCCAGTCTATCTCCTTTCTCCCTAAATTGGTTATGCATGTACTTTAGGTACACTCCAGAGTGGATTCTGGGGTACCCTTATCAGTCCCTAGTATATGGTATAATATGTACCCAGGGCATAGGTACCCCAGAGGCCTCCTAGGGGCTGCAGCATGTATCATGCCACCCCTGGGAGACCATTCAAAATGACACCAAAAGTCTGCTACAGCAGCCTGTGTAAGGTGGTTCATGCACCCCTTACTTAGATATAGGTTCGCTATACCTACTCCATATCACTGCACATATAAACCTATCAGTCACCCCTATAGCAGGCCTTATCAATCCTGAAGGCAGGGTGCTGGGTTTTATAGGAGAGGGTGCACCTGCACGAGTAGCGCCCCTCTGCAGCCTTCGGAACATATATTCGAGTGGTTTGTGATGCAGCCAACCATATAGACCCAAGTGCATTATAACCTCGCGGTAAATGCTAACTTTAAAACGGCTGCATGGAAACATGTTGTGTTTGGTATCAAACACCTTGGAACAACCACTACAAAAGGGGAACCCCTAAACGGATAGAGGTAAAGCAGCAGGGGATAAATCAGAAATAAACAAGAAGAGGTCTGCTGTACCTGTGTAATTTGACAAGACGCAATTAAGTCAATTTCTAAGGTGAACCACTCTTGCTGGACCAAACATGCAAATAGTCACACAAATCATTCAAACAATCTCACTCTCACTCTTCCCCCTTTTTTTTTTTGGTCACCAATTATCATCAATAGGATATTTATTTTCATCACTGACAGGGATAAAAACCAAATATGCCAGTTACTTTGGGCCTCTGAATCATTACTTTCCAGATTTTAGGATGTATGTTTAGTGTGTTTCCATGGTCTGTATGAGTCTAGTGAGAGTGAGAATGTTTGAATGATTTGCGTCTTAGATTGTCCATGGGAATTATTGACCCATAGGATCTCAATGTCCTCTTCCAGTTGAGTGGTTGTTAACATACGATTCATACATTTATGATTTGTTTCTAATTATCTTGAAAATAATAAAAATAATAAAAATGTGGTAACCTGATTTGTGTCACTATTTGCATGTTTGGTCCAGCAAGAGTGGTTCACCTTCGAAATTGACTTAATTGCGTCTTGTCAAATTACACAGGTAGCGCAGACCTCTTCTTGTTTATATCAAACACCTTGGAATCATACCTCCACACCAGTGACCGGTGTGGGAGGTATGATTTCACCCTCCTAGAGGGAGAAATATGACAACACCGGTACATCCGGTACCAGCTTTCTCGACCCTGGCATCCCAAAATGGATGCTGCCAGCCACAGACACAAGTCTGCCCTCCTGCTGCTGGACGAAACTCCGACAGGGGAAGGCTTGACAATAGGTTTCCTGTCACAGGGAGGTGTGACCAGCTCCCAGACAGGCTTTAGTGTATTGGGTTTGGGTGGGTGCACTCAGAGCTGTGATGTCTGCACTAGGGACACATTTGGTGTCCCTGTGCATAGTTCAGCTCAAACCGGTTGCAGGAGCCATTTTCTCCTGCTCTGGGGCAAAACTGGAAAAAGGAAGTGGGTGGAGCCACCCCTCTGTCCTGACCCTCCCATAGGTGGGTCCCCAGAGTTTGTCCCACCCCTTCCTTGGGTATAAAGTAGGAATGCCTGAATACAGGACTTTAGATTTTACCTGGACTAAACTCTGCTACAGAAACCAAGTACTTCGACGATCTGCAGGATGCTGGATGACTGACGAATCTCCCTTGGAGTAAAGGAGTTACTCCCCTGCAAGGCAGGCACCTGAAACGCATCTGACCGGTTTGCATCTCCGAAAGCTCCTGAGGACTCCAAAGATTTCTGCAAAACAGGAGGTGGGTTCCCAAGGTCTCGGAGCTCTCAGCAATTCTGAGGCCCGTATCCCTTGTGGGGACCGTGCAACTCGAACCCCTGTGCACCGCGTACATTTACAGCAGCATATGCTTTTTGGCGACCCCCTGGGCTGTGCTTTGGGCTACTTTTAGTCCTGACCCGAGCAGTATTTCCACTAAAGATTTCCGGCCTACACTCCACGAGTGTTCCATGGGCTGGTATTTTGTGATTCAGCTCGAGGTCCCTTCGCAATCCCTGGTCCGTCGACCTGTGAAGGTAACTGACTTTCCGTGGGCTTTTCTGGTTGCTCCAGACGTGCCCAGACTCTCCATAGCTTGGAGAGTCCCCAGGACCTTGCTGGCCCTCTCCAAAGCAGCTTCCCTCTGTTCGCATGGGTTGAAGTTGCCAAGGCTTGTTGGTGTTAAATCCGGACACTGACAACCCCCCCCGCCTCCCCCAGCACTTGACATCCTTTGTGGGACAGCTAATCTCCGGACTTTGGTCATCGTCGACGTCTCCTGGTCCCCGTAGCAGCAGAGTCAAGATTCACCTCTTCTCACCTGACACACCGACATCGGTGGGCATTCATCTATCGTGCCCCTGGTCACTGTGAAGTGACCCAGACTGTCCCCTCTGCTTTCAGGTTCTTCTCAGCTCCGATTCAGGCTTGGATCACACCGGACACTTCTCATCTTCCCAGCAGCAGCACTTCTTCGCATCACGCCATTGAAATCAACAAGCGTTTGACACCACTACACCCGTCTCCTCTGGGATAGGTAACACGGGTACTTCTGTACACTCAAGGGTCCTGGCCTTAGAACCTTCAATGTTCCAAAGGGTTTGCTTGAAGTCCTCTCCTAAGTGTTCTTAATCTTTAAAATTCCAACCGCGACTTTCCCATAGAGCTGTACGAGCTCGTGCCTGTGTTCTCACACTGCACCCATCCTCCATGGGTCCCCTGTGGCACTACTTTGGGTGGTTCCTTGGGTTCCCAGCGATTCTACGTGCTCTAGGCACTGTCTAGTCAAGTTGTGGTTGTTATACCCCTTTCTTAGTATATGGTTCGGTCTACCCCCTGGAGCCCGCTATGTATTGTGCTATTTACTGTCGTTCTAGTGCTTTAATATTGTGTGTCTTGTTCACTAATCTCGTAAAGAGGTTAGCAGATTGTTTAGTAATAAATACATATATTTTACATATTCCTTGTGTGGTTCTCCTTTCATTTGGTCATTCAGGAGGTTATAATCTGGTAAACCAAGCTGCTTTACATACCTTCGAGGCTTCGACTGAAGGCTGCTCTCCATAGCTACCACTAGGATAGCTTTCAATAAAGTTTGTCTTTAATTTAATCATCAATAAGGGTCGTTTGGACTGGTGCAAGGTGCCCACTTTAACTAGTGGACAGCATATACCAGGCCAACTTCTCACAGGAAGCACAGAGACTGGGGTCCTGGTAAGCAGGATCCCAGTCAGACTAGTCAGATAAACAAGACAAGTGTGGGTGACCATGAAAGCAGATCCAGCTTTCCTACACTTGTTTTTACTGTAAACAAACTCACTCGAACACAATCAAGTCTGTTATTACGTAAAACAGTTATATATCATCTGCGAACACAAACTGCAGACTAAGGATCGCAATAATTTTGCCATGAGGAACAGTATAACCCTTAAATGGCAATGGGGAACACCACATCTTTATTGGGGGTTGAGCTAACTTGACCTAGGAGAACCAGTTCAAATAAATCGGTTACCCAACTACCATGTATCCAAAGCACTTTTTGTACAGATGTGAAACTTTAATCTACACACTGCATAGCACTACCACCACATACAAATATACATGTATATAATAACATAAATATGCAGCCTAACATATCCAATAGGACAACATGCCAAAATTATACAGGTTTTTCTTGCATAAAAAGCAGTATTACATATAAATACTGTAATAGAAAACATACACTGAAAAAGTGTCATACAAGAAAACCTTTATTTTTATAAAGAAAACAGGTAATACAAGGCATTTGGCCTAAAGGCTGCATAGGTGAATAAAAATCACAGTAAAGTAAAAAACTGGCACCTCACCTTTAAGGCTTCCAAGAACCTGGACACCGTGCCTTTAAGACCTCCAGGAGCCCCTCTGTTCCCATCATGCACCACAGGTGACAGGTCAGTTCTTTTTTTTACGGTGTACTACCTTGTAACAACCTGATAAACATATGCAATCACTACTAAACATACTAAAAATGCTCGTCTGGGGAGGAGGGCGGGTGCTTATGACTGAGGAGTATAACCCTGGAAGAGAACTAGGATCACAGGTAAGTAACTAATCTTCCAGGGGATACTCATCAATAGTCATAAGCACTGAATAGAGTAGCAAGCCCATATCCACTACCTCGCGGACTAGCAAATAGCATAGAGAAATACATGACCAAGCATCTTAAAGTGACATCAAGCAACCCAATTCCTCAGAGAGGTTTCCCCAACTTGGGCATCCGCCTGAGAATCAGAGTCCAAGCAGTAATGGCGGGTGAAAGTATGAACTGAGCGCCAAGTAGCTGCTTTATAAATTTCTGATATAGGCACATTTCTTAGAAGGGCCGTGGTAGAAGCCTTCCCCCTGGTGGAATGGGCTTTGGGTTTGCCCTGAAGAACCTTATTGGCTAGTTGATAGGCCAAGGATATGCACAAAACAATCCATCTAGAGATGGACCTCTTAGAGGCTTCTGAACCGGTTTTTATGACACCATAGTTAACAAACAGGTCCGTGTGTCTCTAGGACTTCGTTTTGTCAAGATAGAATTTGAAAACCCTCTTGAGGTCCAAAGAATGGAGAGACCTCTGGTGGAGTAGAGGGATTGGGAAAAAAAATTAGGGGAGAGTGATCGCCTGATGTGGATATCAGAGACCACCTTTGGAAGAAAACTCGAATGTGTTCTTACCACCCTGTTAGCGTGGAAGCCAGTATATGGCTCTCTACAACATAATGCCTGGATCTCACTAACCCTGCAGGCAGAAGTGATGGCGACTAAAAAGGCCGTTTTCCATGATAAATGCTGCAGAGAGGCTTTGTGAATAGGTTCAAAAGGAGCATCCATAAGTTTTGTAAGGACTATGATGAGCTCCCAAGGAGGAGATGGAGATCTCACGGGGGGGGGGGGGGGGGGGGGTAGGGGTAAACCTTTCTAAGACCCTCAAGGAAAACTTTCACCACTGGCATTTTGAAAAAGGAGGATGGAGATGCAGATTTCCTGTATGCATTGATAGCAGCTAGGTGCACCTTAATCAAAGAGAACTGCAAACCAGACTTGGCTAAATGTAGTACATATGGCAACAGTGCCTGCTCCTGACCCTTGACCGGATCAGGAGCATTGTCCCTGCACCACAGGTAAAACCATAGGATTTTCTAGTGGAGGGTCTCTTGGCTTCTTTCAGGATTGACATACAATCTGCTGGTAAGTCTAGGTGTCCATACTGAATGACCTCAGGAGCCATGCTGTCAATCTGAGGGAGGAGAGATTGGATGAAACACTCTTCCCCTCGTTCTTGGACAACAGATCCGGGCGGCAAGGCAACCTGCGGTGTGGCACCTCGGACAACTGCAGAAGGTCCGGATACCACCACTGGCGCGGCCACTCCACAGCCATCAGGATCATTCTGGTGTTGGACCTGTAAACATTTTTGATTACTGCAGGGATCAGAGGAAGCAGTGGAAAGGCATACAGTAATTTCTGAGACCAGTTTATCAAAAGGGCATTCCGTCGTGACCCTGGTTGGGGAAACCTGGACGCGAAGACGGGGCATTTGCTGTTGGTCGCATCTGCGAAGAGGTCGATGTCTGGCTCTCCCCATTGTCGAAAGATGTCTTGAGTGACTTTGGCGTTTAGCACCCAGTCGTACGCTTCTACGAAGTCCCTGCTGAGTGAATCGGCTTGGGTGTTCATGGAACCCGGAAGATGAATGGCCACGATGTTGAGACCTCTTGCGAGAAGCCATTTCCAAATGGACTGTGCCTCCAGAGAGAGTTCTCGACCTGGTGCCCCCCTGCTTGTTCAGATAATACATTGTTGTGGTGTTGTCCGTCTGAACTAGGAGTTGGACTGGAGAGAAGGATACAGAGACTTGAGTCAGGTGAAGGACTCGTAACTCGAGGAAGTTGATGCGATATCCTCGCTCCGTCTCTGACCAGAGACCTTGCACTTGAAGAGACCCCATGTGTGAACCCCAACCTTATAGGGAGGCATCTGACTATAGTCTGAGTGGGGATGTCCTGATGAAATGTTATGTCATCGGAGATTATAATGCGCACTTCTACCCAAAGGTGTCCTGGCGCTGTCCTCTGACTCACTGGAGCAAAAGTGTGCCTATACCGTGAATAACCATGTCTTCAGCCCCTTTCTAAACGAAAGTAGCTCCGAGGCATTCCTGAGATGCAACGGCAGACTGTTTCAGGTTTTAGCTGCACAATAGGAAAAGCTCTTGCCTCCCCAACTTGCTTTTTTTATTCGTCGTACAGCTATAAGTCTTCCTTCAGCGGAGTGCAGAGCTCTACCCGAAACATATCAATAAAAGCAACTGTTCAGAAATTCCGGGGCGCTGCCCGCAGTGCCTTGAAAACCGTGCACAAGGCTTTGAATTGTGCTAGTCTAGTTACTGGCAACCAGTGCAGTTGCCGTAATCTGTCTCGAGCGGAGGCAAATCTAGGAATGCCTGTTAGCAGTCTCGCCGCTGCATTTTGAATTAGCTGTAGTCTGTACAGTTTTTTTCCCCCAGATTCAAGTACAGACTGTTACAGTAATCGAGGCGCGACAAAATGAGGGCTGAGACTGCTGTCCTGAAACCATCTGCTGGAAGGAGAAATTTAATTTTCCTCAGTATCCTAAGGATATAGAAGCAGGTAGATACAACTCTGCTGACCTGGTCCCCAAAATCCAGCTTATGATCCTGGATCACTCCCACATTTTTGGCTTTCCCTTCCCCATTACCTCAGGCCACATATCAGGAGTCCAGATATTGGGATAGTTCCCAAATATAATTACCTCGGTCTAGCCTGCATTCAATTTCAGGCAATTGGAGGCCATCCAGCTTGTGATGTCTTTCAGTCATGACATCTTGAGGCCATAACATCTTCGGTCCCTCGGATGAACAACACAATTTGTGTGTCGTCTGCATAGGATGCAAGTTACAGCCCGAAAGATCTCATCAATGCCGCCAAAGGGCTGACAAATGTTAAAAAGCGTGGGGCTCAGGGAGGACCCCTGCGGCACCCCACATGGGAGGCCAAAAGGCTTGGATTTATCCCACCCCATCTTAACTGTTTGGCTTCTGCCTGCCAAGAAGGATTTAAGGAGGCTCCAGGCCCTCCCATCCACCCCCGCCTTTAATAATCGGTCCATCAGCACCTGGTGATGGACCGTATCGAAGGCTGCCGACAGATCCAATAAAATCAGAACCGCCACCCCTCCCTGATCCACCGCAGCTCTAACCTCCTCCGTGGCCTTGATAAGGGCCAGCTCCGTGCTATGTCCTGCACGAAACCCAAACTGCATGGGGCCAAGTGTATTAGTGCGCTGAAACAAAGAGCGGATTTGCCTATTGATGGCCTTCTCCAGCAACTTGGCCGGCAGCGGGAGTCCAGATATTGGTCTGCAGTTGTTAAGATCATTTTTGTCCAGATTAGGTTTTTTATTTTGTTTTTTATAAGCGGCAGAATTGAGGCGGATTTCCACCTCCTGGGATACTCGCCTATGTCTATGATATTGTTAAACAAGGGCGTAAGGATAGATGCAACTACCTCAGAGATATTTTTAAGTACCGCCCTCAGAAGGCTTATGACCTCTGAGGTCGTAAGCAGACTAAAACCCTCTAGTCTATCTGAGACTAGACATCACTCCCGGATCACAGCGAGCTGCTGCATCGCCCATCTCCCCCTGAGCCTCAGAAAAGGTGGAAAAAATAGCTTCCACCTTATTCCGGACGAAAGAAGCAAGCGACTCACAAAGTGCAGGGCTGCTGTGAGAAATGGGTTTGGTGGGCTTAGTCAGATTGGAGATGGTCCTAAATAGAGGATGAATTGGTTTCCTTTATCTGCTCCGCGAAACATACTTTCTTGGTTTCTGAGAGTAATTTCTTATAACTGGTGAGGCTTTCCTTATACTTCTCTTTATTTTTGATGCAATACCCTTTCCTCCATGCCCTCTCTAGTCTCTTGCAATCAGTTTTATGCTTTTGCAAGTAAGCTGAAAACCATGGTGCTGAGGGCAGGTCTGGGCTTGCTTGGGAGTGAAGAACTTAACCGGCACAAATTTGTCGCAGGCGCTCTCGATCCACCTAGAGTAAAGCTCCACTGCCGTGTCTATATTTGCTGTAGGAATTGGTGTATTTAGGGTCAGAAAATTTCCCATCTTGGTGCGGTCTATATTTTTCCAGGACCCAATGGCAATCCTCTCCCTAGGTTTGGGATTAGACTGGATTGGAGGCATTTGACAGAGCGTAAAGATAATGGCCGCATGGTCCGACCATGTGAGAGGTAGAATATCCAACACGGTCAGACCGTTATTAGAGAAAATGGAACTTTCAGCAGATGTGCCCTTTTCATCCACCATCTGACGGAGTCCTTGGCAGATTGAGACAGTCACACGGTCCTCCCAGAAACCTGAAACTTGCATCCACTGGTCTTCCAGGGACTGCTGCAGAGGACGCATGTTCAATCTCGCAGTGGGAACGATGAACACGCAAGAGGCCATGGAGCCCAACAGTGACGAGACTGGTCTGTGGGATGACTTGCACTGAGGAGATAGCGCCCTTTGGTCTTGATCGATGACAATCTCTCCTCCGGACACGCGCTTGCCTTCACGGTATCTAGAGAGGCTCCCAGGTAATGGATTCTCTGGGTTGGGTTGAGAATCGACTTTTTGAAGTTGACCTGAAGCCCCAACATGTGCAGCCACTGAAGACAGTAGCTGAGATGGTTCTGAAGCAGTGATGGGGTGGCGCTCTTCAGGAGCCAATCGTCCAGATAGGGGTAAATGAAGATTTTGCGCTTTCGTAAAAAAAAAAAAAACACGCCACCACTGCCATACACTTCAAGAACGTTCGGGGAGCTGACTTGAGCCCAAACGGAAGAACTCAAAACTGAAAGTATTGACGGCCTACTTGGAAACAGAGAAATTTGTGATGCCTACTGGACACCGGAATATGGAAGTAGGCGTTTTGCAAGTCTATAGCACACATCCAGTCTCCCTGATGTAGAAGTGGAAAGATCTGGTGTAGGGCCAGTATTCTAAATCTTTCCTTGCAGATGAACCTGTTCAAGAGCCGTAGGTCGAGAATCGGTCTGTATTCTCTTGCCGGGCCTCTTTTATCGACCAGGAAGTAACGGGAATACATTCCTTGACACTGCTGGTGTTTCGGAACCTTCTCTATGGCTTTTTTTTGTAGTAGACTGTTCACCTCTTGCTGCAACAGTAGAAGGTGATGATTGGATTTGCTTTGAGAAGGAATTGATGGAGGTGGGGCCTTGAATCTCAGCAAGTATCGATTTTGAACAATACTCCACACCCATCTGTCGTTTGTTATGGATTTCCACTCTTCCAGATACTAAGTGATACTTCCTCCTACCGGAGTGGTTAACAGACCCGGAAGGAGCTTCTGCACATTGCTTGGCTGGCTGTTTGGCCGCAGAGGACTGCTGCCTATTGTCTCCCCTGCCTCTGCCAGGCCGTCGCTGCTGGAATTGAGACCTCTGCTGTTGCTGATTTTGAGATGACCACTGAGGGATTTGAACCCTCTGTTGGGAGGAGCGCTTGTCATAGGGGCGGAAGCGTTTTCTGAATTCCTTCCGTTTCTCGAGACCAACCGCCTTCACGGTATCCAACTCAGTCTTCATCTGGGCCATCTCATCATCCGCCTGAGCGCAGAATAATGAGGAGCCATTAAACGGAAGATTGACAACCCTCCATTGAGCATCCGGCTTCAGGCCTGTGAGGCCTGGAACAGATACCGTGGGAATAACCGTGGGCACCCAGATCAGATGAATCTGCAGCCTCGCTAATCACCTGGTTAGCTACCAAGCCACCTTCGTGCAGTATCTCCTGAAAGTCCTGCTGATCTTTCGGAAGTTTTTCTGTGAACCTGGTAAGGGAGTCCCAGAGAGAGCTATCATATCTCCCTAACAGAGCTGAGGCGCTGGCTACTTTCATCACTGAGGCTGACGTATTACACATCCTCTTCCCCAGAGGGTCCATATTCTTGCTGTCTTTCTCCGGAGGACATGAACAAGAAGATGCAGCAGAGTTTGCTTTTCTGGCCGCCGCCACAATAACAGTCTGGTGGGGGGTCTGAGCTCAGAAAAAGAGGGTCTTGAGCCGGAGCCTTGTATTTTTTGGCAATACGAGATGGCACAGAACCTACTGTGGCTGGAGTTAGGAAAGTCTGCATGACAGGCTCTATGAGGCCTGGGATCAGTGGCTGTAAAGGTCTGGAAGATGCTCGATGATGTAGTGTCTCAAAAATAATAGATGTGGAAACCGTAGGAGCTTACATGGTAATGCCGAAGTTCTTGGCCCCCCTGCAGAGAACATCACTGAAAGTCCCTATGTCATCAATAGGGAAAACTCTGGAAGGTGGAGTTGTCGACAACGTTGGAGAATCATTTCTGATAGATGATCTGGAGATCTTCGTCTCCTCCTGGGAGAGGAAGTGTGACTTGAACGAGATCGCTCCAGAGGGTGGGAGACCGGAGATCTTGATCTTCTTAGGGTTCGTTGTGGAGAAACCCTCGATGAAGTAGTTGGACGAGGACTTCTGGTATATTGTGTTGGCGAGTAGGTGCGAGAATAATCCAAACTTCCATGATCCGCACCGCCCTTTACAAAATGTCCAGTCCCTTCTAACCATCTGGGTGAAAGGTTAAAAGGATGCGATTTCTTTGGTGGCACCAGAGCGCCCTCCGGTGAAATTTGAACAGTGTGAAGGCCAGGGGATGATGCTCTCCTCGGCGTAGACCGTCGTGACCTAGACACCGATCTCTCCCCCTCTGCAACCCTCCTCAAACTGCCACATGCTCTTTGTCCCTCGACGTCGACCAATGTCTGGACGACACCCTCAGCGTCTACTTCAACGTCTACTTCATCGGCGTCTACTTCGGTGGCGAGATGCTGGAGGATTCTCGTCTCACCGATCGAGACGAAACCCTGGACGTCGAACGCCCTCGTCGTCGAGCTGGAGATTTCGACATCGAACGTCTTGGGCGCTTCTTCGGCGTCGATTTCCTCAACTGCGGAGCTCTCAATGTCGACAGCCGGTATGCTTGCGGCAGAGTCTTTGCCGGCGAGCTCCTAGACGCCGACCTCATCGAAGGTGGCGGAGTGTTCCTCGCAATCGAGAGAGGTTTAACAGGTCTCTTGGGACCAGTATACTTCGAGCCCGAAGTATGTCTCGACGTCGACTTACTTTTGTGTGACGGAGAAGGTCATCACAACGTCGATCTGTCCCTTGACGCTGAAGAGTGCCTCGGATGCTTCGACAGCGATCTCTACGCAGACGGTGAGCAATCAGGAATCTGTCTCGTCCTAGACTCTGAAGAGGTAGATCTTCACCGTTTGATGTTCCTGAAGAGAAGGGCCTTGATGACTCTCAGGGTCACTCTTATGATGACTGACTTCTCTCCAGCATGACATGAAGTCTAATCCTTTCTCTGTCGCTAAGAGTCAGTTTAGAAAACTGCTGACATTAATTACAAGTGTCAGGTTTATGAGAGGAAGGTAGACAAACGATGCACACAGAGTGTGGATCAGATTTAGCCATCTTTTTTCCACAAGATGGACATTTGTGGAATAATGCTGGCATGGACAGGAAAAGAATGATAAAAATGTCAGAAAAGATAATAAATGTCACCAAGCAATCCAAAATTGTTGTGTAAAGAAAGAAAAAAACAATTTCTGACTAGAAATAATCAAAATCTGTAGAGCTCAAGCGCCAGGATTCTCACAGAAGAAGCCGGAAAAAAGAACTGGCCTGTCACCTGTGGTGCATGATGGGAGCAGAGGGGCTCCTGGAGGTCTTAAAGGCACGGTGTCCATGTTCTTGGAAGCCTTAAAGGCGAGGTGCCCGATTTTTACTGTACTGTGATTCTTATTCACCTATGCAGCCTTTAGGCCAAATGCCGCCTTTTACCTACTTTTCTTTATGAAAATAAAGGTTTTCTTGAATGACTTTTTCAGTGTATGTTTTCTATTACAGTATTTATATGTAATACTGCTTTTTATGCAAGAAAAACCTGTATAATATTGGCATGTTGTCCTATTGGATATATGTTAGGCTGCATATTTATGGTCATTATATACATGTATATATGTATGTCGTGGTAGTGCTATGCACTTTTTGGTCATACAACTTATATAAGTATATTTCTATATGCTCTGGGATCCCGCACATGGGCGGGTATTCAGTGCTTATGACTATTGATGAATATCCCCTGGAAGAGAACCACCAATTGTATGGCGGTCCTTAAAACAATAACAAGCATTGGCATAGCCAATAGGTCTCGCCTTTGGGACCTTATAAGTGTTTAGCAATGCAGTACATTATCCTGCCACTAGCATGCCCACACACTGCGAGCCTTAAATAATATAGCACCACAAACTTCGGAAGAGCACCAAGAAGTATGTTTTTGGCTCCGCTATGCTCGCCCTAAAAACGGCATGTGTGGGAAGGAGAGTGACAGGATGTAGACATCATAAAGTTAAGTTATGCTGAGTGCTTATTTGGTTATTGCTAACTTTATTGCGGACAGGATGTTGTGTTTACGGAAGTAATTTAGGCAAAATTCATTAAGAGAATGCATCACAAGGGGGCACTTCTCAAGAAAGCGCAGAACTGGGCCTGAGTCAGTCATGTGTCAGACTACACAAAACTTAATCTATCCCAAGCCTGCCGCTAAACCTACGGGCCTGCCGAACAAGTTACTTACCTTCGGTAACGATGTATCTGTAAGAAACATTAGTTAGTTAGATTCCTCACCTTAGAATATCCCCAGGCGTCAGACTGGATCCGGAAGATTTTTCGTCAGCAATACCCCTTGCGCGTCGCTAGGCGTCGTCTGCGGCTCCGCGTCCGTCGTCGGCGTCGTGGGCCGGAATGACGTCAGAGTACTTAGACGCCGCCCTCGCGCGCTGACGTCAGTTCTTGTACATAGCCTTCCGCGCCAGGAACGCAGAGCCATGCAAAGACCGACACTGGTGCCAAAAATAAAATCTAGGGGCCTGAAAAGGATAACCTTAACCCTAGATGTCAGTTCGCAGAACGGGGAGGATGGGTGGGTCGGTGAGGAATCTAACTAACTAATGTTTCTTACAGATACATCGTTACCGAAGGTAAGTAACTTGTTCATCTGAAAGAAACACGTTAGTTAGATTCCTCACCTTAGAATAGATACCCAAGCAATACCATCCCCGGTGGTGGGTCTGCGAACCAAGATCACACCAGAAAGTCCTGGAGGACAGAACGGCCAAAGAAGCCATCCCTCCAGACTTGGCTGTCAAGGCAATAATGCCTGGCAAACGTGTGTAGCGAAGCCCACGTCGCCGCCTGACAGATGTCCTGCAAAGGGACACCCCGTCCCAAAGCAGTAGTAGCCGCTGTGGCCCGAGTAGAATGGGAGCGCAGCCCAACAGGAGGGTCCTTTTTAGCCAAAGAGTAACAAATTTTGATGCACAAAACGACCCACCGAGAGATGGTCCGTTTGTGCACAGCTTTCCCCTTCTTTTTTTTTTTTTTTTTTTTTGGAAAACCTTTATTGACATTGCAAATAAAGACAAGTATGGGCCTACAACCCTCGGGGCCGGCCGCTAAGCAATGAAAATAACAGCAAACAGATTTTAATCACATGTAGCACCTCGGGAAGCAGATTTTCCATGCTAGTATTCTCGTGTCCACCGAATAGCCCAAGAGGGGAACCAGGATATAAAAGGTTTTCATTTTACAATAAGGGATAGAAGGATCAGGTGCCAATCAAGTTCTCAGCAGCGAAAAAGGCAGGCAGAATAATGAACGTCAACAATAAATGGCAAGCTATCAAGTCACTGGCGCAGAAACAGAAGGTTCAGGATGTGGAGGAATATCACGAGCCGTGTGCGCCTGCAGTCTCCTGCCCTAGGACCCAGAAAACCCCACTGCAATGAGGCACAAATGAAAAAACAATGATTGGCCACGAAGGACACCTACCGCACTGACCCCAGAAAAAGACAAAGAAGAATAAGAAAAGAAAAAGGAGGCCATAGAAACAAAGTAAAGGACTAAAGAAGCCCCTCCCCCACCCCCCCACCCTGCACCTCTGCAGATGACTACGGCCCCCCCCCCGCAGCGTGCCTGTCGCCCCAGAACCAGACCCGAAATATAGAAGAAACAGAGAAAAAGGGGAAAGAGAGGAAACCCCCCTAACAGAAAAGGGGAGAGAGAAATAATAAACTGGAGGAGGGCCTTCAACCATGCCCCCGGCTTCTCCCTCCCGCACAATATATTCCTCCCCAGCGCAAACAGTAAACAGCAAAAATTCGGCCACATCTAAGAGAAATGGGGAGCATTATGCACTGGCTACACTATTAGTTACGTCGTGAAAGCACACAACCCCCCAGCCCGCCCGCCTATTAATTGACCACCTCGGAAGGATCAACCTTATCCTTGGCCACTCTTTGCGAATCCACCAGTGCATACCCATCGACCCACCATCATGTCCAAAGTTACAAGGAAGAGGAGCGTCCAGAGAAGACTAGGAAGGGACACACACATGTGGGGAGGACGTTTCGAAACATCAGCACAGTCATCGTCATGGAAGATCACCTTTCCCAGTACTGCCCCAGGGCCCGCGCCGCGGGTCCAGGAAGGAGAAATCGGCCAGAGCAGGCGATCGTTGCGTGAAGATTGCCTGGGTCGCCGGAGGCCGCGCATGGGACAAAGTCACCACCGTCTGCTCAAGTCCAAAACCTCCGAAACAGACCGACCCCACAGCCAGCCGACCACACGCTGCCACAGTGTCCAAAGTTTCCATCCGTCCCTTATCCACAGAGGCGGTCACGATACTTTCCTCCTGTGGAAGGTGAGACAGAGCCTTATGTACCTGGGGACAGGCAGACCGCAACTTTCCCGACGCTGACGCAATACCATCCAGCTTCCTCCCCAATACCAGGGCGCCGTGGACCAGGGTGGAATGAAGGGCTCCGAGAGCATCTAGAAGGTCACCGTACCCCAGCACGGTCCCCCGCGCTCGCTCCGCCACGCTCCTTTGCGCCACACACTCCCAATCTTGCTGTGACCCAGTGTACAGGATGACAGAGTCCATCCCATCAAGATGGCCGCAGGGCAGGGCCATCCCAGATGGGGACCGGGTCTCAGGCACGGGCGCAGCAAGTTCCATATCCCTGCAAACAAAGGTCCGGAGGCAGGCAAAATGTGTATACAGTGTGCGGCCACAGGCAACAGTCGTTCTCCCCCTGGGCCAGTGTCCGCGAAAACCGGGAGCAGCCCGCGCAAATCGGGACGAGCCACAGGCCGCGTCCGATCAGTTCACTGGCGAGGGCCCAGGCGATCGCCGATAAACCCCTGGAATCGTCACCCCAGGTATGCACCCGTCACGCTACTCTCGGTGATAGGAGCGACCACTGCGAGATTCAGGCCAATATTCGCGCCGCTTCGGCAGTCCGACTCCACCCGGTCACCAATGGCCGCTGTTGTTGAACTGCCACCCGGCCATGTTGTCCACCCGAGGTCCCGGCCCCAGGGCTGCACAGGCCGCCAACTTCAAATAAGCATTTCTCGGGCGGTACCGCCGCTGGAAGCTTCAGGATCACACGATCGGTTGCCGCTCTCGATCACCAACACGGGCATGTAGCGCAGGCTGAGGATCACATGCAGGATATCTGTGCGGGATGTGGAGGTTCACGGAGCCGGGAGCCTACGCTGCCGTCCCGGTCGCCATCTTGGCTCCTCCTCTCAGCTTTCCCCTTCTTAGCACCCACGTATCCAACGAAAAGTTGGTCGTCCACCCGGAACTGCTTAGTGCGGTCCAAATAAAAGGAGAGCGCACGTTTTGGGTCCAGACGGTGGAGCCTCTCTTCCTCTTTGGAAGGATGCGGAGGCGGAAAGAAGGTGGGCAAGGTGACAGACTGCCCAAGATGAAATGGAGTCACAACTTTCGGAAGAAAGGAGGGACGAGGCCGAAGGACAACCTTGTCAGGATGAACAGACAGAAAAGGAGGCTTTGAAGACAAAGCCTGGAGCTCACTCACCCGTCTAGCCGAGGTGATGGCTACCAGAAAAGCAGTCTTAAGAGTTAGAAGACGAAGAGGACAATTGTGAAGAGGCTCGAAGGGAGCGCACATCAGGAATGTCAAGACAAGATTCAAGTCCCACTGAGGCATTACAAAAGGGACAGGAGGGAACGTGTGAGTAATGCCTTTTAGAAAGCGTGTAACTACAGGGGACTTGAAAAGAGAAGGCTGATCAGGAAGCCGTAAGAAGGCAGAGATGGCAGCAAGATAACCTTTCAGGGTGCCCAGGGCAGAGCCCTGCCGGGCCAAAGAAAGAAGAAAGAGGAGAACCTCAGAAAGAGGGGCGGAAAGGGGATCCACAGCCTTTGATGTGCACCATGCCACAAATTTGTTCCACCGGCAGGCGTATACCGTCTTTGTGGAGGGACGCCTGGCTGCCAGAATGATATCACAGACTTCAGGAGGCAAGTCAAATGGCATCAACTGCCGCCGCTCAATCTCCACGCATGGAGGTGGAGGCTGGACAGGTTCGGGTGGAGGACCGTCCCCTGCTGCTGCGACAGAAGATCCTCCTGAAGGGGCAGACGTATCGGAGGATCGGTCAACATACTGAGTAGCTCGGGATACCAGAATCTTCGTGCCCAATCCGGAGCCACCAAGATGACTTGGGCCCGGTCGTGCCTGATCTTCTTCAGCACTCTGGGCAGAAGTGGTATAGGCGGAAAGGCGTACAACAGACCGCAACTCCACTCGTGACGAAAAGCGTCGCCGAGCGAGTGCCGCCTTGGAAATTCCAACGCGCAGAACTGCTGACATTGCGCGTTCTCGTCGGTGGCGAATAGATCTAACCAAGGCTCTCCCCACTGCTGAAAGAGACCCTACGCCACTTCGGAGTTCAGACGCCATTCGTGATCCATCATGCACCGGCGGCTGAGTTCGTCTGCTCTGGCGTTCAGAGAGCCCGCCAGATGTTGAACCACTAGGGTGACGCCCTGGTGTTCCAGCCACGTCCAGAGGCGCAGAGCCTCCTGACAAAGGGTCCACGACCCCACCCCGCCCTGTTTGTTGCAATACCACATGGCGGTGGTGTTGTCCGTGAACACCTGCACGACACTGCCCCTGACAGAGGGAAGGAAGGCTTTCAGTGCAAGCCGGATCGCTCTCAACTCCAACAGGTTGATGTGGAGACGAGACTCCGCCGGAGACCAGAGGCCTCTGATCTCCGCCTCTCCCATATGGCCACCCCATCCCAGGAGGGACGCATCCGTCACTACGATATGCTCCGGTTGGGGAAGGGAGAGGCTTCTGCCCAAAACCCAATCGCGGTCCGTGAGTCACCACTGCAACTGCTGTGCAGTGCCCTCCGAGATCAAGACATGGTCGGACAGGTTTCCGTGATGCTGGGCCCACTGAAACTTCAGGTCCCACTGCAGAGCCCGCATGCGCCGCCTGGCGTGATGCACTAGTAGGATGCAGGAGGCCATCAGCCCCAGAAGCCGCAACACTAGCCTGACCGAAACCCAGGATAGAGGCCGAAAGATGGGAATCAGGGCCTGTATATCCCGGACCCGCTGTTCCGGTGGATAGACCCGGAACTGCGCCGAATCGAGAACCGCTCCGATGAAAAGGAGCTTCTGAGAGGGACTCAGGTGTGACTTCGGCACGTTGATGGAAAACCCCAGCAAATGCAGGAGATCCGCCGTAGTCTGGAGGTGGGAAACGACTGCCTGGGGCGAGCCCGCCTTCAACAACCAGTCGTCGAGATAGGGGAAGACTGGAACCCCTGATCTGCGCAGATGAGCTGCGACCACCGCCATCACTTTCGTGAACACCCGAGGGGCACTGGTAAGGCCGAAGGGGAGCACGGTAAACTGAAAGTGCTCTTGGCCCACCGTGAACCGCAGGTAACGCCGGTGGGCCGGCAGGACGGGGATGTGGAAATATGCGTCCTGCAAGTCCAACGCTACCATCCAGTCTCCGGGGTCTAGGGCAGCTAGAACCTGAGCCAAGGTCAACATCTTGAACCTGTCCTTCCGGAGGAAGGCATTGACGTTCCGAAGGTCCAAGATAGGGCGCAGGCCCCCTTTGCCCTTCTTGGGAACCAGAAAGTAGTGGGAATAACAACCACGACCCACTTCTGGACTCGGAACGCGCTCGACGGCCCCCTTGGCCAAGAGGACCGAAACTTCCTCGTGGAGAAGATTCAAATGATCCCCCGAGATACGGTGGTGCTGCGGTGGCATGGCTGGAGGGGTCGTCTCGAAGGGGAGGGAGTAGCCCCTTCGGACGATTTGCAGCACCCACCTGTCCGATGTGATGGACCGCCAGTGGAGCAGGTGATGGCGAACTCTGCCGCCCACTGGCGTGGAATGGGCCTGAAAGCTCGGACTAGGAAGGCTTTGAGGCGGATGCTGCCGGGGTGGATGTGGGCTGACCTCGTCGTCCTCCAGATCCGCCTCGGCGGAAACCACGTCCGCGACCGCGCGCAGGTTGGTTCTGCGGCTGGTGGCTAGGCGCACGTGAGGAGACACCCCTTCCTTGGCCACGAAAGGGGCGAAAAGCGGAAGATTGCGACCGCGGGGCCGAGAGGCCCAAGGACTTGGCCGTAGCCCGGGAGTCCTTAAAGCGGTTCAGGGCACTGTCCGCTTTCTCGCCAAACAGGCGAGCGCCATCAAACGGCATGTCCATGAGAGTGCTCTGGACATCGCCCGAAAATGACGTGGACCGCAGCCAGGCGTGACGTCGAAGCGCCACTGTGGTAGAAATGGCCCTACCCAGCGAGTCCGTGGTGTCAAGCCCACAACGTATAGCATGTCGCGCGGCATCCCTCCCATCGGCCAAAGCCTGGGTAAGTCGTGTCCGGACCTCCTCCGGACACAGGGGCAGCGCGTCCTCCACCGCATCCCACAGAGAGTGGGAATAACGGTCCAAGAGACAAGCGGTGTTCAAAGACCGCAGGCCCAAACTAAGGGAAGAGAACAGCTTCTTGCCAAACTGTTCTAGTCTCTTGGAATCCCGGTCCGGCGGGGCGGTCGGAAAGAGGATTGGGAGGTGGAGGCCTGGATAACCAGGCTCTCAGGGGTAGGGTGTTGGGACAGGAAACTGGGGTCGCCCGGAGCAGGGCGGTGGCGCCTGGCGACGTTCCGGTCCACAGGAGGAACTGTGGAGGGCTTGGACCAGGTGCCCTGTAGAACGTCAAGGAGGGCCTCATTGAATTGCAGCAGAGGCTCAGTGGAGCTTGCTGCAGACTGAAGCACCTCGGTAAGGACGTTAGTCCTCACAGCCACGGCAGGCAGCTCGAGCCCAAGGGCTGCGGCCGCCTTGCGCAGCACCACAGAGAAAGCAGCGCCCTCCTCCGAAGCCACAGTCGGAGGAGAGACAAATCCAGTGTCTGGAGAGGTATCCAGGCCACTGGCCTCCCCCAGTTCATCAGCCCAGTCCTGAGACAGTTGAGCCTGAGCGGCCATAGGATCCTCAGATCCCTCCCAGTTGTCCCCATCAGCCGACTCCTGGTATAGAGGAGAAAGTAACGGAGCCGGGCAGTAGACATAATGTGTCTCTAGCGGCGTCGATCTCGGCGTCCATCGACGCCGGACCGGCGCCGGGCCCGGAGTGGGACTGAACTGGGGCACGACGTCGAGCGGAGTCTACGTCGGCGTCGGAGGTGGTACCGGTGTCGACGCCGGCGGAGGAGGCGTGACTAGGTCGACCAGCGTCGACGGGGACTCGAGAACTGGTCCCTCGGGCGCTTGCGGCGTCGAGGCCGGAGCCGTCAACGGCGCCGGGGCCGGAGCCACCGGCAGGCAAGGCAGCCCAGTCGGGTCCGCGGGGCCCGAAGGCGCACCAGCGGGTGCCGACGGCGGAGCCAGGTTCCTCATGGCCGAGAGGAAGGCACTGACTTCCGCCGGCGTCGCGTTAGTCCCAGGGACCGGAGGGTATGGGGACGGGCGCGGCGCCTGCGGCTCAGCCGGAGCCGCGGGGGTGGAACCACCCTGACCCTCGGCCGAGTCGCGCGACCGGCGAGGGGAGTCCGAAGAGCGATGTCGCCTCTTGGACTTCTTGGAATGCTTCGACTTACCCGAAGACTTGGATCCCGACGACCGATGGGGACGTCGGCTGCGGCTCCGCGACTGATCCTTGGACCTCCTCCTGGACCGGGATCGAGAGGTGCGCGGAGCCGAGTGGCGAATCTCGAGAAGCTTACGGGACCGCTCCCGTCTAGCCTTCGAGGTCAGGGCCTTACAGTCCGAGCACGACTCCGCGTCGTGGTCGAGGCCCAAGCAGTACAGGCACCGGCGGTGATGGTCCGTAACCGACATCAAACGGTTACAGTCCGTCAAGGCTTTAAACCCAGGCATCCTACCGGCACCGGTGTCGAGTGACAGGATCAAAAAGGATCAAAAAGTTAGTCAAAAATTGACTAAAGGGGTAGCTCTACCGGATCTGCGCTTACTGGCGCGGAAAAAAGAAGAACTGACGTCAGCGCGCGAGGGCGGCGTCTAAGTACTCCGACGACATCATCCCGGCGCACGACGCCGACGACGGACGCGGAGCCGCAGACGACGCCTAGCGACGCGCAAGGGGTATTGCTGACGAAAAATCTTCCGGATCCAGTCTGACGCCTGGGGATATTCTAAGGTGAGGAATCTAACTAACGTGTTTCTTTCAGATAAGTATGTACATTAACTCTGCAGGCAAGGCGACTACACCTGTACAAAGCTATGAAAAGATATTTAAAATTAAAAAAGAGAGGAAAGGAAGAGTCGGTCGCCAGCACAGTGGAATATCGAGTGACTGGATTTGAGAGAGGGGCAGCGCGGTGGGCAGGCAAAGGGGGTGACTCAGACAATGGCGCAAGCTCTATCTTGTACAAGGCAAATGATGGGCGGGGCAAGATCCCAGGGCCCGTGGAGGAAGAGACAGGGTACCGAGTATCAGACCCAGGGCTGGCACGTGACGAGCCTCCTCGCGCCACTTCACAAACACCCCCTCGATTTAGCTCATGTCAGCCGAATGGAGTGACAGTGCACATGAACATATCCTGCCTTCCCGGGCCTTGGAGCATTCTTTCCTCTGCTTCAGATGCATGTGAACTGCACACAGGATTTTGTTCAAACTAAAGATCAGTGGTGTGATTGCGGCTAAATCCAGTCAAGTCTCTTGGAAGGAACAGCGGCCTTAAATTGGCATTTTGGGAAGGCTGTGGCAGTCAACCTCAGCATGGGTGCCTCCTTACTCTAGTATTCTAGACTTGCAGTCAAAATTTCTAAAGCACCTTCAAAAGGCACTGCAGCTGCTCGCTCCCGAAGGAAAAACGCCGTGGGATGCGAGGAATGCAGCTGCAGTATCCCGGGAGTGGTGGGCGTGGGCTCGTGTGACATCTGACAACAGATGGCACAGTGCGCGCCGCTGCTTGTAACCGCAAGCCGTAGGCGGATACATTTCCTGGGAAAGGTGGGACATGCACCTGCCTTTGCCCAATTGCGTGCTTTTTACAAATACGCATGCAAACCCAATTGAAAAAAGGCTAAAAAACACTACACGCACAGGCGTGTGAAAAGTCCAGAGTGATTCCAAGAGGTCGTTTTCCTAGAGCAGCGCATGCGCGCAGCGGTCGACCTAAAAACAGCCCAAAAGCAAAATAATCGGCTGATGTGTTACATGAGGGTTCACAGCTGTGCAAAAAAAATGTTTGGTTCATTCTAGTTGGGCCATAGATTACCCTTTTGTTTTGTTAAATGCCCCAGAGACCATTACGTGCAAAACCTGTTAATTTTTTCATACAGTAGAGCACTGTAAGCCGTTGGCACTGTTCCTCTAACACGCCAAGTGCTAGTCTTTCAATGCATCTCATACGCATTTCTTTCTCATCTTATGTGGTGACATTAGGCCTGGGAATGAACACCACCAGTTTACATGTCTACGTTTTAAGTTGACATCTTAAATGAACGTTGCAATTTGACACGCATTTGCTTGCATGCCTGTATGGGATATTCTCTGAACTGACTTTAATAATATGCTTACAAATAAATGTAAGCAGTCATTTGAACATTCTGTACAAGGGCTAAGTTCACTGCGCAAAATGTTGGTTAGTTATTGTCTGCTTGGTGACAACCCTGTAAAGATAGAATCAATAACGGCTGCCTGACTGGGGCTTCTAAGGAATGGTCCATGACTATATTCAACGTGAACTCAATTCAAATATAATAAATCTGTGTTGTGTTGAAGCTACTACACTGGTATTGAATCCCAAGTGAAAACCACTACGATATTGTAATCAAGAGTATGTTATGAATGCATGCACAATATTTTTATAGAGAACAAAATTACAGATGCGCCAAAGAAGCAAATATAATTTGTAATGCATTTATTTCTCAATTGAACTCTAAACATAATTTTATACATTTAGTGATCGGTTGCATGAAGGGAAGAAAGGAGGGATCTAGGACATGCATGTGTGGGGTAGTGAAGGAGAAGATCATAGGTTTAGAAGTAGACAATTCAAACGATGTTTAACAATCAACTGGTAAAGAAGACCAGTGTCAAGAGACCTGTCCGTAATTAGAACATATGTTTACAATAATGCTTTTAATTCAATCATGCAAAAATGCATTTTCATGAAAAGGTTGGACGGGGCAACAGGTACAGGTCTAGGGTGGGTGGAGAGCGTCGACGTTTCGATTTGGCTAACGCAAGGAGGGAGAGTTGGGACCTCAGCTGCGAGTCTTCATCAGGACGGGGTAACGCAACCTGGGGGTAGAGAATGGGAAATTATTCCGGCGCTGTATAATTAGAAATAATTGAATATTAAGGACGTAGTGGAGAAACTAACTTAATCCTAGTGCTAGTCTGGCATCACAGGTCAGTTAAGGAACCAAGAGAACTGCTGATCGCAGTCACACGGTCATGAGAAGTACCTGGGGGAATGGTCAAAATCGCCAGAAACATAGGAGCCAGAGCTTGGCTTCCTCAACCCTTGAGTGGATGTATCCAATCACATCCAGATTATGGGCCCCAACAATGGCCCTTGTGTGATTCAATCACAGATCCTGCGAAATAAAGTATACGGGCAGGCGTAAGGAATCTCAGCATTATACAAAAATGTGCAACATGACTAGTGAGGCTTACTGTGGTGCAACCAGACAGTATAGCACCATTTGCGCGATTAAAAAGCGGCAACCCCTTCAGTGGATAAGTACAAGGGGCTGAGATGCACAGTGTGTTAACTAATCTGGGCTCAATAATTATACCAATATAAACAACCGTTCTGTAAGGAAGGCTATCCATCAAGTATGGGAGCTGAAGTTTAAAGAGAAACTGAGTAATAGTCAAGTAAAACAACCCACCCGTAACATGTGTTCAGGGGGAGAGGGCTAGGGTAAGGATAAATTATGTCAATGAGCCCACTGCTATCGTATATCTGGGAGAGGGGACTGGGGGTTACCTTAGTGGAAGAATTCCGGGCACACCAGATGTGTGTCTCAGTCTGACGACGAGCAGATTCACCCACCCTAGGCACACTAGGATAGTGAGCGCTAGGTAGGAGCAGAACTATAACTATACTCACATGCAAGCAAGCATATAATCCATGTAACACCACAATGGCTGAACTGGTTATTTTCTTTACCATTCTTGAGATGCTGATTACTCGGTTTGGTTTCCTTCGATTGATAATTGTAGCACACTTATTTTACAGAAGAATCTTATTGCTTCAATAAATATATGAAATGCCAATTCAAGTACTTCTTGTGTCTGCGTTTGAGCATGCATGACTTAAAAAATGAAACGCTTTAGATGTGTTCCACGTCTTCCATGTGGAGTCAGGGTTGTCACGTTCTGAGGTTGCACATACCACCTGTTACCTTGCTAGGTTAGGGGTATAGATGGTGCACTGTGAGCTAACCAGGACTAAGGCCAACATATTCCGAGGGGGGGTGTGTGTGTGTGGACTGTCTCGGGAAGTTTTGAAGTTTAGGTTGTCCAATAAACACACAGTTTAGGTAGGTATGGACCATATGACAATCCATAATGGGGCACGTGCCCAACAAAAGGTTAACCTTATGTGAGCCACTAGATGCTATGAGCAAATACAGGTTGCTGTCATCACTCTACAAATTACTAACTTTGGGAAGGTGGGAGGAAGGAGTAATTATGAACTTAAAAGCATCCGGAGAGGAGAATGGAAGACAGAATCCTCAGGTGTCTACATGCATCAAGACAGATTTTTGTAAACCCCCTTTACTCCTTTATGTTACATATTAGCACAATTCTGTGCTGAGAATTGAATTACATTGCTAAGGCTATGTACAATGTATTCTTCAATCTCATTATGCCTACGTTCCTCGACGGAGCTCTTCAACTAAGTCACATCATCAGTGGGCTACAAGTAATCTAAAACTACCCACTGTTGAATATACAGCGCTAGTTAATTCTGAAATATTTTGAATACGGAATCTTGAACACTGACTGGCACTGAACTGCTAAAGTCTTGCTAATTCCTCATTAAAAAGGCTCAAATGCACCATCTTTTTAATTACATCACTGGATCCAGCCAAACATGTTCTTAATTCACCTCTAGGTACCTGTGCAAACCCATTTGAGCAGTCAGGGCAGCAGTTTTCTTCTTTAATCAAGTCAAATGTTACTTTTCTGAAAAATAAGTTATTGATGTGAGACACTCACTCCTCATTCCTATACAAATACACGACCGAGAAATCTCAGAAATATTTGTAGACATTTCAATGTATTTTCATATATTAGTTCTCACTACCTATATGCATTCCAAATTAGATACTTTAGACCACCGGCAATATCCGCTGTGTTAAAAATATCTGCACAGAACAGTCTGTAATTCCTGTGGCCTTGTAGCACTATCAGCTGTCTTGGTGCCTTCCTCATGTTTCTGAGATGTCATTGACAGACAAGGGTCTAAGTCTGCTTATATTTTGAGAACTGCTCCGGTCAGTCTCTGGTTTGGTTGCCAACATTTTATCCACGAGTTGAGGATATAGGACTTTGGCGTTGGGGGACTAACATGAGGACTTTACCTATGGCTTAGAGATGGTCTAAAAGTATGTGCCATGCTTGAGCTGTTGGACGTACGTGCGTGCATTTTCTTAATAACAGGTGTTAATAAGAGCTGAGAGATGTTGAAGGTAAAAGAGTATGCTTCTGCTTCATACAGTGCACCATTATATTATTCTATCTTAATGTTATCTTCTAACATGATGAACTACTAAATGCTGCCTTACAATGGTAAGAGTGTAAATTCAGCCAGGTCTAAGCCCTCTAGAGAATACAGGCAGGTGGTTGTGAGCCAGTGGAGTAACTGGTACCAGTTCTTAAGATTTAAGGCACTCAAAGATCGCAAGTCCATTACACGTCAATTTTTTTTTATTTTTTTATTTTTACACAAAACCTTCCACATTATTATATAAATCAATGTTATCTTGCTTCATAGCACATGCATATCACATGCCCTTTCTTAAAGAACTAGTTTCATACACTTCTGTGTCATTACTAGCCAAAAGCACTTTCGGGTCCTAGAATTAATTGTCTCAGCACTTCAGGAGGTCTCATCCATCAAGTCACTAGAAGACTAGCCCTGCCTCACTAACCATCACCAAAAATAGATTTTCTACAATGTTGGTGTCTGCTGGGGTTTCGAGACCTTGAGACATTAATTGGATTAACTCTTTAAAGGTGTTTTATTCATATCACAGATCTCATCTGCATCAAAAGAGTTCCATACTTTAAGTACTGGTCTCATACAATTCTATATAGTTTTCACTCCTCACACCATTACTAGCGCATTAGATTCGTAGGTGTACCGCTCATTGCAATACTAACATTACAGAAACGTTCTCCATCTCATCTACACAATGTTTTCACTGTAGTAAACTTCTAGCACCCTGGCAGCTTGGATGCCAGCACACTGACTCACTGTGTTTAATGAACCTTCAGGATTACATAAGGACTCCCACGTTTTCAAAGAAAGGACGGAGTGAGCTAGATCAAAGACACAGGAAGAAACATGCGCAACAAGTCCGGTAAACGCGGAAGCCTCACCTGTCTTCTTAGAAAACGCTGGTTACATAATCAAATGAACTTCTGCCTAAAACACGTCTAGTGTGCGAATAAACACAGAACAAGACTTGACTGTAAAAGTTATGAGGACTAGTTGTGTGTCCAGGAAACAGATTTTCAAAAATGGTACATCTCCCTGGAAGGCGTGGCCACTTGCTGTGGTCTGAAAGAAGGGGTGTCTCGCTCATAATAGATCTGAAAATTAGTGATGTGGGTGGTTATCTATACGACAACAATGGCTTGGTAGGCCTTCTTCCCAAGGAGATACTGTATTTGACAAAATAATAGTCTGAACGGATAAAGGGGTTTGATGATTCCACATCAAATTTTAAAAGCTTTGCCACTTCAAGATCACGATATCTGGACAAATTAATCGGGTGGCATTAATGGTTACGAGAAAGGCAGTGTTCAGAAGGAATAATCAGCATCACGGCTGTACATGATGGTAGTTAAAACCACACTGGGATCCCACTATTTTTAATGCATAAGTGGTCTGGTGATTTACTATGTCAATTAGGTTGTGTTTGGGGAAAATTCAACCTTCAGCTACTCCCAGCTATGTGGGCCAGAAACCGACAGCTATTGCAGGGGACAATCTCTTAAGTCGACTAACCTGAAAATGCAATTGTAATCATTCAAATCATGGTTATTGCCAATCCAAGGAGATCTAAACTGAAGTTGGACTACAAGCCCAGCTCTTGCACTACCTGAAAACATTGAATAGGTAGCATCAACGTCTCAATCCCAATAACTCATCTATTCCAAAGAAGTGTCAAATCATGTAAACAATCTCACTTATCTTAGCTGAGCCACTTTATTTTTGGGGGCAGGCCATTTAAAAACTCAAGAGTCTAACAACTTGCCACTGAGATATGGCAACAGGAAGAAAAACTGCAAAATGAAAAGGCTATTTTGATGACTGGGCCAAGGGCTTGCTTTGAACCATTTTAGGTCAGTAACATTTATGACCTACTTCATAATTAATAAAAGCAGAGCAGTCACATATGCAAGATTCATAAATCTGGTTCCTCCCCCACTCAGAGGACAATAAAAAAATGAAACACGTTTCTATAGTCTTCATCTTTCATTATGTAAAAAAGTATATATATATATATATATATCTATATCTATATCTATATCTATCTCCGCACAGGCCAAGTCACACACAAAATAATTATTTTCTATTACCACATTGAGAAATTAGAGTTTTAACAGCTCTAGCAGTCAAATTTTCAACATCCTTATGAAATAACCATCCACATTGTTCATCTCCAAATCCACATGATGGTTCTGTCCAGTGCTATGCATATTGCAAGTCAATTACTCTAAGTTGTTGTCAATCCAATGATTAAACCTAAGGGTAAACCAATCCTAATCTTAATCACAGCCACATTTTTGTGAACGTGAGCCGAAAACTGTTTCACTGCGTCCTGACCGTTCTTCAAGGCGCTCACCTATACAACCATCCTATGTTTGCAATTGAAACACATTGGCTCATAATTCATGTAAAAGATCATTTCAATATTTCTATATAGTTGGCCAAACACATTGACCTGATCGATTTACTCCGTTTTTAAAGAAAGCGATTATTCATAGAGTTAACTGTACATTAACGACAGTCCAGCACATCACTTCAACCAAATATTTTGCATGGTGAAAGATGAAGTCTATAAAAACAAGTTTTTTGTATTGTCCTTTGTGTGGGGAGGATCCATATTTATGAATCTTGGATAATTGATTACACCCCTTTTATTGATTATTTAGGTAGAAAAATATTAATTGAGCTGGACTTATCATGATCTTATTTGTTTCTGGGGAAATCCCTATCGCATCAACAACTAGCACAGTCTCAATAAAGTCTGTAGGTTGTGGTAGCAAACTAGCTGCAAGATGCAATAGCAACTATGGGTCTTGGCTGTCTGGTTTATTTTTAAGTATACATGCAACAAGCCGGGATGTTAGCCGGGCCCTAAACATACAAATGCACTACTCTAACTTTAAATCTGAAATGTTGTCTAGGTTACTTCCAATTAGAAATCTGAAACTAATTACTAGTGACTTAATGGGGCAGTTTCCTATTTCTGCCATGAATGCTCTTCAGCCACAAAAAAAGTGATAATGCCACTTAACTAACAATCACGTTGTACTACGCAATTTCACTTTGCTCACAGACTTTACCTACTTCAAGTAGGCGGATCTTTGCTTTTCCAAATGTTGGTCAAGGAAAAAAAATGGAATTTTACTAACCACCCCTACATTTGATTATTTAAATGAACTAGCTAATGAACTGGATGCTGCAAAATAAGGTTTGTACTTCAATCCCCATACTCATAAAATGGTTGAAACTTACAAGCATAATGAACTGGGTAACCAGTTTTTAACTAGGGCGGGTGGCGTTTATTTTCACTAAACTTGTAGGACCAGGGTTGCATAGGTTTTCGATTTTACAGCCCTTTCTTAAAACATTGACTTTATACAAGTCACTCCATGCATTTCTATTGCTTTTGATTTATTACACGCTCAAATCACCTCCTAAGGGGTATCTCGGTGCGAACGTTTTGCAATTAACTGAACTTTAATATAGAATTTGCAAGAATCTATTCATCAGCAAAAGCTCACCCTTTTCCTTGAGTTTGACAGCACGCCGTTGACCACCTCTTCTTGAAGGAGAATGGAGTTTACAGCTAAGAGACAAAAGTAACTTCTTGCCTTCCACTAATGATTGGCCATGGATGTGCAGTAAATTTTAACAGGGTTCAAAGCCATACGCAGATGAAGCAGTTAAGAGGACCAAAAGAGAATAGCTTTCAAAGGCATGAATACTACTGTGGCCACAATGACTGGGCTCACAATGTTAGTTTCCATCTCACTTGAAATTGCCACACAAAAGGGAATTAAATTACTTCAGCTGGCCTCCCTCTAGAAAGAGCACATTCAGGCAACCTCGAACTCTGAACTCGAATCCTTTGGCTCTGTCCATTTGATGGCTTTTTCACACCCACCCACCCAAACAGACAGAGTTGGGAATCTGCAAATGCAGGCATTATTCAAAGGCATGCATCTCGTGCTTCCATTTGAAGCAGTATTCAGTCCTATAAGAGGTGCTGCCTTTCAGGCGCATTTATTTCAGTTGGTCCAGCTGAGCATAAACAAGGCACCAACTCACAGAATGCAGCGAGTTATCCAATAAAAGGCCACAATTTAGTGTCATGTTGACAAACTATTATCTGGTGTTGCTAAAAACCACATGGAATCATGAAGCCAGAGAACACTCAAATCAACAGTCAGATTTCATGGTCCTATCAGCCTTCTTTCTCCTTTAAGGATGGTAAACTTTCTGCAGGAGGTTAGTGCCTTCCCAAGAAGTCGCACAAATCTCCCAATAAAATGAACTGCTAAAGAATAAGATGTAGGAGGCAGTGTATAAACCAGACAGGACCCTCAGCAGTAAGGGATAAAGATGTATTCACTAAAGATCCTGTAGAGACACCCTTAGAAGCATGGACACTGGTGAACTTTCGCAACAGCCTAAAATCAGCCACAATGGGAGGCGTTTGCAACTACAGTAGTGACCCCACAACTTGAAATATCATGTGACCAAGCTAGATGAGGATATGGAAATATATTAGTCGTAGCTTTACTAAAAACCAACCATCAGAATAACTGTCTTATGTTACTCTTCTAAATTAAAACAACTATTTTCCTGGCCTTCTGAAAACCACTTCAGCACTCCGAAACTCTGCTCTGAGAAGGTCCAGGTAAACCTCTTCAAACCGTGGAGGTGAAGCAAGAGAAATTATCACTGATGTTCGATTTTCTGATAAATTGGTTAGAAAGCGGCCAACAGTGGCAGAATTGGGACATCTTCCAATCTACAGTGGAAGTTGGCTGTAGCGAAAAAAAAACAAAAAGGAAAAAGCATCCTCCTGAAAATGTTGGGGAGACTTCTTGTTTGAGTGCCAGGATGAGTCAGGGAAAGCACAGCCTTGAAGCACAATATTAGTCCGATAATACGGAAAGTTTAGATTTTGAAAACAAGCAGTATGAAGCCTGTGGTGAAAAGGCTAGACTGAAACGAAGTAAATCAATAAAAAGCATGTTATCTTTAGTATTCCTCCCGGTTCATGGCTCTTTACCTTTTCACAACTTATTGAACTAGAAACTGTTCCTCAAATTTGTGGGAGTTTTTAACATAATTCCAGTGTCTTGTTGGTTCCAGGATAGGGTGGTACGATTTATTATGGAGTCCATTTTGGTTTCAGAGTCGAGAGCATGCACAACATTAGGAGCTGCTGTGGATCAGAATCCTAACTTTCAGAGATCTGACTGGAATAAAATCAGAGCTGTACTCATTTCATGTACTGAACACTGCATGAGTGCAGAATCTCTGGTGGCATGTTTTCTTTGTGGTGTGTAGATGACTTTTAAATGACATTTCTTGTCTGCGTCTATAGATGCATTCAACTCCTGGTCACCAGCATGAACCCATCAGGGAAATCAGCCAGGTAGATCTTTGTTCCATCATCCATTACAAGTACTCTGGCACAGTTGTGTGAATCAACAGCAAGGGAGTCTGAGAATGTTAAAGTGGAAAGAGGTGTCCTCTGGCCTGCCATTTGCCGATTAGAAAAATGTGCTTTAGAGTTTAGCTGTTGCTGACATAATCGGAGGAAAATGCACACGATTACTCAGCTTTATGGCATTGAAAGTCCAAACTGATCCCATGAGGAGTCTTGGTAATGCAAAAACGTATACCTTTAAAGCAGTTATCAGACAGTGGTAGCGGAAAATGAATCAGACGACACCTCGACTGAAAAACAAAACCATCATGGTTGCGATACTGATATTTCCTCAGTAAGGGCCCTCTAAGTTTAAAAGTAGTTTGTCCATCTAAAAACCTTGCTAAACTTTGGATATACATGTAAAAGGGTAGGATGTACTTAGCAAGGCTATAACACGCCTCAAGATGTCGCCAAAATATCTTTAGCCTGAACATGAATAAAATAAATGTTTGGCCCCCAAAGCAGCTGTTTGTCTTTTTCGTTTCCTGGAAAGCTAACTCGTGTAGATTAATCACCGTTCTAACAGTAGAGTACGACTATATCCCAACTTTAGAACCCTCTAGAACTCACATGTCAATAGGAGCAGATGATGGCTGTGCTATTACAGTATTAAGTGTGCTTGTGCCCAGTAACGAGGGAAACAGAAATAGTTCAACGATGGGGGTTCTAGTAGTTGGAAATGCATCAACATCTCGGGGGATCCCTTGCCCATTTCCGCCAAATGCCCGCACTAATAGTGAAAGTTGTGCTTTTGGTTGACTTCCCCCAACAATGGCCACCTAGGCTTCAGCTGCAATGAAATCGGATTTCTCATCTCCTTGAAGAGCTGCACACTTAAATTCCAGTCGCTATTACAACGGTCATGTCCAAGCTTGATTATTGTAAGTGAGTAACGGTCAGCCGGACTACATATTGGATGCCTAGGACCTTGCAACGTGTCAGAAAAGCTAGCTATTGAAAGAGCACATACTAACACCGCCTTAAGACAGCCTGCATGTCGATGAACATATCACTTTCTAAAACGTATGCTGGTACTGCATAGCACAGGCAGTCGAATTAAAATAGTTTATAAACTTCTTTATTATTATTAAAATAGTTATGATTGAAAGGTGAGGTGGCACCATTTTGGGACAATGACTTCGGGCTCTGTGTGATCGCAAGACATTTGATTGTTGAAACTGAAACATGTTGGCTGAATAGTTAGGGATTCCACTTTTGAGGCTTTCCAGTCTAGGCACATTTTAAACTTCATCAAATATTTAATCTGGTTCCATCCTAACGGTTCTTGAACCTTAGAGGCATGATTGAATCTTTAAATACCAAATACTTTGACAAGCACAAATTTGACTGCTTGTTCGATGAGAATACAACTTGGAACTAGCAGCACTGGGAGGTTGCACTTAAGCTTGAATAAATAATTGATAAACTGTATGAATAAAGGAGAGTCCTTGACAGCGGACCCTTGATGGCCAAATATAAAATGGTGTTGAATATAACTCTTAAGCTCTTTACACATGATTCTCGTGGACATGTGGGGGCTAGGGAAATCCAAAACCCAAAATGGATGAGTGTTTATTCCCAAGGAACATGATCACCATCTTAAGGTCTTTAAAGACATAGGTAGTTTATGGACACCCACAGTTTTTTCTTGTAAACAAACTGACTGAGTGGCAATCAAGTTCATTACTATGCAAAGCAGAAATGTGGTTATCTGTGAACACAAACTGCAGACTAAGGACCGCAATCATTTTGCCACAGAGAACAATATAACCATTAAACAGAAAGCCCTGGGGAACATCACATTTGGGGTTGAGCTAATCTGACCCAGAAGAACCTTTTCAAATAATGAGGTAATCTGTTTCTCAACTACTATGAATCAACAGCAGTTTTTGGACAGATGGGAAACTTCATTCAACACATCGGCAGATATTCATCTAGATTTAACAAATTTGAGACAGCCGTTTTATTGCTTGTAGCAACATACCTCACAATTTTTATAAGGAATATCGCAAGAATAAAAACTTCATGATATACAGACAACCATACAATCCGGAAATAGCGGAAGCCAACACTTCACCCAAATCAAAGTGTCATTATGTAGAATAGTTGTTAACCACCAATAGTAAGGCTGGTTTTAAATTAAAAAATAATAAATTGTTAAATGTGGGTTCACAGATGTGCAAAAAAAAGTATTTGGTTCATGTTAGTTGGGGAATTGATTGTCCTTTTGATTTGAATGAAATGCCCCAGCGACCAGTACGTGGCAAACCCTGCCCATATTTTATACAGTAGAAACCAAGGACCCGTTGGCACTGTTCCTCTACCACATACAGTGCCAGTCCTTTGATGCATCTCATATGTTTTTCTTTTTCATCTATAATGGGGCACATACCCCACAAAAGGTTGAACTCCTGTGAGCCCTGACATGCTATGTGGATTTCCTCTTTCTACCATCTTCAGTTCTTGTGTCATCTCTCTAAAAATTCTCAATTTTGGGTAGGTGGGAGTAAGGAGTACATGTGAACATAAAACCATCCCTGGAGAATGGAGGACAAACAATCCTCAGGGCTCAATCCGCACCAAGCCATGTTTTTACATCCTATTTTTTCTCCACCTCACCATGCCCATGCACTTCGACAAAGTTTCACCAAGTCGCTTAATCGATGGGTCATATTTAACTGCCCATTGCACATCACAAATTCATTTTGAACACTGATTGAAGAGTAATCCTTGGCCCTGGACCGCTAAATTAAGTCTTGCGCATTCCTCATGTGAAAAAGGCTCAAATACGTTCTCAATATTTAAATGCATCACTGAATCCAGCAAAACATTGCCTTAATTCTCCTTTAGGTACCTGCGCAAGCCCATTTGAGCAGTAAGGGCTGCAGTTTACCATTTAAATCAAGTCAAATTTTATTTTTCTGAAGCATTAGTCGTTATTGAAAGGGAGTCACTCATTACTATACAAATACATGACCAAGTAATCTCCGAACTCCGTTTGTAGACACTTCAATCAATTTCCATACATTATCACAAACTATATGCATTCCAAATGAGTGAATTCAGGACACTGGCAACATCCACTATGTTAAAATCGGCGGCACAGAGCACAGTCTGTAATTTGTGTGGCCTTGTAGCGCCATCAGCTGTGCTGGTGCCTCCCGCATATTTCTGACATTTCCTTGACAGACAATGGTCTAAGAGTCTTCTTATATTTTTATGAACTGCTCTGATCAGTCTCTGGATTGGTTGGTAACGTTTTATCCTTGAGTTGAGTATATAGGACTTTGGGGCACTTTAACAGGAGGACTTTACTGATGGCTTGGAGATGGTCTAACAGTGGTATGACTATGTGCCATACTTGAGCTAGCTGTTGGACACATGTGCGTGCTTTTTCTTGATGACAGGTCTTACTAGGAGTAGAGCGATATCCAAGGTAAAAATGGTGAGCTTCTGCTTCACACAGTGTTCTATTTAATTATTCTAACATACAAAGTTATGATGAACTGCTAAGTGCTGCACTACAGTGGGAACGTGTCAATTCAGCCAGGTGCAAGCCAACAGGAGAATACAGGCAGGTGGTTGTATGCCAGTGAAATAACTGGAACCAGTTCTTGTGGTGATTTAAGGCAAATCAAAGATCACAAGTCAATTACACTTCAATGTTTTTTTGTAACTTTCCACATTAATTTTAGATAGATCAATGTAATCTCGCTTAAAAGCACATGCATATCACATGCCCTTGCTAAAAGAACTGGTTTCATACACTTCTGTGTCTTTACTAGCCATAAGCACTTGCGGGTCCTAGAATTAACGGTCAGCACATCAGAGGACTCATCCATCAAGTCGCTAGAAGAGTTGTTCTGCTGCACTAACCATCACCAACAATAGATCTTCTACAATGTTGGCATCTGCTGGGGTGGGGGGCGGTCTGCCCCAGGCGGCACTATTTTGGGGTGGCACGGCGGTGGTGGCCGCACACGTGTTTGAAGTGCAAGTGCAAATGCTTGCGAATACTGCCTCACGCACGTTTCCAGGCCGACCTGGAGTCTCCTGGAGTCGAGGCGCGCTGCTTCCAGCAGGCTTGGGCGAAACTGCTCGCAGGCAGCTCTAGCTGCTACAGTGACAATTTGACCGCCAATCATCACGTCCTGCCGCCTGCGGCGCGGCAGAGCTAGGGTCAGTTGCAGTTTAGTGAAGTCAGGTAGCTCAGCATAGTTGTTCTGTGCATGGTGCGCACCTCTACGCCAGGTGTGGCCCCTGCCTGTCCCTGGGCCCTGTGCTGCCGGGCAGGGTAAGACTTGCTGAGTTGCTTACGAGCTCAGTGCCGCTGCCTGCCTAACGACGACGTAGAGTAGAGGAGCTTGGTGTTATCGGTGAGTGTCACTCCCGGAGCAGCCCGCTCCCTCTGAGTGCCCCCGCCCAGTCTCACACTCCAGTCACTCGCACGGTGATGTGCTTCGACTTGAGTCCATTATAGGCTTATATAATTATTACAACTAATTTAAGTCCTAAAATATTTGAAAACAAATCATTGCCCTTTGGCGGAAAAGGGAGGGAGGTGTAGATATTCATCAAGTGGCTTAAATGCACAATGTGTAAATCAAATCACAACTTTACCACTGGACCAAACAGATCGTACACTAATCACTTTACTACGCTGTCGCTCATTTGAGAGTATCAAATCTGAGACCACTTTGAAGGGCTTCAGTTCTGGGTGTGTGCTATTCAACATCCCTGCTTACTGTGGTTTACCAGACAATTATGGCAGTGCACATGCATTATTCATAGGGGGCATCTATAGAGTTCACTTTACAAACTGTCTGAGCCCTCTTGGGTCATTCATGACAGTGCTGCCAGGGCATTGGTTGGGTGGTGTGGTGGGGGGCTTAATATTTAAATTCTGTCAATTTAAGCAGATGCCAATCCGGTGATGCAAAATGTATTGAAGCGACACACACAGGTTCAAGAAATAACCTCTTTAGTCTGAAAGAGCCTTCGTCTGAGCGCCTCTGCTACTATCTGGTACTGGTTGGTTAATCTTCTCACGCACACGTGCACTGGGCTGCCTGGCCTGGCTGGCCGGCCGGCCTGGCTGGCTGGCCGGCCGGCCTGGCTGGCCTGTGTCACTCTGTGTGCACTTACTGCATTGTCTGATGCCACAAGTCGCTTTGCGGCCCCGGCCCCTAACTTCAATCCTGTGACTCCTTGAGTTAGTAGCTGCCTTCTTCAACTTCAGGACGACGCCACGAGTGGACCAGGATGGTTCGGTTGATGGACTGTATCCTGCCCTAATATAAGTAAGTGACATTTAACTGTTACCTTTCCCTCCAGGCTACCTATACAGTAGGAGGTTGTCTAGGTTACGATTCATGCCACAGAGGGGTGTGGGTGTGTGTGTGCAGTGACCGAAGCGTTGTTCCATTTTTAGGTCTCGCCTGGCGTAAGACTGCGCATGTCTGCGCAGTCTCGCTGGCGAGATTTAACGTTTTGGTTAGATTTCTCTAGTGGGTTTTAAGCCCCGCCCCTCCTTTCCATTGGCTGGCGTCACCGTTTATGCTAAACAGTGGCCAGCCATTGGAAAGGAGCGTCTTGTGACGTACACTTTTCTCTTTTAGAGCCGTTCCAGTTGGACTGGCTGCCCCGAATTACTGCTGGCGTAAAAGGTTTTTTATCTTTATGGGGCCAAACACATGGCCCCATAAAGATAAGAAACCAGTCATGCGAGGCAGTCCAACTGGGACGCTCTAAGAGAGAGTTGTTGGCGTTGCAGTGCGCGCCTGCAGTGTCGGGGAACCGGGCTCACTCCTCTCGGTCAGGCGCTGCAGCAGTTGAATGCAGGGCAGCAGAAGAGGCTCTCCCGCCGGGTTCCGACGGCGTCTCGGCCTTCGCTTACCCCGGCCTTCGTTTTCCCCGGCTTACCTCCGGTCTTGTCGCCGCAGCTGACATTGCGGACACTGAGTCTGCGGTGGAGCCCACACCTTTGCTTCAACAGCATGACCACAAACACTCTTGAAAAGGTAGTCTTTTATACCATTTGCGAGAACACCGTTTTGTCCCTTAAAACCAGAGTGGTAACAGGCTCTTTTTCGGGTGATATTCACTCACCAGGAAGACCCACGCAATAAGCGTGAGTGCTGAAATAATTTTACACAGACACAGTATCCTGCCAGGATAGGCGATAAAACATGACATTCTCTGCAGCCGGGTACCGCAAGCCTGCTTTGAATTCAGCACTCAATGCCTCTTTGTTATCGCCCCCTTGCGGAAGCTGAGTGGTGTGGTTTGAAGCGGGGGACCCGATCCCAACCGGGTCGTTTTATGTGCAGGTAACTCGCACAGCTACGCAGCATGTGCCTTAACCGAGTGACTTACCTCCCCTACAGTACTGGGGCTTGTGGCATGTTAAGATAAACTTCGCAGCTGACGTGAACCTCTTGAGCTATCTGACTAGAATTGAAACCTGTTGAGTTTGGGCACTCGGCTGTCTGCAGTAGGCGCCTTAAGCACCCTAATAGGCTCTTAAAATAAATCCAAGATGTATTAAACGTAGTGCCCTGAAGACCTGGAAAATTCAATAGTATGCCAAAATCAGGGCTAATCAGTGAATATTTCTGTCAGTCGTTTCACCTCGTGGACTTCAGGCCTTGAGCCACACCGTGCAGCCAAATGCACGGAAAATAGGGAATTTAAAAAGGGGGGGGGGGGGGGAAGAGGGCTGGAGGGGCGTGGGGGTCGGGGCGGAGTGCAAGCGTAGCTTTCATTGACTCTCACACAACTCCTTTTTATGTTCTCGAAGACCCAGCTCCCCTTCCAAGTGCCAAGAAACGTGTTGCCATGTTCCACAGTTGTGTTTTTCTTTGTTGTTGCAGCGAGCGCCAGGGTAGATACTGGAGAGGCGAACAGGCACTGACTCACAAGAGCGTGGCAGGTCCTTGTGAAACACAAGACGGTCACAGCTCCAGGGATCTCCCACCTGGCTGTGAACGGCCCAGACAGCCCTGGGGGTTTCATTATATGGCTTTGCATCCCGGCACTTGTCGCCTACATTTGTAACTGGAAATGCAAATCTGTAAGTGGGAGAGCGCAGAGTGGTGTGAGGTACAAAGCCAGGCCTGACAGAATACCTCACATCAGAATTAGGCCAGCTTGAGGACATCGTCCCTCCTAGCAGTGTGGTCCCTCCTCAAAGCAGGGTGAGCTCCCTCAGGGAACTGTGAAGTCAGGGCTTTAAGTGGGGATGAAAAAACCTGGAGGGTCTCTTAAAGGGGCGTGGTCAATGTAATTAAGGGCGTGGCTTAAAAACACGTAAACTAAAAATCTGTCTTTAGCACAGTGTGTCGCCCTAATTGCATTTTGCTGTTCCTGTCACTGCGTTCAGATATATGGTACAACAAGTCACATCATACCTACAAGTACGGACTATTGGCTTAGTCAATGGTTGCTAGTTGCATAATATAAACAAGCATTGAAAATGCAAAAGGCCTCGCCTTTTATTAAGTGAAAGCCATTTGCTTTGCTATATACCATTAGCAAAGCAAATGGCTTTCACTTAATAAAAGGCGAGGCCTATTGCTTTTTCAATGCTTGTTCAATGTACATTTTTATTGTGTCGCAGCCCTTTTCCCCCCGCACCTCCCCCCTTACCTGCCATGGGCGGCAATCTGGGGGATAGCCCCGGGCACCAGAAGCTCTAGATACGCCTCTGGGATTAACTATTTAAAGGTGTTTTATTCAGATCGAAGATCACATCGGCTTCAAAAGAGTTCCGGACTCTAAGTACTGTCTCATACAGCTCTATATATTTTTCACTCCTCAATTCACTATTCTATCGCATTCAATTCTCAGGTTGTTCCTCTCATTACAATACTAACATTACCAAAACGTTCTCCATCTCATCTACACAATGTTTTCACTGTAGTAAACTTCAAGCACCCTGGCAGCTTGGATGCCAGCACACTGACTCACTGTGTTTAGTGAACCTTCAGGATTACATAAGGACTTCCACGGTTTCAAAGAAAGGACAGTCTGAGCTAGATCAAAGACAGGAAGAAACACGCGCAACAAGTCAGGTACAGGCGGATGCCTCACCTGTCTCTTCGGAGAAAATGCCTGTTACATAATCTGCAGCATCCGTGTGCAGAGAAGCTGGGACATGCTGTAACTCTGGCTTCAAGCCACATGGCCGGGAGCAAAAAGGCAGAGCCCAAGCAAAACAGCACGTGCTAATTAGTAATCCAGAACTGAATTTCTACGAACACGTGTCGGTGCCACTACCTAGTTGTAACAGCATGGCCCCATCAAATTATCAATGTACCCTTCAAGAGGACGCCTGCACCTCCCTTTCTTGGTTCTCTGGTGCTAAAGCTTCCCAGGCAAATGGCAAATGCGGTATTTTCTCTGCATTATTCGAGATTTAATTATGATTTCATAATATGATCAACAACTCTAAAAATTTAAGAGGGGGCCTTGTTTGGAGCTTCCTGCGATAGCCGCACACTAGAGGAGCTCCAGGCTCAATGGCCACCTGAGCCCACAATTCACCCTAAGATCCTGAACTGTACAAGTCACTTTGCACCAAAAAGAATATCTCAGCCCCAGCAACCAGCTGCGGGACAACCTTCCTACCCGGACCGATGTGGGTGCCCCAGTGGTGCTGGAGTGAGGCTGATCAAGAGGCAGCGTGGGCTTGAGTGGCGGCACAGCGGTGCCTGGTGAACTGCGCCTGCAGTCTGATAAGTGGTGCAGCGAGCTAGGACGGGCCACTGCCTGGTATCCGATCCGTCCCATCAGGGTCCAGGGGACTCCCCGCTCTCAGGAAGACAAGAACTCTGCAAGCCCGATCAGTCCTGGCCTCAATGTTGGAAGGGCAAAGCAGGATGACCCAGTCATACTGACCCATACAGTCTGGTGAAGCCGGCCAGAGGCAGAAAAGAGACTACCTTCGGTAACTATGCATCTTTGAGAGACACAGTCTAGCCGCAGATTCCTTAACTTAGAATATCCTCCAGGCGCTAGTCTGGATCTGGAGATTTTTCAGCAGTACCTTTGAACCCCGGGGGATGGTGTTGCATGGCTCCACCCAGACGTCCTCCACGGATATGAAGTCAGTGGAGCCATAGAAGTCCCTCCCGGTGCGCTGACGTCAGTTTTCTACTGTGAAATTTATCTGCACCAAAACGAGGAGCCAATACTAAAACTGAATGTGGGAACAGTGTGCTAAAAACGGTTTAACATCTGTGAGACAAGAATGATAAAATAACAAGCATTTACAATGCAATGGTCTCGGCATTGGTAAAGTTATAGCTATTGGCATTGCTCATGACATCATTTTTGTTTATGTTTTTGTTTTTAAAACATTTAAAGAAACGGCATTGTTATTTACAATGTCAATAGCTTAATCACTCTCAAATGCGAGACCTATTGCATTTGCACCCACACACACACAGCCACACACACAGAGCCACCTACAAACACGCACAGAGTTACCCACACACAGACAGAGCCACCCACGCATAGAGCCACCTACAAAAAAAGCCACCCACACAGAGCCACACACACACACACACACACACACACACACACACACACACACACACACACACACGAGACCTAAAAACTGATTTTGATTCTGTTACTATGCATGACATAAGGACAAGACTACTAGGATGAACTATAGACGATCACCCTGAACAGCTTACACGTGATGAAGTGCTTACCAGTACAATGTTACCCCAGAAGTGGCTTGACAGATTTCTAGCTAAGGAGTGAAGCATTTTTGCCCGTACACCCCTTTCATTTTATCCAAGTGATGTTGCTGGCTGAAATATGATTCCCAAATCTCAAAGGATAAAGGATTTCAATTCTTGAAGAACAAGTTACTTACCTTCGGTAACGATGTATCTGTAAGAAACATTAGTTAGTTAGATTCCTCACCTTAGAATATCCCCAGGCGTCAGACTGGTTCCGGAAGATTTTTCGTCAGCAATACCCCTTGCGCGTCGCTAGGCGTCGTCTGCGGCTCCGCGTCCGTCGTCGGCGTCGTGCGCCAGGATGACGTCGTCAGAGTACTTAGACGCCACCCTCGCGCGCTGACGTCAGTTCTTGTACATAGCCTTCCGCGCCAGGAACGCAGAGCCATGCAAAGACCGACACTGGTGCCAAAAATAAAATCTAGGGGCCTGAAAAGGATAACCTTAACCCTAGATGTCAGTTCGCAGAACGGGGAGGATGGGTGGGTCGGTGAGGAATCTAACTAACTAATGTTTCTTACAGATACATCGTTACCGAAGGTAAGTAACTTGTTCATCTGAAAGAAACACGTTAGTTAGATTCCTCACCTTAGAAGAGATACCCAAGCAATACCATCCCCGGTGGTGGGTCTGCGAACCAAGATCACACCAGAAAGTCCTGGAGGACAGAACGGCCAAAGAAGCCATCCCTCCGGCCTTGGCTGTCAAGGCAATAATGCCTGGCAAACGTGTGTAACGAAGCCCACGTTGCCGCCTGACAGATGTCCTGCAAAGGGACACCCCGTCCCAAAGCAGTAGTAGCCACAGTGGCCCGAGTAGAATGGGCGCGCAGCCCAGCAGGAGGGTCCTTTTTTGCCAAGGAATAACAAATTTTGATGCACAAAACGACCCACCGAGAGATGGTCCGTTTGTGCACAGCTTTCCCCTTCTTAGCACCCACGTATCCAACGAAAAGTTGGTCGTCCACCCGGAACTGCTTTGTGCGGTCCAAATAAAAGGAGAGCGCACGTTTTGGGTCCAGACGGTGGAGCCTCTCTTCCTCTTTGGAAGGATGCGGAGGCGGAAAGAAGGTGGGCAAGGTGACAGACTGCCCAAGATGAAATGGAGTCACCACTTTCGGAAGAAAGGAGGGACGAGGCCGAAGGACAACCTTGTCCGGATGAACAGACAGAAAAGGGGGCTTTGAAGATAAAGCCTGGAGCTCACTCACCCGTCTAGCCGAGGTGATGGCTACCAGAAAAGCAGTCTTAAGAGTCAGAAGACGAAGGGGACAATTGTGAAGAGGCTCGAAGGGAGCGCACATCAGGAATGTCAATACCAGATTCAAGTCCCACTGAGGCATTACAAACGGAACAGGAGGGAACGTGTGAGTAATGCCCTTTAGAAAGCGTGTAACTACAGGGGACTTGAAAAGAGAAGGCTGATCAGGAAGCCGCAAGAAGGCAGAGATGGCAGCAAGATAACCTTTCAGGGTGCCCGGGGCAGAGCCCTGCCGGGCCAAAGAAAGAAGAAAGAGGAGAACCTCAGAAAGAGGGGCGGAAAGGGGATCCACAGCCTTTGCTGTGCACCATGCCACAAATTTGTTCCACCGGCAGGCGTATACCGTCTTTGTGGAGAGACGCCTGGCTGCCAGAATGATATCAAAGACTTCAGGAGGCAAGTCAAATGGCATCAACTGCCGCCGCTCAATCTCCACGCATGGAGGTGGAGGCTGGACAGGTTCGGGTGGAGGACCGACCCCTGCTGCTGCGACAGAAGATCCTCCCGAAGGGGCAGACGTATCGGAGGATCGGTCAACATACTGAGTAGCTCGGGATACCAGTACCTTCGTGCCCAGTCCGGAGCCACCAAGATGACTTGGGCCCGGTCGCGCCCGATCTTCTTCAGCACTCTGGGCAGAAGTGGTATAGGCGGAAAGGCGTACAACAGACCGCAACTCCACTCGTGATGAAAAGCGTCGCCGAGCGAGTGCCGCCTTTGAAATTCCAACGCGCAGAACTGCTGACATTGCGCGTTCTCTTCGGTGGCGAATAGATCTAACCAAGGCTCTCCCCACTGCTGAAAGAGACCTTGCGCCACTTCGGAATTCAGACGCCATTCGTGATCCATCATGCACCGGCGGCTGAGTACGTCTGCTCTGGGGTTCAGAGAGCCCGCCAGATGTTGAACCACTAGGGTGACGCCCTGGTGTTCCAGCCACGTCCAGAGGCGCAGAGCCTCCTGACAAAGGGTCCACGACCCCACCCCGCCCTGTTTGTTGCAATACCACATGGCGGTGGTGTTGTCCGTGAACACCTGCACGACACTGCCCCTGACAGAGGGAAGGAAGGCTTTCAGTGCAAGCCGGATCGCTCTCAACTCCAACAGGTTGATGTGGAGACGAGACTCCGCCGGAGACCAGAGGCCTCTGATCTCCGCCTCTCCCATATGGCCACCCCATCCCAGGAGGGACGCATCCGTCACTACGACATGCTCCGGTTGGGGAAGGGAGAGGCTTCTGCCCATGACCCAATCGCGGTCCGTGAGCCACCACTGCAACTGCTGTGCAGTGCCCTCCGAGATCAAGACATGGTCGGACAGGTTGCCGTGATGCTGGGCCCACTGAAACTTCAGGTCCCACTGCAGAGCCCGCATGCGCCGCCTGGCGTGATGCACTAGTAGGATGCAGGAGGCCATCAGCCCCAGAAGCCGCAACACTAGCCTGACCGAAACCCAGGATAGAGGCCGAAAGATGGGAATCAGGGCCTGAATATCCCGGACCCGCTGTTCCGGTGGATAGACCCGGAACTGCGCCGAATCGAGAACCGCTCCGATGAAAAGGAGCTTCTGAGAGGGACTCAGGTGTGACTTCGGCACGTTGATGGAAAACCCCAGCAAATGCAGGAGATCCGCCGTAGTCTGGAGGTGGGAGACGACTGCCTGGGGCGAGCCCGCCTTCAACAACCAGTCGTCGAGATAGGGGAAGACTGGAACCCCTGATCTGCGCAGATGAGCTGCGACCACCGCCATCACTTTCGTGAACACCCGAGGGGCACTGGTGAGACCGAAGGGGAGCACGGTAAACTGAAAGTGCTCTGGGCCCACCGTGAACCGCAGGTAACGCCGGTGGGCCGGCAGGACGGGGATGTGGAAATATGCGTCCTGCAAGTCCAACGCTACCATCCAGTCTCCGGGGTCTAGGGCAGCTAGAACCTGAGCCAAGGTCAACATCTTGAACCTTTCCTTCCGGAGGAAGGCATTGACGTTCCGGAGGTCCACGATAGGGCGTAGGCCCCCTTTGCCCTTCTTGGGAACCAGAAAGTAGTGGGAATAACAACCACGACCTACTTCTGGACTCGGAACGCGCTCGACGGCCCCCTTGGCCAAGAGGGCGGAAACTTCCTAGTGGAAAAGATTCAAATGATCCCCCGAGATACGGTGGTGCTGCGGTGGCATGGCTGGAGGGGTTGTCTCGAAGGGGAGGGAGTAGCCCCTTCGGACGATTTGCAGCACCCACCTGTCCGATGTGATGGACCGCCAGTGGAGCAGGTGATGGCGAACTCTGCCGCCCACTGGCGTGGAATGGGCCTGAAAGCTCGGACTATGAAGGCTTTGAGGCGGATGCTGCCGGGGTGGATGTGGGCTGACCTCTTCGTCCTCCAGAACCGCCTCGGCGGAAACCACGTCCGCGACCGCGCACAGGTTGGTTCTGCGGCTGGTGGCTAGGCGCACGTGAGGAGGCACCCCTTCCTTGGCCACGACAGGGGCGAAAGGCAGAAGATTGCGACCGCGGGGCCGAGAGGCCCAAGGACTTGGCCGTAGCCCGGGAGTCCTTAAAGCGGTTCAGCGCACTGTCCGCTTTCTCGCCAAACAGGCGAGTGCCATCAAACGGCATGTCCATGAGAGTGCTCTGGACATCGCCCGAAAATGACGTGGACCGCAGCCAGGCGTGACGTCGAAGCGCCACTGTGGTAGAAATGGCCCTACCCAGCGAGTCCGTGGTGTCAAGCCCACAACGTATAGCATGTCGCGCGGCATCCCTCCCATCGGCCAGAGCCTGGGTAAGGCGTGTCCGGACCTCCTCCAGACACAGGGGCAGCGCGTCCTCCACCGCATCCCACAGAGAGTGGGAATAACGGTCCAAGAGACAAGCGGTGTTCAAAAACCGCAGGCCCAAACTAAGGGAAGAGAACAGCTTCTTGCCAAACTGTTCTAGTCTCTTGGAATCCCGGTCCGGCGGGGCGGTCGGGAAGGAGGATTGGGAGGTAGAGGCCTGGATAACCAGGCTCTCAGGGGTAGGGTGTTGGGACAGAAAACTGGGGTCGCCCGGAGCAGGGCGGTGGCGCCTGGCGACGTTCCTGTCCACAGGAGGAAAGTGGAGGGCTTGGACCAGGTGCCCTGCAGAACGTCAATGAGGGCCTCATTGAATTGCAGCAGAGGCTCAGTGGAGCTTGCTGCAGACTGAAGCACCTCAGTAAGGACGTTAGTCCTCACAGCCACGGCAGGCAGCTCGAGCCCAAGGGCTGCTGCCGCCTTGCGCAGCACCACAGAGAAAGCAGCACCCTCCTCCGAAGCCACGGTCGGAGGAGAGACAAATCCAGTGTCTGGAGAGGTATCCAGGCCACTGGCCTCCCCCAGTTCATCTGCCCAGTCCTGGGACAGTTGAGCCTGAGCGGCCATAGGATCCTCCGATCCCTCCCACAACTGGGAGGGATCCATCATCCGACTCCTGGTATAGAGGAGAAAGTAACGGAGCCGGGCGGTAGACAAAATGTGTCTCTAGCGGCGTCGATCTCGGCGTCCATCCGGCGCCGGGCCCGGAGCGGGACTGAACTGGGGCACGACGTCGAGCGGAGTCGACGTCGGCGTCGGGGGTGGAACCGGTGTCGACGCCGGCGGAGGAGGCGTGACAAGGTTGACCGGCGTCGACGGGGACTCGAGAACGGGTCCCTCGGGCGCTTGCGGCGTCGAGGCCGGAGCCGTCAACGGCGCCGGGGCCGGAGCCACCGGCAGGCAAGGCAGCCCAGTCGGGTCCGCGGGGCCCGTAGGCGCGCCAGCGGGCGCCGACGGCGGAGCCAGGTTCCTCATGGCCGAGAGGAAGGCACTGACTTCCGCCGGCGTCGCGTCAGTCCCAGGGACCGGAGGGTATGGGGACGGGCGCGGCGCCTGCGGCTCCGCCGGAGCCGCGGGGGTGGAACCACCCTGACCCTCGACCGAGTCGCGCGACCGGCGAGGGGAGTCCGAAGAGCGATGTCGCCTCTTGGACTTCTTGGAATGCTTCGACTTACCCGAAGACTTGGATCCCGACGACCGATGGTGACGTCGGCTGCGGCTCCGCGACCGATCCTTGGACCTCCTCCTGGACCGGGATCGAGAGGCGCGCGGAGCCTAGTGGCGAATCTCGAGAAGCTTATGGGACCGCTCCCGTCTAGCCTTCGAGGTCAGGGCCTTGCAGTCCGAACACTACTCCGCGTCGTGATCGAGGCCCAAGCAGTAAAGACACCGGCGGTGATGGTCCGTAACAGACATCAATCGGTTACAGTCCGTACAGGCTTTAAACCCAGGCATCCTACCGGCACCGGTGTCGAGACACGATCAAAAAGGATCAAAAAAGTTAGTCAAAAATTGACTAAAAGGGGTAGCTCTCCCGGATCTGCGCTTACTGGCGCGGAAAAAAGAAGAACTGACGTCAGCGCGCGAGGGCGGCGTCTAAGTACTCCGACGACGTCATCCCGGCGCACGACGCAGACGACGGACGCGGAGCCGCAGACGACGCCTAGCGACACGCAAAGGGTATTGCTGACGAAAAATCTTCCGGATCCAGTCTGACGCCTGGGGATATTCTAAGGTGAGGAATCTAACTAACGTGTTTCTTTCAGATTTATCACACAAAGCAGATCCCATTTCTAAAACCTTAACCCTGCCTCTGCTGCCTGTGCTTAGGACACGGAGAGACAGATGGCTCATCTGAGAGTGAGGGAAGGTGGGACGGGCAGTCAGTCCAAGGCTCGCCTTCTCCCCTCCTGCGCCCTCCTCCCTGCCAGCCATTGGCAGTCAGTCCAAGGCTCGCCCTCTCCCCTCCTGCGCCCTTCTCCCTGCCAGCCATTGGCCGGAGACCAGCTCATCCCAGTGCCCCAGGGAGCCCGTGTCAGACCTCCCTGCCCCGGTACCTGCTGGAGACAGCACAGCTGGACGAGAGCACCCGCCCAGCCCCCTGCAGGGTTTGCACACTCACTTTCACTAAACACAAACCCACAGCAGCACACACTAATAGAAACGAAAACAGCCGCTGTGCCCCCCCCACAGGCGCTGAACGTCACTGTGTGCCTGAGGCCTGGGGTTCTACTTCAAGGGGTCCTAAGACAGCGAGCTCTTGTTACCAACCAGCAGCTACACAGAGCTGAACTCGCAACAAAGTACAGCGCCCTGAGGCAGCCTCTCACCGCTGGGTGTGCTCTGCAGGTCCGAATCTTAACCGCTCCTTTCATCCGTGCCAATTAATGAGTGTAGGGTTTGAATGGAGAATCACGGTGTAGGGGAAACTGGCAACTTGACTAAAATAGTAAATTTATGAAAAGCGGACTTTGGGACTTCGTGTGTTGGCAATATTTCACCAAACTATAACGCAAAGAGGTCTGGAGCGCCCCAAGCTACAGAAACATAGCGCTTTCACATAAAGACGTGGGCTTCCAGCAGGGGCTCCCTTGAGGCACCGCCGGATGAGCAATAATAGTATTTTAAGGTGGAACTTGAGATGGACAGGACGGGGTGAAGTTGGTTTCTTTGCTACAGGCGCACTCACCCAGCAGCATCCACAGTCTGCATTTGGGCCGGGCTTGACCAGTGTCCCCACCGCTGCTGGGCTCCCTCTGAGGTGCTCCTGCCCCATCCGGCAGCGCTAGGAGCTGTGATTAATAGTAGCAAGAGCGCGCTGGCCTCTCAAGGAAGCGATGAAAACGTCCCGCCGCCCACTGAGTGATTAAAGGCAGAGGCCCCGGTGTCACTGCACCTGCCGCACCAATGAACGCTGCGCCCATTTAGGAGATTCCGAGACCCGAATACAGAAGGTTTCGCAGCCGGCTTTCGGCGTGTTATGTGCCGGCAGTGATCTTTATTTTGAAAACAGCTCTGTCTGGGATCAAAGAGCTATTTATATTTATAACGAAATATTAAACTTTACCCTGCTCAATCCGGATGCCGCGCAATTATTTCGATATTTTAAATACATTTGAAATGTCTTGGTAGCCAAAGGTCAGTTTTGTGTGGGTTCTTGTTGAAATTTGTACCCGAAATATGAAATGGTCTCACTAATTGTTGTGATGCAGATGTAACCCACCGGAATGTGTGCACCGCGACACAACGGAGCAGCCGTGCAGATTATCGAGGTGAATAATAGCATTGACTTTGCCGTTTCTTTAAATGTTTAAAAAAAAAACTAAACAAAAATAATGTCATGAGCAATGCCAATAGCTCCAACGTGCCGCGATGGATAAATTGTTTTTAAGAAGCTCGTGTTTGCGATCTCTCAGCTCGAGGAAAAACGTTTCAGGAGAAAAAACAAGTCAGACGAATGAAAGAAATCCGGATCGGACGGCGAAAGAAAAGTTTTCACTCCCCAATTAAGCCTCCTACCAGAAACGCCAGAACTTGAAAAACAAGTATTGGAAATTAACAAATGCGTCCGAACGCCGGGACACCACCGCCTTTCTCCGAGGCGAAGCAGAAATGCCTCGGAGAAAGGCAGCGGCGTTTCCGGATTCGGGGGTGTGTTTTTCTCTCCTCTTGCCATTGGCTGGAGGAGATAATGAGAAAAGTAGCAAAAAACACGCCCCCGAATCCGAAAAGGACGGGGCCTGTTCGGAGAGACGAACCTCTTATCCAATGGCTGGCCAGCATTCAAGAGGCCAGCTAATGGAGAAGAGGGGCGGGTTCAAGCCCCTCTTCTCCAAGTCATTAAATCTCGCGAGCGATACTGCGCAAGCGCAGCCTTTGCTAGCCGAGACCTAAAAATGATGAGAAACATCACAATGCATTGTATAGAAGAACACTACATAATGGAAGTGCCGTTAGGGCTGGAGCAGAGTACTCGCCCTGCAGAAAGAGTCTCACATAAGCGAAGAATGAGACCCCCCCAATAAGGCAAAACAGCAAATGAACGATATGGCAAACCACAAGCAGTCTGCAACCACATGAATGCCAAGGTAAACGACGAGACCTGGACAGCATGAAGCTAAGGCAAGTGATAACATTTCTGCAACACAGAGAATGTGCAACCATGCCCCCAAATCTGATCAACTGACTGCAACAGAGTCAAATAGACCCCAAACTAACAGACCAAACATCAGGGAGGGGAAGAGAGGGAAAAAGGGCATGAGCAACCACTACACTGGAAAGAACAAGGGAACCAGGATGCAAGAGCATGCATCAACATACAAGCCCACCACCCATTTACGAGAATGGGCGGAGAAGCCGTAATTAAAACAGAAGACAACCTGACCAGGAGGAGGATGCGAAGTACTCTAATATGCATGAAGACATATCAATGGTAGAAAGAATCAGAGTAAGAACCCAACCTGAAAAGGTCCTCACGGAGCGGGGAGGATGGGTGGGCTTTAAGGAATCTGCAGCTAGACTATCTCTACCAGATACATAGTTACTGAAGGTAAGTAACTTGTTCATCTGATAGAGACATCTAGCTGCAGATTCATTAACTTAGAATAACTACCAAAGCTATACCCCATTGGAGGCGGGTCTGTGACTCAACACCACCAGGTTCCGCAAGAGAACCAGTCCGCCTAGAAGATGGACGAAAACAGGTGGTGACGGCAAGTGCAAGCATGGCTGACACTAGACCATTAGGCTCCAGAGGGGAGCATAAAATAACAGTCAATGATACCACAGTCCAGAGAAGGACAGTTTGAACTACACCCCCAGGAAAGGGCAAAGGAAAATCAGAGTCGAATGGCCATTGCACAATGGAAGAAATCCATGAACTTCTGCAATAAGAGACGAAGCAGAACTATGCACAGAATCCATGGATCTGCAAAAAATAATGTCTCAGAGAAAGGACAAAACAGTACGACAAACCCAGGCCATACAAAATAAGCATACACAACAGTGGATACCAAGACGGACATGAGGAGAGACAGATGTCACTTATGCCGAGCTATACAAAACCAGAACCATAGCTAGATACAGGGATGTGGATATGAGGGTTATGCTTATACAGACTGGGTGTAATGTGGAATCCACACCATACACATGCAGAAGCACATTAAACGAAGCATCAACAGCACACATACGTCGGCAGAAATATATAGAATGTACCACCAGGTAGCCATACTGACCAATAATGCACAGAAATACAACGGTGAAAGGATACCGGCAGAAGCTAGAGACACACGAGCCTCACTGTCATAAGAAGAAAGAGCAAGTGTGCACCCTCGCAGTGTGTGTGTGTATATTATATTATATATATATATATATATATATATATATATATATATATATATATATATATATATATATATATATATATATATATATATATATATTCTTTTTTTTTATTTATTTTTTTATTTTAATTATCTACTGGCAGTAGCCAGTAGGAAATCTCAAAATTCTATTTTGAATAACTTTGGCGCCGGTTGACGAATCTTCGCGAAATTTTCAAAACTAATGGGGCGCTCCGCTCAGCTCCTACCCTGAAAGTCTCGGGGTGATTCGTCAAGCGGGGGCCGAGAATAAAGGGGGGTCCCAAAACACGTTTTCCCCATGCATTTTTCCATAGGACCTTTAGTCGAAGGTACAGCCCGAACTGCTGAACAGAATTACTTGAAATTTGGCAGAGAGGTAGTCCTCAGGTCAGGGAAGTACCTTTTGCATATATGGAGTCAATCTGTTCAGTAGTTCCTGAGAAAATTGCATTTAAAAGCACATACATATCTATAGCCGCGCACACCGTGCGCGCACCCCAACGTGCGCGAGCGTAATTCTGATTGGTGGTTACATGTCAGTCAACGTTCGAATCGGTCGAAATCAGGAAGTGTCGGCCGCCATTTTGTTTATCAGTGCGAGAGTGGAAAAGGAAGGTGGCGAACGTGAAAAGGGGGCAGGGTAGAGAGTTCCTGACCCCCTGGCCTTTGTCAGGGGGTCCCTGAAGGAAACCGAAGGCAGAAACATTTTTTTTTAAATAATTTCTTTTTTTTAAATCGCGGGGGTGCGCGCACCGTGAGCGCACGGTGAAAAACCATAAAAAAATATATATAATACGTAGTTTATTGTAAAAAAAATATATTAAAAAATACATACATAACTTAGAATTTAAAAAACCGTACAAATTCACTGAAAAAAACATAGGTTTCACACACGTTATAGTTAGGTGAATATTTCACTCGTAAAAAAACAAAGTTATAGTTAGCTGAAGTAACTATAACGGGGGAATTTCATTCTTTTTTTACGAGTGAAATGTCCACCTAACTATAACATGTGTGAAACCTATGGTTTTTTAAGTGAATATATACATACATATATACATACATATATACATATATATACACACACACACACACATACAGATAAATATATAGAATACTATATATGAATATATAAAAAGTTATACATTTGATTAATTTATTATTCTTATTTTGGTTTTAAAGAAAGGCAAGGGATACTCTGAAAGCATGCCCAAGGCAAGTACATAGCAGGACATAACATCCGCCAAACAGAAACAAACCTGTAGATCTAAAGGCACATATGTTTATTATGGATACCTGCATTCACACATAGCCTGAAACATGTGTAAAAAGTTACAAAGAGCACCCTGATAGAGAGACTGCTAAGGATAACATCTGACCGAGGCTATGAGCAGAGCGACCTGAGACCTTGTCTGGGAAGTGCTGATGAAAAATGGGGCACAAACAATATGCACCACCCATGCGTCGGGCGTAGAACCAACTGCCCACCAGGGAAAAACCAGATTGGGTCTGAGCCATGAGGGAAGGCCAAGGACAGAAGCATGGCCGTAACCAAAGGGAAGGAATAGAAAAAGCCACAAGAATCAAATGCAGGTAACGCTGTGGCACATGTTGTATCAGCAAGCACAGCGTGCCTATGATGACACCCAGTGTGTTTTAACTAAGTGTGGCCGGTAAACTCTGCTCGTGGAGTCTGCCACACTCTGCGTTACGCGGGGCTAGCGGAGTTCTGAAAAACTCCGCTTTGCGTAGCACAGCAGAGTTTTTTTCCCTCTCGCGTTCGTCAACATCAAGTTGACGAGCGTGAGCAAGGAAAAACCACCTCCCAATGAGATTTTTCCTCGTTCGCGAACATCTACATCAAGTTGGCGAGCATGAGCGTGGAAAACCAACCTATCAGCGAGATTCCTCAACGCGGGCCGTCTAATTACTCATTGCGAGTGGACGGGTATGCTTGCAACCGCTCGCAAGGAGAAAGTCTGTTCGCGTTGAGAATGCTGCCGCTCGAGTAAAAATCTACTTGAGCGGCAGAAAGGAAGCAGTGCCCGATTGCGCTGTGCATGGTACCGTTCGCGATGATTGCACAGTGCAGACAAGCACCTTGCACTGAAAATCACCCCGAACGGCATTTATGTAACGCACTCCGCTGCTCGCGGAGCTCCCCGTAGTGCCCAGGCTTAGTTTTAACACACCGTGCCAGAACTGAAAACAGAGAAGAAACAGTTCCTGGAGGGGAACAGACCAACATGCTCACAAGAGACACTGGCCCTTGACGAGGGCCTCGTCCGGGTCCCTAGAAGAATGTCATACAATGATACACCAAAAGGCTGCAAGTGCTAACCTTCCGCGTTGCCCTGGTGGAGCAAATCCAACAATGGATCCGAGGGCAAAGAAATAGAGGGAGGCTGGAACTGCTAAATATTAGCAGCTTTGTGAACAGCTGTTGTAAACGCTGCACCAGCCTCCATCACCATTCTAGGGGGTGACAGCAAATCATAGTTCGGGGATGGTTGCAGGCTAACCTGTCCACCAAAAGCCAAAAGGCCCTTCAGCCTGAGGTTGCCCAAAGGCCTGCGAGTGCTCCCCATCAACATGCTCCAAAGAACGCTCAATCAATACCGGGGAAGCTTAACTACCAGGGGCCCCATCCTCCATGTAAAAATGAGTATCAAAGGATGTCTCCGTCGTCAAACGACATTGAGACGGCGCCGCAACGACGTCTACTAACACCAAAGGAGGCTCCATCGATCGGCGTTGGGACGGCATCAACCCGACATCCACCACGATAGGAGATTGCTGTGTGGGTCGGCATAGACTCTGAGACAAGTCCTCCGCTGCGGCCGCAGCAGACGCCATTCCAGGGGGCCTCACCGGGCTGTCACCCAACGCTGGAGGTGGACTGTGGCCTGACGTCTGAATGGGAAGCCCGGATGGCTCCAGACGTCGCCGCAACTCTGGAGTCAGGGTCCTTGATTGTCTCAGAGGACGAATCCGCTGGTGAGCTCCCAATCTGAGTCCCGATCACCTCTGTGGGGCACAAAGGCGCACCAGGGAGGGGGGTCGGCTCAAAAAGGGCCCGCAAAGCCTGAAAATAGGCCGCCATCTGGTTCTTAGTCACCCCAACACCAGGAAAAGGAAGGTAGGCGGGTGAGGACTGCAGAGGGATCGTGCACGGTAAGGACAAGGAACAACGGGCACTGACGTCACGACTACATGAGGCAGATGGCCTCCGTGACTTCCACTTGTGCTTACCTGAGGGAGACAAGTGACGACGTCTGGTACAATCCCATGACCTCCCACGAACCGAGGCCCCATCTGGAGAAGGAGCCTGACCGAACTGGGGCTCCGAACGGGACATACGAGCGGTTAACAGCTTCATCTTACTTTCCCGTAGGGACTTCGGCATCAGCTTTCGACAGGCGTCGCACTCAAAGTCGTGGTGCTCGCCCAAGCACCACATACAGATTGTGTGCGGATCCGTCGCCGACATCAGCCCCGTACAGGAGTCACATGACAAAGCCTGAAGGCATCGGCACACTGTTCCTGGATGCTAAAAGGCATCTCTACATTTGCCAATAAAGTGCGGGAGCCGAACACCCGAAACCACCAGTTCAAATTAAGCACTGGTAGGAACAAACAGGCCAGAGGAAACTTTTCTCCTGGATCCGCGTTGCAGCGCAGAAAATAAGAAAACCGATGTCAGCGCACCGGGAGGGTCTTATATGGCTTCAGTGACATCTGAGGATGACGTCAGGTCAGAGCCATGCGACTCAGTCCTGCGGTGCACAGAGGTACTGCTGAAAAATCTCCGGATCCAGACAGGCGCCTGGAGGATATTCTAAGTTAAGGAATCTGCGGCTAGATGTCTATCAGATAGGCCACTTCGGAATCAGCTTAGGGGATCGGCCATACTGCTGCAGCAGGTGCCTGAAGATTTGGGCCTACTTCCCCAAGATTGGAGGTGTGGCAGACTTGCATCTCACAAACTAAAAGTGCCAGCAGACATTGGAGGTAGGTCATGGGGATGACCACACTGTGGTGCTTGGAACAAAGAGAAGCCTGGAGGGGGCTTAGACAGTGAAGTGATGCAAGGCAGTGGGAACCAGAGCACAGTGTGCACAATACTTGAGAAAGACCAGGGGTCCGGGACAGGGACTATAAAAGTTAGGCGTTCCGTATAGCCGCTACCTGCCTTCCCCCGCATCTCCCAAACTAGAGAGGAGATGGTGAAGCCAAGGGCCCTCTACACTGGACAATCAAATAAAATGAACAAACACGCAGTGGCAAAACAGTCCGTGTGGACAGCCAACCGGAGGGGGGGGGGGGGGGGGCAGCAGTAGAGCCTTTGCCTGGGGCCAATATGGCTGCCATCTCAAACCTTAAAGTCATTATTGAACTGAAATTGGACAGTCCTTACGGAAGTCAATCTTCTGAGATCAGACTTCTGTAAGACATAGGAGAAAGTAACTAATGCGGAAGATAACACATCTGCAACATACCACTAAACAATTGGAGCAACAAGTCCTGCACCTCAAGCAACAGGGAGTCATGGCTGTGAAGCTGGAGGACCAGGAAGGACGTGCACGCTGGAACATGCGTGTGGTGGGTGTCCCTGAGGGAGCGGAAGGTCACAGTGGTGATCTAGTTTTGGAAGATCTCATCCTACATCATCTCCGGCTCAAGGGCATGTCAAACTTCTTCACTATAGAGCAGGCACACAGGGCAACTATCCCAAAAAAGAAGCTGAGTGCCCCACAACGAGCTATTATTGAAAGGATACTAAATTATCGAGATAGGGATGCCATACATCAAGCGGCACAAACTCATGGAGACCTCAATTATGACAATGCCATAGTCCATTTCTTTCCTGACTTCACATTACAATTACAAGGACAGAACCAGAACTTTAAAGCAGTGAAGAGAGCTTCAGACCAAGAAAATTAAGTATATGATGCTCTATCATGTGAGGCTACGAATAATTGAAGAAAGAAAAGCCTGGCACTTCACTACACCCTGGGAGTGGCTGGAAGGATAGCGAGTGGTAGCTCATAAGTCACAGAAGGATTGACGACAGCGGTCGCCTCCTGACCCGGGGCGAGGTCGAAAGAGGAATGGTATCAGGACATGAGCAGGTGGTGGCACCATGAAAGGATGGATGGCGCCGGCCCTCGACTGTCTGGAAGCTCGCTGCATGTTTGGGAACAATGCTGGGATGATGGGATCCTGAGGAACATTCACATTACCCTTTATTGCCCAGGGAGATGGACTCCTTGATGCCTCTTAGCCTTCCTGGGGGGATCTTTTGGTAGAGACACCGTGCAGGGTTAATGCAGACGAGAATAGAGAAGGGCCGAGTTCCATTCGTAAACAGGGCCACACCGGTAGCTTTAGCCTGCCCTAGCGTAATGCATGGTTGACATGGGGCAACAAGCACACTATGTTGGGGTGATGGTGATGCCTGTCAAGCAGGGTAGCAGGGAGGGGGTGTTCTTAATCGGGGTAATTTATAGTCAAGTTCAACTATTTGCATGGTTTATTTTAATTGTCTGCTCAAACACTCTAAAGGTAGTCCCTATAGATATGGCAGAACCACGAAGCGAGGGGACTGAGGGATTCCCCCTGCTGCATCCACAAAGACATGTGCAAGTCAACCCTCCGATCCCTAGGAACCAAGCCCTAGTGCGCAGATGGGCAGGAATCCGCACGAACCATGAACACAGTCTTAATATGGCCCTGAATGTTTTGACGTGGTTCGTCAATCATCTTGGTAGTACTGTCAAACGCACATTAGTATTACAATACCAACGTAGGCACGCCCCAGACATGGTACTGCTTCAGAAGACAAACCTGAGGGGGAACCAATGAAAATTCCTAGACATATATGGGTACAACCTCCTAGCGCATGCAGGGTACATATCAGGATATAGAGGGGTAGGGGTATTGATTAGGTCCTTTTTTCCATTCATTATGGGAAGGAGCTGGTGTGACTGATTGGGAAGATACGTACCTCTGACAGGTACTTGGGAGGGCAAGATGCTGAATCTTTGATTCGTATATGCTCCTCCAAGACTTCAAGCAAAATAGCACTCAGTCGGTTAAGTGTGTTTGTGAATTGCCTTGGGCACGCTGGTTCTGGGCGGTTATGGACCCCGAGATCGACAGTATCAGGGGCCCCAAGGAGGAATGGGACGGGAGCCACTGGAGGGCTTTGTGGATGTGATGAGTCCGGTAGACCTATGGCGCGCCAAAAACCTGATGGATCGTCAATACGCACGCGCATCAGCTACACATGGTATTTATCTCGGCTGGACTATATTTTTACGCTCAGGGCACCATGGACCAACCCACAAGGCACCTGGCATCTCAGATTATTTCCCGGTCGAGGTTCAGGTCCTGGGGCCGGTGAGAGATGTCACATTACCCCCAAGACTGGATCTCTGGTATTTCAGGGATAAACAGTTTGTCCAAAAGATTCAGAAATATACAATACTTCATGACAGTGCGGGTTTGATGGAATCAGTCTGCACCTTGTGGGAGGCATACAAAACAGTGATCAGGGGATATGTTTAGGAACACATAGGCATACAAAGGTAAGAACAGACTAGCCAGTGGGAGGAGCTGAGATCTGCTGAACGGAGGCAGAGAGCTTAAATGGAAGGGATCCAGGATCACCCCTGAGGCACCGGCTCTGGCTTAAGCAGCAAGAATCAAGAGATCTGGCGGAGCGAACAGCGCATGCGCAGGCGATAGCAGTTTAAGGAAAGCTCTCGGATGTAGGTTACAAGGCCAACAAAATGAAAGCTTGACTGAAGCAGAGGGACAGGGAAAGAAGCTGGGTTCTGGAAATCCGTTCTTCGAATGGCGAAGTTCACCAAACCGGTTTGGACATAGCGGAGGCTTTCGCCACCTACTATGAATCTTTATATGCACTGAAATACTGCAGGATAGCAGTCTCCTACTTTCTCAGCAGATGATCGAACTGCCATAGACCAAGATTTTACAGTAGAATTAATAGAGAGCTCTCACTGATCTTCAGTTAGGGAAAGCAGCTTGCCCCAATTGTCTCCCGGAAGAGCTCTACAAGAGCATAGTAAGTAAAATTATCCCTCACTTAACATGTTCCAGGAGTAAGTAAGAAAAAACTTCCCCTGGACCAAAGACTGGCCAATATAGTTGTGCTAGGCAAAAAAGGGCAACCCCCCCCCCACCTCGACTAATGTGGTTCGTACAAATATCGCTGCTGAATGTCGAAGCCAAAGTGCTAGCATAGGCCTTGGCGGCTCGACTCCGAACGGTGATTTCTACATTGGTACGCCTGGACCAATCAGGATTTATGCCCCCCAGAGGCATGCAGCTCGACGTACAACGACTATACGGAGTGCTCCACATGATTGTAGCGGAACAGACTGAGGAAGCAGTGTTGATCTCTCTCAACGCGCAAATTGTGTTCGATAGTATGGAATGACCGTTCATGTTCGGGACATTACACAGATTTGGGCCGGGTTTATTTGCATGGGTCAAACGCTTCTAACAAGACCCGCAGGCCAGGGTAAGAGTCAATGGAGTGGTAGATCTGCCCTTTCCACTTAGAAAGGGCACAAGACTGGGCTGTCCACTCTCACCAATATTATTCCTTCGCAATATAAACCTTGGCAGCCTGGGTACACAACGACCCGTTTACATCAGGTATACAAGGAGGGGGTAAATGGGAAGACCATATATCCCTGTATGCAGATTATATACTTATCTGGTTAACCCTTCTAGGTTGGTGCACAGGGTGCTCCACATATTTCAATTGGTCGGCAGTTACTCCGGATACAAGATTAACTGGAATAAGTCTCTTTTCCCCCCTGACGGGAGAAGTCCCCCCAGGACTAGCTGGGACTACCCCACTAAAAGTTAGGGACAATTTTACATATCCGGGTATTCAGATATCCAAGAAAGGGAACGACTTCCTACTACACAACTTCTACCTGCAGATAGAATGCCTTAAAAGCCAAGTGGTACACTGGAAGAAACTACCAGTGTCCTTGATGGGCAGGGCAGTTTTATTCAAAAAGCTGTCCCTGCCTTGACTACAATGAGTATTGCAAAACACCCCATACAGAATACCGATGGAGGTATTTCAAAGTATAGACAGTGAACTGTGTAAACACCTATGGGATGGAGGTAGTCACAGACATTACAAAGTATTACTGGGCCTCACAACTGATCACAATTCATGATTGGGTGTTCACAGATCGTAATGATCCGGCCTTTCGAGTAGATCTGGCAATGGGAAATATTGGTTATCCAGCAGCACTCTACCGCAGGAGCCGAAAAAAAGAGCTCCCAAGTCATACACAGTGGTTCGATCATGGCCTGAAGTGACCAAATATTTAGGCTGGGAGGGAAAGTTGAACGAAAAAACCCTGCTGTGGGATAGCGATCAGTTAAGGGAAGTGGGGAACTTAAAGGGATTCAAACAGTGTGGACTGCTGGGCATTGAGTGGACATTTGGAGGGGACAGGCACTAATAACCTTCGATAACCTGAAAACAGAATACGAAATGTCAGACACCGAATGGTTTAAATAGTTACAGTTGGATCACGCCCTCCGCAGACACCTTACTGTGAGAAGTTGGCCTGATATGTAGTGCTCACTATTCTAGTGATCACTGTGTATCATTCCAAACGACCCTTATTGATGATTGGTTGTAAGTCAACCTTTTAGACCAGCTATCCTAGTAGCGTGGATACGAGCAGTCTTTAGGCTAAACTCTAGAGGGCGTGTTAAGCCAGCTGTTTACCATCACATATACCCCTTGAACACCAAGTGAAAGGACACCACACAAGTTGTTATGAAAATAAAAGGATATTTATTTATAACAAGACTACCCTGGCTCTTTATGAGTCAGGGAGCTAAGCACACTACAAAACTCTTAGGAAAATACTTCAGTTGCACAATTTACACAAATGCCCGAGGGGCACGAGAAACCATCTACACTAACAGTGAAATGCGAATGGTGAGAGTCTGGAGATACTGATTCCGGAGTGATCCGATCAGTGGGACTAAACGAAAAAGGAACTGGACACTTGTAGAGCGAACCTGCGATGGAGCACCGAGATGCTCGAGTTACCTAGCCCGGAGGCTGCGGCTGCGTGAAGTTCGTCAAGATGTCGGGAGTCCTCGTGTAGTCTCAGGAGCCTGAAAGAAGAAGTTGCTGGCAGGCGACCAGTGACGATGTTCAGAGCGATCCAAGCCTGGATCGGTGGTGAAGGAAAACCTGAAAGCAGAGGGGACTCAGTTCTCAACCGCTAGCCAGCGATCGTGTGGGTACCAGGAGGGTACCGGCTGAAGTCACCTCGACCAGGTGAGTGGGTGACGTTGGACTCGGCTGTTCCTCGGACCAGGAGGCGCGGCGGCGACCAGGATGGAGGGCGAGCTGTCCCACGAAGGTGTCTGCTGTCGATGATGCTGGGCCCAGGAAGGGGCAGCGGATCTTGGCAGTGGCCACCCAAGCGGGGGAGTCAAGATGGCGTCGGGAGTGGACCAGGAGGGTCCGTGGTACTCCTCTGTTGAAGGGGAGCAAGAGCCAGTCTGGAGCAACCAGACTAGTGATGAAACAATCGTGGTGCGTCGTGAAGAGGGCCACAAGCCGGGCGGCAAGTGGTCGAACAACGCGGTGAGCAACAAGGAGCGGAAGGGCCCCCACGCAGATCTCGGGGATGCTGGGGAGGCAGACTTCGATGCTGGAGCTGCTCAGGGTTAGGGCTTCTCAAACCCTAGGTGCACTCACTCGAGGGTCCCTCGGTGGGCGGGCTAGATAAGCGTCGTGCAGGTTCTGAAGATAGCCGGTCCCGCAGGTCTCGTCACACCTACGACTCTCAGCTGAGCTGATGAGGGAGGTAAAAGGTCAGAGATGGCAGGGAACTCGGGTCTCGTCGAGCTGGGCAGTCTTGATCCGTAGGAGAGACTTACAGCAAACCGCAAGCGCTTAGATGGTGCCTGCTGGTGCAGGGTGGCTACTCCTTAGCCACAAGGGAGAGTCTTCAGAAATAGTCAAGAGTTCCTTTCGTGGAAAGTAGTTCGTGATTCGGAGTTATCCGATTATCTGATTATCCAATTTGGGAAGGGGACTCGCTCCTACCTTTATTCTAAGAAAAGGGGCTGGCCCGTGACTAGGTTCTACCTATGGGTGGAGCCAGGAAGGGGGTGGTTACACCCCTATCCTTTGTCCGGCTTCGCGCCAGCTCAGGGGCTGGTGTGCCCCCGAAACTGGTTTGAGCCGGGCTATGCACAGTGAGCACCGGGGTGCCACTTGCGATCACCTTCCTTTCAGCCCTGCCTACCTGGGATACACAAACCCTGTCTGGGACGGTGCTAACACCGCCCTCGACAGGAAACCCTTTGTCCAAGCTCCCCTTGCTGGAAGGTCCCCCAGCAGCAGGAGGTCAGACTTGTGTCTGGTGGCAGCATCCATTTTGTGATGCTGAGGCTTGAGTCAACTTTAACCGGGGTTCAAGGTTACTTCCATGTCGTGTCCCTCTAAAAGGGGGGAATGCTAACCCCAACACCAGGACTGGCGAGGGGTTCGTATTCCCATTCGTATGACACCTTACTCGACATGTATAGGTGATGCGATGCCCAAGTTAGCAAATAACCGCAAGGATTATAATGCATAAAAAGTAGTTGGCCCGCGTCACCATGGCACGGCTATTAGGACTTGGTTCCGCAAGCCGTCGACGGGCTCAGCTCGCGCCAGAGCACCGTCCCACATGATTCCCTGCACTCTGCCTTCAGGATCGATAAGGCCTGCTATAGGAGTGACTGATAGGAATCCATGTGTCCATTTTAGGGTTTAGGTGTAGGAATACTACACCTACAGCAACGGGTGATTACACCACGTGGCCCCAGCTGTCGTGCAGCCAGTTGTGTCAGATTTGGGCGGCCATTCCAGGGGTGGCATAATACATGCTTCAGCCCCTGGTAGGCCCTGGGTACACCGATGCCCTGGATACCTGTGGTATGCTGAGACAGGGACTGACAAGGTGGCCCAGTTCCAATTAGTGGATGCACCTAACGTACATGTGTGTTAATTTCGAGAGAGAACAGCTAGGCTGTGGGTCTGATTGGCAGGCCCACAGCCGGAGAAAGTCGTAAACCAATGAAGCAAAAGCAAAAAATCTGGGTGATCATAGGATTGCAGACCCTACTCTCCTACATGACCCCCCCCCAAACTTCGGGACAATAAGCTAACCTTGACCAGGTGAGTCTTCTTGCTCTAAGTGGAAATACCTGGAGAGCCCATCTGCATTGCCATGATCAGTGCCAGGTCTATGTTCCACTGTGAAGTCCATCCCCTGTAGGGAAATGGACCACCTAAGTAGTTTGGGGTTTTCACCCTTCATTTGATTTAGCCACAAGAGGGGCTTATGGTCGGTCTGAATCTTGAAGTGAGTGCCAAACAAGTATGGCCTCAACTTCTTCAGGGCCCAAACCACAGCAAAGGCCTCCCTCTCAATAGCTGACCAATTCTTCTCTCTGGGGGTCAGCCTCCTGCTAATAAAAGCTATGGGCTGGTCATGACCATCAAAATTCAGTTGCGATAGAACAGCTCCCACACCCAGCTCCGAAGCGTCTGTTTGGACAATGAATGGTTTGGAGTAGTCTGGACTCTTTAGGATAGGTGCTGTGCACATGGCCTGCTTTAGGTCATCGAATGCCTTCTGACAGCTTGCTGTCCACTGAACTTTTTTTGGCATCTTTTTACTTGTCAGGTCGTTTAGCGGGGTCACAATGGATCCATAATTTCTGACAAATTTCCGGTAATAACCAGTCAGGCCCAAGAAAGCTCGAACCTGAGTCTGGGTGGTTGGAGGAGCCCAGTCCTGGATGGCCTGTATTTTGCTCTCCAATGGTTGAACCTGGCCTCCACCTACAAGGTGGCCCAGGTATACAACCTGTGTCTGCCCTATCTGGCACTTGGTGGCCTTGATAGTGAGGCCTGCCTTCTGCAGGGCCTCTAACACTTTCCTCAGGTGGACCAGGTGATCCTCCCAGGTGGAGCTAAAGACAGCGATATCGTCCAGATACGCCGCACAGAAGTCGTCCAACCCAGTGAGAACGCGATTCACCAGCCTTTGGAAGGTGGCAGGTGCATTTTTCAAACCAAAGGGCATTACCACGAACTGATAATGCCCACCCGGGGTAGAAAATGCTGTTTTGGGCTTGGCCTCCTCAGCTAACCTGATTTGCCAATACCCAGCTGTCAGGTCAAACGTACTTAAGTAGTTGGCCGAGGCCAACCGGTCGATAAGTTCGTCTGCTCTTGGTATCGGGTGGGCGTCGGTCTTAGTGACCGCATTGAGACCTCTGCAGTCCACGCAAAACCTCATCTCTTTCTTACCGCCCTGGGTGTGAGGTTTCGGCACGAGCACTACGGGGCTAGCCCAGGGGCTGTCCGAGGGTTCAATGACTCCCAGCTCCAACATTTTCTGCACCTCTGTCTTGATGCAGTCTCTGACATGATCAGGCTGCCGATAGATTTTACTCTTTACGGGCAGACTGTCCCCAGTGTCGACCTCGTGGGTACACCACTTGGTCTGACTGGGTGTCAGAGAGAACATATGTCGAAAGGATTGAAGAACCTGTTTACAATCCTCTTGTTGATGTCCAGAGAGGCTGCCACAAAAGACAACACCATCTACTAATCCATCGTCAGGGTTCTGAGAGAGCAGGTCTGGGAGAGGGTCACTCTCCTCCTCCTGTCCCTCATCTGTGGCCATGAGCAAGCCCATGCCCTCCCTGTCGACATATGCCTTGAGCCTGTTTACGTGGAGCACCCTGTGGGGGCTCCGGGGAGTTCCCAGGTCTACCAGGTAGGTGACCTCTCCCTTTTGCTCAATGATCGTGTGGGGCCCAGACCATTTGTCTTTGAGTGCTGCTGGGGCCACTGGCTCCAGCACCCACACCTTCTGCCCAGGCTGATACACAGTCAGGACAGCCTTTTGGTCGTGCCAAGCTTTCTGTAATTCTTGGCTCGCCTCAAGGTTTTTAGACGCCTTTTCCATGTACTCCGCCATCCGCGAGCGGAGACCGAGCACATAGTCCACAATGTTTGATGCCGGCTTTCTGAGAGGTCTCTCCCATCCTTCCTTTACCAAACAAAGGGGTCCCCTTACAGGATGTCCGAACAGAAGCTCAAAAGGGCTGTAGCCAACCCCCTTCTGCGGGACCTCTCTGTAGGCGAACAAGAGGCAGGGTATCAGGACATCCCATCTCCGCCGAAGCTTTTCAGGTAGTCCGTGAATCATCCCTTTTAGGGTCCGGTTGAATCTCTCAACCAGCCCATTGCATTGTGGGTGATAGGGTGTGGTGAACTTGTAGTTGACACCACATTCCTTCCACATAGCAGTCAGATATCCCGACATGAAGTTTGCACCTCTGTCTGAGACGACCTCCTTAGGGAAGCCCACTCTGGAGAACACTCCAAGCAGGGCCCGTGCCACCACAGGTGCTGTAGTGGTCCTAAGGGGAATAGCTTCAGGATACCTGGTGGCGTGGTCCACCACCACCAGTATGAACTTGTGCCCTGACGCTGTCTGGGGTTCCATTGGTCCGACAATGTCGATCCCCACTCGTTCAAAGGGTACCCCCACCACTGGTAGTGGTATGAGGGGGGCCCTTGTCGTGCCACCTGACTTACCACTGGCTTGGCAAGTGACACAGGAGCGGCAAAACTCCTTCGTATCTTCGGACATGTGGGGCCAGTGAAAGTGTGGAACAATTCTGTCCCAAGTCTTATTCTGGCCTAAGTGACCTGCAAGGGGAATCTCGTGGGCCAAGGTGAGAAGGAAACCTCTCAGAGACAAGGGGATGACCAGCCTCCTGGTCGCACCAGGTTTGGGGTCTCTTGCCTCAGAGTACAGGAGTCCATCGTCCCAGTACACTTTGTGGGTACCCGTGGCGTTCCCTGCAGCCTCAGCAGCGGCCTGCTGTCTGAGGGGTTCAAGTGAGGGGCAGTCTAACTGTGCCTTCCCCAGGTCTTCCCTGGAGGGTCCCCCCGAGCCCAGAAACTCAACCTGACCAGGTTCAAGCTCTTGCGGCTCAGTTTCCCTCAGTTCTTTAAGGTCAGCCTCCTCGGAGACTTGATCCACGACCTGGGGCAAGGGGGAAGGCGAAGCCTTACCCTTACTGCTCCTCTTCTTGGAAGGTGTCTGGTCCGTTCTTCCAGGATCCAGCACCTGTTCAGTGGGGCATCTTTTGGCCTGTGACCTGGTCACAGCAAGGACATGTGCTGGCAAACCTAACATTTCCATGTGAGTCCTCTGCTCCACTTCTGACCATTGTGACGTTTCCAAATCATTGCCCAACAGACATTCTACGGGGAGGTCTGAACTAACCACAACCTTTTTCGGGACACTTACCCCTCCCCAGGAGAAATCAACAACTGCCATACTGTGATTGGTAGTGACGTTGCTGGCATTGGTCACTAGGTAACTGGTACCTAGCATGATCTGTCCAGGGTCCACGAAGTTAGGCGTCACCATGGTGACACTGGCACACGTGTCCCTGTAGGCCTGAGCCACTTTTCCATTTATCAAAGGTGTCTGCCTGTATTTGCCCAAAGTATTGGGACTGGCATCAGGGGACATATCCATATCCCCTGTACAGACAAGGACGGCCTGAGTGAGCGTGCCGACTAAGTCGTCACTCCCCTCGGTTCCCAAGGTTAACCCAACTAATGCCTTGGGAGGCGCACTACCACTGCTGACTGTACTAGGGGGCGCAGGTGCCTTAGGGGCTGCAGTGGTAGGAGTTTGGCCTCCTTTCTTGGTGCACTCACTAAACCAGTGAGTCTTACTTTTACAGTATTGGCACCACCTTTTTGACTGGCCTTCTTGAGTCTTCTTCTTCTGTGAAGCCTGACCCCCACCCTCTTTGGTTTGTTGGGGACCTGTCGAAGACTTCTGGTCATTTTGTTCGTTCTTGTTACCCTTTTGGTCTGCTTTCTTCTGACCACCCTGGTTCTGATTCTGGTTCTGCTTGACCCTTGTTCTGACCCATCTGTCTGCCTTCTTTCCCAATTCTTGGGGAGAGGTCAGATCCGAGTCGACAAGGTGCTGATGCAACAATTGGTTCTGACAGTTGTTTAAAATCTGTTCTCGCATGATAAGATTGTACAATCCTGTGTAATCAGTAACCTTGCTACCCAGCAACCAGCCTTCCAAAGCCTTAGTGGCACAATCGACAAAGTCAGCCCAATCCTGAGACTGAATTTTCTGGGTGTCCCGGAACAGCACCCGGTACTGTTCCGTGGTTAAGCCGAACCCATCAATCAGTGTGTTCTTCAGGACTTGGTAGTTGTTAGCATCCTCAGCTCTTGTAGTGAGGAGCTTGTCCCTTCCTTTACCTTCAAAGGAAAGCCACAGTATAGCTGCCCACTGACTTGGGGGGACGCACTGGACAGTGCAGGCCCTCTCCAAGGCAGTTATCCACTTGTGGATGTCGTCCCCTTGTTTAAAGGGGGGCACGATTTTACTCAGGTGTCTAGTGTCTATACCCCTGTCTTTCTCTCTATTGAGAATGCTGCCACCAGTGGGATCTAACCCACTTAATTTCTGCTCTCGGGCTAAGGCAAGTCTTTCTTTGGCGAGGGCAAGTTCTTCCCGCTCGATCCTCAGATTGACCTCCCGCATCTTCGCTTCATGCTCCCTCCTCTGAGGGGAAGTCATTCCTCTCTGAGAAGGTGCCTGAGAGACATGTGTATGAACCGATCTGCCAGAGCCTCTGGAGAGAGACCTAGCTCGTCCGTTCCCAAGGTTAAGCCTGCTTGAGCGTGGGCCCGGGGCTCCCCCAGTTCCATTCTCATGCCTGCTTAAGTTGGTCCTTGTAAGCCTGCCGACTACCACTGGACCTTTGTCTGCCTCGTCTCCCGATAACTCGTCCTCGTCCTCCTCCTCTGTGTGGAGGTCGAGGTCTGGGTCACCGAGGGTTCCCTCTAAGGGAGGCATGTTCCCATCTGCACTGGGGGGACCTGGGTTAGAGGACCTCCTAGCATCGTACGCCTCTAAGAGACCTATCAGTATTGCGATGGTAGGGTTAGAACCCTGGTTTAGCTTCCTGGAGGCACACAGTTGTCGCATCTCCTTGAAGCTAAGAGTTGCATATCGTGACACGACCTGTGGAGGGTCACTGACCACTAAGGGAGTCCCTGCAGACTCTCCGTGGACCGACATGCTTTTCTAGTGAGGTGTAAGTGTTGCACCTACCTATACTATGGGTTTACCTACTGATCCCTTGCTAAGAGTTGTAGTCAGGGTGTGCTAAGCCCTGTTACACTACAACAGCCGGTTCAGTAGAACTCGGAGTATTCTAAGTTAAGTTATATGTACCTGGGTACTTATGTGATCTTTCACTGCGATATTCTTAGGATACGTGTGTGGTAAAACAACAGCAAGCTCAAATCCCAACCGCTGCTCACCAATGTGAGAAGTTGGCCTGATATGTAGTGCTCACTATTCTAGTGATCACTGTGTATCATTCCAAACGACCCTTATTGATGATTGGTTGTAAGTCAACCTTTTAGACCAGCTATCCTAGTAGCGTGGATACGAGCAGTCTTTAGGCTAAACTCTAGAGGGCGTGTTAAGCCAGCTGTTTACCATCACATATACCCCTTGAACACCAAGTGAAAGGACACCACACAAGTTGTTGTGAAAATAAAAGGATATTTATTTATAACAAGACTACCCTGGCTCTTTATGAGTCAGGGAGCTAAGCACACTACAAAACTCTTAGGAAAATACTTCAGTTGCACAATTTACACAAATGCCCGAGGGGCACGAGAAACCATCTACACTAACAGTGAAATGCGAATGGTGAGAGTCTGGAGATACTGATTCCGGAGTGATCCGATCAGTGGGACTAAACGAAAAAGGAACTGGACACTTGTAGAGCGAACCTGCGATGGAGCACCGAGATGCTCGAGTTACCTAGCCCGGAGGCTGCGGCTGCGTGAAGTTCGTCAAGATGTCGGGAGTCCTCGTGTAGTCTCAGGAGCCTGAAAGAAGAAGTTGCTGGCAGGCGACCAGTGACGATGTTCAGAGCGATCCAAGCCTGGATCGGTTGTGAAGGAAAACCTGAAAGCAGAGGGGACTCAGTTCTCAACCGCTAGCCAGCGATCGTGTGGGTACCAGGAGGGTACCGGCTGAAGTCACCTCGACCAGGTGAGTGGGTGACGTTGGACTCGGCTGTTCCTCGGACCAGGAGGCGCGGCGGCGACCAGGATGGAGGGCGAGCTGTCCCACGAAGGTGTCTGCTGTCGATGATGCTGGGCCCAGGAAGGGGCAGCGGATCTTGGCAGTGGCCACCCAAGCGGGGGAGTCAAGATGGCGTCGGGAGTGGACCAGGAGGGTCCGTGGTACTCCTCTGTTGAAGGGGAGCAAGAGCCAGTCTGGAGCAACCAGACTAGTGATGAAACAATCGTGGTGCGTCGTGAAGAGGGCCACAAGCCGGGCGGCAAGTGGTCGAACAACGCGGTGAGCAACAAGGAGCGGAAGGGCCCCCACGCAGATCTCGGGGATGCTGGGGAGGCAGACTTCGATGCTGGAGCTGCTCAGGGTTAGGGCTTCTCAAACCCTAGGTGCACTCACTCGAGGGTCCCTCGGTGGGCGGGCTAGATAAGCGTCGTGCAGGTTCTGAAGATAGCAGGTCCCGCAGGTCTCGTCACACCTACGACTCTCAGCTGAGCTGATGAGGGAGGTAAAAGGTCAGAGATGGCAGGGAACTCGGGTCTCGTCGAGCTGGGCAGTCTTGATCCGTAGGAGAGACTTGCAGCAAACCGCAAGCGCTTAGATGGTGCCTGCTGGTGCAGGGTGGCTACTCCTTAGCCACAAGGGAGAGTCTTCAGAAATAGTCAAGTGTTCCTTTCGTGGAAAGTAGTTCGTGATTCGGAGTTATCCGATTATCTGATTATCCAATTTGGGAAGGGGACTCGCTCCTACCTTTATTCTAAGAAAAGGGGCTGGCCCGTGACTAGGTTCTACCTATGGGTGGAGCCAGGAAGGGGGTGGTTACACCCCTATCCTTTGTCCGGCTTCGCGCCAGCTCAGGGGCTGGTGTGCCCCCGAAACTGGTTTGAGCCGGGCTATGCACAGTGAGCACCGGGGTGCCACTTGCGATCACCTTCCTTTCAGCCCTGCCTACCTGGGATACACAAACCCTGTCTGGGACGGTGCTAACACCGCCCTCGACAGGAAACCCTTTGTCCAAGCTCCCCTTGCTGGAAGGTCCCCCAGCAGCAGGAGGTCAGACTTGTGTCTGGTGGCAGCATCCATTTTGTGATGCTGAGGCTTGAGTCAACTTTAACCGGGGTTCAAGGTTACTTCCATGTCGTGTCCCTCTAAAAGGGGGGAATGCTAACCCCAACACCAGGACTGGCGAGGGGTTCGTATTCCCATTCGTATGACACCTTACTCGACATGTATAGGTGATGCGATGCCCAAGTTAGCAAATAACCGCAAGGATTATAATGCATAAAAAGTAGTTGGCCCGCGTCACCATGGCACGGCTATTAGGACTTGGTTCCGCAAGCCGTCGACGGGCTCAGCTCGCGCCAGAGCACCGTCCCACATGATTCCCTGCACTCTGCCTTCAGGATCGATAAGGCCTGCTATAGGAGTGACTGATAGGAATCCATGTGTCCATTTTAGGGTTTAGGTGTAGGAATACTACACCTACAGCAACGGGTGATTACACCACGTGGCCCCAGCTGTCGTGCAGCCAGTTGTGTCAGATTTGGGCGGCCATTCCAGGGGTGGCATAATACATGCTTCAGCCCCTGGTAGGCCCTGGGTACACCGATGCCCTGGATACCTGTGGTATGCTGAGACAGGGACTGACAAGGTGGCCCAGTTCCAATTAGTGGATGCACCTAACGTACATGTGTGTTAATTTCGAGAGAGAACAGCTAGGCTGTGGGTCTGATTGGCAGGCCCACAGCCGGAGAAAGTCGTAAACCAATGAAGCAAAAGCAAAAAATCTGGGTGATCATAGGATTGCAGACCCTACTCTCCTACACTTACTGAAAGGGAATAGTTTGCCAGAGTACTCCCCTCTAGAAGACCGATTACTAATGGACCCAACAATACCTACCTTAGATAGGAGAAAATCATGTACAATTCACCAAGTCCATTGGGCTCTGAGGAAGGCTATTAGAAGAAGATGATTGGGAGGAGACTGTGTAGAGACCCCGGGAATTATCTATACAGGCCCAATTCCAACTTATTCAGTTAGGAATCCTTCATAGATCATCGTCCTCAAGGAACACTACTACACCAGTCGGGTCACTGTGTATCCAGATATTGTGCGAGGGGTTCTGGTGAAATATGCTCCCTTCATATTATCTGGGATTGTCAGTATATCCACAACTATTGGAGGGAGGTCACACGGGTTATGTCCGATGTCACTGAACTGGAGATACCGATGGAGCCAGACTGGCTTTTTCTCTGTGTGACGGGCGAGACAAAATGGCCTGAATATCAAACGATATGGCTCAAGTAGAAGTAGCAAAACAAAACACTGCCAAAGCTTGGGGGTGGGGCAAGCCATCCACCAGAATTGTCAGAATGGTAAGAAGGCTTAGATTGGTGCTGTGGGGCCGAGAAGGTAGTATAAAAGGCCAGAGGATGCCCGAGCAAATAGGATGCGATCTGGGGCAGGTGGAGGTCATACAGGGGCCACTGACATGGGCTAGAAGGGAAAGGGATCAAAGAAATGTGCTGGAAATAACTTGCTACCACCTGGGGATAATGGAGATTGGCCCTGAGCGGAGGGAGGGGGTGGGGGGTGGGGGGGGTCCTGTGGAATTTTATTGCTATTGTTACGAGCATAGCACTTTTGCTTAGCCTGTTACATTGGCTGTATTCTGAGCAGATGTTAATATAAAAGAATTAAAAAAATGTAAAGAAAAAAACGGGAAAGGAAGAGCTTTCTCAAGCATGGACAGGGAAAGCAATCTCTTGTTCTCATAGGCCAGCCAGAGGCTCACGCATCATGGCCCCTTGGCAGTACTAAAGGTCTCCTGAAAGAATGACTAGCCATCCTTATCCTGATGGTTCACACTGTAGGTAATGATGCATGAACATGACAGCAGTTAAGATGCCCTTAAAAGAACACTTTATATATTTTCATCAATGGCATTCATCTTGTGCGGAAAGAGCTGCAAGTGGCAGTGAAGGAAATTACACACAAAAGGGTGTTAGTGCTGAGCATTGGGGATTACACAGGTCAGCATGGGTGGCAAGAAGTGCCAAAAACAGAGGAGTTTGTCCAACAAAACCATAGACTACCATTTACAAAGAACAAAGCTATACAGAATAGTGTCTTTTTGCTGGTAACCTTTTTTGTTAATCATCAGAGGTGCAAGTGTTTCGGGTGCATGACCACACATTTACCAAACCTCCGTCATACATAGGCTTGTACCAGCAGCACAAACGATACAGCAAGGAGCTGGTTCTGAGGGAACATTTGATTTAGAGGTGGAGGGCAGAGAGATTTATTCTCTGTTTAGGCCTCTCATGGCAGTTTGGTAGTACTTTATATGGTGAACTTTGTACATATTTAGTCCTTTACACAGGGACTTTACTCCAATGTTAGACTTTGATAGAGTCCCCTGTTTATTTCAGTAGCAGTATCAATCTGAAGTGTCAACTTTGAGATCCAATGGGTTGATATGGGTCATTGATGACAATGACAGTGCCTTGCTGTGCATCTAAAGTTCCAAATCTGTATTCGATTGAATAAATGAACGTACACGTTACTTACCTTCGGTAACAATGTATCTGGTAGAGACTATTCTAGCCGCAGATTCCTTCATGTAGAATTATCCCCAGGCGTGAGACTGGATCCGGAAACTTTTTGCCACAGCATCCCTGCACGCCGGGGCGACATCACGCGACTCCGCCCAGGCGTCGTCCGCAACGTCAGCGAGGTCACATAAGACCCGCCCCGGCACACCCACGTCAGTATTCTGCTGAGAACTTTTCCGCACCACAACGCGGAACCACCAGATAAACTGTGGGAGGATGGGAGCAGTGTGCGAAGAGCAGAAAAATTGGAAAGAAATGGTGACTAACACCACCACCAGGGTAGTGCCAACCCCACAGACCCCAAGGGCAGGGAAAGAAGAACAAGCAGAAACCTGTGCAGTCACTCCACCAGCACATAGACAGCCTCCCATCCCTGTGTCCCGAGGGCAAGAACATGCGTAAAGTCATGGCAAATTTAGTAAACCCCCCCCACCCCCTCCCCCATCCTGAGCAAGGAATGGAACCAGTCCCAAGACAGACCGGAACAAACGTCCAAGCCACCCCAAACTAGAGGGCAACCACCCACAAGGACAAGGGCAAGACATGGCTAGAGGACCCTCAATCAGAGGATAGCAATGGAGGGAGCGGAGGGAGGACAGGGATAGAAAGCCGGCCCCCCCCAAACCTGGAGTAGCCAGGGCAGCAGGGCACCGGAACCCCATCCTCCAAAGAACCAAGGAGGAATGAACCACCCCCAGACGGAGTCACCCGTCAAGAACAAGGAAGGCACTCACAGGAGACGCAGCCCCCTCCACCGGGAGGCGAGTACCGAAGACCAATCCAAAGGTCCTCGCAGAATAGGGGAGGAAGGGCGGGCCGTGAAGGAATCTGCGGCTAGAATAGTCTCTACCACATACATAGTTACCGAAGTTAAGTAACTCGTACATCTGATAGAGACTACTAGCCGCAGATTCCGTCACGTAGAATAGATACCCTAGCAATACCCACGGGGAAGGAGGGTCTGCGAAAGGACCCCACCAGCCAATGCAGAACAGAGGGCCCCACAGGGGACCAGATCTGTGGAACAGGTAGAACCTCGCCCCTGCCAGGCCAAAGGAACGCCCCACCAGCAGAACCCCACTGACCCCAAGGGGATGTAGGAGTGAAAGAAGGCTGAAGAGGTTTGTGCCCTCACAGCAAAGGAACCAAGGGTAAGGACGGAGAGGCCGAAGCACCCCACTCACCCACAAGGCAACATAGCTGCCACCCAATGCCAAGGCAGGAAAGGCAGGAAAGGCAGAAGAAGCAGCAGCTTAGAGGGCCCGAGGAAACGAGGGAAAAGAAGGCGAACCCACTCCAGATGGAGAGCAGCCTGCCAGCCAGAACAGTGCCGGCAGTCAAGCCACCAGAAGCAAGAAGAGCAGCCCAAGGCCCCAAGAAGGCCGAGTAGACGACGCCTGGCAAGGGAGAACACAGAATCATCCCAGACCTCAGGACAGGAGCGGGGAGAGGAGGAGATGCCCGGGCACACCACTACGAGTGGCAGCGCACACGACCTCAGGAAGCAAAAGCAACCTACCTAAACGCCATGAAGAACAGGCACCCGAAGGAGACCAGAACCCTCTTGCAGAGCGCAAGCTATATGACAGTTACCACTACTCCACATAGGGTACGTTAAGTTTCAAGATATGGGAACCCTCTAAGGAAGAACTTCCACAGCAGAGGAAAAACAAAAGAGCCACGGGGGAAAAAACCACCCCCCGCTGAAGGCTTGACGAGCAGCCCAAGCAAAGCAGAAGGTCCAATCTCAGGGCCAACAAGTCTGCTCAACAACTCCTGCAGAATCCACACACCATCAACACAAGGGCCGTCCAGTAGCCAACAATGCCAAAGTCCCAAGGAAGGACGCAAACTGACAGAAAACACTCCACAGCTAGAACAACTGGCCTAAGAAGGCCCAGAAGCAACCCAACTCAGAAGTCAAAGAGGAGGGGACGGAGGAGGAGGAGGATAAGGAGGAGGAGGATAAGGCAGAGGGGGAGGAGGATGGAGCCCTGCCAAGAGCCTTTGGATGGCGGAGTCGGCCGGGGCATGAAACAAGCTGCCATCAAACGGAAGGTCGATGAGTCGCTCCCGAATATTCTCAGGGAATACTCCATCCCGAAGACAAGCATGGCGACGGAGAGCGACTGAGAAAGCCATGGCCCGGCAACTCAGATGTTCAGAGCAGAGAATAAACGCTGCAAGCTTCCGGTCATCCAAAGCGTGATGCCGTAAGTCCACTGGACCAGACTCCTGGGACGCCACAGAGACTCAGCAAAGTCCCACAAACAGGAGGAGGCCCTAGCCTGCACACAAGGTGCAAAGGGCCGGCAGGGCCGCACTGGTCGAGGCGAACATGCTATGCCACCAAGATTCCAGCCAGCAGGCCTCTCAGGACGGCAGAGTCAACAGTGGCGGCAGAGAGGGAAAAGCAGTCCGCAAAAGGGGACTGGCGGCTGAGGGGTGAAGGGAAAGACACGCCGGGTCACGTGGGGCCGGGAGGTGACATCGCAGAAGATGCTGCGGCACCAGGTCCCCTGAGGCAGGACGCCTCCAAGCCCCCGTCAAGGAAGAAAGGAGCGAACCTTCAAAGGGAAGATTTCCCTCCCACCAGAGCCCTGGTGGAGGACCTCCAATAGATGGTCCGCTGGAAAGTGAGCCACAGGGTCACCTATGCGCAGGATGCCCACAGCCGTGGACACCGCGTGAGGGAAGGCCGCACCCACCTCCGTAGGGCCCTGCGGTGGAGAAAGCAGCTCCTCCGTGGGCGACAGCTGCAAACTCAGGCAGCCGTCCCCGAGGCCAAGCGGGACGGGCAAGGGCCAGACATGGAAGTCAGAAGGAACCGAAGAACGAGGGACCTGCCGCTCTTCCAACGAACACCTCTGCCTCAGGAAGGGCGGGGAGCCGCCCTTCGAAGCCGGTGAAAAAGCCACCACACGGCGAGCAGTCTCCGGGGAGGACGACACCAATAGACAGCCTGCCTCCGGAGAAGGATCGTCCGAAGACGAATCTGCGGTAAGACCCCTGCACGGAGCCGTAGAGTCCGCTGCGTGAGGTAGGACGTCGGCACCAGCCGGCGTCACCGGACAAGGTACCTCCAAGCCACCCCGCACTGGAGACCGAAGCGGAGACCAGAGTAGAGCTGGAGCCGCAACAGCCTCAGGGCTGCGCCGGAATGTCGCCGACCCGACCCCCGCCGAGACAGCCACCTGCGTCGGGGAACGAGACGGGCCTGGGGAGTGGCAAGAAGCCCTCCACCAGCTGCGGCCCAGAACGAGGCAAAGATCGCTCGGCAACCCATGTGGCGGCACTAGGGACGATTCAACCTCCGACTCGCCCTCCGACGAGGCAGTTGACTGTGGGGAGGGGGCCCGGAGAGGGACGAAAGGGGCCCGGAGAGGGACGAAAGGGGCCCGGAGAGGGACGAAAGGGGCCCGGAGAGAGACGAAAGGGGCCCGGAGAGAGACGAAAGGGGCCCGGAGAGAGACGAAAGGGGCCCGGAGAGAGACGAAAGGGGCCCGGAGAGAGACGAAAGGGGCCCGGAGAGAGACGAAAGGGGCCCGGAGAGAGACGAAAGGGGCCCGGAGAGAGACGAAAGGGGCCCGGAGAGAGACGAAAGGGGCCCGGAGAGGGACGAGGGGTCTTCAATGAGCCTCGACCCGGAGTGGGACGATGAGGGTCCCCCGACCCCTCTAACTCCGCACGGTCCAGCTGCAGCCGGCACTGTAGCGGCGTCACCTTGGCCTTAAACAGGACCACCTTGTCAAAGGACCGAGAGGGGCTTGGAGATGCAACCCGAGACCCGGCGACCTCCCGCAACACCACAGGGACCCCTGCAGAACTTTGCGGCGAGGCAGAGATGCCGTGGCCTGAAGGAGGTACCCCAGAGGAGTCGCACCCCAACAGTACCACATCCTCCAAGCCTGGATCCGATCCAGTCGGCGCCAGAGCCACCGGCGGCGCCGCAGAGGGCCATGCGCAGGGCGAGGGATCAGCAGACACCCCAGGAGGGGAAGGAGGAGGAGGAGACGCCAGCGAGGCCTGCAAAGCCGCCGCATATGTCTCCATTTGAACTCTCGACGCCCCAACACCAGGAAACGGTGGATAGGACGACACGCGGGGCTGCATCACCCGCGGAGAGTCCATGCCCCCGGTAGGCCGGAAACAGCCCCCGGGGACCAACTGTGACAACGACCACGGCCGTATCTGAAGCAGTCCACCGAAGCAGACAGAGGGGAGGACGTCGACCTGGAGAGACGTGCCGAGAGAAGTTTCATTCAGCGCTCCCGCCGCAACTTCCGCTTCAACTTTAGGCACGCTGCACAATCTGTGGTGCTGTGATCCTCCCCCAAACACCACATACAAATGGGGTGAGGGTCCATCGCCGACCTAAGATGCCCACAAGACGTGCAAGATTTAAAGCCTGAAGGCATTCGCACACTGTTCCACCAAAGAAATGGAAGAAAAAGGGGCCCTAACAGGCCCGTAGCAAGGATCGGATCCACGTTGCACGCGGAAAAGGAAAAAACTGACGTAGGCGCACAGGGGCGGGTCTTATGGGACCTAGCTGACATCACGTACGCGGACGCTGCCTGGGCGCCGTGACGTGATGACACCCCGCCCCCGGCGCGCAGGGATGCTGTGGCAAAAAAGTTTACGAATCCAGTCTCACGCCTGGGGATAATTCTACGTGAAGGAATCTGCGGCTAGTAGTCTATCAGATCACACCATTTTTTGCCTCAGATTTCAACCTCCCGCTTATAATGGGATCTGCTCATCCTTTATCTTCCTTTGGTTCTCATTTGTCTTACTTCTATCTCCTTGCTTGATTCTTGGTCTTCTTTTATCTCTATTTGTTGTGATGTTTCCTTTTGATTAATCCAACTCTGGCTGGTAAAGGGTTCCCTCTCCTGCTCACTGGTGTGGTCTTCATTTTCTGAACTTCCGCTATCAATAGAACTCAGACCGGAGATCAAAACTTTTGCTCTGCTCAATCCAATATCCATCCTCCCTTTTCTTTAAATGTTTTGGCATGCTGCTCTTATGGCACGGCTACCAAGCTTTGTATCCAAATTAATACTTACCTATTTGGGCTGGCATTTGCTAAACACCGAGGAAGTACAACGACGGAAGCACTTAATCGATCCACCAAAAACCCTAAAGCCATGAAAGCTCTCTCCATTAAATGATATAATAAACGAATAAGCAAAATGGTAGGATGTGCAACGTTTAAGGCAAAAACTGGACTCAACTCCAGAAAAATTGTTTTATCCAACAATGGAAGACACCAGTGGGAGTATGGGGAAACAAATGGGAACACACTGGAGGAGACATCAGTCACCCTGGTAATGCAATTAATATAACTAGCCAAGCACCAAATTAAAATCCTCAAATCAGAAACTTGCCAAAAAACAAATTGAGGATTTGAGGAATTGGGGAAAGATTCAAAACTGAGGAGAGGTAACTGTAGAATATATATGACAGAAAATACAACTGATGAAAATCAAAGACTATGCAGAGAGCAAAAGAGACTTGGGTCAGATTACAGAAAGCAGCGGTTCACAAAAGGAAAAAACACCAATGATCACATTTGACCTACTACCAGTAAGATGAGTTTTATTTTTTTTAAATTTTTTTAAGGAAATACAAATGAGAAGTTTAATGCACAGAAAACATCACAACAGACGGAAGAGATTAATTATTGACCCGAAGACAAAGAAACGGAGGGAGAAGTGAGCTACAAACATCAAAGGACGATCCGATGGAGCAACAACCATAAGCAACGGATAAAAATGGTGGTCAACTTATTTAATAGAACTCTTTCAGATTTGGAATGAGATGTAGTCAAACAGGGGCTAGCCCTTCTCACCAACGATACAAATCAATCAACTAATTTGATCTCATAGTGAACATGTAAATTAATTCATATGGTTAGGAAAATTACAAAACAATTTGGTGCATCCTATCAAAGTGAAATCACTCGGATCCTATTCAATACATGCTTCTAGGAGAGGCAATATGTAGATGCTCCGGACTTGGAATGAATAAATGAGGCAATATTGAGAAGAACGCTGTTAACTATCCACGAGCTGGGGCTTAGCTTTATTTAGGCATATAAATTTTCGTTCACTAGAATGAGAACACCCAAGAATGGTTGACGCCAGGGAGTGTCTTTACCACAGTATTTCACTGACTAAAATACAGCGAAAGTTATATCATTGAGTAACAGTGTTTTAACAGGATCGGACTCCTAGAGAGGGTCCACACAGATTAAAGATAGGGGTAAAACGCAACATTGCTGCAGCGTGGGACAGTGTGGAAGCACATATAAGAAAACAAGTTACTTACCTGTAACTACAGTTATCCAGTATTGGTATCTTTCATAGATTCACATGCCTGAATCATTCCCCGTCGCCGAGGCGGGAGTCTCGGTAGATAAAAAAGTAGTGCCAAAAAATAATTAGTAGTAGTAGTAGGCCCAAAGAAAAAAGGCCCTAAGGCCTATATCTTAGAAGCCTATCTACTTCGTTATGTAAAATAACCCAAGAATTGGTAGCAACCAATCAGACATCAGCACCCTTCTAGAACCCTCTCAGCAGAGCCAGCTCTCCTCAGATTTTCCTAGCACGAGTGGGAAGCTTATATCCCAAACATAGAGAACTGACTCTGCGGGGAGGAGGGTGGGTGCATGTGAATCTATAAAAGATACCAATACTGGATAACTGTAGTTACAGTTAAGTAACTTGTTTTCTTATCAAGTATTGGGGTATCTTTCATAGATTCACATGCCTGAATCAGAGTAGCAAGCAGTATGCCAAGCATACAGTCGTTTGCGGATGGTGGGAGACCATTGCCGATACACTCCCAATTACGCCCGCAATTTGATAAGTAGAAGGCATAAGATGTTTTCTGTTAAAATCCAAACATGTATCTTACATAAAGAAAAGACAATGTAGCTTAAAATATAGCAATTATAAACAGTAAATTGAAGAAACATATATATCTGACCTTAGTTTAAAAGATGCTGAAGGATGGCTTATCCTACCGCTGTATCTTCCTGCAGAGTAGATTGCAGACAGTAGTGGTTTGTGAATGTGTGAACATTCCTCCACGTTGCAGCACGACAAATATTCTCCAAGGATACTCCTGCGAACAATGCAGTAGATGCTGCCATAGTTCTAGTAGAATGCGCCTTGACCTTTCTTTGTAATGGTTTATTGGCTTCATCATGACAAAAATTAATTGTAGAAGCCAACCATCTGGCTATAGTCGCTTTAGTCACAGCAGACCCAAGTGTAGCTTGACCATAAGCTACAAGCAATTGATTGGACCGCCTGATGCCCTTAGTCCTTTGCAAGTAAAATTTCAGACAGCGTTTTACATCCAGTGAATGCAACGCTCGCTCAGATGGAGTGGCTGGATTTGGGAAGAAAACTTTTAGTTTCACTGGCTCATTTAAGTGGAACTGAGTCAGAACTTTAGGGATGAATCGTGGATCTGTCCTGAGAGTAACAAAGTCTTTAGAGAACTGCAAAAAGGGTTCTGAGATGGTGAACGCTTGAATCTCACTGACTCTTCGAGCCGATGTAAGAGCCAAAAGAATAGCCACCTTCCATGTTAAAAATTTTAGCTCAGCCTTGTGGATAGGTTCAAAAGGCCTTTTCATCAATTGAGCTAGAACTGTGTTCAACTCCCACTCTGGAGGAGGTGCACGAATTGGTGGAAAAACACGGAATAGCCCCTTCATAAATTGTTTTATTAATGAAGAGGAACAGAGTGAAGGCTTAGAAGTACTCTTCCTGAATCTTGATAGAGCCACAAGATGAACTTTAATTGACGAGAATGCAAGCCCAGATTTGGCTAGGGATAACAAATAAGGAAGGATTTGCTCTACTGGAGCTTGTAAAGGATGGACATCCTTCCCTTCGCACCAATGACGAAATCGTTTCCACTTCAAACTATATGTTTTTAAAGTACTTTGTGCGCGTGATTTAGATAGAATCTCACGGCATTCCTGTGAAATGGTTAGATCTTTGTATTCTAGGAAATCAGGAGCCATGCGTGCAAGTGCAGCGACTGTGGATCTGGATGGAGTATTTGACCCCTTTCCCTTGTCAACATCGTCATCATTGGTATTAGACGGATGGAGCTGTGAGCTAGAAGAAGCAGCTCCTGGAACCAATATTGCCTTGGCCAACGGGGTGCAATCAGGATGAGGCGGCAATGTTCCATCTTCACTTTGCGGATCACTTTCGCAATTAGTGGTATCGGGGGAAAAGCGTACGCACAAAGCCCTGACCATCTCATGGACAGGGCATTTCCTCTTGATCCCTGTTGAGGGAATCTGCTTGCGTAATAGCGGCATTTCTTGTTTTCCTTTGTAGCAAACAAATCCAGTGCCGGTTTGCCCCATGATTGAAAAATTTCGTCTAGTTGCTTCTGCTCTATCTCCCATTCGTGACAGCCTGCCAGAGATCTGCTTAGGTTGTCGGCCAACGTGTTGTGAAGGCCCCTGACGTGCTCCGCTCGTAAGGTTATCTTGTGTGTTGTAAGCCATTCCCATAGTTCCTGAGCTTCCTGCGAAAGGGACAGTGACCTCGTTCCTCCCTGTTTTTTGACGTAATACATGCTGGTCGTGTTGTCCGTCCGGACCAGCACTGAGGCCCCTGCAATCCTCGGGAGGAACGCCTGCAGAGTGAGAAAAATGGCGCGAAGCTCCAGTCTGTTGATATGCTGTTGGCGGTATTCCTGGGACCATCGTCCCTGAATCTGTAGATCTTGGAGATGTCCTCCCCACCCCTCAATGGAGGCGTCTGTTGTTACCACGAATTCTGGAGGAGATGTTAGAAAAGAAAGGCCCAGAGCCAGGTTTTCCATCTGTGACCACCAATGCAGAGAGACCATCATGTGAGGTGTTATCCTGATGGAGTCGTTGAACGACCCCACGGCCTGTTTCCATTGTAGATGTAACTGTTCCTGCAGAGGTCTCATTCGGAGCCGTGCTAAAGGTACAAGATTTATAGTTGATGAACACATCCCCAGAAGAGACGCAAACCTCCGGACAGAAACTGACTTTCTTCTTGCGATGGAAAGTGCTAGCTTTTGTAAACGAAGCTGACGTTCCTCTGACAAGAATGCCTTGCATTGTTTGGTGTCCAGCATTGCTCCCAGAAACTGAATCCTTTGAAGAGGGAGCAGTTGAGATTTGCTTTTGTTGAGAGTGAGGCCTAAGTTTGAGAATAGACTTAGGCATGCTGAAACTGCCTCTACGGTAGTCTGCTTCGAAGGGCCTTTGAGCAGCCAGTCGTCCAGGTACGGAAATACCTGTATTCCCTGTGACCTTAGAGTCGCTGCTACTGGTGCAAGACACTTTGTAAAAATTCTTGGAGCAGATTTCAGCCCAAACGGAAGGACTTTGAACTGATAGTGGACACCAGCCACTACAAATCGCAGGTACTTGCGATGCTTGGGAAGGATAGGAATGTGGAAGTACGCGTCCTCCATGTCCAGAGAAGCCATAAAATCCCCTTTGTTTAGGCAGCTCAAAACTTCGGCCAGTGTAACCATCCGAAAACTCTGCTTCTTTAGAAATTTGTTGAGCTTGCGGGGATCCAGAATCAGGCGCCACTCCCCTGACTTTTTCTTTATGAGGAAAAAACGAGAATAGAACCCGGTTCCCTTCTGGGGCGAAGGAACTTTCTCTATTGCGTTCTTGCGGAGCATTATTAAAGCTTCTTTGAACAATAAGTGAAGACGAGGGGGAGGGGGACCCCTGGGCGGGGCAGTAGGGGGTTGTTTTGAGAACTCCAGGGTGTGACCGTTTCTGACTAGGTCGATGACCCAACGATCCGAGGTGATCTCCTCCCAAATGTGTGCAAAAGTTGTTATCTTTGCTCCCACTGGGAGGGAAGGAGGGATGACTGGCGTCCAGCGTAAATCATTGCTTCTTGTTGGCGTCGCGACCCTGATTGTTCGATCGCCTTCTACCTCCCTGACTAGAGAAACTTTGAGGAAGATTGCCTGTATGATGATCGTCCATAAGGCTGTCTATATTGAGACTGATATGGTCTGTTTTGCTGACTTTGATAATTTCCCCTTGATACAAAGCCTCGACCTCTTGCACCACGGAAAGATCCCCGTTTGTATTGGAGAGCAGCTAGTGACTTAGCTGTATCCGTATCAGTCTTGATCGCTAGGAGGGCCTCGTCTATATGCTTCCCAAACAAGGATTCTCCATCATAGGCCATATCAATGATTTTGGCTTGAACCTCTGGCCTAAAAGATGTTGCTTTAAGCCATCCTTGACGCCTAAGAACTGCAGCCCCTGCAAGTTGCCTAAAGTTGGTATTTGCAATATCCAGAGCACAGTCTATGATCTCTGATGCGGCTCGTTCTCCCTCTTGAAGTATTTTCCTTGCCTCTTGTTGACGATCTTCAGGAATGAGGTCTAGAAATTCAGAGAATTCTGACCACATCTGGCGTTCATAGCGACCAAGAATGGCCAAGGAGTTTGCAGCTTTGATAGAAGTTGCCGCCATCGTAGAGAACTTCTTGCCGATCAGATCCAATCTTCGCCCTTCCCTATCCGGCGGCGTTGATATCGGCATAGCCGGATTTTTTGACTTTTGTTGAGCAGCCTGTGATATAACGGAATCTGGTCGGGGATGACCGATTAGACAGGAGGGCGTCTCTGGAGGAGCACGATATTTCTTATCAATACGAGGGAGGACCGCAGGTACAGAAGCAGGTGTCTTCATAATTTTTAACCCCTCATTCCAAATAAAATCGATGATGGGAATTGCTCTGGTAATTTTCCTTTGCTCCTCCTTAAAGTCATGGAGGAAACAATCCGTATGCTCCACAGTGACTGGTAGTTGAAACCTGACTGCTGCACGTTGCATTAAATTGTGAAAGCCACCTATATCCTCTGGAGGAGAATCCGATGGCTGAGGAATAGGTGGAGAAGGCATGGGAATAATGTAATCATCCCAAGGATCCAGATTGGTATCTTTATCCGGTACTTCACCTTCTTCGATATCTTCCTCATCAGAGGAAATGGTATCATGGTGCGATTGTGTCCCCGAACCAGCAGGGTGAAGCGGTGAATTTGGAATGTCCGTGTGTGGCTCTTCCGTGGGTTGTAAATTAGGAAGAGGTTGTTGTGGAGGAAAGCGTTGGCGATAATCCGCCAGCATGGCCTGAAGGTCCTGAATCAGTGTAGGCGGGAGGTGACTCTATTCTCTACGATCCCAATCCCTTGAGGGATGCCTGTAAACTGGTGCAGCAAGGCCTTCCTGGTATGCATGTTCATGGTAGTCATCCTCCTCATCCACCTCTTGACACTTAATATGCAACTCCGAGGGGTGCCTAGCTATCCCGAAAGGACCCTCATCATCCTCCTCTTCAAAATCATCACCTTCCGTATAGGAGTCCAGGATATGCGAAGGCAGCAAAGGAGAAATATTGCTGTAATCCTGTTTATGAAAAGTTTTTAGCTGAATATGCGTGTACGCAATAGGCGTAACATGGGTAGTTGGTGGAATCGCTTTAAGGAAACCTCTCGTCGACGGGCTTCCCCTCATCGACAGACTTGCTGTCTTTTGAGGCGTCGTCGGGGTCTTCGCCGTCGTCGTCGTCGGGGTCTTCGCCGTCGTCGTCGTCGGGGTCTTCGCCGCCGTCGGGGTCTTCGCCGTCGTCGTCGTCGGGGTCTTCGCCGTCGTCGTCGTCGGGGTCTTCGCCGTCGTCGTCGTCGGGGTCTTCGCCGTCGTCGTCGTCGGGGTCTTCGCCGTCGTCGTCGTCGGGGTCTTCGCCGCCGTCGTCGTCGGGGTCTTCGCCGTCGTCGTCGTCGGGGTCTTCGCCGTCGTCGTCGTCGGGGTCTTCGCCGTCGTCGTCGTCGGGGTCTTCGCCGCCGTCGTCGTCGGGGTCTTCGCCGCCGTCGTCGTCGGGGTCTTCGCCGTCGTCGTCGGGGTCTTCGCCGTCGTCGTCGGGGTCTTCGCCGTCGTCGTCGGGGTCTTCGCCGTCGTCGTCGGGGTCTTCGCCGTCGTCGTCGGGGTCTTCGCCGCCGTCGTCGGGGTCTTCGCCGCCGTCGTCGGGGTCTTCGCCGCCGTCGTCGGGGTCTTCGCCGCCGTCGTCGGGGTCTTCGCCGCCGTCGTCGGGGTCTTCGCCGCCGTCGTCGGGGTCTTCGCCGCCGTCGTCGGGGTCTTCGCCGCCGTCGTCGGGGTCTTCGCCGCCGTCGTCGGGGTCTTCGCCGCCGTCGTCGGGGTCTTCGCCGCCGTCGTCGGGGTCTTCGCCGCCGTCGTCGGGGTCTTCGCCGCCGTCGTCGGGGTCTTCGCCGCCGTCGTCGGGGTCTTCGCCGCCGTCGTCGGGGTCTTCGCCGCCGTCGTCGGGGTCTTCGCCGCCGTCGTCGGGGTCTTCGCCGCCGTCGTCGGGGTCTTCGCCGCCGTCGTCAGGGTCTTCGCCGCCGTCGTCAGGGTCTTCGCCGCCGTCGTCAGGGTCTTCGCCGCCGTCGTCAGGGTCTTCGCCGCCGTCGTCGTGGTCTTCGCCGCCGTCGTCGTGGTCTTCGCCGCCGTCGTCGTGGTCTTCGCCGCCGTCGTCGTGGTCTTCGCCGCCGTCGACGTGGTCTTCGCCGCCGTCGACGTGGTCTTCGCCGTCGTCGACGTGGTCTTCGCCGTCGTCGACGTGGTCTTCGCCGTCGTCGACGTGGTCTTCGCCGTCGTCGACGTGGTCTTCGCCGTCGTCGACGTGGTCTTCGCCGTCGTCGACGTGGTCTTCGCCGTCGTCGACGTGGTCTTCGCCGTCGTCGACGTGGTCTTCGCCGTCGTCGACGTGGTCTTCGCCGTCGTCGACGTGGTCTTCGCCGTCGTCGACGTGGTCTTCGTGGTCTTAGTCGTCGATGTTGTCATCGACGATGTTGAGAGAACTTCCTTCAAGCTCGACGTCGACGCAATTGTCGACGGAGTCTTAGACGTCCTAGGAGACATGATAGGTGACGATATCGAAGTAGTGGAGACTGTAGCCGTCGACAGAGGAGCAGCAGAAGTCACAGAGATAGTATAAGATGATCCCACTGACAAAGTCTTAACCTGAGATTTACTCACGGTTTTTGTAGTTGAAGACTTCTTGGATCTGTCAGAGTCTTGTGACTTCTGTGAATGGTCAGAAGTTACATGAGAGGCCTTATGATGTTTTCTCCCTTCACTGGAAGAACTATCAATTGATCTAGCTCTCTTGCTAGATGTCGAGGCCCTGTCATCCTCCTCAGCCGAGGAAGATTTCAACCATAACAATACTCTTGCCTCTCTGTCCCTTAAGGTCTTAGGAGGGAAAGTCCGGCAAATTCTACAGTCCTTAGCAACATGCTTAGGATGTAGACAATAAATACACTCCTCATGCTGGTAGTCTACATGGACCCTCTTCTTATCACAGGTCCTGCAGGGTCTAAACAAAGCTTTTTTGTCAGACATGACTGAAGAAAAGAAGAAACTGAGTAGGCACTCAGGGAGACTCCCTTCCACACGACGTGCGGTGAAAATCTGAGGAGAGCTGGCTCTGCTGAGAGGGTTCTAGAAGGGTGCTGATGTCTGATTGGTTGCTACCAATTCTTGGGTTATTTTACATAACGAAGTAGATAGGCTTCTAAGATATAGGCCTTAGGGCTTTTTCTCTTTGGGCCTACTACTACTACTAATTATTTTTTGGCACTACTTTTTTATCTACCGAGACTCCCGCCTCGGCGACGGGGAATGATTCAGGCATGTGAATCTATGAAAGATACCCCAATACTGGATAAATTAGTCCACTGGACATACCAGTGCCCGTTAGCAATAAAGGAGTTTAACCTATAAATAACTGATAATGTGACTAACATACAGGAGGCAAGGATTGTGAGAAGACGGCAGTGGTCAGCAGTGTTAAAGGCCGCAGAAATTGATTAAGGTGAAGCAGAGGCAGGGGGCAACCGCAACTGCACCATTCAAAGCTTCAGAATCTGAAAATTCTACTTAGTGCAGCAGCTGAGACAAAAAAGGATATTCATGTTTGCAGAAGACTGTATGCACAAAGTGATTGTGGGGCTGGATCGTCCTGCTTTTTCCAGGAATTTTCTGAAAAACGGGAGATCAATGATGTCAGATAGATGGAGGCTTTATGTGTCTTAGTGGGTATAACACATGGAGAAGGTAGTAAACTGTTGGAGTAAGAAGGGAAAAGGCAAATGTTGTTCAGTACAGTGTTGTTATATGACAAAGGAGCAGCTGATGGTGTTAAATTGTGATAGAGTATGGGGGAGATAGGTGGAAACATGGATTCTCAGAATTAAGCCTCATTTCAGAGCACATCTGTTATTGGAAATTGTCTTGAAGTAATGGTTAGATATGGCTTCACACATACAACACTTACAAAAAGTCTGATTAGTCCCGAGGGCTGATATGACATCAAGGGACATTCTATATTTCTTGCCAAGCTTGTGTAAATACTGATTGAGGTTGTGGGTGTACCGCTGGTGCAGGTGAGAGTGTAGGCTGAGAAGAAAAGAATTAGAATTGTCGAGGTGATGTCTCAGTTTATGGTGGGTTTTAGTACACCATTACGAGGGTCTTCTACCATGCCTCTATTCTTCATCACCTCAAGAAGATGTATGACCCCCATGACATGGGTCTTCTACCATGCACATATTCTTTATCACCTCAAAAGGAGGTAGGACACCCGTTACCTGGTTCTTATTACAGCTTCAGCAGTACTGTAGATGTCCTAGAAAAGAAATGCATGAAGCCAGTCATAGTCCTTATTTCACGGCCACTCATGGAACTTCAGGTACACTTAAGCAAACATAATGGCCCCCCCTTCCAGATTCTCTTGAATTCCCCTCTAGCACTAACGATGCACTCGTGATAATACTACAGGCATGCACCTTACCTGGTTCTCATGGCATGGCCCCTGGCAGTATTCGGTTAAGCTCTCCAGTGTCTGATTAATGAGGGCCACATTTTTCTCATTTATGTACAGTCCTAGCAGCCCCAGGCCGCCAGTGGTGCTGCCACATATACAGTCCAGGAACTGTAGGGTCTCGCACACAAGGTTATAGTTGGTCTTGTTATTCTGGCAGCGAAGGAAGTTCTACAGTAAGAAAAGAGAATACGAATATCACTATGCTGCACACAATAGCTTATACTTGACCTTTGACATCTACCATTTGTCCAAGAAAAAAAAGATTTTGGAGGCATGCAAAGCGACAAACAATTGTCTCCCCAAAAATTTGTGGCAACACCTTTTCCATAAAAATTACACCTACAAAAAGCCAGGGTTATTTCCTTTGCCAATGGTTGTAGTTTGTGTACAATAAATCTGCAACAACTATGGCTTTGTTGTATAGAATATGGAAAATGCTTCACTTCTGAAATGAGACTGTGAAAGTACTATAGCGAGACCCTTTGAAGTTACCTCAAAAGCAGTGAAGGGTGGTACTGCTGCCAAGGTAAGATTTTTCACCGTGAGGGCAAATTGGAGCCCCCAACAGAGACCCGCGTTGGTTCGGCACCTGCTTTATCGAACTGACGGTGCTGAGCACCGACAGGACCCAGCTCACTTAAACCCTGCAGACCAATCATCTTTACCTACAGCACTTGATGATCTGGGAGGAGGGGGGGGGGGGATTTCAATAGACAATGTTGAGGGAAATGTTTTTATTTTCCCTTGTCATCGTCCGTCGAAATAGCCCCCAAAAGGCTCCACCGCCCTTACCTGCACTGGCCGCGGCTGCCCATTTCTTATATTTCTAACCTCCCAAAATGTAGCTCTGATCTTAATCAGTTTGACAACACCTTTCATAGTAGATGGGAAACAAATTGCTTTCTCGAATCTTTATCAATCTGCTCACAAACACATTCTGATCTTTGCACATGAATTGTATGGGCTACTGTATGTTGCTGCTAACCAAGGAAGTGCTTTGATAGCATGAAATGCTTAACAAGTGTCTACACTTGATGTAGCCTTTTGCAGTAAATGTATAAAAGATGAAGAAAAATTAACATAACTTCGCATCATACACTGAGGGGAAGTGAATGATTAAAGCAAATTTATTTGGAGAAGATCAGAATAAATTAATAAAAATTAAGATTTTGAATCAGCAAAATAGTGTGCTTCCTTTTCGGTTGTGTTAAGCATTTACATTTTATGAAACTTAACAGATGCAGAATAATCACAAAACCATAAGAAACCGTTTTCAAATGTTTTCACAGACCAAGTGAAGAGTCAGTGCCCATAGATGCTCATTTATGATCAGTAAAAACACATTAAAATGCCCCTTAAGGTCAGAAACTAAACTCTTATAAGGGTTATCACCACAACTGGGAATACTTCAAGCGTATGAACCTATGGCACAGTACAGGGGAATGACCAAACACCATTCAACTAAATCAGTCTGCTGGTTGCCACAAAGATTTCTATAAGCAATATGAAGGACTGTGGCTGTAGGACCACCCACCTGAAGATCCCGGTTATGGTTCTCACACAGTAATTGCAAAAATCGTAGGATGGGCTGCATGATGGTGATGACTGCGCTCATTTCCAACTCATCTTTGGGCTTCTCGGCTGCAGACGAGATGCCATCCATCGATGCAAAATGGTCATCTGGATCTGCCTCCCGTCTGAACGTGCTGTATGCCTTTCTAGTCGCTGAAGATGCTTCCAGCAGTTGGTCCCGGGCTTCTTCGGTGATCTGAGAGCCGAGCTCCTTGGCTGTGAACAGAAAGCAACGTAGACTAGGTTCACATTTCCCACAAGTACAAACACAGACCCCTCCGCAGCTTAAGGGACAAGTGTGGAACTGAAATATTTAAACAACTGTTTGGTAAAGTAAAGAAGAGACAACACAACGGAGGATGATTTGACAAGCTTAAACTTGCAGCAGAAGACAGCCCTACTGAAAAAAGCACAAAGACTTTCCTTTAGTAACTTCCCCGTCGATGGACATATTTGTTCTACCACAGTCCTACCGTGTTTTCAAACAGCTCCCAAGATGCACACTGGATGTATGACCCTCTCAACACTCAACAGTAAGTATTAAAGAGAGGCTCCTGTGACAGTCACCACAACACACAGTCAACTTCAGGTCCCTTACATCAGTAGTAGAGTGGCAGAAGAGTCAAAAATGTATGGGGTGTTTGAATAACAGTAAAATATTTCATCCAAGAGAGGAGGCAGGAGATAACTTCCATCTGAAGCAACACATTGATGAAATCATTTATTTTGAACATAGCGAACTATCACTTTACTATAAACAGTGGGAGGGGGGCCTCTAGAATTCATATCAACATCAAGGTTTGTATGTATTGTTGGCTGGTAGTACAGGTAAGAAAAACAATGTCAATCTACTCAACAGCAATGTTTGGCAGCTCAGGAAGCATTGTGAAAAATGATAAAATGATGAAAGGTTTGCACATCTCTGTAATGGCCAAGTGCCAATTCCCTCACCAGACAAAAGAACATTTAGATCCCCATCCTTGCCCAATTCTCAACAGGCCCCCACCTCAATGCAGTCTATTTCAAGAGAGCCTGTCCCTTTCGGGCCCCTTTAGGGATGATGGTTCCAAACACTAGGTTCAGCATCAGGAGGTCATTCTCCAAGTCACATGAAGTAATTCCTAATGATGAGGATTACCCTGAACCGCCTCATTCTATCCTCACCACCACTGCAGGCCTAAAGCACTTTTTGGGGAAGACCTTGAGATTCACCGAAAGGATGTACCAGAACTACTTAGTGTGGGAGGAAGCAGTGAGCTTGCAGACAAATGTCCACTTGAAAAAGCAACACTTAATTGTCAAGGTCTCACGCTAAGAAAGGAAAGGCGGGGCACAAATTCCTTCAAACATCTGTGTTATAGATCACCTAGCAAAACTGAATTTGAAGCAAGTCTGAGAAAAGACTTGGACGTTTAAGGAGAAGAAATGGACACACAAGAGCCCCTTGGGACTGGATCTTGTCAGAAGGCTTGGCTGCTGCAACATATGGTCAGGCATGCTGATCAAGAATGTATGCAAGATTATTAATATAGTGCCCATAAATGGAAAAAATATTGTTGCAGCCAAGTCACTTTCTATTTTGCAAATGAACTACTGGGTGGCATAAGCTATTTGCACCAGCAAGTGTGCGTTTGTCCAATAGGAAATAAAGGGAGTCCGTTTCTCTGGAGGAAATGGAGGTGGTGTAGAGGGGTGAAGATGAGTTCACTCTTCCCTACTCCAAACACATTAATAAAAAATAAAAAAAATGGAACCCAATAGAGCATTCTAGAGCAGCTGCTCTAAAATGCACCAAAAAGAATGTCTGTTCTTTCGCTCTGAGGAATCCTTGTACATTTAAGAACAGGATTCACTCAAGCACATGATTATCTTGTATACTTTGCTGCTGGTCCAGCCATGGGAATCCAAAGGGTCTTTGTATCTATATATTTTTCGGAACACTAATTGCATTCTGAGATACTTGGATTAAAATCTGCTCCCTTGGGAGGACCAGGTCCATGTCCCCAGTCTCAGAGCTACTCTGATAGTGGTGGCCAAACTCTTGAACCAATAACCATCTACCTAAACACATAGGTGACAGAAATTGGTTTCATCAGTCTTTATATACAGAGACTCATAAGATATTTTAAAGAAGGAATCCACTTAAGGAACATTCATTAGAAACGGAATGTAAACAATTATGCAAACCTGAAAATGTGTTCATGGATCATTTACGTGCAGCAGGAGACCACCTGGAGATTTCAAACTGAGGTGATCTGAAGCCAGTTGTTGATATTCATTCAGGGTCTGCTAATTTCTTCCTTGGTGGCAGGACACATGTTATTTTAATTAGTTGCCTCTGGGTTTTCCAATGTCTGGGTGGATATAAGAGTAGATGGAAGGTACTTAATGAACCTACCAGAGGGGTTTGGATGCTTCAACGTATGTGGTACGCTTGGGGACTTGGTCCTTTCCAATTATCTGTAGGAATCAAGTATCCCCAAAACCTAGTATGTGTCGTGGAAGAAGTGAACTGACCTAAGGACTGAGGTATGTGTGGCTTATACATAATGAAGAAAAGCTTCAGCTAGCACTCCATGGCATCTGCGGGATTCATCTTCAAACAATATCTGCAGGCTGAAACGCCAATATGGGAAGGTGGCAACAAAGTCAATTTAAGTGACCAACTTCGCCCCACTTCTTCCCGTCACACTGGGCTCCAAACGTGAGGGAGCCAAAGAACTTGAACTTAGATTTACTACTAATCAGAAGAAAAAAAGATGAAGCAGGATTTCTCAAAAAAAATCAGCGGACGTAGGAAAAACAGAATTCACAGGGCAAGAAACAATATACAAAATCAATGCTATTTGAGAACAAAAAAATAAAATTGTTCCTGTACTTAAAAGTATTCTAGTAGAGCGCTAGGCCAACTCCATTTAAAATTGTTAAGAATCCCCCACCTTCAATAAATCATGCCATGCAAACAACAAAACTGCCACCTCTCAGAGGAGGAAATTCTTGCTCTCCTCACCTACAAACCCACCCTTGGCACAATCAATCCCTCTGAACTCACGGAGGAAGCAGTGGCTGACCTCCTCAGTAGTTACAACTCTGCCTTGATAACACCACGTCCCTTAGTCCTGAGGGAAGGACACCCTATCTGCACGGGTGCAACCAACCCTAACAGATCTGCTACCCGCCACATCAGAGGGGTGGTCAACAGCAACCTAGGTAAAGTTCCCACCGCTGCTGCTACCCTCGACAATCACTGCTACCCTCAACAATCACTCTTACCCCTCCCTAGCCGGCCTCCTAATAAAATGCCAGTCAGCTGTAAAGCATGCATCTGATGTCGCCGACCTCATCCAGAGTCATAAGTCGGACCTAGCGATCTTGACTGAATCCTGCCTCAAGGAATCCTCATCGCCCTACCTAGAACTCTTAGTCCCGCCCAACTATAACCTCATAAGGATGGATAAGCACCCAAAGAAAAAAGGGGGTGGCATTGCCTGTATCCACTGCTCCAACCTCCCTATTACAGAACTGCCAGTGGACCCTACAGACTCCTGCGAATACCTTGCACTCTCCATCTCCAACAACACGTCACAGCTGTGCAAATTTCACATCTTTTACCACCCCCAAGGCAAGGACGACTACTTTACGGACCTCCTCATGAAAATCATCACAGCGAAGGTTTCTCCAAACTCTAATGACATTTTCCTTGGTGACTTTAACTTGCATTGGAACGATCATAAGGACCCTCAGGTCAATGCCATCAGAGACTTCTTGGCCGATTAAGCCCTTATCCAAGCCTGCTCTCTCCCTACTCATTCGAAAGGCACCACTCTAGACTGGATCATTGCTAAGGAATCAGCGGTCAAACTAATCTCTATTGACCCCTGCGATTGGCCTGACCACCACGCCATCACCTTTCTCCTGCCCAGCACCCACAAAACATGGACACCTCAACCCGTGTTCCCAAACAATGGGTTAGAGACACGAAGAACCTTGATCACAAGAAACTGGCAGCGCGTTGTGTCTGACCCCCCCCTCAGTGCACGTCGGTCGACAACCTAGCGAATCATAACTCCTCAACCATATCTGACATTCTCGATGACCTGGCACCACTAAAATGAAAAAGAACCCAGATCACACACCGAAATCCCTGGTTCAGCGGATCCCTCAACAAGGAAAGGAGATCCCTTCGATAGACTGAACAAAACTGGAAACACCCTTCAGTAGCACATCTAAAACTTCTCCGCCAGGCGAGAAATGCCTACAATATGAAAATCCTCTACACTAAAAAAGAATTCTTCAGATCTGAACTGGAGAAAACCAAAAATAGACCTCGCAAGCTCTTCGACTTGGTCAAACAGCAATCCAACAAACTAACGAAAACCACCAAAGAGACACCTAAAGAACAAGTTACTTACCTTCGGTAACGATGTATCTGTAAGAAACATTAGTTAGTTAGATTCCTCACCTTAGAATATCCCCAGGCGTCAGACTGGATCCGGAAGATTTTTCGTCAGCAATACCCCTTGCGCGTCGCTAGGCGTCGTCTGCGACTCCGCGTCCGTCGTCGGCGTCGTGTGCCGGAATGACGTCGGAGTACTTAGACGCCGCCCTCGCACGCTGACGTCAGTTCTTGTACATAGCTTTCCGCGCCAGGAACGCAGAGCCATGCAAAGACAGACACTGGTGCCAAAAATAAAATCTAGGGGCCTGAAAAGGATAACCTTAACCCTAGATGTCAGTTCGCAGAACGGGGAGGATGGGTGGGTCGGTGAGGAATCTAACTAACTAATGTTTCTTACAGATACATCGTTACCGAAGGTAAGTAACTTGTTCATCTGAAAGAAACACGTTAGTTAGATTCCTCACCTTAGAATAGATACCCAAGCAATACCATCCCCGGTGGTGGGTCTGCGAACCAAGATCACACCAGAAAGTCCTGGAGGACAGAACGGCCAAAGAAGCCATCCCTCCGGACTTGGCTGTCAAGGCAATAATGCCTGGCAAACGTGTGTAGCGAAGCCCACGTCGCCGCCTGACAGATGTCCTGCAAAGGGACACCCCGTCCCAAAGCAGTAGTAGCCGCTGTGGCCCGAGTAGAATGGGCGCGCAGCCCAACAGGAGGGTCCTTTTTTGCCAAGGAATAACAAATTTTGATGCACAAAACAACCCACCGAGAGATGGTCCATTTGTGCACAGCTTTCCCCTTCTTAGCACCCACGTATACAACGAAAAGTTGGTCGTCCACCCGGAACTGCTTTGTGCGGTCCAGATAAAAGGAGAGCGCACGTTTGGGGTCCAGACGGTGGAGCCTCTCATCCTCTTTAGAAGGATGCGGAGGCGGAAAGAAGGTGGGCAAGGTGACAGACTGCCCAAGGTGAAATTGAGTCACCACTTTAGGAAGAAAGGAGGGACGAGGCCGAAGGACAACCTTGTCCGGATGAACAGAGAGAAAAGGAGGCTTAGATGATAAAGCCTGGAGCTCACTCACCCGTCTAGCCGAGGTGATGGCTACCAGAAAAGCAGTCTTAAGCGTCAGCAGACGAAGAGGACAATTATGAAGAGGCTCAAAGGGAGCGCACATTAGAAATGTGAGAACAAGATTCAAGTCCCACTGAGGCATTACAAAAGGGACAGGAGGGAACGTGTGAGTAATGCCTTTTAGAAAGCGTGTAACTACAGGGGACTTGAAAAGAGAAGGCTGATCAGGAAGCCGCAAGAAGGCAGAGATGGCAGCAAGATAACCTTTCAAGGTGCCCAGGGCAGAGCCCTGCCGGGCCAAAGAAAGAAGAAAGAGCAGAACCTCAGAAAGAGGGGCGGAAAGGGGATCCACAGCCTTTGTTGTGCACCATGCCACAAATTTGTTCCACCGGCAGGCGTATACCGTCTTTGTGGCGGGACGCCTGGCTGCCAGAATGATATCACAGACTTCAGGAGGCAAGTCAAATGGCATCAACTGCCGCCGCTCAATCTCCACGCATGGAGGTGGAGGCTGGACAGGTCTGGGTGGAGGACCGTCCCCTGCTGCTGCGACAGAAGATCCTCCCGAAGGGGCAGACGTATCGGAGGATCGGTCAACATACTGAGTAGCTCGGGATACCAGTACCTTCGTGCCCAATCCGGAGCCACCAAGATGACTTGGGCCCGGTCGTGCCTGATCTTCTTCAGCACTCTGGGCAGAAGTGGTATAGGTGGAAAGGCGTACAACAGACCGCAACTCCACTTGTGACGAAAAGCGTCGCCGAGCGCGTGCCGCCTTGGAAATTCCAACGCGCAGAACTGCTGACATTGCGCGTTTTCTTCGGTGGCGAATAGATCTAACCAAGGCTCTCCCCACTGCTAAAAAAGACCTTGCGCCACTTCGGAGTTCAGACGCCATTCGTGATCCATCATGCACCGGCGGCTGAGTACGTCTGCTCTGGCGTTCAGAGAGCCCGCCAGATGTTGAACCACTACGGTGACGCCCTGGTGTTCCAGCCATGTCCAGAGGCGCAGAGCCTCCTGACAAAGGGTCCACGACCCCACCCCGCCCTGTTTGTTGCAATACCACATGGCGGTGGTGTTGTCCGTGAACACCTGCACGACACTTCCCCTGACAGAGGGAAGGAAGGCTTTCAGTGCAAGTCGGATCGCTCTCAACTCCAACAGGTTGATGTGGAGACGAGACTCCGCCGGAGACCAGAGGCCTCTGATCTCCGCCTCTCCCATATGGCCACCCCATCCCAGGAGGGACGCATCCGTCACTACGACATGCTCTGGTTGGGGAAGGGAGAGGCTCTTGCCCGTGACCCAATCGCGGTCCGTGAGCCACCACTGCAACTGCTGTGCAGTGCCCTCCGAGATCAAGACATGGTCGGACAGGTTGCCGTGATGCTGGGCCCACTGAAACTTCAGGTCCCACTGCAGAGCCCGCATGCGCCGCCTGGCGTGATGCACTAGTAGGATGCAGGAGGCCATCAGCCCCAGAAGCCGCAACACTAGCCTGACCGAAACCCAGGATAGAGGCCGAAAGATGGGAATCAGGGCCTGAATATCCCGGACCTGCTGTTCCGGCGGATAGACCCGGAACTGCGCCGAATCGAGAACCGCTCCGATGAAGAGGAGCTTCTGAGAGGGACTCAGGTGTGACTTCGGCATGTTGATGGAAAACCCCAGCAAATGTAGGAGATCCGCCGTAGTCTGGAGGTGGGAGACGACTGCCTGGGGCGAGCCCGCCTTCAACAACCAGTCGTCGAGATAGGGGAAGACTGGAACCCCTGATCTGCGCAGATGAGATGCGACCACCGCCATCACTTTCGTGAACACCCGAGGGGCACTGGTAAGGCCGAAGGGGAGCACGGTAAACTGAAAGTGCTCTTGACCCACCGTGAACCGCAGGTAACGCCGGTGGGCTGGCAGGACGGGGATGTGGAAATATGCGTCCTGCAAGTCCAACGCTACCATCCAGTCTCCAGGGTCTAGGGCAGCTAGAACCTGAGCCAAAGTTAACATCTTGAACCTCTCCTTCCGGAGGGAGGAAGGCATTGACGTTCCGGTGGTCCAAGATGGGGCGTAGGCCCCCTTTGCCCTTCTTGGGAACCAGAAAGTAGTGGGAATAACAACCACGACCTACTTCTGGGCTCGGAACGCGCTCGACGGCCCCCTTGGCCAAGAGGGCCGAAACTTCCTCGCGGAGAAGATTCAAATGATCCCCCGAGATACGATGGTGCTGCGGTGGCATGGCTGGAGGGGTCGTCTCGAAGGGGAGGGAGTAGCCCCTTTGGACGATTTGCAGCACCCACCTGTCCGATGTGATGGACCGCCAGTGGAGCAGGTGATGGCGAACTCTGCCGCCCACTGGCGTGGAATGGGCCTGAAAGCTCGGACTAGGAAGGCTTTGAGGCGGATGCTGCCGGGGTGGATGTGGGTGACCGCGTCGTCCTCCAGAACCGCCTCGGCGGAAACCACGACCGCGAGCAGGTTGGTTCTGCGGCTGGTGGCTAGGCGTACGTGAGGAGGCACCCCTTCCTTGGCCACGAAAGGCGGAAGTTTGCGACCGCGGGGCCGAGAGGCCCAAGGACTTGGCCGTAGCCCGGGAGTCCTTAATGCGATTCAGCGCACCGTCCGCTTTCTCACCAAAAAGGCGAGTGCCATCAAAGGGCATGTCCATGAGAGTGCTCTGGACATCACCCGAAAAGGACGTGGACCGCAGCCAGGCGTGACGTCTAAGCGCCACCGTGGTAGAAATCGCCCTACCCAGCGAGTCCGTAGTGTCAAGCCCACATCGGATGGCATGTCGTGCTGCATCCCTCCCATCGGCCAGAGCCTGGGTAAGTCGTGTCTGGACCTCCTCCGGACACAGGGGCAGCACGTCCTCCACCATATCCCACAGAGAGTGGGAATAACGGTCTAAGAGACAGGCGGTGTTCAAGGACCGCAGGCCCAAACTAAGGGAGGAGAACAGCTTTTTGCCAAACTGTTCCAGTCTCTTGGAATCCCGGTCCGGCGGAGCGGTCGGGAAGGAGGATTGGGAGGTAGAAGCCTGGATAACCAGCCTCTCGGGGGTAGGGTGTTGGGACAGAAAACTGGGGTCGCCCGGAGCAGGGCAGTGGCACCTGGCGACGTTCCTGTCCACAGGAGGAACTGTGGAGGGCTTGGACCAGGTGCCCTGCAGAACGTCAATGAGGGCCTCATTGAATTGCAGCAGAGGCTCAGTGGAGCTTGCTGCAGACTGAAGCACCTCAGTGAGGACGTTAGTCCTCACAGCCACGGCAGGCAGCTCAAGCCCAAGGGCAGCGGCCGCCTTGCGCAGCACCACAGAGAAAGCAGCACCCTCCTCCGAAGCCACAGTCGGAGGAGAGATGAATCCAGTGTCTGGAGAGGTATCCAGACCACTGGCCTCCCCCAGTTCATCTGCCCAGTCCTGTGACAGCTGAGCCTGAACGGCCATAGGATCCTCGGACCCCTCCCATTCGTCCCCGTCATCCGATTCCTGGTAAGCAGGAGGAAGGATCGGAGCCGGACGATAGACATAATGTGTCTCCAGCAGCGCCGAACACGGCGTCCATCGACGCCGTAACGGCGCCGGGCCCGGAGCGGGGCTGAACTGGGGCTCGACGCCGAGCGGAGCCGGCGTCGGAGGTGGTACCGGTGTCGACGCCGGCAGAGGAGGCGTGACGAGGTCGACCGGCGTCGGCGGGGACTCGGGAACGGGTCCCTCGGACACTTGCGGCGTCGAGGCCGGAGCCATCGACGGCGCCGGGGCCGGAGCCGCCGGCAGGCAAGGTTGCCCAGTCGGGTCTGCGGGGCCCGAAGGCGCGCCAACGGGCGTCGACGGCAGAGCCAGGTTCCTCATGGCCGAGAGGAAGGCACTGACTTCCGCCGGCGTCGCCTCAGTCCCAGGGACCGGCGGGTATGGGGACTTGCGCGGCGCCTGCGGCTCCCCTGGAGCTGCGGGGGTGGAACCACCCTGACCCTCGGCCGAGTTGCGCGACCGGCGAGGGGAGTCCGAAGAGCGGTGTCGCCTCTTGGACTTCTTGGAGTGCTTCGACTTACCCGAAGACTTGGAGCCAGACGATCGATGATGACGTCGGCTGCGGCTCCGCGACCGATCCTTGGACCTCCTCCTGGACCGGGAACGAGAGGGGCGCGGAGCCGAGTGGCAAAGCTCGAGAAGCTTACGGGACCGCTCCAGTCTAGCCTTCGAGGTCAGGGCCTTGCAGTCCGAACACGACTCCGCGTCGTGGTCGAGGCCCAAACAGTAAAGGCACCGGCGGTGATGGTCCGTAACCGACATCAAGCGGTTGCAGTCAGCACAGGCTTTAAAACCAGGCATCCTACCGGCACCGGAGTAGAGACAAGATCAAAAAGGATCAAAAAACTTAGTCAAAAAAGACTAAAAGGGGTAGCTCTCCCGGATCTGCGCTTACTGGCGCGGAAAAAAGAAGAACTGACGTCAGCGCGCGAGGGCGGCGTCTAAGTACTCCAACGACGTCATTCCGGCGCACGACGCCGACGACGGACGCGGAGCCGCAGACGACGCCTAGCGACGCGCAAGGGGTATTGCTGACGAAAAATCTTCCGGATCCAGTCTGACGCCTGGGGATATTCTAAGGTGAGGAATCTAACTAACGTGTTTCTTTCAGATCCCCTAATATAAAGCGAGGAATTCTCTGCCTTCTTCTGCGACAAAATCTCTGCCCTTGGAAATTAACTTAAATCCGCTACTCGTCACCAAAATCTAAATCTGCCTGCTCCACCTCCTCTCTCCGCGCGGTCCTCCCAAACCTCACCCAAAAACCTAGCACACTGGTCCAAGTTTAAAACCTATGACGAACATACTATCTCGAGAATTCTTGCCTCCTTAAAACCGAACAATAACTTTAATGATCCTCTCCCCTCTAACTGCCTAGCTGCCGCCTCTCAGGCTATGGTCCCTTCCAGGACCTCAAACGCCTCTCTCCTACAGGGCTCAATTCCTGACTCACTTAAGGCTGGCCAAGTTATGCCCATCCTAAAAAAAAACGCTGGACCCTGACTCCGCCGAGAACTATAGACCCATATCCAACATGCTTCTCCTTGCCAAAGTTCTGGAAAAATGTGTGCAACAGCAGCTAAGCCTACACATCAACAACTTTCACATGCTAGATGACTTCCAATCAGGGTTCAGACCTGGACACAGCACGGAAACCACCCTCCTCTACATAGTGGATGACGCCCTCCAAGTCTTCGACCTAGGCAAAAACCTGTCTCGTAATCCTCCTAGACCGGTCCTCTGCCTTTGATACAGTTAACCACTAAATTCTCCTAGAACGCCTCAAACTCAGAATGGGGTTGGATGGCACAATCTTTGAATGGTGTAGATCCTTCCTCCAGAACCGCTCACAGAGAGTCCTCATCAACGGTGATCTATCCACCCCCTCTCCAGTTAGAGTCCCCTCAAGGATCAACTCTCTCCCCTACCCTCTTCAACCTTTACCTTGAAGCTCTCATGAGGTGCTACGTGCCGCCAACATCTCCTACCTTATGTACGCTGACGATACACAGATCTACATAAAAATCTCGTCCCCTGAGGACATTCTCTCTCTGAACGAGGCCCTGAAGCGGACAGTCCACTGGCTCACCGCCAACCAGCTAAAACTCCACGCAAATAAAACGAATTTCTCCTGGTCTCCCCACCCAAACCCAATCCAGACATCCAGGAATGGATCAAGACCATCACAGCACTAAACTGCCCTCCTACCATTGTTGACTCGACGAAATCCCTTGGAATAACCCTTGACGGCAGCCTGAACATGAGCGGCCATATAAACTCGATGGCCAAAACGGCTAGATTCCACCTGAGTTACCCAAGAAACCTAAAAACCTTCCTCGATGTGGCCGACCCTAAAACAGCAACCCAGGCACTAGTCATTTCCAGACTAGAATATGGATGCTCTACTTTCGCAGGGCTACCCAAGAACTCCCTGGCCCCATTGAAAGCCTGCCTCAACACCGCCGCCAGACTCTTAACTGGCTCAAAGAAATTCAACCACATCTCCCCCCCACCTCAAAGCTCTGCACTGGCTTCCCCTAGAGGCCAGAATCCAATTTAAACTGGCCTGCATTACTCACAAAGCCCTTTACTCCAATTCCCCTTCATTTCTTGCACAAAAACTCGTGGTATCTGGAGGAGCCAGAAACTCCCGATCTGCCCAAGACCTGCTGCTGCAACCAGCACGCTTCCAGAAGAAAAAACTTACAATCTGGCCTTCCCTGGGGCCGCGCCAAGAATTTGGAACGCTCTCCCACTCGCCATCAGAAGACTTCCGTCCTTGGCACACTTTAAGGAAACCAAAACCTTCTTAATGGGAAAATACCTCGCCTAACAAATACTTTACAATCACCGCATTGACTTGCCCCGCTCCCCACCTCGACACTATCCATGGCCTCTACGGATGATACCTATTCTGCACTCCTGGGCATCCCCCAAGAGCGGAGACTGCGTGCCTTCTTGTATAATGTATCTACCTGTTTTAATTTTTATATCACATGTAGCCTGGACTTTAGACTGCGTGCTTTTCCTGTATAATGTATCCCCTACCATCCCCAATTTGATCCCTCCCGTCCCTACGCTTGTATACTACTCCTTAATCCTGTAAAGCGCTCAGATACCCTCACAGGTCTGGTTCGCGCTCTATAAAACTATCAAATAAATAAATCAACATTTGTACCATGACCAAAAGATATGCATTTTGCTTAAACATTCTCACTGGCAGGTTTGAGGTAGAAAATGTTTTATTAACCGCCTCTACCGATCACAAAAACCTCTGGTAAGTTGTTTCACTACAACAGAAGCAAATACCAGGTCACTTTCAAGCACCTTCAACAGTCAGCACCTTCACTTTATTTTCCCTCCTCAGTGATGTAGAATTATCTTGCGCTGATTGGCGTAAGGAGGTTTGCTGGTGGAGTAAGCATGAGTAAACAACCCTGGCTAGGAGCCCCTCACATATTGTAAGCTCTCCTCTCATGGGCAGTCTGCAGGCTAAATCTAGAACCAGTAAGACTTTGTGGTTCTCATACTCAAAGTGCAATTATGCTTTGACACCAGGATCTGCTTTTTTGGGGGGTCTTTTGGCTGATTATGGAACTCATTACTTACTCCTTATGTTAGTGCCACATTACCAAAAGCCCCCATGTCATAGCTGTGCATTGTGCTTTACTCAGGTTGTCTTATTACTGTATAATTTGGTTTTAGGAGGGTTTGTATACGCTCACACAGTATGAAAAGAGGTGCCATTTTGGTGGACAACTGCTGCTGCCCCCTTCTTTCCAAGAGCTGTTTTTACTCTTCTGGCTAACAAGACTCACTGCACCAACTTACTTCTTGGGCTCAGAATGTTAGTTTTTGTTAGGAAGCCCGCCAAATACACAATGAACTGCCGCTGCATGTCCACTCTCAGACAGGTCAACAGCATGAGTAAAGTGTAGTATGTTTTGGGTTTTCTAAAGTTAGGTACTGCAGTGAACTTACCTCTTTTACGCACTGGTGCATCCTTCTCCAAGGAATCCTCATCTTTCTTTTTATTTCCCAAGTCACTTGTGTTCACAGTCACCGTGGCTTTTATTTCTTGCTGGGCCACCTTCATCCGATCATAAAACACCTTGAAGAATTTCTCAGACTTCTTGTCTTCTGTCAGGCGACAGAAAAAGGAGTGCTACCAAAAAAACAGTAACTGACAAATTAGCAAAATTGGAGTTAATTGGGTTAAATAGTCCATGCAATAGGGATAACCAGTTCTGACAGATCACTATGCTTGCTAGATTAGGACATTGTGAGCATATTGGTTGCTGTCCCATATGGAATAAGCGAATTTAAGTATCCAGTATAAGAGTTACGTTAAGACCCATAGGTCTTCAATGTCTGGCAACATGGAGTCCACAAAGGCTAGGAACTTAAAAAAAATACAGGTAGAATACAGCTAACCTACAACGCATAGATTTCAACTGGCTGCATGTCTTCGGTGTACTTCACTAGATAATTCACCAACAGAACACTGACCACAGAATTGATAGCAGTGAGGATACGTGGCACGTTAGAGACAGGGGACTTTGTTTCCTAAAGACCCAATCACACAAGACACAGAAGGCCCGAGAAACATGAGGCGACACACAACAGCTACCATCTTGTGAGCAGATGTACGAGTTACTTACCTTCGGTAACGATGTATCTGGTAGAGAAGATTCTAGCGGCAGATTCCTTCACGTAGAATTATCCCAAGGCGCGAGACTGGATCCGGAAACTATTTGCCACAGCATCCCTGCGCGCCGGGGGCGGGGCGACATCACGCGACTCCATCCAGGCGTCATCCGCGTACGTGACGTCAGCGAGGTCACATAAGACCCGCACCGGCGCACCCATGTCAGTTTTCTTCGGAGAACTTTTCCACACCACAACGCGGAACCACCAGATAAAAAACCGTGGGAGCATGGAACAGTGTGCGAAGAGCAGAAAAATTGGAAAGAAAGGGTGACTAACACCACCAGGGTAGTGCCATCACCGCAGACCCCAATGGCAGGGAAAGAAGAAAAAAAGAACAAGCAGAAACCTGCGCAGCCACCCTGCCCGCACATAGACAACCTCCCATCTCTGTGCCCCGAAGGGAAGAACAGGCATGAAAGTAATGGCACACGTCGGAAGCCCACCCCCCTCATCCTGAGCAAGGAAGGGAACCAGTCCCAAGACAGACAGGGACAACAAACCACCAAGCCACCCCAACCTAGAGGGCAACCACCCACAAGGATAAGGGCAAGAAATGGCCAGAGAACCCTCAAACCAGAGGACAGCAATGGAGGGGAGGGAGGACAAGGATAGAAGCAATTCCCCCCCCCCCCCCCCAAACCTGGAGTAGCCAGAGCAGCAGGGCACCAGCGCACTGAAACCTCATCCTCCAAAGAATCAAGGGAGGAATGAATGGCCCCAGACGGAGCCACCCTTCAAGAACAAGGAAGGCACTCACAGGAGACAGCCCCCCACCGGGAGGCGAGTACCGAAGACCAACCCAAGGGTCCTCGCAGAACAGGGGAGGAAGGGCAGGCCGTGAAGGAATCTGCGGCTAGAATCGTCTCTACCTGATACATCGTTACCGAAGGTAAGTAACACGTACATCTGATAGAGACTACTAGCCGCAGATTCCTTCACATAAAATAGATACCCTAGCAATACCCCCTGGGAAGGAGGGTCTGCGAAAGGACCCCACCAACCAAAGCAGAACAGAGGGGCCCACAGGGGACCAAATCTGTGGGGCAGGTAGAACCTTGCCCCTGCCAGGCCAAGGGAACCCCACAAGCAGAACCCCACCAAACCCAAGGGGACATAGGAGGGAAGGAAGGCTGAAGAGGTTTGTACACTCACAGCAGAGGAACCAAGGGAAAGGACTGAGAGGCCGAAGCACTCCACTCCCCCACAAGGCAACATAGCTCCCGCTGAATGTCAAGATAGGAAGACAGAAGAAGAAGCCTAGAGGGCCCAAGGAAACCAAGGAGAAGGCGGCGAGCCCATTCCAGATGGAGAGCAGCCTGCCTGTCAGAACAATGCCGGCAGTCAAGGCCAGAAGCAAGAAGAACAGCCCGAGGCCCCAGGAAGACCAAGTAGGCAACGCCTGGCAAGGGAGAACAAAGGGACATCCCAGACCGCAGACCGGGAGCAGGGAGAGGAGAGGTCCGGTCCACCACCACGAGTGCACACAAAATTCAGGAAGCAAAAGCAACCTACGTAAACACCATGGAGAACAGGTAGCCGAAGGCGACCAGAACCCCCCAGCAGAGCACAAGCTATATGACAGCTACCATAACCCCACATAGGGCACGTGAAGTCCCAATATATGGAAACCCTCTTTGGAAGAACTTCCGCAGCAGAGGAATAAACAAAAGAATCACGGGGAAAAAAAGCACCCCCGCTACAGGCTTGACAGCAGCCCAAGCAAAGCAGAAGGCCCAATCTCAGGGCAAAGTCTGCGCAACAACTCCTGCAGAACTCCCACACAACAAAGGGCCGTCCAGCAGCCAACAACGCCAAATTCCCAAGGAATGATGTAAACGGCCAGAAAAACATACTCCACAACCATAACCGCCGGCCTGAGAAGGCCCAAAAGCAACCCTAACTCAAAAGTCACTGAGGAGGTGACGGAGGAGGGGGGCGGATGGAGCCCTGCCAGGAGCCTCTGGATGGCGGAGTCGGCCGGGGCATGAAACAGACTGCCATCAAATGGGAGATGAATGAGCCTCTCCCGAATTTTTTCGGGGAGGACTCCGTCCCGAAGCCAAGCATGGCGACGGAGGGCGACTGAGGAAGCCATGGCCTGGCCCAGCACCTCAGACGTCCAGAGCGGAGAGGAGAATTAACGCCGCAAGCTCCCAGCCATCCAATGCATGGTGCCGCAAATCCACCTGAGCAGACTCCTGGGACGCTGCAGACCCCAGAGACTCAGCCGAGTCCCACAAACAGGAGGAGGCCCTAGCCAGCACACAGGTGTTAAGGGCCTGCAGGGCCATGCTGGTCGAGGCAAAAATGTTGCATCCCCAAGTGTCCAGCCAGCGGGCCTCTCTGGACAGCGGAGCCAACAGGGGCAGCAGGGAGGGAAAAGCAGTCTGCAGAAGAGGACTGGCGGTTGAGGGGTGAATGGACAGGCACGCCTGGTCACACGGCGTATGAAGGTGCCGATGCAGAAACTGCAGAAAGCACCGGGTCCCCGGAGGCAGGACTCCTCCAAGCCCCTGTCAAGGCAAAAAGGAGCGAACCTTCAAAGGGAAGTAAGATTTCCCTTCCACCAGAGCCCTGGTGGAGGACCTTTAACAGATGGTTCGCCGGAAAGTGAGCCACCAGGTCACCCATGCGTAGGATGCCCACAGCCGTGGACACCGTATGAGCGAAAGCCGCACCCGCATTCGTAGGGCCCTGCGGTGGACAAAGCAGCTCCTCTGTGGGCGATGGCTGCAAGCTAAGGCTGCCGCCCCTAGGCCATGAGGGGCGGGCAAGGGCCAGACCTGGAAGTCAGGAGGAGCTGAAGAATGAGGGACCTGCCGCTCTTCCAACGAACACCCCTGCCTCAGGAAGGGCGGGGAGCCACCCTTCGACACCGGTGAAAAGGACACCACACGGCGACCAGTGTCCGGGGAGGATGACACCATTATGCAGCCTGCCTTTGGAGAAGGAGCGTCCGAAGACTAATCCGCTGTACGACCCCTGCGCAGAGTCCGCTGCTTGAGGCAGGACACCGGCACCATCCGGCGTCGCCAGGCAAGGGACCGCCAAGTCACCTCGCACCGGAGACCGGAGCGGGGACCGGAATAGAGCGCGAGCCGCACTGGCCCTGGAGCGGCACCGGCCCAAACCCGCCGAGGCAACCACCTGTGAGAGGGAACGGGATGGGCCCGGGGAGAGGCCCTAAGCTTTCCACCAGCCGCAGCCCATAAGGAGGCGAAGGTCGCCCAGCAACCCCTGTGGCAGCGCCAGGGACGATACAACCTCCGACTCGCCCTCCAACTAGGCAGCCGCCTGTGAGGAGGTACGAGAGGGGCCCGGAGAGGGACGAGGGGTCGGCCCTCGACACGGAGTGGGACGAGGAGGGGCCACTGACCCCTGTGGCTCCGCACGGTCCAGCTGCTGCAGGCGCCGTAGCAGTGTCACCTCTGCCTTAGACCGGACCGAGAGGAGTTCAGGGATGCGACCTGAGCCCTGGCGACCTCCCGCGATACCACTGGGACCCCGGCGGGGGTTTGCAGTGAGGCAGAGATGGTGTGGCCTGAAGGAGGTGCCCCAGAAGAGCCGCACCCCAACAGCACCACATCCTCCAAGCCTGGATCCGACCCAGTCAGGGCCAGGGCCGGGGCCACCGCGGAGGTCCCTGCGAAAGGCGAGAGATCCACCGACGCCCCAGGAGGGGAAGGAGGAGACGCCAGCGAGGCCTGTAAAGCCGCTGCGTAAGTCTCCATCTGGACTCTCAATGCCCCAACATCAGGAAACGGTGGATAGGACGACACGCGGGGCCGCATCACACGCGGAGAGACCACGCCCCCAGTAGGCCGGAAACCAGCCCCCGGAGACTAACTGCGACACTTACTTACCGGGGAGCAACACTCAAGTGACATCGGAGAAAGGTGAGGACCACGGCCGGACCTGAAGCCGTCCGCCAAAGGAGACCGAGGGGAGGACGTCAACCTGGAGAGACGTGCCGAGAGAAGATTAATTAAGCGCTCCCACCGCGACTTCAGCTTCAACTTTTGGCACGCCGCACAATCTGAGGTCCCGTGATCCTCCCCCAAACACCAAATGCAAATGAGGTGAGGGTCCCTCGCTGACATAAGACGCCCACAAAACGTGCACGTTTTAAAGCCTGAAGGCATTCGCACACTGTTCCAACCAAAAAAGAATGGAAGAAAGGGGGCCTTAAACAGGCCCGCAGCAAGGAACGGATCCGCGTTGCACACGCAAAAGGAAAAAACTGACATGGGCGTGCCGGGGCGGGTCTTGTGACCTCGCTGACATCACGTACGCGGACGCCTGGGCGGAGTTGCGTGATGTCGCCCCACCCCCGGCGCGCAGGGATGCTGTGACAAAAAGTTTCCGGATCCAGTCTCACGCCTGGGGATAATTCTACGTGAAGGAATCTGCGGCTAGTAGTCTATCAGATACTGCTAATTACCAGATTAAATGGACATGTGCTTGCACTGTACACATCTGTGACGGGTTAATATTACTAAGCCACCCTATTAAGAAACTATGATTAAGACCTAATTCATTCTATACATTAAAACGAATCCATCTTATAGAAGAATACTTCTTAGGTTGAAAGACCTAAAACTGCACCACAAAGTATACTTCTCAGACTGGTAGAAACTACCTTGAGTAGGAGCAAACCTTTACTCTATATTGATGTGCTGTTGGGTTATTGATTTAAACAACATAAGTTGTGTTGCCAAGCCGTATGATCTTACATTGACAGTTACATCAGAATCATACATTAAGCCATTATCATTCATATATGCTTATTATTTATCATGAGTAATTTTAGGAAATAGATCACTACTAAATTACTGAGCAAAATAGTTAGTTAACATTAATGCTATGTTTTCTTGTAGAATTTTACTTACTTATGAATTTGTTTAACCCCCGACTCGTTAAGAAGTCTCTATGAAATAGCAGGTACTCTTGTCACCTCCCAAGAGGCACAGTGGCTGAGATCAAGTGGTAATGTGTGTACTAGAGATTACTGGAGTAAATTCGAAATGTTAAAATGAGTGCCAATATAACATGTCTATATTAAATTCATTAACATGGAATCCCATGTTTTAGCCGTGGCTCTATAATATGGGCAATTAGCATGGGCGGCATATTTTTATGGGTCTAAAAAGACGAACATAGCTCAAAGTTACTCCATCAGCAAATAAGCTTCGTAGCACGGATGACATGCATCTACTGGTTTACTATGTTTTTAAATGTTTGAATCTACATTGCTTTGATTGCTATGGTCAGTCCTTGAATCCGTGAACCAAGATAACGGTTTCACACAGACCATTTCCTGAGATGGGACTGGTTAGACAGGAGCTTAATATGTAATATGGAGGTATCACTCATCAATCTTGGAAGATTAAAGGTTTGTTGAGGAAGCCATCAAAAGTATCAAGCCGTCTATACATGGGCAAAGTGATCAATGCACACAAATACCGCGCATGGAAAAGCAGATGCGGGAATACATGGATGGAAGCCGCTATCAGCTCTTTGGCCACAACTCTCAGACCCAGTGACAAAATGAACAAGTTACTTACCTTCAGTAACGCATTTTCTGGTAGAGACTATCTAGCTGCAGAAACCTTACCTTTGAATTTCCCAGACATCAGGCTGGATCTGGAAACTTTTGCTGAGCAATACCCCTTGCGTGCAACTTTGGGTGGCTCCATCCAGCTCCGTGTGAGGTCATCGGCGTCGTAAGCGTCGATTAAGACGTCGCAGTGCCCATATAGGCAACATCCAGGTGCCCCGACGTCAGTACTTTTTTCCATACCAGAAGCACTGAGTGACGAAGTAACTGGCACAGTCGTGTTCAAAACTATGGCCCTGAAAAGTGAGGTGGGGGGGGGGTAGACAACGCCAGTCCTACAATATCAGTCCACAAAGCAGGGAGGCATGGGTCGGGCTCTAAGGAATCTGCAGCTAGATAGAGTATTTACCAGATAATTCATTACCGAAGGTAAGTAACTTTCATCTGATAGAGACTTCTAGCTGCAGATTCCTTACCTTTAACCAGATACCTGAGCCATACCATCCCGGCCGTGGGTTGCAGACTCACATTCTATACTAAAAAGTCATTCAGGACCGAACTGGCAAAATGCCCATCCCAGCGCACCAGACCATCCAGACAGTAATGTTTTGCAAACGTGTGCTATGATGCCCACGTTGCCACCTGACAGATGTCTTGGACTGGGACACTCGAGCTAAGGCAGTAGTCGCACCCTTTCCCCTGGTGGAATGGGCCCTTAATCCCTCAGGGCGCTGCTTCTTTGCCAGGGAATAACATATCTTGATGCAGAGAACGACACAGATGTTTTTTTCTGTACTGCCCTTGCCTTCTTTGCTCTCACGTTGTCGTCAAACCCAATGTGCCCCCTTCTGACCCCTCGAGGCCATACTGCATGGCCTCATAAAACATATTTGAGTGGGAGTCACTCTGGCTCTCAGAGGGGGAGGTGAGGGGGGGGGGCATGAAGTCCACTCTGGCACCAGCTCTGCGGAACCGTACCTAGAGCATCGGTGCACCTTACCTCTCTCGATGACGGACACCAGCTGAGGTGAAGATGGTGCGGAAAGAAAAGAACTGACGTCCACGCACCTGGGTGGTTCCCATATAGGCACCGCTTCATAACCGATGCTAACAAACGCCGACTACGTCACGCGGAGCCGAATGGAGCCACCAGACGTCGCACGCAAGGGGTATTGCTCAGCAAAAGTTTACAGATCCAGTTTGAATCTGCAGCTAGAAGTCTCCATCGAATTAGATTGTGTGGTTACTAGTTCCATTAGTCCTCTGCATTTCCAAGACAAGGGAGATTGTTGTGCCCTATTCTTATACACGATTATGAATTCCATAAAACTTTACGTCCAAGAATCCGGAAATGCTTTCATATCCCAAGAACCCAGCTAGAGTGAATCAAAGTACTGATGTACTTGACATCACCCAACTCAAGCCTGGATTGAAAGTCATAGATTTGGGTTATAAGCCATTTACTGCACTACAAAGGGAAATAAATGTGACAACATGAGAACATTTGTACATTCTCAGAAATAAATTACTATTAGATTGAATAGATAATTCCAGTAAACTCCCTTTTTTCAGAGCACTATAACTTTGAAAGCAATGTCACATTTGACTTCATTTTTCCACCGAAAAAGTTGTATTGCCTAAAAATATCCCAAAAGTCATCAAGGCATACTGCGACTCAGTCTGGTCCAATTTAAACAAGACTAATTTATTGTACTTCCTGTTTTAGGCACTTAAGCTGTTTGCATTTCGGTAGTGATAATGGCCATGTCCACGACATGGCATGGGTTCATTTATGCACCTGACTGTGTTGAACTGTTTTAGGTTTGCATTTTCAAGCCATAATCTATAAGGTTTCTATGAGGGAAATTAAAAACACAAATCATAAGTTTGCTTTGCTGAGTAAGGAATTGAAGAAAACCGAGCAGAAATCGGTTTGGAAATTCTGATTTAGCCAAAGAGAGTGCATTGCTAGAAGGTGTGCAAATTGAGTCCTCATTCCCCCCTTTATTAATAACTAAACCTACACCATGCAGTAACACGCTACCTGCTAACAAGGCATGCATCTCCTCCATCATGGTCATCTGCACAAATTGTGCTGTGACTCATCTACTATAGGCGAAAGCACTGGGTACTGGTGCATAAGGAAGCAGTGCTAGGTAATTGTAGATGGGAATGGGCGACAGTAGGATTTTTTGTGGGTGATGAAGTAGACAATTCTGACCCAACAAGCCCCACTCTGGAACTCACTATTGTGTATAAGCTAGCAAGGTAAGCGAACCATGTTGTTCCTAACCATCAAGGATCTGGCTTGTACTTTTACACCTGTGCAGGCTTGCAACCTGCTCAACAAGAGCAAACAGTGCACACCGAGAAGCCAAGAACCAAGCTGAACAAATCAGTAGAAGTGTCCACAGTGTTACTCTTCAAATTGCTAATCCCTGGGCTTCAAGACCTGTCCGATAAACTGGTTCACATCCCGTGGATTCTCACACGAGGCAAAACAGACCTATCACTAAAACTGCCTACATCACAGAGATCATTAAGCCACACAATTCTGTTTCCTGGTTGATGCACGGTTAGTGTTTTGTGGGCATTCTCATCTGGTCACAGGCACTGTAATGCTTAAATCCTCTGTTTCTTACAGTTCCACAAGGATGTGGAAGATCTAGCTCTCCTCCACCCTCAAAACTGAAATCCTGATTCTTACAGTTCCACAAGGATGTGAAGATTTAGCTCTCCTTCACTCGCAATGCTGAAATCATGTTTCCTACAGTTACACAAGGACATGGAAGATCTAGTTCTCCTCTACTCTCAATGCTGAAATCCTGTTTCTTACAGTTTAACAAATACCTAGCACGCTTCCACTTTAAAAAAAAAATGTTTTATTGATGCTTTGCCATATTTGACAATTACATAATCTGGGAAGGAATACAGATAAAAGAAGAAAACCAGACAGCCGCAATAAATATATTAAAAACATCACAGTGCACGATATATCATCAACTTTTAAGACCATCGTATCGATAAAAGACAGAGGATATATAAGAAATTCGGTGTGCAATCCCACAACAGAATAAAGTGCAATTGCTTCAAAAAACATACTTTATCCATGTAAATATTTCCATTTAGGAGGCTTCCAACAACCAAGCTCCAGAACCCTTCCTTGGCTTAACATTCAGATACTCTTTCCTGCCGGAGTGAATCCATTCAGCCAGAGAATAAATGTCTTCCTCCCCTTCCGCCTAGCTTTCTTTCCCTTGAGTTCATATAAGGCCATTTCCACATAAAAAGTTGAGAAATCTGCCTTGCCATTGTAAGAAAGATGGTACCAGCAGATCCAACCATGCTGAGGCAATGCAAATTCGACATACTAGCAATAAATATAAGTGGCTCTTTCCCAGATATCGCTGATGTCCCATCGACCCAAAATAGCATAATTCGAGGAGTTATAACGAACTGAACGTCAGCAACTTTCCCCAAAAACCTAGAAATCTGTAGCCTGAGCAACTCAAACCGTGGACATGTACTAAACACATTAATCAAATTGGTGGCTGGTCCCTGGCACTGTGAACAATTGACCCCATCTCTGCCGCCCCACTTTGCAATCTTTGCAGGTGTATAATACAAGTTAAGTATAGCTTTATAATATTGCACCTGCAACCCGGTGAAGCATAATACAGCACAGCTCAATCGATTCATAAAAACTAAGATCAGTCCAACGGCTCATGTCAAACCTATCCCGAAGCTCCTTGAATGATGCTCATCTGATCCAGAGGAGAAAAAAAAGCACCCAATTTAAGAAACCTTTACTCTCCCACCTTGACAACCAGAGGACCTGAAATATCTTTGGCAGCAAAGGCTTCCGCTGTACTGGTGTTTATCAATTCAATCTCCCCAAACCAAATGTCTTCCTAAGGACCTCCCAGGTCTACCAGGGTATTAAAATTAGTGCAAGAATAGAGCAGCTGGTTACAAATAATATTTAACCTATTTTGGGTAAAGCCAATCAGGATTTCGATAGATCATCTACTGTGGGTTGGTGTAATATAGTTAAGATGCTGTTTTTACCTAAGATTTTATACTTTTTTAGGGCCATTCCATTGGAGTTTGAGAAAGCATGGTTTAACTCTTTTGGTACCCTGGTCTCCAGATTTCTATAGTCATACAGGAAGACCAGAAGGGTGTTTAGGTTGGTCTTTGCCCAGAGAGAGTGAGGTGGATGGGCTCTCCCGAATTTTAAATTTTACCAGCCAGCTGCTGCTCTCCAACACATGAGAATCTTTCTGGGAAATGATGGTATGGCACGGTTTACTCTGAGTGTACCTACAATTTAGTAGATTATTCATTGGTCCCAAGTCTAAAGGCAGTTAATTACGGTTTGTGGAACCCAGCTGCTACAAAAAAGTTAGAATCAAGGTACTGGTGGCTGCCCATAAAAACTGGGAGGTCCTCTTCCACTGTCAAAGCTGAAATCTTTGACTGTTTCTTACAGTTTCACAAGGACGTCTAAGACGTAGCTCTACCCCCCTCCATCAAACAGGCCTCCCTAATTCAGCGCTCTGTCCTTAGCACACCACTGCAGTGTTTAGTGGAGGCAAAGAACAGAACATGGGCACACATGCCAGGAGACTCCTAGTACTGCTGCAAGGCTGGCAGCGATTAACAGCCGTGCCAAGGGATGTCTCTCCACTGTCACGACTGCAGGCAATGGAGGGAGGTTTATCAGGAAGTGAGGCGGAAGAGTACCTGTTGAGACTCAACAAAAGAGGAGCGTGATGGTTGGGAGTCGTGCCACTTGAAGTGGGGGACTGTTCAGTGAGAGCCAAGAAGCACCAAAGAAAGTTTCAGAAGAGACGAGCAGGCCAGGGGCGTTCTCATGAGTTTGTAAACATGGAGGACAGCACAGACACAGCAGACTGGGAAATCTGCAGCAGCTTGAAAGACATTTAGACGCAGAAAACATTACACTACCGCTGCATCAGGATGTCCAGGCCAATGGAATGATCTACTAGGTTATCTGAAAGCAAGCCATGAAGTCCCACAGCTCAAGATTTGCCAAATAGAGGTCCCCATGTGCTCCAAGTCTGTTGCTCTAAACACATCTGTATCTTCACCCAGTCACTTTTTTGTGCCAAGGTCTTTAATTTGGACTAAAGAATCCGCCTAATCTAGCAGACATTTTTTAGCCTAACACAAGAATTCTAGAAATGGGTGTGTGATCAGCTAGTAAACTGGGTGGGATACTAAAATGTAGAAAACAGAGGGCACAGAGTCTTCTGCACCAAAAGACGTGAGTGGCTTAAATGTGATTTTTTTTTTTTTACTCATTGCTCTTTAATCGCCTCCACAATCGCACCGCCGCGGAGGTGGGTGCACTCAGGCCAGCACATCCTGCACTTGCTGGCAGCCTCTGCTTTAACGTACACCCTCAAATGCCTCGCCGACTAAGCAGTCTATTAATATTCAGCTATGGACATAAATCCCAAATGCTTCGGACTTGGAAAGCGGTCAAAAACGTTTATTGGCAATCTGAGAAGGAGAAACCTTGTTTGAACCAGCAAAGGAAACTTTACCTCTGGAGGGAGGGGGCAATGCAGCTTGGGGGGGGGGGGGGGGGGGGGGCACAAACATGCTTCACAAGTGCATCTAGCGTCAAAGTTCCAATACAACAGTTTAACAGTCAGTGTGAATGACACATACACAAAATGCTGCAGTGTCCTTACTTGGGGGCATTCCCAGCACTAGTCCCAGAATCCCGATGCTTACATCTATTTGCTGCTTCTACTGGTAAATTACACCAGATTGTTTCTTCCACGGTCCAGGTCCAGTCTCCCCGCTGCACAACTTTATGAAAAATCTCATTTCAAGAAGTTCTAGCTAGATTTCTTCACTGCTCCTCCGGATGATGGCACTGTTCCAAGCCCATCCCACCTCGCTCCAGATTATCCCAGTAAAGTCCAGCATATTTTTCTCTCTCTCTCGGTTCTAGTGTCTGCTTAACCGCTCAATCCTGGCTTTGCCTTCAACATGCTTATTCTTGGGCCTCTGGTGGAATTCCTGGATCTATCACCTTTAACTGGGTATTCCTGTCCTTTGGAGGACTCATTCTGCTTCCATTAATGGCTCTCTAAACTTCAGTTGGGTGCTATTTTGTTTAGAAGGACTACAACAGGCCCGGACACTTGTATCCCCTTTTGGAAGCCTTCGCTCTATCTTTGTTTGCCAAATCTCAGCATTTGGATGCATTTTTGGTATCGGTGCACTCTTCAAATACCTTTCCATTCCTTTATTTATGTGATCGCCTGACCAAGACTTGAAAGATCACTCCTGAGACATGACAAATCAAATGTTCAGACTGGATTGAGCAGGTTTTCGGAGTTGGAGCTTGCGAAGACTAGGCACTGGAGGTGAAAAGGTGTCAGGGTACCTAGTCCTGTTCGAAGTCCCTAAATTCATCTTCGCACAGGAGACTGAGTTCAGGGTAGAGCTTAATGTTAAACACAGAATTAAGCTGAGAGGGATTCTGGTCTTCTAGAGTCACGCCCTATTCAAGTAAACCAACCTCTTTGGGGTAGTGAATCACCTATGGTGGGTGGGGAACCACAGACACAGATTTTCATATGCCCATAGGATCTAAAAAGAGGCCACTGCTACTAACTGCTTTCTGCTGCGGACTGCTGCAGGTAGAACAAGTGGGTGACAAGTGAATGATCACTGTGCTGAGGGAGAGTCCAACTTTCTCACATGTCCAGCATTGTGTTGGAGGTTTTCTCGCCCAGCTGGCATGCATCTGAGTTGTCCTAGAAACAGACCGGGTGCGGCCTGTCTTCAGAAAATCGAGAGCCACAGTTAAGTGCAGAGATCAGCAAAGATTCACAAAGCGTCCTCCACTCCAGTGACGTGTGCTAGGGAGGTTTTTTCTCAAGACCAAAGTAGGGCCTTAAAGTTGATTAAGAGGCTAGAACCACACAGGGTCCAAGAACTGATCTGTGCTCACCTCCGTGGTATATAGCAAGACCCCCAGTCAGAACTAGACTCAAAAGAGGAATTACTCTATATAGACTTTTATGATGAACAAGTCCACAAATGTCAGGAAAACATAAGTAATTTACATCAGAACCCGTGTGGATACCATACCCCTCACAGGAACTTTAGAATACTTAGCCGACCCACTGAAAGATTCTGCCCATGGCCAAGACTGATTGTGGAAACTCAGAGGTAGAGACTTACACTAGGATGTAACCGTACTGTGACTAAAGGTCCTAAATAATAGTGCACTTTAAAGTAATGGACAACATTGTTCCAGGCTGGCCAAGAATGGGGCTCGCAACAGTCTGATAATGTATGGGGTGAATGCACCTGTCGCAGAGAGCCATGAACCCCAAAATAAATACATTAGTAAACAAAAAGAATAGCATGCCCCAAATATGGTGCTTAGACATTGCTGTGTGTAAATGCACTAGGTGATGAGCTACAAAATGCTTGAGGTACAGCGGGAGCAAATTAACAGCTTCTTGACTTGGATATATGCAAATGTGAAGTGGAGGCACTACAAAACTAAAGACACAAAGTAGAGGCGGACTTGGGTCAGCAGGATAGCCTCAGAAATTAATTATGCGCCTCCATTATGGTTTGTATTTTCTTCAGTCACACGGAGACAATAAGCAGCATTAAGAGCTTCGGTCCCTGATGCCCAGTTCAAAGGGAATGAGAGGAGCCCACTACCGTTTAAGATATACAGTGTCAACACCTAAGCTAGCATAAAGGACTAACTGATAGTACCCAGATTGGGACAGATTTCGAGGTACAAGCTGGGCTTGCAGTTCCTCTGTGTAATGTAGACTGCTTCCTGCGACTCCCACACCAACTAGAGCCATGCCTTCCAGGCCGTAGCCTGGGCCCTATTTCCATGGGCTAGGACACTGGGACGATTAGCAGGGGTCACTGGACCCCGAAGAATACCAGCTTTTAGATCCAAACATGGACTAGTGTGAGAACTTAACGGATGGATGCCATTGGACTGGACACTTATCCAGATACCGGCATGCTTTCTCCTCTCACTGTGGCTATGGAGGAGGGAACACCCTTTGCAATAGTGGTGAGAAGGGCAGCTGAGATCCTGGATATTTGCCTGCCGTTAGTGGCATTCAAAATGAACGTCTTGACAGAGGTGCTTCAGCTGGGAGTGACTCCCTTCCCCACCCCCTCAGAACAGATTCACCGATTAAACGAAGCCCTCACAGACGTCCTGCTTGGGACCCGTTTCAAGGTCAGCACAGGGGCTCTTGTGAACAGGATGACTGCCTGCCCCCACCTCCCCGGCCAAGAGGACCCCTATTTACTCACACAGCACCCTACCCAGGAGAGCTTGGTCGTCAAAGCCTCTACCTCCCATGAAAATTCTGGCCCATTTCCTACCACCCCACCGGATGGGGAATGAAAGAGCTGGACACCTTAGGGAAGAGGTTTTCTCCCATCAGCCTGCGGTCCGTGCACATGGCATGCCTTTTTGGCCATTACTTCCATGTCCTATTGGATTTGATTGCACAGGTGCTGCAGATGCTTCTGGAGGAGGCCTGGGCAATACACTCAGTATTTTGCTGACAAAAGGGATAAAGCCAAGTTCATGATCAGATGTGGACAGGATATCACAAGCTCGCTGGTGTACGAAGCTGGCTCTGCATAGACTATACCATAGTGTTTACAGAGTCCAGTGGCTCCCCCAGAGGTATAGCAGAGGCTTAATTAGATAATCACCAACAGCTCTATTTGTGGTAGTATGGTAGAGCAGTTAGGCTTATTAGAGGTCGTGTTAAGAATTTTTTGTATTCACTCAGGCAAGCACTGATGGGACACACAAACACCAAACCCAGACCAATTGTTTATATAAAAAGTTATTGTGATTTTATTTCTAGAACCAATATTTACTTTAGTAGCAGGTTAGTTAACCTCTTTATACAATGTTACTTTCAGCAACATAGGCGACAGGCCTTTGAAGCTTCCGAGTCATGGACCCAGCCGATCCTGGGGAACAAGGCATGACACCTCTGCCCAAGATGGGCTTTGTTTCAGGACCCAGAGAGGGGTTACCCTCTACCCAGGGGTCCAGAAATCTGTCTGGTGGTGGCAAATGGCAGGTAGCCATTTAGGAACCATGCCGTGGCTGGTCGTTTTTCAGGGGGGGGATCTCTAAGATGTCCTCTGAGGGAATTTTACATAGAATCCGACACTGGCATCAGTGTGGGTTTAATGTGCTGAGACGTTTATTACCAAACTTCCCAGGTTTCACTAAAGCCATTATGCAGCTGTGTAGTTCCAAATGACCAACTCCCATACCATATACTCTATATGGTTTTACTGCACTTACAAAGTCTAAGAATGTACTTAGACAATGAAGGGGCACAGTGCTCATGCAACTGTACCCTCACCAGTGGTCTAGTGCACCCTGCTAGAGGGGTGACTTATCTATGCCCCAGGCAGGGGGTTGTAGCTATGGCACACAGGGATGTGCCCTGTGTCGACTCTTCAATCACCAAAACACGCAGCCCGCTAAAGCAGTGTGTGGGTGTTAAGGTGCAGAGCCTCTAAGGGTGGCACGGTAGGTGCTGCAGCCCTTAGAGGTCTACCCTTGTCTCAGGGCCCTAGGTACCCATGTTACTATTTACAAGGCGCTTACCTGTTGCTAAAGATGTGTCAATTGTGGGTACAAAGGTACTGTTTTGTTAAACACATGCCCTGGGAACCTGATTGGCAGGGACTCAGGGCACATTAAGTCAAAGTGCATCAGAAACCTGGCAAAAGGTGGTGGTTCTGGGGGAGCTACTGACACAAACGCACTTTCTACAGCTGGGCAGAGCGGTTTTCTTGACTGCGGCCTTATGGCTCCGTGGCTAGCTGAGAACTGGCTTTTCAGGGTCTGTCCAAGCATCACTTATCAACATAACGTGATGGCTCCTGTCTCTTTGGTGACAAGGCGGATTCAGCACTGGAGCGATTCAAGGACAGGAGGGCTACAGCCAGGTCAATTTCATGGCCGATCGCCGACCCCAATTCCCCCTTCTGCTTCTCTCGAGGACACAGAAGGGGCTCCCAGTCACATCTCTACCCTCCCAGCCACTGCAGCAATCAAGCTTCTCTGCACCTATGTCGCGAAGGGCGCGGTACCTCCAGACCCTGTGTGTCGGGCAGCCAGAAGTCAGACCAGGCTACCACCCACCTGGCAGCCTCCAAACCCTTATAGTCTGCCCTCTTACCATCACAAACTGAGGTGACGAAGTGAGCTAAAGAACGATGATTGATTCAAATCAGGTCTGTGACTGGGGGGCAAGCGTCTGAAAAGTTTCAGCGCTCCGCCCATCTCCTTGGGTTTGCTCCTACCATCATGGGCACCCAGTAGAATACAGGATACTGCATCACCTGCCCCACTGGAGGTCTATAACATCAGACCGATGGGTTTCCCAAATTGTTCAGAGGGGTTACTTCCTCCCCTTTGTGCCTTCCCCCTACACCCATGCCACCTGCTTGCAACAGGCTGACAGAGGACCAGATCTTCTTGCTCTGCCAGGCAGTGACGGCTCTCTTGGCCAAGGGAACAATCGAAATGGTGCCAAAGCCAGAAGTAGATCGTGGTTGCTATTACCACTACTTTCTGGTGCCCAAGGAGGTTGGAGGCTTTCATCCTATCCTAGACCTGAACACACTCAATTTCTTCCTCCAGAAGAAGTATAAAAATGCTCACTGAAGTCCTGTCTGCGCTGGGATAGGGAGACTGGATGGTAGCGTTGGACTTGCAGGATGCATATTTTCACATTTCTATCCTGCCTGCATGGGAGCCTCGGTGCAGGGCCGGGGAAGGTCACAGTAGCACAACCACATCTGTCCAGATCCATAACCAGATCCATGAGGGGTCATTGGAGCTACTGGCACGGAACCTGATGTAGCACTCTGTCTCTGGAGCCCGAAGAAGTGCCAGGAGGGTCAGGCTGCCCAAATATGAGGCACATGGCATCAAAATTCTTTGAGCTCTGGCTCTCCGGAAGGCGGGGAAGCACAGAGCCAACCTAGACACAGGTTACGCAGAACGAGGCCAAAAGCACAGAGGCTCCTCTGTCACGTTGGCTGCCGGACAGGGAGAAGTTAAATCTTGCTTCGACTTCTTGTGTTTATGCCTCTTACTTGACCTACCTTACTATGAGTGGGAGGACGAGGACTTAGGAATCATGGAGTGGTGCCCAGACCTTCCTCTCGACCAGGACAGAGGAAGAGAACGAGACCTCTGCGACGAACAATCCAGTGCCGAGCGCCAAGCTGCGAGCAGCTATAGGGACTGCACCCTCAAAGCTTTCGGAGCCATGGCCCGGCATGTCAGAGCACGACTTACAGACATGGTCGTGCTCCAGGCAGCAAATACAAATCAGGAGTGGATCAGTCACCAACATGGCACGGTGGCAGGCGCTGCACAGGTCGGATCTAGAAGTCTCCTTTGACATTTTGGAATAGCCAACACACAAACATTTTTGACAAAACACTGAAAAAAGCCTGTCAAAAAGTGACAGAGGGTAGTTCTCTCCATGGATCTGCAGTAGCTGGTGTGGAAAAAATGAACTGACAGCGCGCCAAGGTAGCCAGATATATGTGACGCGGACGTCACTTCTGGCGCAGACGTCACATGGAGCTAACCAACTCCACCTACCGGCACACAAGGGTATTGCTGAATGGAAAATTTTCTGGATCCAGTCCGATGCCCATGAAATTGTATGATAAGTAATTTGCGGCTAGATGTCTATCAGCTGTTCACAGACAACACCACCGCTATGTGGTACTGCAACAAACAGGGCAGAGCGGGGACATGGACAGTTTGTGAAGAAGCCCGGCGTCTCTGGCTATGGCTTGAACGTCAGGGCATTTCCCTGGTGATTTAATACCTGGTGGGCTCTCTGAATGCCAGGGAGAACTAACTCAGCCAAAGATACCTAGCAGTTTGAGACTGGAATCTACAGTCACAGGTGGTGGAAGGTCTGTCAGCAGTGGGGAGAGCCTTGGTTGGATCTGTTTGTGACTGCTGAGAACCCGCAATGTCAGCAGGTCTTCACACTGGAGTTTCCAAAGTGGCTATCACTCTGAGACACTTTGTCTTGAGTGGAGCTCAGGCCTTCTCTACACCTTTCCACCCATACCACCCCTGCCCAGAATTCTTAAGAAGTTCAGGAATGACTAGGTCCAAGTCATCCTTTTGGCTCCGGAATGGGCTCTAAGAGTTTGGAATCCCGAGCTGTTGAGCATAGCCATCATTCCTCTGATCGGACAGCCCTGCCAAGGGGATCTTCTGTTGCAGCAGCAGGCAAGGGTTCTCCATTCGAACCAGTCAACGCTCCACCTTCTTGTGTGGAGATTGCGCAGAGTTTGACAGCTTTAGACCTTAAACCCAAAGTCTGCCTGGAAGGTCATGGAGCTTCAGGCTTTGTCATCCAAGCCTCTGTTCTTAAACATCTACCCCGACAATCTGGTTCTATGAACTAGAGCTTTCTTTCTGCCGAAAGTAGTCATTCCCTTTCATTGTGGCCTGCCTACTTTATACGCTCCGCCACATCCCCTTAAGGAAGAGGACAGACTTTAATGACTGGACCCAAAAAGAACATGTTCTACCTTGAACACTCGAGAGAACTCTTAGTGGGGAATGTCAGAGTGAAGGGAAAGGCCATGCAGAAGCGGACCACCTCTTGACAGCTCATACTCTATATTAAAATCTGCTACGCTATGGCCAAGAAGCAACCCGCTGAGGGCTTCAGTGCTTATTCCACCAGAGCCAAGTCTGCGACAATTGCGTTGGCACACTGAGTCCCGGTCCGGGACATCTGTCAAGCAGCAATGTGGGCCTCTCTGCACACGTTCAGAGATCACTACTGCCTGGACAGTCAGGTCCGTCGTAACGGGCACTTTGTCAGTTTGGTAATGTAAGACTTTTTTGGTGTGAAATAGCTTTGCAGACCTACCTCCAGGAAAGTATTGCTTGGGGATCTAGTATAACGTAAGAAATCTGCAGTTCGAAGTCTATCAGATGAACAAGTTAGTTACCATCGGTAACACCTTATCTGATAGAGACCGTCTTGGTGCAGATTCCTTACTGACCCCCTCATTCTCTGCTCAGCGAACAGACTGAGGGACAGTGCTTTCCCCTTTCAGTGCCCTAGTTTTCCACACCGGTGGCCTGTATTCTTCGTAACTCCGTGCTCCTGGCGTGGAAAGTCGTTAAACGAAACGGACGTCAGCACACTAGGGTGGCACCTACATAGGCACTGTGCACATCACTCCTATTACGGATACAGACTATGCCATGCAGAGCCGAACGATGCTACCAACCAGTGCACAGGGTTACCGCTCACAAAAAATTTACATCTCAGAGGGCAAGACTTACGCAAAATAATGTATATTTAGCTTCCTAGAAGAAAATCTCAACTTTACATATTGTGGAAAAAAGACCTAGGCTAGTAAGCTTTAAATGTCTTAGACCGGCATGTTCTCAAACAGAACACCTTGTACCAACACATTGACAAGAAACACCACATGGAATTCAAAACACAAAAAACCTCCATGACCCAGATACTGAAGTGACAATAATTATTATTCTTAACACACTTTCCTCTAGTTTGCTCACACTTGTTGGTTCTAATGGCAGACACTATGACCAAAGCAACAAGGGTTCGCAAAGAAATCACAAATATAGAGCAGCACGGCCTACCAAAGTCCGCAGCCTTGCGAAATATTTCAACTGTGAGAAAAGGATGCTCCAGTCTCAAGGAAAAAAACACACAATTGGTGGAAACTGTAAAAGTAGTCACCAAGTAATCCCCTCTTTGAAGCTCCTGTAATAGCTAAGGGATGCTGAAAAGTTCAAAAGAAACCAAATAAAAGGTTCTCTTTTAACCATATATGCACAGTTAGAAAATAAAAATTACATATCAAAGAAAAGGAAAGTGCACTAACTTTTCAGCAAAATTAATTTGCCGTCCTTAGCGTAAAGAACCAAGATGAAACAAGTAAACCATCATTGGCAAAAAAAAAACATTTGCATTGGCAATCTGGAGTGATTTTTTAATTTTATCTTTTCACTGCCACCGTATACCACGAATATAAAAAAACATGATGTATGCCGCCGCTTAAATATGCTGGCTATATGCTTGCAGTACGAGTTACTTACCTTCGGTATTGATGTATCTGGTAGAGACGATTCTAGCCGCAGATTACTTCACGTAGAATTATCACCAGGCATGAGACTGGATCCGTAAACTTTTTGCCACAGCATCCCTGCGTGCCGGGGCGACATCACGTGACTCCGCCCAGGCAGCGTCCGCGTACGTGAAGTCAGCGAGGTCACAAGACCCGCCCCGGAGCACCCACGTCAGTTTTCTTCAGAGAACTTTTCTGCACCACCAGATAAAAAACTGTGGGAGCATGGGAACAGTGTGCAAAGAGCAGAACAATTGGAAAGAAATTGTGACTAACACCACCAGGGTAGTGCCAACACCACAGACCCCAAGGGCAGCGGATCAAGATCATCAAGCAGAAACCTGCGCAGCCACCCTGCCCGCACATAGACAACCTCCCATCCCTGTGCCCCAAAGGGAAGAACAGGCATAAAAGTCATGGCACACGTAGGAAGCCCACCACACTCATCCTGAGCAAGGAAGGGGACCAGTCGCAAGACAGACAGGGACAACAAACCACCCCAACCTAGCGGGCAACCACCCACAAGGACAAGACATGGCCAAAGGACCTTCAAACCAGAGGACAGCAATGGAAGGAAGAGAGGGGAGGGAGGACAAGGATATAAGCAACCCCCCTCCAAACCTGGAGTAGCCAGAGCAGCAGGGCACCAGCACACTGAAACCCCATTGTAGGAGAGTAGGGTCTGCTTTCTATGTTTACCCCCACTTTTTGCTTTTGCTTTACTGGTTTTCGACTTAGATGTGGCTGTGGGCCTGCTAATCAGACCCACAGCCCTGCTGTTCTATCTCTAAATTAATACTATGTACTTTAGGTGCATAACCCATTTGGATAGGATCACCTTATTGGCCCCTGTACAGTGTACCCTAGGTACCCAGGGCATAGGTGTACCCTAGGCCTACCAGGGGCTGCAGCATGTATTATGCCACCCCTGGCCTGGCCTTCTATTTTGACACAACTGGCTGAACACTCAGCTGGGGCAAGGTCGTGTAATCACCCCTTGCTTAGGTGTAGTATTCCTATACCTAACTTACATATAGACACATGTGTACCTATCAGTCACTCCTATGGCAGGCCTTGACAATCCTGGAGGCAGAGTGCTTGGTAACATGTGAGATGGTGCTCTAGCATGAGCTGAGCCTGTCTGCAGCTTTCGGAACCTTGTCCTTATAGCTGGTCTATGATATAGCCTACCATATACTCTTAAAGTGCCTTATAATCTTAAACGGTTATGGTAACTATGGTTGGGCTGTATCAAAACATGTCGTGTAAGGTGTCTAACACTGTGGAATAATACCCCCATGCCATTTCTGGACATGAGAATATTATTCCCCCCTTCTAGAGGGAAAGACATGTTAAAATCATACTTCAACTGTTAGCCTCTGACCAAAGCCTCAGCATCACAAAATGGATGCTGCTGCCACGACACAAGTCTGACCTCCTGCAGCTGGGAGTGATCCCAGCCAGGGAGGCTTGGACAATAGGTTTCCTGCTTGGGGAGGTGCTAGCACCTCCCCAGACAGCCTTTAGTGTATTGGGGCAGGGTGGGCTGAAAGGAATGAGACATGCCTGGGGCACACAAGGTGTTCCTTGCATAGTCCAGTTCAAACCGGCGCTGGGGCACTCCAGCCCCAGCTCTGGCGCGAAACTGGACAAAGGGAAGTGGGTGTAACCACCCCCTCCCAGGTCCCACCCATAAGGCGTGACCTAGCAGGTATCCCAGCCCCCCAGATTAGTATAAGAGTGGGAGTTGGGCCTCAAGACTTTAGATTATCCTGAACCTGCAAAACTGAACAGAAACTCTGGACCTTCGACATTCGACGAAAGAAGAAGACTGAAGAATCTCCCTTGTAGCCAAGGAGTGGCTACCCTGTGCAAACAGGCACCATCAAGAGACTACCCTTTGCTTTGCCCACGTTCTACGAGGAACCGACTGCAGAGCCTGACCAGAGCCTTGACTTCCAGACTTCTCCGACCCTGATCCAAATCTACAGCAGAGCTGAGATCCGTGGAGGCGACGAGCGACGTGGGACCGGCTACCTGGAAAAAGTGGCTAGTAACTTACAGCGCAGCTTCTGAGGTACCCTCGAAGTTGTGCACCGGGGATTGAGAAGCCCCAACCCCAAGCACCATCTGCACCGAAGATCAGCCCCCCACACTCCACGAGTCCTGCGTGGGGCCCTTCAGCATTTTCCTGCTTGCCACGTCTGTCCGGTTGCTTGCCCGCTGGCTAGTGGCCTTTGTGACGACGCACCCTGAAATCTTCTGCGCTGGTTTGGCTCCTCCAGACTGGCTCCCGCTTCTCTGCAAAGAAGAAGCACCCCCAGACCTTCCTGGTCTGCACCAGAAGCAAGTCCTTCGTTCTTCGTGGGTTCCGCTTGCCAAGGCTTGGTGAGTCCTAGTCCAACTTGGACGCCGCCGACAGCAAGAGCCTTCGTGGGACAGCTCGCCTCCTGGTCCTGGTCGTCCTAGACGCTTCCTGGTCCTCATGGCTGCAGCGACAAGCTTCACCTTCACCTGCAATCTTCACGACATCGCCTGGTTCCTTCCTGGTTCCACGTGGTCACTGGCTAGTGACCTTGACTCTGTCCCTTCTGCTTGCAGGTTTCCTTTCTAATTGATCCCAGCCTTGGGATCCACCGGACACTCTTCACTGACTGCCTGTCAGCATCTTTCTTCAGGCATCCATAGGAGTCGACGACGAAAACGACACATCTTCACCCCTATGCACCCGCAGCCTGTGGGCTAGGTAACTTGGGTACTCCGGTGCTCATCAGGATAGTGACTATCCTAGTGTCTAGTTTTCAAGTCTCAACTTCCTAGCTACTCCAGAAGTGTCCTAAATCTACCGTTTTCTAAACTGTACTATTGCTATTGACTTTTACGCATTACGCGTGAGTGTTTCCACTCTGCACACGAATCCCGTGGGCCTCCCACTTCCTAACTAACGCTAGTGTAGTGTAGCCCCAGCGATTCCCTAGGCCTAGGCCTATTCTATTTCCGTGACAGTGGTTCTTATACCACATACCTTGTATATGGTTTGCGTGGCCCCTAGGGCCTAACTGTATTACTTACCTGTGTGACTTAATGTATGCTTAAAGAAGACTGTGTTGTACTTACCTCTAATCTCATAAAGAGTGCTGAGGGTTTGACTAGAATAAATACACTTTATTTTATATATATATATCTGTTGTGGTGTCCTCTCATTTGGTATTCAAGGGATTATATATGGTATCACAGCTGGCTTCACATGCCATTCAGAGTTTAGCCTAAGACTGCTCTTGTCCATGCTACCACTAGGATAGCTGGTCTATAAGGTTGACTTTACAACCAATCACCATAAGGGTATTTGGACTGATATAAGGTGTACACTAGAACTAGTGACATCATACATCAGGCCAACTTCTCACACCCATCCTCCAAAGAATCAAGGGAGGAATGAACCGCCCCCAGATGGAGCCACCCGTCAAGAACAAGGAAGGCACTCACAGGACACACAGCTCCCCACCGGGAGGAGAGTACCAAAGACCACCACAAGGGTCCTCGCAGAACAGGGGAGGAAGGGCGGGCCATGAAGTAATCTGCAGCTAAAATTGTCTATCAGATACATCGTTACCTAAGGTAAGTAACTCGTACATCTGATAGACTACTAGCCGCAGATTCCTTCACCTACAATAGATACCCTAGCAACACCCCCTGGGAAGGAGGGTCTGCGAAAAGGCCCCAACAGCCAAAGCAGAACAGAGGCCCCCACAGGGGACCAAATCTGTGGACCAGGTAGAACCTCGCCCCTGCCAGGCCAAGAGAACCCCCACAAGCAGAACCCCACGACCCCAAGGGGACGTTGGAGGGAACGAAGGCTGAAGAGGCTCAAACACTCAGAGCAGAGGAGGCAAGGACGGAGAGGCCGAAGGACTCCACTCCCCCACAAGGCAACATAGCTTCCGCCGAATGCCAAGACAGGAAGACGGAAGAAAAAGAAGCAGCCGCCTAGAGGGCCCAAGGAAACCACGGAGAAGAAGGCAAGCCCATTCCAGATGGAGAGCAGCCTGCCAGTCAGAACAATGCCGGCAGTCAAGGCCAAAAGCAAGAACAACAGCCCGAGGCCCCAGGAAGACCAAGTAGGCAACGCCTGGCAAGGGATAACACAGGGACATCCCAGACTGCAGAACGGGAGCAGGGAGAGGAGGAGAGGCCCGGGTCACCACCACGAGTGGCCGCGCACAGGACCTCAGGAAGCAAAAGCAACCTACGTAAACACCATGGAGAACAGGTACCCGAAGGCGACCAGAACCCTCCAGCAGAGCACAAGTCATATGACAGGTACCATAACCCCACATAGGGTACGTGAAGTCCCAATATATGGGAACCCTCTTTGGAAGAACTTCCGCAGCAGAGGAAGAAACAAAAGAACCACAGGGAAAAAAAAAAAAAAAGAAAAAAAAAGCGCCACGCTAGAGGCCCAAGCAAGGCAGAAGGCCCAATCTCAGGGCCAAGTCTGCGCGACAACTCCTGCAGAACTCACACAAGACAACAAAGGGGCCGTCCAACAGCACCAAAGTCCCAAGGAAGGACGTAAACGGCCAGAAAAACACTCCACAAAGATAACCGTCAGCCTAAGAAGGCCCAAAAGCAACCCTAACTCAGAAGTCACTGAGGAGGGGACGGAGCACAGCCAAGAGCCTATGGATGGTGGAGTTGGCCGGGGCATGAAACGGACTGCCATCAAATGGGAGATCAAGGAGCCTCTCCCGAATATTTTCAGGGAAGACGCCGTCCTGAAGCCAAGCATGGTGACGGAGAGCGACTGAGGAAGCCATGGCCCGGCCCAGCGCCTCAGACGTCCAGAGCGGAGCAGAGAATTAACACCGCAAGATCCCGGCCATGGTGCCACAAATCCACCTGAGCAGGCTCCTGGGACGCTGCAGACCCCAGAGACTCAGCCGAGTCCCACAAACAGGAGGAGGCCCTAGCCAGCACACACAAGGTGTTAAGGGCCTGCAGGGCCGCGCTGGTCGAGGCGAAAATGTTGCGTCCCCAAGTGTCCAGCCAGCGGGCCTCTCTGGACGGCGGAGCAAACAGGGGCAGCAGGGAGGGAAAAGCAGTCTGCAGAAGGGGACTGACGGTTGAGGGGTGAATGGACAGGCACGCCGGGTCACACGGCGTCGGAAGGTGCCGATGCAGAAGATGCGGCGGCACCGGGTCCCCGGAGGCAGGATGCCTCCAAGCCCCTGTCAAGGCAGAAATGAGCGAACCGTCAAAGAAAAGTAAGATTTCCCTCCCACAAGAGCCCTGGTGGAGGACCTCCAACAGATGGTCCGCCTGAAAGTGAGCCACCGGGTCACCCATGTGTAGGATGCCCACCGCCGTGGACACCGCATGAGCAAAAGCCGCATCTGCATCCGTAGGGCCCCATGGTGGAGGAAGCAGCTCCTCCGTGGCGACGGCTGCAAGCTAAGGCGGCCGCCCCCGAGGCCAAGCGGGGCGGGCATGGCCAGACCTGGAAGTCAGGAGGAGACGAAGAATGGAGGGACCTGCCGCTCTTCCGACGAACACCCCTGCCTCAGGAAGGGCAGGGAGCCACCCTTTGACGCCGATGAAAAGGACACCACACGGCGACCAGTCTCCGGGGAGGACGACACCAATATACAGCCTGCCTCCGGAAAAGGAGTGTCCGAAGAACGAAGACGAATCCACAGTACGACCCCTGCGCGGAGCCGTAGAGTCCGCTGCTTGAGGCAGGACACCAGCGCCATCCGGCATCGCCGGGCAAGGGACCTCCAAGTCACCCCACACCCCGGAAACCAGAGCAGGAACCGGAGTAGAGCTGGAGCCGCAGCGGCGCCGGCCCGACCCCCGCCGAGGCAACCACCTGCGTGGGGGGGGGGGAACAGGATGGGCCCGGGGAGGGGCCGAAGCCCTCCGCGGCCCAGAAGGAGGCGAAGGTTGCCCAGCAACCCATGTGGCGGCGCCAGGGACGATACAACCTCCGACTCACCCTCCAACAAGGCAGCCGCCTGTGAGGAGGTACGAGAGGGGCCCGGAGAGGGACGAGGGGTCTGCCCTCGACCCGGAGCGGGACGAGGAGGGGCCACTGACCCCTGTGGCTCCGCACAGTCCAGCTGCTGCCGGTGCCGTAGCGGCGTCACCTCGGCCTTAGACAGGACCACCCTGCCAAGGGCCCGAGAGGGGCTCGGGGATGTGACCCGAGCCCCGGCAACCTCCCGCAACACCACAGGGACCACCGCAGGGGTGTGCGGCGAGGCAGAGACGCCGTGGCCTGAAGGAGGTGCCCCAGAAGAGCCGCACCCCAACAGCACCACTTCTTCCAAGCCTGGATCCGGCCCAGTCTGCGCCAGAGCCACTGGCAGTGCCACAGAGGGCCCTGTGCAAGGTGAGGGATCCGCCGACGCCCCTTGAGGGGAAGGAGACACCAGCGAGGCCTGCAAAGCCGCCGCGTCAGTCTCCATCTGGACTCTCGATGCCCCAACACCGGGAAACTGTGGATAGGACGACACGCGGGCCGCATCACCCGCGGAGTCTCCACGCCCCTGGTAGGCCGGAAACCAGCCCCCGGGGACGAACTGCGACACTTATCCACCAGGGAGCGACGCTCACGTGACATCAGAGAAAGGCGAGGACGACAACCACGGCCGGACCTGAAGCCGACTGCCGAAGCAGACCGAGGGGAGGACATCGACCTGGAGAGGCGCGCCAAGAGAAGTTTCATTCGGCGCTCCCACAGCGGCTTCGGCTTCAACGTTTGGCACGCCGCAGAATCTGAGGTTCCGTGATCCTACCCCAAACACCACATGCAAATGAGGTGAAGGTCTATCGCCAACATAAATCGCCCACAAAAAATGCAAGTTTTAAAGCCCGATGGCATTCGCACACTGTTCCAGCCAAAAAAGAAAGGAAGAAAGGGGGCCTTAAACAGGCCCGCAGCAAGGAACGGATCTGCATTGCACGCGGAAAAGGAAAAAACTGACGTGGGCGCGCAGGGGCGGGTCTTATGTGACCTCGCTGACATCACCTACGCGGAAGACGCCTGGGCGGAGTCGCGTGATGCCGCCCCGGCTCGCAGGGATGCTGTGGCAAAAAGTTTCCAGATCCAGTCCCACGCCTGGGGATAATTCTACGTGAAGGAATCTGCGGCTAGTAGTCTATCAGATAAAGAAATTTTACCATAAATAAAAAATTAACCATAGCTTAAAGTTTTAATATAGAATTATGGATGTTTCTTACCAAACAAGTTAAGATAGAACCGGTTTTAAGGACCCTTTTATGTTTAATGCACATCACTAAAAAAAAAAATCAGGCTTTGCGTTACTGTAACCAGAAGACAGTTTAAACACACATGGATGACTAATTATATTAATAAGTTTAATAATGGAAAGAAAAAAAAACACCAAGTAAAGTTTTGTCCCATCTGCCCTGGTGTGATGCGATCAAGAAGAATGCCATCACCACGTAGTGCAAGAAAGCCAATAGCTAACAAGCATTGCCAAGTCAGTAAGTCTCACCTATGCAAGAGCTATTGGCTTTGCCCATGTGTTTTAGCCATTTTGTACACCGGTGTGGCTGCTGTTCGGCATGACTAAAAGTTAGTGGCACACAGGAGAGTGCAGTAGAGTGTAATAGCATAGAGGATCATTTATTGGAGTGGCGTAGACTAGACTGGTGTAGAGTGCATTGGCGTAGTGTTGCAGAGTATAGTGGTGTAGAGTGCGGCTGCATAGAAATCTGAGGCATAGAATAAAGCCATGCACAATACTGCGTTTTAGAATGCAGTGGCGTAGATTAGAGTTACATAGTAGAGTGGAGCAGCACAGAGCTGAGTGCAGTGAATGCAGTGGTCAGCGCACAGTGCCACAGGGTGGCGAAAAGTGGAGTATAGTGAGGTGGCTTTAGAGTGGAGTGGCAGAGTGCTGTGACATACAGTGGAGTGGCGTGGCATAGAGAGGAGTGATGCAGAGCACAGTGGTGGAGAGTGAAGTGATGCACAGTGGCGTAGAGTAAATTGCCATAGAGTGCAGATAGAGAGGCATATAGTTCAGTGGCGGAGAGTGCAGTGTTGCAGAGTAGTGTTGTAGAATGCAGTTGTGCAGAGTGGGATAGAGTGCATTGGCGTAGACTACAGTGGTGCAGAGTAGTGCGTGGTGGCAGAGAGTAAATTGTTTGAGTATGGTTAAGTGGAGTGGTGCAGAGTAGTATAGAGTAATGACTTAAGGTGGTGTAGAGCGCAGTAGCGAAGTGTGGGGTAGAGTGCAATGGCTTAGTAGAGATGCAGAGTAGAGAGGCATGGTGCAGAGTAGAGTGCAGTCGTGTGGGGTGTGCATGGTGTGATAGCACACTGCCATTATGGATAACACATTTTCAATTGAAATTATCATCACATTTGCAAAGACTGTTTTACTATACTATATTTTGTGGAAATGGCATTACCTAGTGTATTGATTTGTTTTGATCATATTAAAGTATTTGTTTCAAACACTTCAGAATTAACAAAAAATGTGCTTTATGTGCTTTTTTCTACTTCTGATATATTCTGAAATACTTGCACAGTTCCAGCAAGAGTGTAACCTAAATCCTCTCACTCAGAAGACAGAGCCTGACATTTGACCTTGGCTTTTGAATGTACAGCAAATGTGACAAGATAAACAGTTGGACAGGCCTGTTTACAGAAAGGAGCACTTGTGGGAGAATAAAAGGAGATGTAGTGTGAAAAGGCTTTGCTCCTTGGGAGGGACAGCCTAAAAGAAAGCCAGAAAATGCACAATGTGGATTGGGCCCAGTCTCTGCTTATCTTAGCCCCTAGAAGATATTCTGGTGAAAAATGTCAGAGGGTAAGAGTTCAGCAGGGCAAGACAGCTGTCCAAGGAGGTGGAGTCATCTGAGAGCTGCTGGGTGAAGTGTAGGTGAAAATTTCTACATTTGGCTCAATTAACAGGGAAGGCTTCAGGCGGCTCATGGCAGGCTTCAGGCAGGAGTGCTGTCCTAGATGAAGGACAGCAGTCCCTTTAGGTGCAGCAAAGCAGTCTTCTTAAGTACCCAGAAGGTGACCGGTAGTACGCCAAGTCCTTTTGGAGGTCCAGGAGTGAACTGAAGAGTGGGTCTGATTGTCCTATTGTTATACCAGGTGCCTCCTTTGAAGAGGCAGAAATGTTTGGAGGCTTCTCTGGAACTGCCAGCCTACATGCCCAGGTCCCAGTCTGTCTGCTGCGACCAACAGGCTATGAAGTTCTGTGTGAGAGCAGAGAACACTTATTTGAAATGCAAGCAGTGGAGTACAGCTCCGCCCCCAATTCTGCCTGAGAGCGCCCATCCAGACACACCTAGTCACTGTGTAGCTGTCTGGGAGGAATATATAAACGCCACCTACACCTAGCCATATGACCCAGGGAAAGGCTGCAGGCACCAAATGGGTAGGACAGTAAAATTCTAACTTTTGAAGTGTGGCATTTTCAGAATTGGGACTTAAAATCTGACTAAATCATTAAAGAGGATTTTAATTTACAATGCCTCAGACACAAAACATGACTTTTCTACATGCTCCCAATCAAAAGTAATCACTTATTAAATTTAATGAGGTAACCCAATCTTATCATTTGGGAGAGGTAGGCCTCAATAGGTAAAAATGAATTTGGGAATTGTTTTACTACCAGGACATGTAAAACTTGAAAGTACATGTCTAACTTTTTAATTACAATGTACCTTGCCCTGTGGGCTGTCTAGGGCCTACTTTAGGAATTGAGGTCTAAATAATACAATAAAAAGGGGGTTTAAGGCCTGGCAATAGGGTTATTACGCCAAGTCGAATTGGTAGTTTAAAACTGGCCACAGGCTGAAACAGAAGACCTGGGACATATTTTAAGGGGGTGGCACAATAAGTGGTGGAGGCCACTAGTCGCATTTACTTCATCAGCCCTGGATATATGGTGTACCACTTAACTAGGGACGTCTAAGTAAATTGAAAATGCCAACCAGGTGTAAAACAATTTTACAATGTTTTATGGAATAAGTACTTTAGCCCTGCTTAGCAGTGGTAAAGAGTAAAGAATTTCAAGGCAAATAAAAACATTAAAAAAAAAAAGGAGGGTGAGGGTAAGAGGGTAGGGGAAAAGACCACCCTAAGGGTGTAGGACCCTGCCATGCTGCTGGGGTAGGTTGTCCCGAAGGGGCAGCCGGATTGAAGGACATGCTCATAGCCAGACGTTCCAGATAGCACACTCATCTTCCAGTCCGGAGCTACTAACATGACTTGGGCCTGATTTTTCTTGATTTTCTTCAGACCTCTGGGCAGGAGAGGTAGAGGTGGAAAGGTGCACAAGAGTCCCAAGCTCTAATCCAAGTGAAGGGTGTCTCCAAGCAACATTTGCCTTTAGAACTCCAACGCACAGAAGCTGGAACACTGTTCTCTGCTGTGGTGAAAAGATTGAGCCAGAGATCTCCTCATTGCTGGAATACGCCCTGTGCCACTTGCGAGTGAAGCTACAATTCGTGATCCACTAGGCAACGGTTGACTGAGTTCATCCACGCTGTTCAAACATCCTGCCAGGTATTGTATAGTTAGGGAGATGCACTGATGAGTCGGCTATTTCCATAAGGCACAAAGCCTTCCGGCACAGGTTCCACAGCCCCACTCTACAATGTTTATTGCAGTGCCACATGCACCCATTCTCCCTAAATAGACAGGAGAAACACTTTTGGCGCCGAGCATATCACTCACAGCTTCAACAAGTTCATGTGGAGATGGGCTTTCAGGGGAGACCAGAGTACTCTGATCACCTATCCCAAATGACCCTCTTCAACCCAGAAACGATGCATCCATCACGACCACTGGCAAGGGGTGGGGTAGAGAGGGGTCTGCCACATGTCCAACTATGGTTAAGCAACCACCACTGCAGGCCTTTTGCAGACTCCACTGGCACCTGAATGTGATCTAAGAAATTTCCTTGGTGCTGAGCCTACTCATACTTCCAATACCACTGCAGAAGCCGCATGCACCACCTGGCATGGTCCGCAAGCAGGAGACGCTGGAGGCCAAGAAGCTTTCATCAATACCCAGGTCGAAGGATGAAATATCAGGATTATAGTCTTAATGTCCTGGACTCGCTGAGGGGGAGTAAAGGCTCAGAAAACCACAGCTTTCAGAATGGCTCCAATGAAAGAGAACCTCATTAGTTAGGTGCGACTTTGGCACATTAATGGAAAGACCAAATGATCTCAACAGGCTGGCAGTCATCTGGAGGTGGTTTACAACAGTTTGAGACCACCTTGCATTTAGCAGCTACTCGACGAGGTATGGGAAGAATGGCATTCTCAACGTCTGCAGATAGGCAAAAACCATCACTTTCATGAACACTCAAGGTGCACTGGCAGGACTGGAGGGGAGCACTGATAACTGAAAGTGCTCATGGCCTACCTGTAACTGCAGTTACCATTTGTGGAACAGCAGGATGGGAATGTGGAAGCACCCTCCAGTTCCAACGCCACCATCTAGTCTCCTGGACCCAGGTCAGACAGACCTTGGGCCAGGGTGAACATTTTGAACTTGTCCTACCGAAGTAAGGATTTCAGAGGGCAAAGGTGTAGAATAGGGCAGTGGCCTCAGTCACCAGAAAGTAATAGGAATTGCAGCCAGTCCTGATCTCTGTTGCCAGAGAATATGGCTCTTGGCAAAGTGAGCTTGAACCTCCCCTGGACAGGTGGTCCTCCGGGAGGTGTCACAGTGTAGGAGGCATGTCAGGTGAGGGTTTTCAGAAAGGTGGGGGTAGTCAGAAAGGCAAGGGAATAACCGTCCTGGACAATTTAGAACACCCACTGGCCAGGTGTGATGCTCTTTCACCTCGGGAATTGGCAGATTACCTGTCAGAACCTCACAGCCATCTAATTCTAAAGGGCTTTCCATAGGTCTAATAAGATTAAGAGGTCCATTCAGTTAGAGTAAGGATCATTACTTAGTTGGAACGCGAGTTCCGAAGAAATCCAAGATGGCCGCCAGGGAGCGACCATCGAGTCAACAGTCTAGTGTTTCTGCAATGGGAGGCAATCTAGAATGATGTCCAGGTGAAGCACCCATCAAAGTGCGCACTTCACCTGAAGTACTCGAGGAAGATTCAGCAAACTCCAGCGCGAAAGTTAATTAGGGACTCTTCGTTGTGCTTCTCGTCGACGATTCTCCAGTGATAATCCAGGTTTACGGACTTGCGGTTAGTGTATCCGAGATGCGCATGTCAGTAAGCCCTTTACTCTGGGAGTTTCATGCTGGGCTTTTGTTTTTCTGAGGAGGTTGCAGAGTAAAGTATTGACGCATGATGTCTCGCTAGCAACACCCATACGCTTGAGTAGTGTTGCCAAAGAGTGGTAGAGTCAGCACAAGTGCAGGTGCCTTTTCAACGAGGTTTCATTTTGGCAGTGAATTCAGTGTGCACTCGCGTAAGTTCAGAAAACGAAGTTGCTATCTGTGGTGTTTCCCATATTACTCTCTGCTGTACTAGTTCTATGGAATGTGGAATCTTTGTTATTGAAGGTTCTTGTGAGTCAGTTGCTCCCTGGTAGCTGATGGATAAGGTGTTTATGAATAAATCTCCCCATTGACAAGATTAATGCATTTATGTAATTATTAAACGTTTCACTGGCGACGAGCGAGGGATTAATGAAAGGGAGTCTACACCTTAACATCGCGCCAAGAAGGGAAAAAAAAAAAGAAAGTGCGTAGAGAAGTTCAAAAAGGAAAAGCGATTCTACTCAAAGAAACTGCGGGTGGATCGAACCCGCAAGGTACTGTATACGAGTTTGTGACGTGCATGACTTTGAGCGAAGATTTAAAAGGCACCGTGATTACTACAGGTGCGAAGAATTAAAGGTTCATTGTCTCGTTGAGCGAGCAACAGTTTTCAATTGGCTTGATGTTTGGCATCGAAAGAGTATAATGAATTAGACTTTAATCCACAGCAATCGGAACATTGAATTTTATTTGGCATTAATGCGCATGTCATTTTATTAACATAAAAAAGGAAATGATATGAGTCATGTTTGAAATTCACAAGCCAAGATTCAACGTATGAATTTAGAGCGGGATACGTCCGCGTCATTGGAAGGGAGAGACGCACGCTAGCGATTTCATCTCCATGGAAACGTACAGTGATTAGCGGTTTGATATCACGTTTGTGTACGGAAAGGAATTTATATATTGTGTTAACACGCACAAGTTCAGTCAATTAGTGATGATTTCATCTTGAACTTAAACACACGGCGCTATCACCAGTTTAAAGTATTGTACGTTTGAGACAATGTGACTAATCTCGGTTTCATTTACAATCTAAACGTATAAAGTGTTGCGTCAACAGCGGAACGGGACGAATCAACGAAGAACACGGAGAAAATTTCTCACGTTGTGTAGAAAGAGAGAAACAACGGTTTAACGCGTTTGATACAATTAATAGTGAAAGGACTTCATTTAACTTGAAGTGATCTTTTCTGTTTCAGAAATTATTACACATCACTTTCTCTAGTCGAAGGTTGTGATCGGTATTTGAAGAATATAATAGAATAAAATACAAGTAAAAGCATTAAAATACCTGAATGTTCAGAAGCTCACAGTCTGTTCATGAGGTTTCATCTTCTCACATATAACGTGCATTTTCATTGGCTCATTCTGTGTGTCATGATTTCATGTGCTATGTCATCGATGACACATCAGGAAGTAAATACGATTGGTGAATACAAAAGTAGAGTCAGCACAAGTTATAGTCAATCATTACAGCGTTATTATTATTATTTCTTCAATGTAAATGTATTGATTGTAACAAGGTCACTTAGAGTTATTGCTTTACTTTTATTTAGAAAATTTGTATCTCATTTAATAATTTTAAGTTAGAGTCTGGAAATTAGAATATAGAGTCATTATGTAGAATGTTACTTCACCTCCATTTTTGTGCGTGATCCAGGTGAACCTCCAGTTAAATGGAGTAAGAGGAAGAAAATATTTGCACATTATGCGAAAGTCTGTGGTACAAATCTGAGTGCAGAGAGAAAATGTTCTCTGTTACTTCATTGTTTAGGAGGTGAAGGGTAAGAAGTATTGGAAAGTTTGCCAGCTTTATCTGCACAGGAACAACGAGGTTTAGATGAATATGAGATCTGTCTTTTACAATTAGACAAACATTATTTACCCCGGATCAGTACTGTAATGGAGAGGTACCATTTTGGAAAAAGGTAACATGGTAAGGAAGAATCTGTATTAGAGTATGTAACAGCTTTGAGGAAATTAGCTGCAAGTTGTAAATTTGGAGTTGCTATTGAGGAAAGGATTTGTGATCAATTTGTTTTAAAATGTAGGAAAGACACAATTAGAGAAGAGCTTTGGCTTAAGGATGAACCACCATTAGAAGAAGTAGTAGGAATTGTGAAAAAAGTTGAGCATGTGTTAAAATGTGTACATGAGCTAAAAGATGACAAAGTTAAAGGTCAACCTGTAGTAGAGGAAGTACAAGATGCAGTTTGTCAAGTTAAAAATGTGAAGACTCCTTTTAAGGAGTCAAGCAAAGATGATTCAACTAATGTAACTTTTGTGTGTTTTAGATGCGGAAAATCAGGACAAAGCAAACTCAAAGACTTGTCCTGCTTTGAATTTTGTATGTCATAATTGTGGAAAAAAGGGCACTTTACAAAATATTGCAAATCTAAAGAAAAGAAAACAGTTAGACATAAAATAGGTCATTTGTCAAGTTAAAGATAAGAAATGTAATGATCATCCTGTAGGGAAGGTAAAAATTGATGGTACAGAACTAGATATGAAATTTGACTCATGCTCAAATATTTCAATTATTTCAAAAGAAGTTTTTGCTTGTTTTTTCAAAAGAAAAACAAACTGCATAAAATGAATGTAAATCCAGGTGGATATGGTGGTCAGCCAATAAACATGTTAGGATATTTTAATGCCTGCATTGAAATGGAAAAGAAAATGATTGTTGGAAAAATGTATGTTTCTAAAGTTGGAGATAGTTTAATTGGTTGGCCTCACCAACGTCTATTAGGGGTCATGCTAAATCCTAATTCAGATCCTCAAGTAAAAATTCAAGACATTAGAGATGAGAAAAGTGAATTTGTAAGTGAATTTCCTCAACTATTTAGAACAGATTTGGGGTGTCTCAAGGGTTATAAGCATTGCATTAAATTTTTTTTTTAAATGCTGTACCAGTTATAGCAAAAGTAAGAAGGATTCCGATTGCTATACAAGAAAAAGTTGATAAGGAACTTGAGAAACTACAAAAACTGGATATAATTACATCAATTGAAGCATCAGAGTGGCTGGCGCCAGTTGTCGTTGCCAACAAACCTAATGGGGACATTAGACTGTGATTTAAGATCTCTTAACAAGGAAGTAATAGTTGATAAGTTTCCTCTTCCAAATATTGATGAATTATTGTCTTCTTTAGGTGATGCTAAAGTTTTCACGACATTAGATCTAACTCAAGCATATCATCAAATTGAACTGACGCAGGAGTCTCAAGACCGGACTGCTTTCATCACTCCTATGGGTGCATTTAAATATAAAAGAATGCCTTTTGGTCTTGTGCCTGCTGCGTCGGTTTTTCAAAGAGTGATGGCTTCAATTTTAAAAGGAATAAAGTCAGTGAAATGTTATCAAGATGATCTACTGATTTTTGGTGTTAATCAAGAGGAACATGACAAAACTTTGAGATCAGTATTAAAAAAATTAGAGTCTGCTGGTCTTACATTAAAATTTGAGAAATGTAAATTTTCCGTACAAGAAGTAAATTATTTGGGGCATTGTATCTCTGCCTCAGGAGTTGTTCCTAAAAAAGATTTGGTAAATACTATTCAAAATTTAGCCTCCTAAGAATAAAGAAGTAGTTTCTTTTCTATGAATGGTTGAGTATACGGGAAATTTGTACAAAATTTGGCATTTAAGTCAAGCAATATGAGAAATTTACTTGGGAAAAATAAGGAATTTATCTGGTCAAATGATTGTCAGGAAGAATTTGTAGAGATCAAAAAAGATCTTGTGAATGCACCTAACTTACAAGCTTTTATCCCAGATGATGACACTTTTGTTGTAACCGATGCAAGCTCAAAAGGACTAGGTGCATTATTGAAACACAAAAAAGGTGGACAGGAAAAATTGATTGCATGTGCATCTAGAAGTTTAAGGGGTGCGGAAATCAATTATTCAGTAATTGAAAAAGAGGTGTTCGCTATTTTTTGGGCTTTAAAAAAAATTTAAAAATTCTCTGGGGATTGAGTTTCAAAGTTTGTTCATATCATAAGCCGTTAAAGGAAATATTTACTAAGAAAGGATTAGATTTCATTTCCTCCAGGATAAGGAAATGGGTCATTGGTTTACAAGACTTTAATTTTACTGTAGGACATATTCCTGGTGTTGACAATTTAACTGCGGATTGTCTTTCACGCTTGGTTTGTGACGTTTCAGAGGAAAAATTTGAGGATGAGACTTTTGAGGATGAGGTTAGTGTGTGTGAAGTCACCTCAGGGGTTATACAAGAAGATGAGTGGAAAGATTGCTTCAATAAAGACAGTGAGATTATTAAAGTCATTAATTTGATTTTAAATAAATCCACTTTTGATAATTCTTTATCTAAGGTCTGGCATTTGGTAGTGGATGAATTGTCTGTTGGGAATGAGATTTTATTAAGAGGTACCAAGCTAATTCCTCCTAATTCTCTTAGGAAAATGCTGATTAAAGAAGCTCATCAGGGTCATCTAGTATTGTAAAAACTAAGGAAAGACTTAGAACTTCGTTTTGGTGGCCTGGCATGGATCTTGAAATAGAACGTGAAGTGAGAGAATGTTTACAATGCAAAATAAGTGATAAGATTCTCACTTCTCGTACTCCTCCCATGGTATGTCGTAATCTTCCTAATGGACCATGGGAAAACATTGCAATTGATATTGTGGATCCTATCAATGGTGAACATCGTTCTCCCCATCTCCTAGTTTTGATTGATTTATATTCAAGATGGGTTGAGATCTTCAGTTTCAGATGTTACATCTTGTGTGATTTCTTTTCTACAAGAGATATTTAAGTGAAGGGTTTCCTAAAACACTGGGCCACAATTTTATTCTGTAATGATGTTAGAATTTTTGATATCTTGTGGAATTATACACAAAAGATATTCGGTTTATCATCCTGAAACAAATGGATCTGTGGAACGATTTAATAGAGTGATTAAGGAGAATATACAACTCTCTAGAGTAAATTCTCTGAATTGGAAGGAAGAATTACAAAAATGTATTTTGGCACATCGATACTCTCCTCATGTTCACACGGAAGACACATTTTGAATTGTTTAAGGCAAGAGCTCCAAATACTAACTTATGTCCAGGTTGGATGACTTGGGGTAAAGGTGTCAAAGATAACAGCATAGGTACATGGAGACTTAGAGAAGAAAAATTGAGACTTAAAAACAAATTAAGTTATGATGAAAGAAAAAGAGTCAAAGAAATTTGTCAACATAGGTGATATGGTGCGAGTGAAAGCTCCTGTAGGAGCAGCATCCTGGTCTAAGTATTCTGCTCCTATGCGTGTCATTAAATGTTTTAAGAATTGTGTTAAATTAGAAAATGGCAAAATCTGGAATTTGAATTGTGTTTCTATTCTTAAAGATAATTCTTCAAAATATATAAGTGAGCATAAAATGGTTACTAGTTCAAATGAACCTACTAATTTTCATCTGAGGCATAGTACTTGAAATAAAAATCAACCTATGTATTTGAAAGACTATGTAAAGTAAATATGTGTTGCCAATTCATGATAAGGTATTATCTTTCTTTTAAGTCTGTATAATAATTTTGACATATGTTTTTATAAACTGTAAGGTATATTCTTTTGTTATAAGAACGGAGATGTGTGGAGTTTCACATACGACTCTGCTGTACTAGTTCTATGGAATGTGGAATCTTTGTTATTGAAGGTTCTTGTGAGTCAGTTGCTCCCTGGTAGCTGATGGATAAGGTGTTTATGAATAAATCTCCCCATTGACAAGATTAATGCATTTATGTAATTATTAAACTTTTCACTATCATACCCAATTAGTCTAGCACACGTTTAGAGGGAGAGTCAGAACAAGTAGCGCTGACATTTATTTCTCGTTCCAGAGAGACACGCTTTAGTTTTTACTTATCTTGTAAATAGACCCCCTGTTTAGATAAGCCATAAGGGAAGTATTTCCTTAAGTTAATTTACTTCATTGTTTGAAGGGCAAAAAACTACTGGAGTTATATACAAACCATAAATTGAGAATCACTACAAATTGACAGAGTTAATGAATTGAGAGAAAAAAGGATAAGAGTATACTTACCTGTATGAGGATAGAATACTTCATTACGTGCCATCTGTACAAGAAGAGTTACAGATAAGGCAGAAAACACAACTACGAAGAAAGAAGAGAGGCATAGGTCACAAAAAACTCTGTTCCAACATTAAATACACGCTAAATAAGATCCAGAAGAGGAACCAGAGTGAAGTGTGGTTGTCTCTTCTCTGTTCCATTCCCTTTCCCCCCTGTGGCTTTCTCAGTATTCACGTGATTGGCAAACGTGTTGCTGGGAAACTGTAGTGGGAGCATTGGGAACGGACATCGTTCTGCTCCTGTGCATCTTGGGCAAGAGCCTTCCTGACATTACCCTAAGGGTCCGAAAGGACTATCAGATCCTCCTCCATCATAAATATCCTGGGTTGCAACATTGGTCGTGGTGCAGTAAAAAAGCCTCAGACTTGGCGCTCTGGTGCCTAGAGTCCAGCTGACTCCAAGGCAGAGTTGAGTGGCACAGTCTGCACCAAGAACAAATCCACAGGCAGTAAACTGACTGGAGACCACCTCAGATCTTTAGGGCCCAAGGGTGCTCCAGAAGGATCCATGCAGGTATCAAATAGTCCATTGCCTCCTTGAACTCAGTGATGGAGTCGCAGATGGCCCAGAGAAGTCAGGGTGCAATGGTAGAAGGGTCAGAGCCTGTTCTCAGGGTAGAGACCGGGCCTGTGGCCTGGAGTTACCCATGGCATTGCTCAACCCCTTGCAGTGATTAAGGGGGGCTGTGCTTCATCTTCTTGCATTTCTTGGACTTTCTTGATGAAGGGATAAATGGTTGAGAGTATGTCTGCGTAATCGTCCTCTCCCAAGACCAGGCCTTCATCTTCTGTGTACCAAGGTGTAAAGTCTCCGGCACAGTCCATAATGGCCTCTGGGTTAATCTTTGCACATGACCGATTCACGTTTGAAATCCAGACCTCATAGGGGTCTCCCAGTGACATCTGTTTGTAGCAATCCTTACACACCTTCAAACCTGTAGTTATCAAAAAGCACATATCCATTGCATGCTTGAAAAAGGGTTTTGCAGAATTTTTCAGCCTCACAGAATTTGAGGGAGTTTCAGATCAGATTCAGAAGGAGCAGAAAGAAAGGAAATTACGTCCAAATGCAGAGGTGGTGGCTATGTAGGAATCCCAACATCACTTCTGGGGTGAGGTGGTCCCCCACGCGGAGCCACATGACACCACCTGACTTGTGAGGGAATTGCTGAGAAAATGCTTCGCATCCAGTATGGTGCCTGGGGTTATCAGCACAGGTCCTGTGAATCCGCAGCGTACTCGCTGTCTCTGGAACACGCTCATTCTAAGCTCATCCTCCGTGGTACCATCCACGTTTTTGCTGACGTCTATTTTCTGGAAAAACTCACCAATTTCTGCCGGGACGGAAGTACAACCGGCCCTGAGATTGTTCTCCTTACAGCCCATTTGTCCAAAAACCCTGAAGTCGTCGTTGGTTTTCACCCTGATGAAAACACGTGTTGGCTGGGCATCCAATCTTCATTAAACAAAGAAACAACAACACTGGACTACTGTTATACTGTTGTGTAAATGTTTGCTTGTACTGTAAATATACAGCATTTGTGCTGCAGATGCTAATTACGTGCACAGGTCACCTGTACAAATTATTCAGTGACCTAGTGTCCTTTTCGGGGGTTCAGGGTTAATCCCCCCCCACCTGTGGCACCGTCTCTTACTGGCAACTACTTCACACGTACGTACACACGAGTAGGCGCCATCGCATCCCGCACCACTGCAAACCCGGTTTGTTTCTTATCCTCTTGGTGCCTGGGGTTTTTACAAGGTGAGGTATTTGCAGCTATAAGTATCCATCAGAAACCATCCCTTTGGCCTCATCCGACAGCAGCCTTAGATCCAAGCCCTAAAATTAGGATGACTAAGTCTGTTATGTCAAATGCTGCTGATATGTCAAAAAGTACAAGCAGAGGCATAACCCCTGCATTTGCAGTACTCAGGAAAACTGCAAGTAGCACTACTAACATCACCGCCATCCCGCAATGGGGGTCTAAATCATGACTGCAAAAGATGGATAACTTTTTGGCATTCCAAGAAAGCCTTTAGGTGTGAAGTAAATACCTTGTCCAGAATTTTAGAAGGCACAGTAGGCCACCAATAGGATTATTTTAAAAGTGGACTGTATCTAGGGAACATTTATCAATTATGGCAGCATCTAGTGTTTCAGATGCACAGCCACTTCGCACAGTTTGCATAGATTAGTTTAGCATTCTTATTACACAGGGTGCAATAATAAGAACCACTTGACTGTCAGTTATGGCAGTTTGGCTCAATTTTATTTTAGGATACATAACAGAATTTACAGTGGCAGTGGGCAAGGAAGGAGAGATTGGCTTAGAGAAGGTTTGTATTTTAGAGAGCAAGTTTCTGATGACTCTGAAGTGGCAATAGAGTACTATCTCTTAAATTGTAATCTAGAATACTCAACATGGCCTTTATTTTCGAAAACACAGAGTACAAACTGTCGTTCTACTCTGTTTATATTTCTCTATAGAATATACTTTATAACCAAATGTTTTTATACGGTCAGAAGGAGTATATCTTTCAAGCAGACTTGGGCATCACCCTGGTTGAGCACACTTGAGTATCTTTGCATCGCTATTGCCATGTTCAAAGATCTAGCCACAGTGTCAGCTGCATCAAGGCCTGTTTAGAAGTGCTTCACCACTTTCTTTAACTAGCTGGCTGAACGAGTCTTGCGAGTATTCAGGTAAACTGGTTGCCAATGCCCCCATACCTCAAAAAGAAAGGGTGTATCAGGCTAATACCGGATTCTCCGCCTTCCTGTCAGGTGGGTTTGATGGGAAATGATTTGTATTTCTTTCCCCTGATTACGTCTACAAGGCTTACTGTCCTAAAATGTGCATTTAATTCCTTTGGGACTCTTAGCTTTTTATACTATTTTTTGTCCATTACCACAGTCAAATAGCTTTATTTCGATAACAAGTATCATAAAAGCATCATCATTCTTACAGTCCCGCAATAAAAGACACAAGTTAACATAAAAACATTGGTAAAAACTAAGTATGTAAATTCCATCAGGGCATAGTATATAAGCATTTATTCATTTTGTTAGCGGTTATAAACAGTAACGGGCTAATCCCAGATTCAAGATGGAGAATTCATTTGTGCATCCAATAAATAGTAAAATGTTATCAGTATAAAAAACTAATTAAAGTGAAAAAAAGAGTTCATCTTTTTGGGCTATTTGAAGACATTTGTGAAATTAAAAAAAAAAAAAAAAAAAAAAAATCGCAATGTAATATCAGACCTCCCTACGTAAAAATTTGGACCTAACAAGCCAAATGCAACCAAGGTACTTTGCCATACCACAGACAAAGAGGGATCTTGGGTCTGATTTCAGAATCCGCAGAGCAGCACAATGATCAACGGAACCCAGCTGTCTACAGATCAGTTTTAGCCATCTTGATCTAGCTTGGGTGTATGCTAGGCATGCAAACATGAGGTAGGCCACACTCTTGATGCCTCACAGCATGGGCAACCCGCAATTGTCTGATGAGGGGGGGGGACTCCATTTTGCAGTTAGCTCATGGACCGAGAGGGAGCCAACCCTAAACTGTATATAGAGTACACTATCTCTTGGTCTCTGGATAAAATCTAAATATGGTTCCAGAAGTATGTGCTGCTTGAACTGGTAAAAGTCTTCTGTCAACCTTCCTGTTCTGGGATTACTGAGCTCCTGTGTGTCGACCCAGGCCCAATATGCTTTTTTGAGATCATCCTTACAGGGTGTGTTTTGACGTTCCCAAGAGTCTTTAAGGCATAGGGCAAATACTAATTTCTTGACGTTGTTTATCCAGCTGACCCTGTGGTTGCTGTCTAAATTGATTACCTCTTTAAATGCAGCTGCATATTTGGTAAGTTCGGCAGTTCGCAACAAACGGCCCCAATAAAACAGTTCTTGATCTAGCAATGTCTCTGCAAGAGCGTCTGCCCATATCACTCATCAGGGACTTGAGTGGGACATTTTGAGGTAGGGTCTCTAACTCTCTCAGGAACTTGTGCTCAGATGTAGAGATCTCTTCCACGTTGTAAAAACCCCACAGTTCGGCGCCGTAAAGGGCCGAGCTGACTGCCTTTGCGGCATAGATCGTGAGCACTGGGGCAACAGGTCTGCTCTGTGAGAAACAATGTTCTCTGCCTATTGCCCCTGCCACACATTTGTGATTCAGGAGCATCTTGTTAATGTGGGATTTCCAATGCATTGTTTCGTAGAATCGAATGCCCAGATAATCGAACGTGCTAACTCTCTCCAAACGCGTTCCACTCAGGGTAAAAATATGCCTAAAAGTCTTATAGGGGTTGAATGTCATCACTTTGGTCTTGGTAGTATTGATGATCAGCCCCCTGGAGGTGCAGAAAAGCTGAAACCTATCCAGGAGTCTCTGTAACCCTCCCGGGGTCTTGGAGATCAACAGCGTATAGTCTGCGAACAGGAGGGTAGGTACCCTGTCTCCTGCCAGGGCCCGGGCATTAGTTGGAAATTCTTGAAGAAAACGAACCCCCGTTCACGTATAAGGAGAACAGGGTGGGCACTATAACAGCCCTGGCGTACTCCCCTATTCACTGGAATCCTATCGGTTTTTTGCTCTTGTGACCCCCATCTCACTTGTGCATAGTTACCGTCATGCAATCGAACCAGCAAGTTAAGAATAAACGGAGGAATGCCCATCTCACTTAAGACTTTCCACAACCGTTCCCGAGGAACCAGGTCAAAGGCAGTCTTCAGGTCGATAAAAGCGAGGTAAAGACTGCCTCTACCTATCACGACTACCTTCCAATAAAGGAGAAGCAGCCTGAACGCCTGGTCAACTGTCCCGGTTCTGGCCCGGAAACCCGCCTGATATTGGGAGAGGACGTTCTCGACCACAGCCCAAAGTTTAATTCCCTGTAGCAACACCCTGCCAATTACTTTTTGGATAGCATCAATCAAACTGATAGTTGCCATGGTCTTCCCTAGCTCCCTTTTTGAAAATTGGCACCACCTCTGCACCCTTCCATGATTCGGGTATAGGGCATCCATTAGAGATCCAATTAATTAGGAGCGTGATGTATCTTGCCAAATTACGAGGATCCGCAAGAAGTAAGTCCCCCGGAAGACCATCTGGTCCAGGAGCTTTTGACAGTACCATTCTTTTAGTAGCCGCTTCTACTTCATTTAGCGTAAGATAATCGCAAATGTTTGGGGTAAGGCAGGTGACTGGCTGGTCATAAGGCCCTTCTTGAAAGATTGTGTCTGCCCCTTATAAAGTTTCCTGAAGTGATCAAACCAGTCTTGTCTCAAAATATGATTGGGGATTAGATCAGGGTCTTTTCTATTCGCCCCCCTGACAAGATTCCAGAATAAATGAACATCCTTTGCTAAGCTAGCGTCCTTCAGATCCTGCCAGTGGGATTCTTCCCACTGTAATTTTGCACAATGCAACACTACTTTGTACTCCTTCCTAGCACACTGGACACGAGGACAATTTTTACTTTTGATAGCAAGGGCTAGAGCTTTCCTTTTCTGTCTACAGACCTTGGAGAACCACATCTGCCCGCTTTTTGGGCGCGCGTTGTGAGAGTTAGAACTATTAGCTATTTGGAAAAAAGACCCCATCTGCGCTACAGTTTTCATGTAAATGCCCAAAGCCTTCTCTGGGGCGTCAGATTTGCAAGATACCTCCAGTAAATCGGCTCCATTTTCTTCCAGGACTCGATTGATTCCAGCCATTGTTAGTTCATTAGCAACAACTTTGGGCCATTTGAGATATCTTCTACAGTTGGAAGGGGCGACTTACTTAGTTGACATAATGGTGCTTGCACCAGGGGCAGGGCGAGTGGAAGACCAAGGGGCCTTCATAGTCAAAGTGGGTTATGGTCACCGTCTATAGTAGGGACTATTTCCATATCAAGCGTGCTTCTCCACAGTCTTACATCTATTAAGATGTAGTCAATGCGAGAAGGGCAACTGACACTATTATATGTGCAGGCCCCTACAGCATCAGACAGTGTTCTGCCATTTGCAGCCCTCAACCCAAATTCCTAAGTGCGTTCAACTGAATTGCAACCAGAGACCATCTTTTAATGGGGGGGAATACTTAGGGGTGGACTACCCCACCTTGCATCATCTTCCTCTAGCCCCAGCATGTCCTCCATGCTAAGAGGGTCAAACGTGCAATTAAAATCTCCCACAATCACAAGATACGAGTCAGGGGTCAACTAGATCGCTCTTGCTCCAAGGATGAAACAATAGATGGACACTCCCCCTCTTGTCCCCCTTACATATACATTAAACAGCTCAAGAGTTACACCACCTCTGTTTCTGTTAATAGTCAGCCTCATTATGTCTGGGCTCGGGCACAGCGTTGTTCGGTAATTCTGCAGCCCAGAGCGATATTGACCCAAATAATAAGGCCTCCAGAGGGGCGCCCTCTCCCCGTGGTAACAGCTGGTGTAAAGAAACTAGTATAACCGGACTTGTAGAGAGGAACTAAACTCCAGGTTACCTGAAAAAGGCAGATGCCTTGGGCTTCTATTAGTTCGTTCCAGTCAGGAAATAGCAGTTTGCTGCTAAGCCCGGCTACATTCCAGGAAGTGATCTTAAGCTGTGAGTAAGGGGCCGGAATGGGGGCTGGCTCGCATAAAGGAGTTTCTTTGATCTGGGGCAATGAAACAGGGGGACCGCCAGCAGTGTCCATGTGGGTGTCCATATTTGTGACTGCCCTCCGATCCCTCAACTTGTTGGCATGATAGCTAATGTGATCAGCGAAACTTGAGTTGATAAATGATTGGTCAAGAACAGTATACTTAGGAGGGTTCTTAAGTTGCTATTGTGAAGAATGGCTTGCGATTCAAGGTGTGAGGTAGGGGCGATTCTGAGCCAATCTATAGCATCTAGTGAGGTCCCGCCTTCTGCAGGCAGCTCTGATGTATTATCCTGTACCCTAACAGCAGCAGTTAATGGGAAACGTCTGAACTGAATAGCTGAAAGGCCTGAAAGGCAAGTCCGGTAGTCTAATGCCAAAAGATTTTCAGCCAGATCGGGCTTAGCAAGGGTAAGTCCGATGCAGTCCTAGGATTGGTTATGGGACATGGATCTCCCTGCCCAATGTCGTCCTGTATTAGTGATCGGCAACCCCTGACATTGCGGATCCAGTGTGTGGCCTTTTTTATTTTTTAGAGAGACTTCATTTTCGTGGCCACCATGCGAATGAAGCTAGGGGACATTGACCATGAAGACTGTTTGCGTTTGTACGAGGGGAGAAATAGATGGTTTATCTAAATGACAGGAATCTTTGGGACACAGACGTGAATTTGCTGATGTGTTATTGGGTCTGACTTGTTTTGTATTAATTTCCGGAAGAGGTTGTTTTGACTGGCTGTTAGGAGCGATGGCTTGGAGGGGACCCGCCTGTCTATAAATGGGGGCCTTATGGGCCTGGTCGGCGCAGTATAGTTTAGTTTTCCCAAAGTACCAGATTGGCTCAAATAAGACCTCATCGCTGGGCAGCAAATCCTTAGTAGCAGTTTATGCTGCACTAGAGGACTTTTTCGTTTTGGAGACCGGAGCCAATTCTACCACATCTGCAGCTTTTTAGATCATAGCAGAAAAAGTGTGTTCCTCAGTAGTAAAGGGTACTGAAGTCCTCCTTCCAAAGAGATGTATCCGAACAATTGTCATTTAGCGAATGTAAGTCTATATAGAAACCAATAGTGTGGTCTACCCGTAACGGATTATCCATTACTCTCCTTGGTGCATGGGTACTAGAACATTCTAATGCCTCATAATATGAATCAAAGACTGAAATTTGAGGCTAAAAGGAGGGTGCTCTGCCAAAGACCACCCTTATAACACACTACACCTCTTTGCAGATTTGAAGATCAGGTCAGTGATTATAATCTTAGAGCGTTTTTTTTGACATGACCAAAGAAAGTATTGATCAGAAAACAGCCCAACTCATATGGACTTCTTCGCAGAAACATGCTTAACAAAGGTAACTCCTGACAGCATACCAAGGGTAGAGGATTACAGACTGAAAAACATCAAGGTTGGCTTTACAAAAGGCTTCATTCTGAGAAGGATCAGAAGAGAAGGAGAAATGTGCATCTCCCTGCAGCTTTTGTACACAAGGAACAGGCTGTGAAGAAGAGTCTTGTGACATCTGAGAACTCGGCTAGTGGCAGACTACATTCTGCTTTAGAACCGGATTTGACTCGAGAAGAGGCGGGCATTTCTCTTCCTTTTAAGACGAACGCAAATCTTTGAAACTCTCTTCTTCCTTGAACCTTATTTACCCTCAGAGGTTACCTATATTTTATGTTGAAAGCCTTGAGCTTCAAAGAGTTTATTTTCCACCCCGCATATCACTTTTGTTTGCATAAGAGTGCACCAAAAAGAGGCCGAAGTGTGGCCCGAAGCACCACATTCAGGTGGAATGGGAGAGGTGGGGTTAGACAGACATCTGCTTCTTTGCTTGTAATCTGGATTAATCAAATTTTGATAAGACCCATGCATGCGTTAAATATGAATATATCTTAAAAACAAAAAAAAACAGGTGAAAACATTAAAGAACAAGTTACTAACCTTCGGTAACGATGTATCTGTAAGAAACATTAGTTAGTTAGATTCCTCACCTTAGAATATCCCCAGGCGTCAGACTGGATCCGGAAGATTTTTCGTCAGCAATACCCCTTGCGCGTCGCTAGGCGTCGTCTGCGGCTCCGCGTCCGTCGTCGGCGTCGTGCGCCGGGATGACGTCGTCGGAGTACTTAGACGCCGCCCTCGCGCGCTGACGTCAGTTCTTGTACATAGCCTTCCGCGCCAGGAACGCAGAGCCATGCAAAGACCGACACTGGTGCCAAAAATAAAATCTAGGGGCCTGAAAGGACAACCTTAACCCTAGATGTCAGTTCGCAGAACGGGGAGGATGGGAGGGTCGGTGAGGAATCTAACTAACTAATGTTTCTTACAGATACATCGTTACCGAAGGTTAGTAACTTGTTCATCTGAAAGAAACACGTTAGTTAGATTCCTCACCTTAGAATAGATACCCAAGCAATACCATCCCCGGTGGTGGGTCTGCGAACCAAGATCACACCAGAAAGTCCTGGAGGACAGAACGGCCAAAGAAGCCATCCCTCCGGACTTGGCTGTCAAGGCAATAATGCCTGGCAAACGTGTGTAGAGAAGCCCACGTCGCCGCCTGACAGATGTCCTGCAAAGGGACTCCCCGTCCCAAGGCAGTAGTAGCCGCCGTGGCCCGAGTAGAATGGGCGCGCAGCCCAACAGGAGGGTCCTTTTTAGCCAAGGAATAGCAGATTTTTATACACAAAACGACCCACCGAGAGATGGTTCGTTTGTGCACAGCTTTCCCCTTCTTAGCGCCCACGTACCCAACAAAAAGCTGGTCGTCCACCCGGAACTGTTTTGTGCGGTCCAGATAGAAGGAGAGCGCACGTTTTGGGTCCAGACGGTGGAGCCTCTCTTCCTCTTTGGAAGGATGCGGAGGCGGAAAGAAGGTGGGCAAGGTGACAGACTGCCCAAGGTGAAATGGAGTCACCACTTTAGGAAGAAAAGAGGGACGAGGCCGAAGGACAACCTTGTCCGGATGAACAGATAGAAAAGGAGGCTTTGAAGATAAAGCCTGGAGCTCACTCACCCGTCTAGCCGAGGTGATGGCTACCAGAAAAGCAGTCTTTAGAGTTAGAAGACGAAGAGGGCAATTGTGAAGAGGCTCGAAGGGAGCGCACACCAGGAATGTCAAAACCAGATTCAAGTCCCACTGAGGCATTACAAAAGGGACAGGAGGGAACGTGTGTGTAATGCCTTTGAGAAAGCGTGTAACCACAGGGGACTTGAAAAGAGAAGGCTGATCAGGAAGCCGCAAGAAGGCGGAGATGGCAGCAAGATAACCTTTCAGGGTGCCCAGGGCAGAGCCCTGCCGGGCCAGAGAAAGAAGGAAGAGGAGAACCTCAGAAAGAGGGGCGGAAAGGGGATCCACAGCCTTTGCTGTGCACCATGCCACAAATTTGTTCCACCGGCAGGCGTATACCGACTTTGTGGAGGGACGCCTGGCTGCCAGAATGATATCACAGACTTCAGGAGGCAAGTCAAATGGCATCAACTGCCGCCGCTCAATCTCCACGCATGGAGGTGGAGGCTGGACAGGTTCGGGTGGAGGACCGTCCCCTGCTGCTGCGACAGAAGATCCTCCCGAAGGGGCAGACGTATCGGGGGATCGGTCAACAGACTGAGTAGCTCGGGATACCAGTATCTTCGTGCCCAATCCGGAGCCACCAAGATGACTTGGGCCCGGTCGCGCCTGATCTTCTTCAGCACTCTGGGCAGAAGTGGTATAGGCGGAAAGGCGTACAACAGACCGCAACTCCACTCGTGACGAAAAGCGTCGCCGAGCGAGTGCCGCCTTGGAAATTCCAACGCGCAGAACTGCTGACATTGCGCGTTCTCTTCGGTGGCGAATAGATCTAACCAAGGCTCTCCCCACTGCTGAAAGAGGCCTTGCACCACTTCGGAGTTCAGACGCCATTCGTGATCCATCATGCACCGGCGGCTGAGTTCGTCTGCTCTGGCGTTCAGAGAGCCCGCCAGATGTTGAACCACCAGGGTGACGCCCTGGTGTTCCAGCCATGTCCAGAGGCGCAGAGCCTCCTGACAAAGGGTCCACGACCCCACCCCGCCCTGTTTGTTGCAGTACCACATGGCGGTGGTGTTGTCCGTGAACACCTGCACGACACTTCCCCTGACAGAGGGAAGGAAGGCTTTCAGTGCAAGCCGGATCGCTCTCAACTCCAACAGGTTGATGTGGAGACGAGACTCCGCCGGAGACCAGAGGCCTCTGATCTCCGCCTCTCCCATATGGCCACCCCAACCCAGGAGGGACGCATCCGTCACTACGACATGCTCCGGTTGGGGAAGGGAGAGGCTCTTGCCCTTGACCCACTCGCGGTCCGTGAGCCACCACTGCAACTGCTGTGCAGTGCCCTCCGAGATCAAGACATGGTCGGACAGGTTGCCGTGATGCTGGGCCCACTGAAACTTCAGGTCCCACTGCAGAGCCCGCATGCGCCGCCTGGCGTGATGCACTAGTAGGATGCAGGAGGCCATCAGCCCCAGAAGCCGCAACACTAGCCTGACCGAAACCCGGGATAGAGGCCGAAAGATGGGAATCAGGGCCTGTATATCCCAGACCCGCTGTTCCGGTGGATGGACCCGGAACTGCGCCGAATCGAGAACCGCTCCGATGAAGAGGAGCTTCTGAGAGGGACTCAAGTGTGACTTCGGCACGTTGATGGAAAACCCCAGCAAATGCAGGAGATCCGCCGTAGTCTGGAGGTGGGAGACGACTGCCTGGGGCGAGCCCGCCTTCAACAACCAGTCGTCGAGATAGGGGAAGACTGGGACCCCTGATCTGCGCAGATGAGCTGCGACCACCGCCATCACTTTCGTGAACACCCGAGGGGCACTGGTGAGGCCGAAGGGGAGCACGGTAAACTGAAAGTGCTCTTGGCCCACCGTGAACCGCAGGTAACGCCGGTGGGCCGGCAGGACGGGGATATGGAAATATGCGTCCTGCAAGTCCAACGCTACCATCCAGTCTCCAGGGTCTAGGGCAGCTAAAACCTGAGCCAACGTTAGCATCTTGAACCTTTCCTTTCGGAGGAAGGCATTGACGTTCCGGAGGTCCAAGATAGGGCGCAGGCCCCCCTTGCCCTTCTTGGGAACCAGAAAGTAGTGGGAATAACAACCACGACCTACTTCTGGACTCGGAACGCGCTCGACGGCCCCCTTGGCCAAGAGAGCCGAAACTTCCTCGCGGAGAAGATCCAAATGATCCCCCGAGATACGGTGGTGCTGTGGTGGCATGGCTGGAGGGGTCGTCTCGAAGGGGAGGGAGTAGCCCCTTCGGACGATTTGCAGCACCCACCTGTCCGATGTTATGGACCGCCAGTGGAGCAGGTGATGGCGAACTCTGCCGCCCACTGGCGTGGTATGGGCCTGAAAGCTCGGACTAGGAAGGCTTTGAGGCGGATGCTGCCGGGGTGGATGTGGGCTGACCACGTCGGCCTCCATTTCCGCCACGGCGGAAGCCACGTCCGCGACCGCGCGCCGGTTGGTTCTGCGGCTGGTGGCTCTGCGGACGTGAGGAGGCGCCCCTTCCTTGGCCACGAAAGGGGCGAAAAGCGGAGGTGTGCGCCCGCGGAGCCGAGAGGCCCAAGGACTTGGCCGTAGCCCGGGAGTCCTTAAAGCGGTTCAGCGCACTGTCCGCCTTCTCACCAAACAGGCGAGTGCCATCAAAGGGCATGTCCATGAGGGTGTTCTGGACATCCCCGGAAAATGACGTGGACCGCATCCAGGCGTGGCGGCGGAGCGCCACCGTGGTGGAAATCGCCCGACCTAGCGAGTCCGTGGTGTCAAGCCCACATCTTATGGCGTGCCGTGCTGCATCCCTCCCATCGGCCAGAGCCTGGGAAAGACGTGGCCGGACCTCCTCCGGACACAGGGGCAGCACGTCCTCCACCGTATCCCACAGGGAATGGGAATAACGGTCCAAGAGACAGGCGGTATTTAAGGACCGCAGGCCCAAACTAAGGGACGAGAACAGTTTCTTGCCAAACTGCTCGAGTCTCTTGGAATCCCGGTCCGGCGGAGCGGTCGGGAAGGAGGATTGGGAAGTAGAGGCCTGGATAACCAGACTCTCGGGGGTGGGGTGTTGGGACAGGAAGCTGGGGTCGCCCGGAGCAGGGCGGTGGCGCCTGGCAACGTTCCTATCCACAGGAGGAACTGTGGAGGGCTTGGACCAGGTGCCCTGCAGAACGTCAGTGAGGGCCTCGTTAAACGGCAGCAGAGGCTCAGTGGAGCTTGCTGAGGTTTGAAGCACCTCAGTGAGGATGTTGGTCCTCACAGCCACGGCAGGCAACTCGAGCCCAAGGGCCTCAGCCGCCTTGCGCAGCACCACAGAAAATGCTGCACCCTCCTCCGAAGCCACGGTCGGAGGAGAAGTGAATCCAGCGTCTGGCGAGGTGTCCAGCCCGCTGGCCTCCCCCAGTTCATCTGCCCAGTCCTGAGAAAGCTGTGACTGAACAGCCAGAGGGTCCTCGAACCCCTCCCAGTCGCCCCCTTCTTCCGATTCCTGATAAACAGGAGGAATGATCGGAACCGGACTGTAGAGATGGTAGGTCTCTAGCGGCGTCGGATGCGGCGTCGGCGGACGCCGTGCCGGCGTCGGGTCCGGATGAGGGCTAAACTGGGGCGTCGGCGTCACAGGCGTCGGCGGCGCCGGTGACGGCGTCGGTGGTTCAGGCGTCGGCGCCGGTGGAGGAGTGACAAGGTCAACCGGCGTCGACTGGGGCCCAGGCATGGGCCCCGCGGGGACCTGCGGCGTCGAGACCGGAGTCGTCGACGGCGCCGGGGCCGGAGCCGCCGGCACGCGAGGTCGCCCAGTCGAGCCCGCGGGGCCCGAAGGCGCGCCAGCGGGCGTCGACGGCGGGGCCAGGCTCCTCATGGCCGAGAGGATGGCGCTGATCTCCGCCGGCGCCGCGTCAGCCCCAGGGACCGGAAGGTATGGGGGCGGACGCGGCACCTGCGGCTCCGCCGGAGCCGCGGGGGTGGAACCACTTGGACCCTCGGCCGAGTCGCGCGACCGGCGAGGGGAGTCCGAAGAGCGATGTCGCCTCTTGGACTTCTTTGAGTGCTTGGACTTACCCGACGACTTGGAGCCCGACGATCGATGGTGGCGTCGGCTAGGGCTCCGCGAGCGATCCTTGGACCTCCTCCTGGACCGGGATCGCGCACGACGCGGAGCCGAGTGGCGAAGCTCGAGAAGCTTGCGGGACCGCTCCCGCCTAGCCTTCGAAGTCAGGGCCTGGCAGTCGTTGCACGACTCCGCGTCGTGGTCGAGGCCTAAGCAATAGAGGCACCGGCGGTGGTGATCGGTCACCGACATCAGTCGATGACAGTCTTCACAAGCCTTGAACCCAGGCATCCTACCGGCACCAGATGTCGACAGACAGGGATCAAAAATGATCAAAAAGAGTTAGTCAAAAAAGACTAAAAGGGGTAGCTCTCCCGGATCTGCGCTTACTGGCGCGGAAAAAAGAAGAACTGACGTCAGCGCGCGAGGGCGGCGTCTAAGTACTCCGACGACGTCATCCCGGCGCACGACGCCGACGACGGACGCGGAGCCGCAGACGACGCCTAGCGACGCGCAAGGGGTATTGCTGACGAAAAATCTTCCGGATCCAGTCTGACGCCTGGGGATATTCTAAGGTGAGGAATCTAACTAACGTGTTTCTTTCAGATATACCAGAAAGCATTCCATACGTCTGCTTAATACCCAAAAACACGTATGTTTCTGAGGTTTGCCAGTCCTACTCACTTTGAGGAGTTACCCTGGTAGAACACCACCAGCCCGCAATGTAACCAATTGGCGCCACTACAGCCACTGAGTAGACAGAAGACTAATGGTCAACATAGACCACCTCCTTCAATGTGGTTAGTTTCATATAACATCAGGAAGCAGGCTGGACTGCCTCCAAGCTGCAGTCGTCTACGCCAACCAGTTATTGAGGGTGAGGGGGTGCATTCCGCAAGGCCCACCAGCACCACAGACCAGAAGCAGTAAAAGCAAGATGATTGGTCTCAAAACAGCACAGTTCAGAAGAGGCATTAGAACAGTACAAATCCCACAAAGGTTTAGACAATCAGGAAAATGGGAGAGCAGAAGGCGAGTGTTGAGTCCTGGCACCTTGACTCTTCCGCTAAACGACAACACTAACCACAACAGAGTGCAATGCCTTTAATTCTTGTTGTCTCAATTTTTTTACTCTATTTATGGGTGAGCTTCTCTTGCTTATGATTTCTAAACTGTGTCCTACCTCCAGAGTACCCTTTCATGCTCAGAGACATCTTAAGGATTTTGGTGGCCCTAGGCCAAAAGTATTTGGGGGCCCCTGTTCGGAACAGCTTTGAATTTATGACCAATTTCAGCTGTTTCGAGCCCGCTTTGGCCAGGTCTCTGACAGTGCACAGGCACACTGGTCCAAATTCTAAATGCATGTACAACTAACATTTAGGGATAGTGATGTGTGTTTTATATCGTAACAGCAGCTCATCACTAATATTACTGCAAATAATCTGCGACATCCTCCCATTTCTCATAAACCAGGTCCTGTTTTGATCTAAAAGATTTTTTTTATGGATTTGCATGAAACCTTTCTTTGCAAAATGTCTATAATAGACTGTTACACATCACCCAAGTTAAAAATAAATTAATGGAAAACGGTGTTTAAAACAAACTGTTTAATAATTATTCAAGGTAATGAGGGCAAGACTCTGAATAACCTCTCAGGGGCCTCCCTCAAAGGCTGGGGCCCTGGGGCAGAGCCCACTTTGGCAACACTCGCTTACCCATTCAACGTACTAGAAATAGTGCTGTTGCACAAAAAAAGGTCAACAGCTCTCTGGGTTCTACTTGTGATCTTGTGCAGACTTTAAATGGAATAGTGCAAAGACCGAGGGGGCGGAGGACAAAGACTTTGGGTAAGGCAGAGAACTTGAGCTAGTCTCCCCCAACCTCGCCACAAGATGCGAAGCTATTTTTATATATTATTCATTGCAATGCACATTACATTTATTGCGCCACTCTTTAGTTGCCAAAGATGTGATGAAACCGGCTCCGATGTCATAGTCAGTGATAATCTTCATGGCCTTTCTAACCTGCCACGTGCACCTGCGGTGACTGCGCTGTCACATCTCGCTTGGATTAAGGCACTGACCTTTACTTGGAATCATTCCACCATCTGCAGTGCCAGCCACAGCTGCTCACAGCGCTGCTGCTGCCAGCCATTAGATATCTGGAAGTTAGACCAATTTCTATCCACCTGCACTACCTAACTTTGCTGCCTGTGAATTGAAGGTAATGAACGCAGCCCATCAATGCTGCTGCAAAATGTCATCCCCGGAGGCTGAAGGCTTGCCTCCCAGCTCTGGGATCAGTTTACAAAAATTTTCTGAAGGGGTCGAGCATAATCTGACACAACAAACCGGACCAAGGTGGAGAGAGGTGGTAGGAACATGGATGGTTCCATTCTGCGGAACCGCACTAAAATTTAGTGCTCTCTCACACTGGTATCTGATGCTACCCACCACAAGCCTAATAAGGGTTGTGATGTAAATTACTGGTAAAACACATTTTTTTAGGGTGCTGTACGTGTGGTCAACACGGACACCTCCATGAGGTCGTGACCACCACCAAAAAAAGTGTAGGTAGCAACTATCCTGGTCCTGAAGAATTGGCATTTAATAGAAAAACAGGCAAGAAACATGACTTTTAGCACATACCCTCACACACCTAAGAGTGAGAATGTGCGTTTCACTTTGGTTTTAATCAGGGTAGTGACCACAATTCATTAAAATAGTCCTGAGTGGATCACTATCTCCTGTTTTAATTTCACCCACCCTACACATCACCATCACCTACACTAGTTACTATAAGATCACTCACACGCACTACACCCATCGGCAATGGAAAAAAGATCTCCGCAAATAAGGCCCCGTCCGGGTGCCTGATCATGTATTGCACCGCCGACCCGATAAGGAACTAGACCCGATGAGGAAGCAAGACACCCGCTTGTTGGGTGTGTGAGGGTCTCCTTTCCATAAGGAGTGATTTCTTCTCCTGCCTGCCCCTTGAGTTTTACCTTGGCACCTCCCGTTTACTGACCACAACCTGCTACATTGTAGGAACTGCATACCAATCCTGTTTCACACAGCAAACCCGGAACACTGTTCACCGGGATTAACAAAAGGTACTTTAACAGCCAGGGCTTGAGAGGTCACATCTCGGGAGCGCTCCCTGGAACATGCACTTGAGGCCATGAAAGCCAAACCCGAACCGCTGAAACCTCAGGTGCTGATGCTGACAGGCTGGAGGTCACCTGCACTGGTTATGAAATGTTCTCTAAACAAAGTTGATGCCGGGTGCAGATCCCTCGATGCATCATGTTAACGCCGGGGTTAAAGTTAGTGGTGCTGATACAAGTAGAAGCAGCACCCAGCAGTACAGTGTGATTAAGACATGATTTGGTTTTAGAACAAAAGCGGTAGGACTGCCAGTGCTGGGTCCCCATCTTGACACATCTCCTCCCTGTAAACATTTAGAGATGCTACAATTCACTTCATGATCGACACACGTCTGAGCAGTGGAAAGGTGGCTTCCGTACTCCTGCATGACAGTAGCAAAAGTAACTGAAGTGCCCGACATTTTTAAGCCTATGGAAAACATTCTCAGAAGGTAAGTTTTTAAACCGCCATTAAGGCAAGTAATGATGCACTGAAGCTGCCATGGTTGTGCTTGATTTTGGAGAATTCATAAAGTTTTATGCTACTAAGCAAGAGCTGAAGCTGGCCTGTTGGAACTTATCAAGTATGTTTTAGAATGGAAAATAAGTTTACTTTGTAAAATGTTTGGATTTAAAGAACGCAAAGCCTATAACTAAATAAGGTGTCAAATGTTGATTTATGGTTGGTCTGTTTTAACATATTTTAGTCAAATATTTTTATTAAGTACTCTACCTACTTTCTTCTCAGGCCACCCTGTTCTATCCAATGTTGTGTTATTTGGGGGAAAGACATTTGCTCCTGTGTTAAAAGGTTTGGTTATAGGTTTTGCTTCAGCGGCACCGTCTGCTTAGCGCTAAAAAAAACCTTGCAATGCATACACGTATGCTCAACAAAGGGGATGATGGAAGGAGGAGCCTAGCGAGCAACCAAGATGGCCGCGTAGGTGCGAGGCTCCCGAGGACCTCCGCGACCTCCTATGACTATCCTGAACATATCCTGTCCTAGATGAGGGGACTGTGTTGGTGAGCCCGAGCTGAGGTGGCGCCCGTTTTCCGCTTCCAAATCGGACCTCGGACACCGACTTTAGCACCGATTGAGGTTTGCGGCCTTCTCCTAGCCGAACCCCGGATTTGCGTTGTGGGGCGATCCAGTGACGAAGTGAATAACAGCGGCGGACAGGGCTTGGTGGCTCGCGTAACCCGCACTTTCACTTTCGCACCCTCCTTGCTGTATATGCGAGTTTGGGTCGCGGGGCTTCGTGTGTTGGTGTGGCCTCGCTGGGGGGCCCTGCCTGCCCGCCGGCTGTGATCCGCCCCGCAGATCTGGGGTAGCACCCCCCCGGAGCCCGTGGACCGACTTGCCCGCCCTTCACGACGTGGCTGGTGCGATTGGGAGACTGGGACCATGGCCACGAAACAAGATGGCGATCGGGCAAAGGTAAAATCGACCCGACGTGGCGCAGCCCACCAGTCCAACAGCATGGATCGCTATACCCTCCAGAAGGGATCTCCTGAGGTGCCACGCAGGTCCCCTGAGGGCCCTACTGATGCCCCCGATCTGCCCACGGATCTGACTCTGCGGGATGTCATGGGCGCCATCGCCGAGATGAAGGCCTCTGTGGGCCAGCGTTTTGACACACTGGCGCAGAAGATCGACTCGGTCCTCGTAGATGTTGGCCTGATAAGGGCCGATCTCTCCAAGACCAACGACCGAGTCGATTCTTTGGCCCACACCGCATCGGGCCTTACGACAGACGTGGCGGCCCTGCAAACGGAGGTGCGCCGGCTTGCTCGGGCGAGTGCGCCGATGGATCGTCGCCTGGAGGACTCCGAGAGTCGGGCCCGGAGGAACAATATCCGTATCATCGGGGTGCCTGAGGGACGTGAGGAAGCGGCGGCGGACCTTTTTGTGGAAGACCTGATTGTTACCCACCTCCAGCCACGGGGGCTGAGTAAATTCTTTGCAGTGGAGAGGGCCCACAGGGTTCCCGGGGGAAGGCCTAAGGTCGGAGCCGCTCCGAGACCTCTCATCGCCCGGATTTTTAATTTTCGGGACAGAGACGCTATCCTCCAATCCTCCAGACTACAGGGACCGATTAGACTTGACAATATGGACATTAATTTCTATCCTGATTTCACCCCTGCGGTCCAGAAGCAGAGACTGAGCTTCCTTGGTGTCAAGCGCCGTCTTCGGGACCTAAATCTCAAATACGCCATGCTTTTCCCAGCTAAGCTGCGAGTGGAGGTGGAAGGTCGCACACACTTTTTTGATCGTCCCGAAGCGGCCGGGGACTGGCTGGATACTCTGTCCGGAGAACGGGATCGGGGTGGCGGGGGTGGAGCGGCCGGGGGAGAGGGCTCGCCGGATCAAGACTGAGGGACTAATATTATGCCTCGCTCGGGACAAAAATGATGCCACTTTTGACTATACGTCGGATTGCTTAAGTTCCCCTCCTATGGAGGTTGTGTGGGGTCTCTTGGGGGTTCTCCCTCTTCCTCTGGGGGTTTAGTTAGTTCAACTATCTATGGGGCGACAGGCACACTGCACGTTGGGGGGGCTGTCTGGGCTCATGCAGGGGTGCAGGGAGGGGGGGAGTTTTGTTGGGGTGGGTGGGCAGGGATGGGGTGTTGTTCGTTATTATCACAAGGCAACCCTTTTTTTGTGTTGGTTCTACTGTGCTCTCGGGGGGACGAATGATGGTTTCTGTGTATGATGGGGGGTAGGGAATTGACTTTGTTGTCTTGGAACGTCAATGGACTGGGGGACAGGATCAAACGAGGTGTGGTCCTACAGTATCTGAAGCGACTTTCGCCTGATGTGGTCTTCCTGCAGGAGACACACCTTATTGGCAATTCCTTCTGCGCCATGAATCGGCGTGGCTACCACCTCGTGGCCCATTCGGGCTTCACGTCAGGCTCGAGGGGTGTGGGTATCATGGTAAAGAACTCGCTCCCATTAGAAATTGATGAGGTGCTCCACGATGACAGGAGACGTTACACTGTCTTGGTGGGGAGAATGGAGGGCAAAGTAGTTGTCTTTGTGTCAGTGTACGTCCCACCGGGGTTGCAGTCGACCACCTTTGCAGATCTGGGGCGCCTCCTCCTTGGCCTTCCGGGGGGGCTTCTGGTGGTGGGGGGGGATTTCAACGCGGTGGTTTCTGGGACTGTGGATCGTCACCCCCCTAGGGACCTCCCCCGGGCACAGGCGTGGCTGTCCGGCCTCTTGGATACACTGGGATTGGTGGACTGCTGGCGCTTAAAACATCCCACGCAGTTGCAATACACTTTCCACTCGGGGGCCCATGGTAGTCTCTCACGGCTTGATTATGTCCTTGTCCCGGCGGCCCATGTCGGGAGGGTGGGGGAGGTGCGCCATTTGGCACGGGGTATCTCGGACCACTCCCCGCTATTGTTGCATTTTGATGTCTTTCCGAGGGCTGAGAGCAGGGTGGTCCCAATCAATTCCTGGTACCTGCGCGACCCCGCCATTCGCGCTGACTTGATTAAATCCCTCCAGCGCTATTTTGAGGAGAATGTGGGGTCAGTGCCTTCAGCTATCTCCCTGTGGGAGGCCTTCAAAACAGTACTTAGAGGGGAGGCCCTATCCCTTATTTCCCACGCCCGGAGGCGCGAGCGGGAGGAGGTGACCCGGGTGGAGGCTGAAATAGCGGAGCTGGAGGGTAATCTAGAAGATGGGGTGACGGACGCTGCACTACATGTCCTCCAGCTCAAGCAGGCGGCTTATAGGGCCCTCGTTACGGAGGCGGCCAGGGGCCTTAGTAGAGAGCAACAGGGGCGACTGTATGATGTGGGTGATAAGGCTGGTAAACTGATAGCGTGGTTGGATAAAAAGGAAAGAGCGAATCGTGTGGTCCCGCTGATTGAGAAAACGAATGGTGTGTGTGTAACTGAGCCAGAAGAAATTGTCTCCTGTTTCGCGGAGTATTTCCGCGAGGTGTATTCCCCGGTCTCTTCTTGCTCGGAAGAGGATTCCCGTGCCCTGCTCAGGGATATCGCGCTGCCTTCCCTGTCCGGGGAGGACAGGGTGTCGCTGGACGCCGCTCCCACCTCCGACGAAATCGCCCTCGCCATACGCTCGGTCGCTTCTGGCAAGGCCATGGGCCCGAATGGTATCCCTATCGAGCTGTAGAAGCTGCGACCGGATACATTGGCGCCTCACCTCCGCGCAATGTTCCTCGCGGCCCACTCGTTGGGCTCCCTCCCGCCTGACCAGCGTCTGGCTACAATCGTGGTGATCCATAAGGAGGGGAGACCTCGGGATCGGGTTACTTCTTATCGGCCTATCTCACTACTGAATGCGGAGCCCAAAATTCTCGCTAAGGTACTCGCCAATCGGCTTGTCGGTGTGGTGGGAGATCTGGTTCATCAGGACCAGTCTGGCTTTACTCCCCATCGCAATACAGCCCTTAATCTGCGGCGTTTGCATGGGGTGCTTGCGCGCGTCCCATTTATACGGGAACCGGCCATTTTGGCGTCCTTAGACGCCACCATGGCGTTTGACACGCTTGAGTGGCCATACATCTGGGCGATGCTCGCGAAGTTCGGATTTGGCCCAGGATTCATCAGTTGGGTCAAATTGTTGTATGCGGGCCCAATGGCGCAGGTGGTCGTGAACGGAAGAGTATCGGCCCCGTTTGAGCTGGGCCGGGGCACGCAACAGGGCTGTCCCTTGTCGCCGCTTCTTTTTGCGCTTGCCTTGGAGCCCCTGGCGGAGTGGCTGCGGTGGGAGCCTTCCATCCGTGGTCTCCGTTGGACCCCCGAGTATGAGGACCGCGTATCCCTATACGCTGATGACATCCTTCTGTACCTAGCCTCCCCACGTAAATCACTTATAGTGCTAGTTGATGTTTTACACTCGTTTGGTCGTAACTCCGGTCTCGTCATCAACTGGGCTAAATCGTGTGTGTATGTTCTCTCTGGGGAGGCTCCTATTCTCCCGCGGGGCTGTCCGATTCAGATCGCCCCGCAGGGATTTCGGTACTTGGGTGTCTTCATTACTCTGGACCCGGAGGCCCGGTATGAACGGAATCTGCTTCCCCCCCCTCCAGCGTCTGCGGGTAGATGTCGCACGCTGGCGGCGCCTGACGCTTTCGCCGCTCGGCCGGGCGGCATTGTTCAAGATGATGTCTCTGCCGCGTTTTCTGTACGCTTTGCAGAACACTATGGACTTGGTCCCGGCGCGCTACTTCCGTGAGGTGGAGAGTCTGCAACGCCGCCTGTTCTGGGACGGGAGGCCGCGCATTGCTCTGGCTAAGCTGACGCTCCCATGGTTTGACGGGGGGGATTGCCCTCCCGGATATTAAACGGTACTATTGGGCCTCCCAGCTCGCCACCATTAACCATGGCCTCTTCGGGCCCGCCTTAAACCCGGCATTTGAAATGGACAAGATGCTCCTGCCAGGTGGAGACTACAATCGAGCGCTCTACTCTAGCGCGCCCGACGCTCGTCTGACGGGCCCCACGCGTGTCATGGTGCAAGTCTGGCACGCAGCCAATGCAGCTATGGGGTGGAAGGACCGTTTGACCCGGGCATCACCACTATACGCGTCTGAGCGGTTAGGTTCCCTGTGGACCTCCAAGGGCTTCGAGAAGTGGGACATAATAGGTATCAGTAAAGTTGGGGATCTTTGGACGAGGGGAGGATTTAAAACGTTCGATATGCTACAGACGGAGTTTCAGTTGCAGGGCAGTGAATACTTTCGGTATTTGCAGGTCCGTCATGCGCTGGGCTCCGTCTTCTCGGACGCTGCCTCCATCCCGGAATATTCCCCCCTGGAGGATAGAATGCTGGATGGGCACATCCCGGACAGCACGATCTCACTTATATACAAAAAGCTCATAAACGACCGCTCGGGCCTGTTGACTGCCCTTCGTGCGGCTTGGGTTGCCGACGGGCTGGAGTTGGACGACGAGGACTGGACCTCCGCGGTGGCCTCCCCGAAGGAGGTGGCCATACCGGCTCGCCTTCGCTTCGTCCAGCTCAAGATACTCCACCGGGTCTACATGACGGGGCCAAAGCTTCTGCGTATGGGCTATGCTGGAGATGGGTTGTGTAAGCGTGGGTGTGGTGCTTTGGGGACCTTTATGCATATTTTGTGGGAGTGCCCGGAGGTAGAGGGGTTCTGGCGTGGTGTACATGATGTGCTGCGACTGGTTACACATGTGGCGTTGTTGCCTGAAGCGAGGAGATGCCTGTTGAATGTGTGGGAACCGACTGATTGCTCGGCGCCGCAGACGTGGTGGGTGACTCTGGGATATATGATAGCCAAGCGTGATATTGCTCAACTGTGGGGATCCCAGAGGCCCCCGACGGTCTCGGCCTGGAAAGAACACATGGACTGGTGCATGTTTCGCGAAAAGGTGGTGTATGTGGCGAGGGGTAAGCCTGGGACATGGGTGAAAGTATGGGGCCCCTGGAACGCCTACCGAGGGGGTATCTGCGCACCACCGCTGCTGCCTGGTGCCTCGCCAGCCCCATCCCCTTAGCCGACTCATTCCTCCGCTGCCGGGCATTGGGTTCCCCCAGTCCTCGCTCTGTTCTCTTCCCCCTCCTCACACTTCTGTGTATAGTTGGGATCCCCCCTCTAGGGGAGCACGTGCTGCTATTTTTGATTGTGGGTTGCCTTGTGGGTGTGGTTTTAATTTTTGTTGTTCTTAATTTAAAATGAAACCGCATACTGGGGCCTGGATGATGTGGCTTTGACATTGTTACCTACGGAGAAATGCTCCTCCTGTAATACCACGTGTCCATAAATGTATGTCGTATGTTCCTACCATTGCTAGCGGCCGGCCGGAAGGTTGTGGGCCCATACTTGTATACTTTTAAGACCTGTAATAAACGGTTTCAAAAAAAAAAAAAAAAACAAAGGGGAAGATGCATTAGTTACCATTCTTAACAACGGGGTGAACCGCCACAGGCTGGGAAGAACTGTAAATGAAAGGTAGGACTCTTATCACAGGTTAAACTTGGTAAAACAATGTTGCAGACCAGCGAAGATTCAGAAGTCAGTTGTAAATGCTACACATGGGTGAAATCTGCAACAGGTACTTGGACCAATGAGCTGTGTAGTACAACCTGTGCAAACACACAACTACAGATTATACAAGCATAGGTGTCGCATGGGGGCTGCCACTGCAGAGGTATTGGTTTTGCCAATTTTTTTTTTATCAATTCTAGCCTGAATTGGCACAAACAAAAATGCTTTTTGCTTTAGACGCGCCCTAAAGGCAAAAGCCAAAGTGGTTACCGGAATGTGAGCCCTGGAAGAATACAAGACAAACGAAATGATGGTAAGGAGGTGCTGCTCAGGAAAAGAAACTCAAAGGATGAAGACAGACGTGGGATATGAGGCATGCAAATGAGAGGGACAAGGAAGCCACACCATAGACTGGCCCAAAGCACACTTCAACCATAGTTCCGTCCACAATAGGTCAAACAACGAACAGCTAAAACCAATCTATGGGCGAGACCTAAAAATGCGCACGAAGACATCTAACAAGCAAAGGCAATAGGTGTGGCTTATTATTATTAGGAACAATGAAAGCACTGATAGGCGAGTTGGGAGTCTATTTGTATGGGGGCGTGCGGCTAGGCGAGTGAATATGGGGGTCATGGGGGGGGGGTGCATAGATGCATGTGTGAGTGACTGGGTGCATAGATGAGTGAGGGAGCGGCAGGAGTGGACAATATCCTCCAACAGGACTATGCCTCCCAGTGAGAGCTGTGGCTATCCATCCATGCACTCAGTCATTGCCCGCTCATCCATACATATCTATTCATGCAGTCATTTGTCCATGGACTCCATCATGCCTAGATCATTCATCCCGTCATTTGTGCATGCAGCCCTTTATACATCAGTCCATCCCACACATTCACTCACTCAACCATACTCTGACTTCCACCAAGAAGCAGCGCAGCTGTTCGGTCAGTCTGCGGCCTTCGAGCTCTCCTGGTGACAGGCAGCACTTGTGCTGTGCCTTCGTGAATCTCAGAAATCACTACCACAAGCTCAGCTGACGGCTTTTACGGCGCTTCTCTTCTGTAGACAATGGGTTGGCGGGCAGGGAACACCGTAATGCCCAAACGCTACTTCCGAAAAGAACACAATCTCTTATCACATATAATAACCATATTGGCACTGACTTGTTTTTATCAGACCTTGGAGGACCGAAACGAGATATTTCCAAATAAGTCATCTGGGGGTTGCACAGAATCCCCTGCCACCGACCGTTGTTTGAGAGCCTGCGACCCGGAACCAACACAACACAAGCAGGCGCATTAACCCTTCGATCCCCCTTACTTTAACTGCAGCATGTAATAACATACATGTGACAGCATTCATGTCCTGGGCTACCACGATGGCACTGGAAACTCATAGCAGATCAGACCGTGCCCATCGGCGGTGGCTCGGAGAGCTCCCCTACATGCTTTCGCTGAGGCATGGTTGAACGAACACAGGGACGTGATTTTCTTTTTTTTGGGGGGGGGGGGGGCGTTATTTGTCCTCCATTCCGTACAGCGGTTGTATGTGTGTGGAATTTGTAATAGCGCACACCTAATGAGAACGCAGCGGAGCTCGGTGAGTTGTCACAGTAAAGAGACTGCAGTGTGCGCTATATTAGCGGTATCTGAGTGTGCAGTGTTGCTGCTACGCAAACGCGTGGCGTGCGCAGGCAGAAAAGAAATGTAGCGCATTTATTCCCCTGAGGGTGGTGGTAACCAACTGTGCAGTTCTATTTACCGACTGTGTCTGGTGATTTGATGGCGTATCAAAGTGCCTCCGAGGTGGTCTCCTGCAATGCACCCCTATGGAAAGAGGAACGCGCGGGAAATCAGGGCATAGGTCCTTGGGTGAGCAGGTGCCTCTGGACCACACTGGCTGGGGTCAAAGGTCTTAACAGGACACCGCATGACTCCGGGCATGATGCACATCTGGGCAGGGGAGCATGGCTCAGTGAGGACGGAGGGGCTCTGCTGCAGGCTCCACCGCCCAGGTCCCCTTTGGCGACGGGAGGATATTTACACATCTGAACAGCAAAATAAGTCAAAGAGCAGAGACGTTCAGAGCGACGGAGCGGAACCAAGGCAGGGAGAGCAGGTAAATAAGTGTACGCAAACAAGAGAAGATGCAGTGGAGAGGAGGCGCGGGTAAGGGAACGGGCACGCTGCAAGGGTTGGGGGGATACAGAGGACAGAAAGGGAAATACAAGACAGAACTGGAGCCACGGAGATAAGATCAGTGGCGAGATACTATCTTCAGTAATCCTGGTCCAAAAAAACAAGCCCAAGTGAAAGTCAGTAAAGCCAGACTCCGCAACAATTAAGAGAACAGAACCCGACAGGAGCGCGAGGCAAGAAAGGGGATGCTGTGTGGGGAGAGGAGGGACGAGGGTCTCGTACTGATCACACTATGAAGCTGGCTTGGTGCGCTCTTTGAACTCCACAATGGGTCTATGCCAAGGTGTTAGGGCGGGGCCTCACTTACAGGGCGCCATGATACCTACTCCTACCCAGTGACATGCTGGATGTGCTCAGGACGAAGGCGGGACGCACCCGACAGCAAACAAAGCGGCACAACCTGGCCTGTCTCCAGCTCCTAGAGGCAGAGAACTCTGTCAACCAAGACTTGGGGGAGACAAGGCCCCTCTCTTAAGTACTTCCTAAAGCTACATGCAGTTATGTAAAACGTGCCAGTGTAATGTATTTCAGTACCCAGGGAGTCAGGGGACAGCAGTAGAATCGATTTAAAAACTACAGGCATAAATAACTCTGGGCTAGAAGGAAGGCAAACCTATAAGACATGGCAAATTCAACAATTAATCAATGTCTAGTGCATGCAATGCTATTGGAAGCCATGTGATCACTGGCAACATGACAAGGGTGTCGGGTATGCTGAGTCCAGTAACACCTTTACCGGCTTCCAGTGAAAGAATCCACTTCATAACTTTAAAGCACAAGTTCCTTACCTCCAGTAACGATATATCTGTAAGAAACATTAGTTAGTTATAGATTCCTTACCTTAGAATTACACCCAGGCGTCAGACTGGATCCGGATTTTTTTTCGTCAGCAGTACCTTTGCGCGTCAGAAGGTGGCATCGGTCGACTCCGCGTTCATCGACTGCATCGTGGTCGCCGGGATGAAGTCGCGGCAGCTGCTTAAACGCCGCCCTCGCGCACCATCAGTTCTTTTTCTGCGCCAGCCAGCGCAGATCGGGAAAGAGCGGTAGCTCAGTCATTTTTTGAGTAATATTTTCTCGACTTTTGTCGACTCCTTGTTTCGAGTTTGACACTCCGAACAGGTAAACGAGGGATGCCCGGTTTCAAGGCCTGTGGTTCCTGTAACCGACTGAGGTCGGTGACGGATCCGCACCGCTTCATACCTTTAAATGCATGAATAACTTGGCATCTAATTATCTTGATCAGCCAATCCACACTTCTCATAAGAGACATAAGCTGCAAAGATCTCAGATTACTCAGAACTCATCGTGCCAGCCTCATGTCAATAAGTGGAAGAGCTCTTTCCTATCTGGGTTACACTTTCGGGAACTCCTTGTCCCCAACGCTCCATGAGCGATACATCACAACAGTCTTGGTGAAGACTGAAGACCCACCTGTACTACAAAATGCTGTTATTAAATCTACACTAAACTTTACAAGGCCGCTGAGAAGGTGCTACAGCAAGGTGGAGCAGATCTAGATGCCCCTCCATGACCATGTCACAACAGGACACTGAGATGACACAAAGACTATGCAAAGAAACCAGATGTGGGAGTCAATCTTCAGGGCAGCGGTGACCAAGATGTATAGTACTCTGTTATTCAATGTGCCTTTTCTGGACACAGCATCAGCAGTGGTCTGCGTGATGTGGGTTGGGGTGCACAGATGTTCAGGGGTTGAGTCCTTCCAGGGCCTAACAAGGTTAAATGGGTCACGAAAGTGAGGTCTCCATCAGCGAGTTTAAATGTTTGCTTAGACCCTCGGGCAGGGATCCCGGAGACACCGAGGCTCCGAGGCAAGGGCAAAGCGATCTATAATCACAGGACAGTCTCTCATACCACTCCTACGATGCTGCAGCAGGATATACATTTTTGGGGTGCTCCGTGTGTGCTCCATGGTCTGTGTGCAGTTCAGTAATGATGGCTCACCAGGAGAGTTCCACGTGCACTGGGAGATCCTGGATTTTGCTTGTGTGGGTTAAGGTAGGATACATCCGGGTGCATCTTTGAGCATGCTTTAGGAGAGCGCCAAATTTAACAGCAATGACATTAATGCGGCCCTCTTACGCAGGATTCCGGAAGTGAAGCGCTCAACTACGAAGAACCGAGTAAACACCAGAGGATCCAAGGTACCTATGGGAAGTCTGTGCCGTCACAAGAAGGGGTGCACAGGCATTACATATGTAGTTGGTCTTAATTTGTAGTTAGTCATCCGGCTTTAGGCTGTCTTAAAAGGGGCCATCCACTAAACTACGTCATAACTCCAACCCCAAGCGGCCATCTTGAAATAGAGCCCCATTCTCGAACAAACATTGAGGACTGTTGGAGATGCTGGCTAAGAACTGTTTTTTCAACCCTGGTGAGCAGCACGCAAGCTATAATACCACGCCCTATCTGTGCAGAGAATAAGTGCGTGTCTGTATTGTAAGGAGGGGTGGACGTCACACCTGGGGACTAAGAGTACTCCACCAACTAAAGCACGACTGCATCCGGGACTCGGAGTGGGCACAGTAGACGCGGACCTTTTCTGTTCCCATCCCAGGATTCAGCCGTGCATTAGCAGATGCATTATTCGAAGCCGTCAGATGGGACATCTTCCCTTCCTTGAAACGGCCTTTTCAGGGTGAGGAGACCTGGGCATGATCAGAGGCGGACTGGGAACTAAAAGCAGACCTGGAAAACAAGCTGACATCAGCCCCGCACGAGGCCATGCAAAGGAGTGTAGGACCCAAGCCTGGGCCTCTAAGGCGCTTAATAAAGAACTTACAGTGCATATTATAGTACCATTTTTCAAATTGGTTGATTAATCACTTTCAAGCCTGGATAGTGGCAGCCATGTCATCACAAACTAGCCAGCTAGCTCGCAGCCTCCCCGAAAAGTGCCAGAATATATTAATGGTAGGTTCTGCTCTGGGAATATGGGGGCGAAAGGGTGTGGGGGATGCAAGCAAGTTTGTTCACAATTTAGGATGTTTACATGCGTATGTTAATTCCCCTTTACATATTTAAGGGAGTTTCCTCTCAAAGGTTTACGATTAGCCAAGTAATAGTGTGCCTGCTTGGGCGCAGACCCCAGACTGACCAGTTGGAGCAAAACTCATGGAGAAAAGGCTGGACTTTGATTACAAGCCACGGACTATGGATTGGTTTGTACACTGTTAAAGCTAGCTTGCCTCAATACATGGGGAGCCTCTGGGCCTACAAACGAGCGCTAGGTGATGGAGACACACATGACAGACGCTGAACAGGCCAGTCCATGGCCAGGAGGGGCTCTCAGCTGTCAGTCGTCCGAAGGATGCTTGAACAGGTCTCTTTGTATAGTGGATAACGACAGACACATTCTTGTACGGAAACTGAATGGTACTAGTGTTATCGACCTCTGGAGGATGAACATCTGACTGGGCCTGCTCGGGTTCGGACAGCTCACAATACGGTTAACCACACATCCCTGAAGTGGATGCATTAGTACACTCAGCCACCACCGCCTGTTAGGCCGCCCTGCTCTTCATTAGCAGCCCATGCCGCCAATTGAAAGGAACCTTTCTTGTACACGGTTGGCTGTTGTGGAGAAGCACAGCTCTATTGTACACGACTGGCTGTTGTGGAGAAGCACAGCTCTATTGTACACGGTTGGCTGTTGTGGAGAAGCACAGCTCTATTGTACACGGTTGGCTGTTGTGGAGAAGCACAGCTCTATTGTACACGGTTGGCTGTTGTGGAGAAGCACAGCTCTATTGTACACGGTTGGCTGTTGTGGAGAAGCACAGCTCTATTGTACACGGTTGGCTGTTGTGGATAGGCACAGCTCTATTGTACACGGCTGGCTGTTGTGGATAGGCACAGCTCTATTGTACACGGCTGGCTGTTGTGGAGAAGCACAGCTCTATGTACTTCAACAGCCCCAGAAGTACTGCAATAGGATTAAGAGTTTGACGTGAGAAATGCACTAACAACCCTCGGATTGCTTGCAAACATACGGGGAAAAGTGTGATGTAAATTAACCCTTTGGCCTCATTTCGCAAACTACCTCCTTGGTGGTGGGCTCTGGAGGGCGAGACCCACTTCCTGCCCTCAACTCCCCAAACACTGGCCAGCTAATTACTCTCGTTCATACGATGTAGCGTGAGGTCGGAATGGATATTTTCTTGCGGTGCTAAAGACAAACTGACCCAAGCCACACAGATGGGCAGACTCATTGCAACAGACAAGGGCGCTTCTAAAGCTGGTGCGACAGGAGCAGTGGCACCGGAACCCACCCACTGCAGCTCAATCTAAGACCCTGGACTACGAGGGCCCGTTCTCGTCCCATAAGGCCCCTCCCGCGCCATGGTGGTCCAGAGAGCTGCAGGCCTTGAGCACATCCCAGTGACGGGGTCTCCGTGCCCCCTCCTCTAGCCCTGCCCTTGCGGAGAGGGCCTCATACCCAGGTCGGCACCAGCACCCATTCTCGAGTGGAAGATTAAAAACAAACAGCATCACAAGCCTTTCACGTGCGCATGACGCAGGGCTGCCATCACGCGCTCCTAATGTGTGTGAAGCTCAGTGAGGGAGCGCTGGAGGTAAACAGCCTGTCCAAGAGAGCCTCCGGGAAGTAACACAGGGTGGGTCTGTTTCCAGACTATCACAAGATGCAGCGCATTAAATATTGTGCCCTTGGGTTCCTCCAGACATCCCAACAAGCTTCACACAGCAAGCCCGGACAAGGCTGCAAGGGTCACGTGCCGAGGTCAAGCACCACTCACTCTGCAAGCTCCAGTCCTCGGGTCTTTCAACTTACTACCTGCACAGAGAAGGTGCAACACTCAGAACAGCATGCATAACTAACAAGGTACTTACCTTCGGTAACGCCTTATTTGCTAGACTATCTAGCCGCAGATTCCTTACCTTAGAATTATCCCCAGGTGTCAGAAAAGTACTGGAATGTTTTGTGCAGTACCCATGTGTGCTCCACGTGGCATTGTCTGCACCGGAAGTGACATACATGGTGCCTATATAGGGACTGCCCCAGCGCACCGTCAGTTTCTTTTCAGGACTTTCCACCTCAGGAGCGCAGAGCAACAAACACTGACCACTGGTGCGGAAAACTAGGTCCATGAAAGGGGGAACAACACTTTCCCTAGAGATCTGTTTACAGAGCGGTGAGGATGGGTGGGTAAGGAAGAATGAAGGCATTTGAGAAGGCAACTAACTTGTTCATTTATTAGCAACTTCTAGTGACACATTCCTTACTTTAGAATACATACCTAAGCAATGCACCCCGGAAGTGGGTCAGTAAAACAATTTCACACTAAATAAGTTACTTATCTTCAGTAACAATGCATCTGTAAGAGACATACATTAGTTCTAGATTCCTTACCTTAGAATTACCCCCAGACGTCAGACCGGATTCGGAGCAATTTATTCGTAGCGGTACCCTTGCGTGTTGGTAGGTGGTGTCGGTCAACTCCACGTTCGTCACCAGGATGACATCACGGTGTCTACTTAGATGCCACCCTTGTGCCCAGTCAGTTCGGACATGACTTTCCACATCAGAAGCTCAGAGCCATGCAAGACACTGACCACTGGTGCACAAAACTAGGGCCCTGTAAGCGAGTCCCTATCCCTAGAAGTCAAGTTGCAGACAAGGGGGATGGGTGGGGCGAAAAGGAATCTATAACTAAAGTATGTCTCTTACAGACACATTACCGAAGCAAAGTAACTTGTTCATCTGACAGAGACCATTAGTTATAGATTCCTTACCTTAGAATAGATACCCCAACAATAGCAACCCTGGAGGTGGGTCTGCGAACTTAGTTCACACCAGGAAGTCCTGAAGAACAGAACGGCTGAAAAAGCAGTCTCTCTGGACTTGCACGGTGAGCATGGCCCAGGCCTCCTCTGGGCACTGTGGCAACACTTGCGCAACCATGTGCCAGTGTGTGTGTGTAATGGCATGCATGCAGTGTTCACCGACCGCAGTCCTAAGCTGGCGGAAGAAAACCTCTTCCCAAGATGGTCCAGCATCTTGAATTTCCAATCTGGGGGAGCAGTAGGGATCGCGCCTTGGGATGTTGAGGCTTGGACCACCAAGCTCTCGGGGGTAGGGTGTTAGCAGAGGAAAAGTGGGTTGCCCGGGCCGGTCGGTGGCATTGGGCAATCATCCTATTCACAGAAGCACTTGTGCTGGGCTTGGAGCAAGGGCTCATTAGGATGACAGCGAGGGCCTCATTAAAAGGCAGCAGGGCCTCCAAAGAGGCTGCTGCCGGTTGAAGCACTCAGTCAGGTGGTTAGTCCTGACTGCCACCGTAGGAAGATCAAAGCCCAAGGCCTCGGGTGTCCGACGCAACACCACAGCGTTGAAGGCTCCCTCCTCCGTAGCCACGGTAGGGGGAGAAAGCATACCAAGGTCAGGGGAGGTGGCCAGACCACTGAATCACCAAACTCCTCTCGTCAGTCTGGTTCCTCAAGTTCGTATGCTAGAGGGTCACCAGACCCCTCCCAGTCCTTCTCACCCTCCTCTGGCTGCCACTAGGATGGTAGGGAATGCCAGGGATGAACAGCTGTACAAAAGTACCCTATGGTACCATTCCAGACATCGGTTGATGCCGGTCCAGTGCTGTGTCCAAGTCGGGGATGAGGCTGGGGTTGACGCTGGCTGGGGACGCAGCCGGCATCAGGGGCGTCGCCACTAGAATCGGCGCTGGGGAAGATACCATGAGGTCGACCGGCACCGATCTGGACCCAGGCCTGGATCTATGGGGGCCCTGCGGCACAGAGGACGGCACCGCCGGCATAAAAGGCCTAGGGTTCCCAGCCGAGTCTGCAGGGCCCGAAGACGCGCAAGTTGAGTCTGGCTGCCCAAAGAGAGTGGAGAGCTTTGTAAAAGGCACGCAGATGGTCAAAGGAGGCTCTAGCTCCCGGAAAGAGTGGAAAGCTCGGAGCCGTCCCATTGGGCTCCAAAGACTGAGCCGGGGAACGGAGACCCTCTAGGTCCTGCGTCATGTCAGCCGACGGAAGGGGAGAAGGTGAAGAGCAACAATGCTTCTTCGCCTTCTTGTGCTTCGACTTACCCGAGTGCCAAGACATCGACGACGAATGACGATGGCTCTGTGACCTTCCCCTCGACCGTAACCTCTAACGCGGAGCAGACAGCCGGGCCTCCAAAAGCGTTCAGGACCGCTCCCGCAATGAATTCGGATTCAGGGACCGACAGTCCGAGCACGACTTTGGGTCGTCGTCGCGCTCCAGGAACCAAGGCACACGAGGTGCGGATCGGTTACCAACATCAACTTGTGACAGGAGTCACAGGGCTTGAAACTGGGCCGATGGCTTGACGCCCCTCGTGCACCAGGAGTTAGACAAAAAAAAAAAAAAGATGTTGAGAATTGTAAAAAAAAGTGTTAGTCAAAAAGTGACTAGGGGCACACTACGGATCTGCGCTGGCTGGCGTGGAAAAGGAAGAAATGACGTCAGCGCGCAGGGGCGGCATCTAAGACACTGCGAGGTCATCCTGGCGACCACAACGAACGTGGAGTTGACCGACGCCACCTACCGATGCGCAGGGGTACTGCTATGAAAAAAGTTCTACGGATCCAGTCTGACGCCTGGGGGTGATTCGAAGGTAAGTAATCTAGAACGAACAGTCTCTTTTAGATAAATCCTGTAGTACTGAACGGCCAAAGTACCCATCCTATGGACCAGACTGTACAGGCAGTAGTGCTTGGTAAACTGGTGCAGAGAAGCCCATGGTGCTACCTGGCACATGTCCAGGGCCAGAACTCTGCGTGCTAATGCAGTGGTCACTGCCTTGGTTCTAGTGGAATGAGCACACATACCAAACACAGATGGATGGAGCGCAGAGACGTTTCAGATGTTGCACCTAGAAAGGCAGTTTTGATAGTTAAAAGCCTGAGAGGACAGTTGTGCAGCGGCTCCAATGGAGCGCACATCAGGAAAGTCAGAGCTACATTTAGGTCTCACTGAGGCATGATATAGGTAAAGGTGGGAACAACTGTTGGAGACCTTTTAGAAACCTATTTACAATAGGGGACTTGAAAAGGGACGGCTTCTCAGGCAATCTTAGTAATACAGAGAATGCAGAAAGATAGCCTTTTAAGGTGCCCAAAGATGAGCCCCGCTGGGCAAGTGATTAAACCGAAGCACCTGAGAAAGGAGGGGGGGGGGGGGCAGAAAGCGAGTCAATCTGTTTATCTGTACATCATGCCACAAACTTACCCCAATGGCAGGCATTTACTGTCTTGGTCAAGAGCCGCCTGGCTGCCAAGATGACATTACAGGCTTCGGACAGAAGGCCGAAAGCTGCCAACTGTCTCAGCTCAATCTCCACGCATGAAAGCGGAATGTTGAAAGGTTCGGGCAGAGAATTCTCCTCTTCTGTTGCAACAGAAGATCCTCCTGAAGAGGCAACCTGATCGGGGGACCGATGGCCATGCTGATTAGCTCAGGATACCAAACTCTCCAACACCAGTTTGGAGCCACAAGGATGACTTTGTTCCGGTTGTTCCAGATCTTCTTGAGAACTCTGGGGAGTAGTGGTATGGGAGTAAAAACATACAGGAGACCAGAAATCCGCCATGGAAATTCCACCATGCATAACTGCTGACATTGCACGTTCTGGGCAATGGCTAACAGATCAAACCAAGGCTCTCTCCACTGCTGAAAGACCGTGCACCACCTACGGATGGTGAAGCCACTAATGAACCGCTAGGCATCTTCGGCTGAGTTCGTCCGCCCTGGCGCTCAGAGACCTCACAAGGTGTTGAACCACTAGGGATATGCCCTGATGTTCCAGCCATGTCTAGAGGTGCAGGGCCTCTTGACAAAGGGTCCACAAACCCACTCCGCCCTGTTTGTTGCAGTACCGTATGACGGTGGGGTAGTCCATGAATTCCTGCACTAGCCTTCCTTTGATAAAGGGTCAAAAGGCTTTCAATGGTAGCCAGATCGCTCAGAGCTCCAACAGGTTCATATGGAATCTGGATTCAGCCGCAGACCAGAGTCCTCTGATCTCCATATCTTCTAGAGGGCTGCCCCATCCCAGTAGTGACATTTGTGATTACTGTCATATCTGTTCGAGTAAGAGAAAGGAGTCAACCGCTGACCCAATCGCGGTTCGTTAACCGCCACTGCAGATCTTTTGCAGTGCCCTCAGAGACCTGGGCCATGTGGGGGAGATTCCTCCGATGCTGCGCCCTCTGGAACTTCAGGTCCCACTGCAGAGCTTGCATAGGTCAATGGACATGTGTCACAAGCAGGACCCATAAGGCCATGAGGCCCAGCAGCCTCTGAGTCACTCATCGAAACACAGAATAGAGGCAGAAACATCGGTATCATAGCCTGAATATCCTAGATTTGCCATTCGGGAGTATAAGCCTGAAACTGCACTCCAGAACAGCTTCGATGAAAGGGAGCATTTGAGAATGGGCCAAGAGTGACTTTGGGATGTTTATAGCGAACCCCAGTGAGTTCAGGAGGTCCACCGTCGTCTGGATGTGGGAAACAACTGCCTAGGACGAGCCCGTCTTCAACAGCCAATCGTCAAGATAGGGGGAGAGACTGGCACTCCTGATCTCTGCAGATGAGCTGCAACCACCTTGGTTAACACCCAAGGGGTGCTGGTAAGGCAAAAGAGAATCACTGTGAACTGACAGTGCTTGTGACCTACCGTGAACCTCAGTTAACGTCTGTGGCAGGCAGGATGGGAAAGTGGAAGTATGCGTCCTGCAAGTCCAACGCTACCATCCAGTCTCTTGGGTCCAAGACAGACAGGACTTGAGCGAGCGTGAGCATTTTCAATTTTTTTTTCAGGAAAAAATTGAGGGCACAGGTTTAGGATAGGACGAACACCTCTATACAGCCCACATCGGATTGTGAACTTAGCTGCATCTCTCCCATCGGCTGTAGCTTGGGAGAGCATGGCACAGGCCTCCTCCAGGACCATAAGCAGCACCTGTGCAATTGAATTCTATAGGGAATAGGAGTAACTGCCCAAAAAAACAAGTTACTTACCTTCGGTAACGCTTTTTCTGGTGGATACAGTATCTGCCTGTGGATTCCTCACCTTGTGAATATCCCCTGCGCCAGCATTCCACAGAACTTTTTTCCCCAGCTCTCTGAGCCGACGTGGAAGTCATAATACCTCGGCTCCGGTCACGACTCCGTCTGACGTCACCGGAGCCATAAGAGAGCCACGTCCGCGTGATGACGTCAGTTCCACCCATTTTTTCCTTGCCTCCGAGGCGAACAGGTGAACCAACGACAGATTCAAAGTATACACAGTATACAATATTCAATCAAATATACATAGTACATATACAAAAAGGAAAGCTAAAGAAAACCAGCATTTGGGGGCGTGGCCGAGCCGAGCTGCAAGATGGCCGCCGTGTAACGGGGCTCTGCCGGCCGGACACTTAATCCGTCAGACAATCCGACCTCTGCCTTGATTTTCGAACATTAAAATACACGACGGGAAGTGCCCTGGCGAAGGGGATCCTAGCGGTGCCGCTGCGGTTGAAATCGGCCTCGGAGATCCGGAGCTACACGGCCGGGGTGGTCGAGCGGCTGTGGGGCACCATGCTGGGCGGAGTCTTCTCCTACGCGAGACCCTGGTCGAGGGCCGAAATCTGGCGGATACGAAGAGGCTCTCGTGGACCCTGCTGAGACGGGGTGAGCCCTGCGACTGGCGCCCGAGTGGCTGCGGTGGCCTCCTGACGTGCTGAGGCCGGCCCCTGCTGGGGAACTGATGCCGGGAGGAGGCTGAGCTGGCGGACTGGCTGTCTGGGCCTATCCGGCGCGGCTGCGCTCTGATCCGATGCCTGTGCAGATGGGCCTGCTGGAGTGAGGCGACGGGAGAAGGAAGCTGTGGCGCCGTTGGGTAAGGCCCGATCCCTGCCCGCAGAGGGTGATATCCGGCTGCCGGAGCCTGCCGGCGACCTGCTCTAACCTTCGTGTGCCTGCAGGCCGGGGAGATACAGCGATGGCGATGCTTGCTGCGCGGGAGGTCAGCCGGGTTGCCTCCCGGGCCGCTGCGGGAGGACGGTGAGGCCGCCATTGTTACCCGACTGACGCAGACCCGCGCCCTGAATGTGACGAGAGCTGGCCTGGTCTTCCCTACTTGGCGGTGTTCCTCGCGTGGAGGGGGCGACGAGCGGGGCTGGTTGAGGGGGTGACCACTCCATCTACGCGTTCCTTGCGCTTGGTGGCCTGCTTGTTGCCTGATACCCCTCACCGCCATTGTCGGTAGGTGGCGGGCCCTCGGGGGAACCATGGGGAAATCGGACGCCAAACAGAGGAAGCTCCCCTTCGAGAAGCAGACCTTCCGCGGCGCCGATGCGGTGCCGGAGTCGCAGGCGGTGGTCCCTGAAACACAGTTGGACCCAACACCGGACGATGATGTCAAAAGCATGTTCCGTGACCTTAAGGGCTGCCTCAAGGAAATTGACGGAAAACTCGACTCCATGGCCCAGCGGCTGGATGGCATGTCGCACAGGGTCGACAAACATGAGGAGCGTATCACGGCGGTGGAAGCGAGAATTGCTGAATGCGAAGAGAGCCACGGAGACACCCAGGAGAAGTTACTCCGAATGGACAGGGTCTTGGAGGTGATACGTGGGCGCAACGAAGATTTGGAAGCTCGCTCCCGCCAAAATAATGTAAGAATTATTGGGGTTGCGGAATCCACTAACAATGGAAATATTGGAAATATGGAACAATTTGTGGAAGGAATGTTCCGTGAACTGTTTGGGGAGGGCCTGTCGGCCATGTTCTTGGTTGAACGCGCACATCGCACGTTGGGGCCGCGACCCGTGCCGGGAGCTCCGCCGCGGCCAATCCTGGCCCGGGTTCTCAACTACCGGGACAGAGATACCATCCTGAGGTTGGCATGTGAAAAGGGGGAACTAACTTTTCAAAATATGGTCATTTCCTTGTTTCCGGATTTTACGCAGGCTGTGCAGGCCGCTCGGCGCGAATTCATACCGGCCAAAAAAATCTTCCAGAAGGTGGGGACTAAGTATGCGATGCTGTACCCGGCCAAGCTGCGGATCCACCATAAAGGGAAGCCAATGGTATTTACTGCGGCGGCGGACGCGATCAAATTTGCGAGACAGGCGGAACGTTCGCAGCGTGAGCGGCGAGATGACCAAGAGAATCCGCCGATGGGACAGCTCAGTGACATTGAATAACACAACAACACGCGGGCCCATGCTGGGTCGCTATACAACGTTAATGTAGGGCGCGCGCCCTGTGCCCAACAATGAGTGTCCCTGGGACCTGCAGAGGGGGATGGGTCCGTCCCTGAGCTGAGAGACTGGTTTGATCATGCATGATTAACGTTACTGGTACCCTGCGGAGAACTGTGGAGAGACGTGCAGGGACTTCCAGGCTGTACCTTGAGTTACTGCTTTAAGTGTTAGGCGGAAATGTCCGGCCACCCGGTCGTTTATAGACTGGGGAGTGAGCCGGTAACCCCACGCCCCTGTGGGATGATTCCCGCGATACTATTGCAAGACAGTTCCAGTTGGGGGGGGGTGGTGGGAGGGGATGGTATCTCAACCTGATTGGGGGGTTGGAGTGGGTGGGGGTGGGTTGGGGTTATTGTTGGCTGGTTCTACTTCACTACACTTTCTGGCTACACCACTACATGACCATGCGGTCCATACAGCAGAATTACTATGGTTGCTGATTCATAGGAATGGAGGGCGGGGTGCCCACGGGTGGGCCCTTCTACTGGGTCCATCGGTGACCACACACCTACATGAGACAGGCACACGCAAGCCGCCCTGACCGCGTTACGCTGCCTTACATGGAATATCCGTGGTCTTAACGATCACTGAAAAATACGCTTGACCCAGGCACATCTGACACGACACCAAATCGATACATGTTTCCTACAGGAAACCTACTTGACTCGCGCCGCCGGTGACAAGCTTAGAAATGCACGGTGGGGCGAGGTACACACATCGGGTTTCTCCAACTACTCCCGTGGAGTGGCTATTCTTATCCGTAAAGGCCTTCCCTGGCAGACGTTCAAGGTGCAGGCTGATTCGGAAGGGCATTACATCTTACTACTTGGGCAGCTCTTTAATATGCCGATCACGTTAGTTAATGTATATGGCCCCAACTCGGATGACCCTGGCTTTTTCCGGAATGTCTGGCACCTGGCGCAATCCCTGGGCGGGGGGGGCTTGCTTGTGGGGTGGTGATTTCAATGCCGTACTTTCACTGGAGCTAGATAGGGAAGGGGCTGCTCGCACGCATCATCCGCTAGCTGCTGGCCTCATCCGTGGCCTAATGGCAGATTACACTCTACTAGACTTGTGGCGCTTACTGCATCCCGCGGTTAGGGAAGGCACCTGCTTCACCCCGCACAGGGGAGCCTGGTCCTGCTTGGACTACTGGCTCTTGACTCCGCAGGTGCATGTATGGGTCTCTGCAGTCACTCACAGGGCGCGTACCCTCTCCGATCACTCTCCTGTCGAACTAACTCTGAATGTCCCCCAAGCCATACATCACGCCCTTCACGTGGCGGCTACCACCACATGCACTGTCAGATCAGGTGTTTCGGGAAGAGATTCATCAGCAAATACTTGATTACTTTGAGCTGAATGAGGGATCTGTGGCTTCATTGGGCACTCTGTGGGACGCATTTAAAGTGGTGATAAGGGGCCACTGCATTGCGGGACAGGCCAAGGTCCTAAAGACTATCAGGGGTTCGCTAGGTAAATTAGAGGATCGCCTGCATTCTTTAGAGGTAAAGTACTGTTCGGACCCCTCGGCTGCCACCTTGGCCGAAACTCGCACAACGCTAACTGAATATCAGGCGGAGGCTGACAGGGAACTTAAGTTCCTGACTAAGCATGCTGTGGCCCGTAGATATGGGGAGGGGGACCGCCCGGGTAGAACACTCGCCCTGCTCCTGCGCGCACAACGACCCTCTCCCTTCATATCCTCAGTGATGACACAGGGAGGGGATAACGTATATACTCCCCCGGAAATCCTGGATACGTTTCGGACCTTTTACAGAGACCTCTACAGGTCGCGGGAGGCCCACGCGCCGGCGGAGCTTGCTGAATATTTTGATACTGTACAGCTTATATGGTTCAATGCGCACCAAAGAGGCTACTTCGATCGGCCTTTTGAGGCGGAGGATGTGCGGGAGGCCATAGGCTCCTTGGCGGCCGGAAAGGCGCCAGGTCCGGACGGACTGCCGGCGCAGTTCTACAAGGAGTACGCAGATCTCCTGGTCCCCCGGCTGTTGGCAATGTATGCGGAGGCGGTTGAGTCGGGTATGCTCCCAGGGTCGCTCAGAGAGAGTGTCATCATCACCCTCCTGAAACCGGACAAGGATGTCCAACAATGCGACTCCTACCGGCCACTGTCATTAATTAACACTGACGCAAAGATTTTTGCGAAAATGCTGGCCACTCGGCTACAGCCGGTGTTGCCCCTAATGATCCATCCGGATCAGTCGGGATTTGTGCCGGGCAGATCGACCTCTCACAACCTCCGTACCCTCTTTGGAGTACTGAATTATTTGGCCCCACATGTTGAGGCTGCGGCAGTGCTGCTGGACGCCACCAAAGCGTTCGACTCCCTGGAATGGGGGTTCTTGTTTCCGCTGCTGCAGCGCATGGGTGTGAGTGAAGCCTTCATTGGCTACATTAGACTGCTTTATACCGGCATCACTGCTAGGGTGAGAGTTAACGGGCTCGTCTCTGCGCCCTTATCAATTCGGAGGGGTACTAGGCAGGGATGTCCCCTGTCGCCCCTGCTCTTTGCTATCGCCACAGAGCCTTTGGCTGCTCGCATCAGGCAGCATCATGCGGCTAGGGGCATTGGTTTCTCGTTGAGGGCATTGACGATATCACTGTATTCTGATGATATTACGTTATATGTCACTGATCCTCAGACGAACCTCTCCCCTCTGACGGGAGAGCTGATGCATTATGGTCGATTATCGGGGGTGAATATAAATTGGGAAAAGTCGGTAATTCTGCCCCTGACGTCCGGGACTCCCCGCTTTACCCCGGATTGCCCGCTGAAATGGGCCACTGGCCTGGTGCGATATTTGGAGATTTGGATAAGCACGGATAAACAGCAAATATGGACGGAGAATTATGGGCGGGTGATGAGCTGGGTGGAGGAGAGGGTAGACCGTTGGAAGCACTTGCCCCTTTCGCTGGCTGGCAGAATTGCTGTGGCCAAAATGGTGATCCTGCCCAAACTCCTATACCTGTTTGGGAATATCCCACTACCCCTGACTGCACATTTTTTGCGGCGGTTACGCTCGAAGATGGTGGAGCTGGCCTGGGGGGGTAAACAACCGAGGGTGGCGTGGGAGACCCTTACGCTCCACAGCGACAGGGAGGCCTGGCCGCGCCGGACTTCTCCTTATATGCCTACTGTGCACAGGCACAATTCCTGCATTACTGGGCGCATCCCACACCGTTTCAACCACATGTGGCGATAGAGACGGATAGAGTAGCCCCGCTGCCGCTAAATGTGGCACTTTACGTGCCACACAACCGGAGATGCACGGGCATGGGATGGGCTGCGGCGGAGGGCCGGACTTGACCTTCTTTATGCCCACTCTGTGCCCCTGCGCGGGAATCCGATGTGGCCGCCGCTGCGCAGTATGCAGACCGGGGAGCGAGCCGAAGAGCTGGCCCTCCGCACTGGGGGCGATTTGTTTCCGGGGGACACCTTCCTCACGCCGGAGCAGATGTGTAATGCAGAGGCTCCGACGATACTGGACACGCTTCTTTACTATCAGCTCCGTCACTCGTGCCGGAAGTTGTCTCCCGCGTTCCCGGCGCCGCCGCCGGCCCTGCTTGCCTTGGAAAATGTACTATCTGTGGAGTCCGGGCGCAAACTTATATCCCGCTTGTATGTGCAAATGCAGACTTGCCACCCCGTGGTTCTTCCGGCGGCGCGGGGCATGTGGGCGACGGCGCTGGGTACGGATATTTCGGATCAACATTGGGACTTGTGCTGTAAGAATCTTGAGATTTTGTCCCCCAACTACAGGCTGCGCCTGATCCACTTCAAATATATACACATGACGTACCGTACCCCTAGCCGATTGCACCGAATGGGTTTAAGAGACACGGATGATTGTTGGCGCTGCTACACTCATGGCGCCACCTTTCTGCATATGGCATGGAACTGTCCCACATTGTCGTCATTCTGGGCAAGGGTGGTAGAGATTATATGCGAAATCACTGGCCTATGGATCCCGTGCACCCCACAGGCTGCGCTGCTTGGCATTTTGCACATGGTTAAGCCCAAACACCGTAAGCTACCAGCGATGCTATTGTTACTAGCTAGAAGACAAGTTGCGATGCACTGGGGAGTTGTTACGTCACCTAGCATTCGAGCGTGGGTCACAAGCGCAGTCTACTGCCAGACACAACTTGCCCTGTACTGGGAGCTTATGCCGCTGCGTTCACGACCTAAGGACATTTGGGGGCCCTTCACACAATGGTTGGAGCACGCTACACTGCAGGCGCTGTAGCTCGATACTATTCCCTAAGGCGGACGGGAGATGGCGGTGACTGCATTTCTCAGGGGGACATGTTGGGTGATGCATAGGTTGGAGGTGACACATGCGGGCAGGGTGGGACGTTCGGCTGCTGAGTGCCACGCAACTGATAATGTAGTACTGAGTTCGTGTGATGGTACCCAAAATGTGGTGATCTGTTTGGTGTGGAGGTGTATCGTCATCGCTTGCCATATGTACACAAAAGTGAGTGATGTTGTTTTAAGTTTGTTTTTGAAAACTGCAAATAAAAAGAATTAAAAAAAAAAAAAAAAAAAGAACCAGCATTTCCTACCAATGTACAAGAAAGAAAGAAGTTACAAAGTATAACATCTCAAGCAAGACATCTTTTAAGGTATACAAAGGTGGACAACGGGGGGCCGGGTGGGCCAGTGAGGAATCCACAGGCAGATACTGTATCCACCAGAAAAAGCGTTACCGAAGATAAGTAACTTGTTCTTCTGATGGATACATCTGCCAGTGGATTCCTCACCTTGTGAATAGATTCTCACAGCAGTCCCACTCCCGGAGGAGGGTGTCCACCTTCCTATACCAAAAAATCTTGCAAAACAGAGCGCGCAAAGTGGCCCTCCCTCCTCATCTCAGAGTCTAAGCAATAATGGTTTGCGAAGGTATGGAGGAAGGCCCAAGTCGCAGCTTTACAAATGTCTGCCACAGTAACACCCCTGGCCAAAGCAGAGGTAGAAGACTTAGCTCTAGTTGAATGAGCTCCAATACTCTCGGGAGGAACCTTACCAGCCAGGGCGTAGCAGATCTTGATGGCCAGGATGATCCATCTGGACAGAGTGCGCTTGTGCACAGCTTTTCCTTTAGAATGTCCAACATAGCCCACGAAGAGCTGATCATCTAAACGAAAGTCTTTCGTTCTGTCCAAGTAAAAGCTCACAGCTCTTTTTGGGTCAAGACAAAGTCTTTCCTCCTCCTTGGAGGGATGAGGAGGTGGATAAAAAACAGGGAGAGTAATAGACTGCCCCAAATGAAACGGAGTAACTACTTTAGGTAGGAAAGCAGTCCTGGTCCTGCGAACCATCCTTTCAGCATGTAATGTTAAAAACGGGGGTTTAGAACTAAGAGCTTGAAGCTCACTCACCTTCCTTGCCGAGGTTATGGCTACAAGAAACACCGTCCTAAAGGACAACAGCCTGAAAGGACAACTATGAAGAGGCTCAAACGGAGACCCCATCAGAAAAGTTAAGACAAGATTAAGGTCCCACTGTGGCATTACAAAAGGAGTAGGTGGAAACCTGTTTGTAAGGCCTTTGATAAACCTTAGTACAATAGGAGATTTAAATAATGACGGTTGATCAGGTAAACATAGAAAAGCCGATCTGGCCGATGGATAGCCCTTAACCGTGGCCACAGCACAGCCCTGCTGAGCCAAGGAAAGAGCAAACTGAAGCACAACAGAAAGATGGGCTTTTAAAGGGTCAATGGATCTCTCTCCACACCATTTAACAAAAAGACCACCATTACGAGTAAATTGACTTGGTGGAGTGTCACCTGGCCCATAAAATAACATCCACCACATCAGTCAGGAGAGAGAAGGAATTCAGGTTGCCCCGTTCAATCTCCAGGCATGAAGGTGTAAGCTCTGGAGGTGGGTGTGTAGAACCTGCCCCTCCGACTGCGAGAGGAGGTCTGCCCTCAGAGGGAGACAGAGCGGAGGGCATGAGGAGAGGTGGAGAAGATCTGTATACCACACCCTTCTTGGCCAATCCGGGGCGACCAAAATAACTTGGGCCCCGTCTTGGTGAATCTTCCTCAGAACCCAAGGAATCAAGGGTATGGGAGGAAACGCGTGGAGGAGATGTGAGCTCCAACTCAACTGAAACGCGTCCCCCAACACCCCCTGCAACGGAAACTGGAGACTGCAGAATAACGGGCAATGCGCATTCTCGCGAGTGGCAAACAGGTCTATCCGAGGAGTCCCCCACGTCTGGAAGACGCGACGAACCACCTCTGAATGAAGCCTCCACACTTGGTCGGCGGAGAACTGTCGACAGACTGTCCGCAAGTACGTTCAGCACCCCGGCCAGATGATTCACCATCAAGCAAATCCGATGGTCCTAAGCCCAGGACCAGAGTCACAACGCTTCTCCGCAGGGACGGTACAACCCTATCCCTCCCTGCTTGTTGACATACCACATCGCGGTAGTGTTGTCCGTCAAGACTTGAACCGACTGACCGCGAAGTAAAGGGAGGAAGGCCTTGAGTGCCAAACTAATCGCCCGCAATTCCAGACGGTTGATGTGAAGCAACCTTTCCTCTGGAGACCAAAGACCTTTGATCTCCAGACACCCCAGATGAGCACCCCACCCTAGGGTGGGGGCATCCGTTATCACTGTAGCCTCCGATGGAGGCAGATGGAAGGGCTTCCCTTGAGACAGATTGCCCCCCACGCTCCACCAAGACAGATCCGCCGCAGCTTACCCGGAGATCTTAATCGACTCCCTGAGATCTCCGTTGTGCTGATACCACTGCCTGCGGAGGCACCACTGGAGCGCCCTCATGTGCCAGCGTGCATGGTTGACCAACAGAATGCAGGAAGCGAACAGACCGAGCAGACGAAGGACCTTCAGAACTGGAACAACCGCTCCATTGTGGAATAAAGGGATCATCACTTGAATGTCGAGAATTCTTTGAGGAGGAGGAAATGCTCGACACACAGTAGTGTCCAGTACCGCCCCTATGAACAGGTTGCGTTGAGAGGGCACCAGGTGAGATTTGGGCACATTGATCGAAAAACCCAAGTCGAATAACAGCTGAGATGTTACCTGCAGATGATGTTGCACCATCTCTGGGGACACTGCCTTCAGAAGCCAGTCGTCCAGATAGGGGAAAACCAGAATCCCGACCTCCTGAGATGAGCAGCCACCACTGCCATCACCTTCGTGAAGACTCGAGGTGCGGTAGTAAGACCAAACGGGAGGACCGCAAACTGGTAGTGTTGCGACCCATCCGTAAAACAGAGATACTTCCTGTGCGACTTCAGGATTGGGACATGGAAGTACGCGTCCTGCAAGTCGATCGACACCATCCAGTCTCCTTGCTGCAACGCTTGAAGAACCTGCGCAAGGGTCAGCATCTTCAATTTCTCCTGTTTCAGGTAAAAATTCAAGACTGAGGTCCAGGATTGGACGCAATCTGCCGTCCTTCTTGGGAATCAAGAAATACCGGGAGTAGCATCCCTTACCCCTTTCCTGCTCCGGAACCACCTCTATCGCACCTTTTTGAAGCAAAGCTAGTACCTCATTCTGCAGAAGGAGCAGATGGTCTTCTGAGCAGTAACCCTGGCAAGGAGGGTAGGGGGAGGAAACTCCCGAAAGGGAAGGGCGTACCCATTCTCCACGAGGTTTAAAACTCAAAGGTCGGTCGTGACAGATTTCCAACCTCGCAGAAAGTGGGACACCCGACCGCCCACAGGTCTTACATGATCTAGGATGGGGGATCTAGGGCTGCTTCCCTGAAGCTTCATTGGGAGCAGAGGAGGCAGAAGATGAAGATGGGTTGCGGCCAGAACCTCTCCGTCCCCTTTGCCTTCCTCTATACGACCTATATAGGAAATTCTGCTGCTGCTGAGGTTGCCGGAAGGAACGAAATGAGGATCTCCCAAAGCCTCTGAACTTCCTAAGACCAAATCCCTTAGCAGGAGTCTGTAATCCTAAAGATTTCGCCGTTACCCTGCTATCTTTAAATCTTTGCAAGGCGGAATCAGCCTTCTCGCCAAAAAGTTTCTCTCCATCAAAAGGCAAGTCTACCAAAGTGGCTTGAACATCAGAAGAGAAGCCGGAAGAACGAAGCCACACTTGCCTCCTAGTGGCTATCGAAGATCCCATTATCCTTGCAACAGAATCAGCTGTGTCAAGCCCCGACTGAATTACCTGCCTTGCAGCAGCCTGAGTGTCAGTGACAACCTCCATTAAAGAAGCTTTCTCTCCTTGCGGCAGCTTAGGGGCTAAATTTCATAGAGTCCATCAAGGCGTGAATGTAGCGCCCCAGCAAACAAGTGGCATTGGTCGATTTAAGCACCATGCTTCCTGAAGAAAAGACCTTTCTGGCTGCTTGATCAGTCTTTTTAGAATCCCTATCCGCAGTAATCTGATGGAAAGCGCCTGAAGCATGCTTCGAATATGAAGCCTGCACCACAAGGCTTTCTGGAGAAGGATGGGAAGAAAGAAAACTTGGATCCCCAGGGGCCACCCTATATCTTCTTGTCACCTGTCTGGAGACTGCAGGCGAAGAGAGTGGCTTACGCCAAACATCCATAACAGGCTCCAAGATAGCCTCATTAAAAGGCAACAAGGGTTCAACATTTGAAGTTGGCGAATGTAGGACTTCAGTAAGGAGGTTCGGCTTATATTCAGCAGAGGGTAACTGCAAGTCCAGCAACTCTGCGGCCTTCTTAATAACTAAATGATAGGGGGCCAGTTCTTGTGGCGGTGAAGATCTAGTAGATGAATGCTCCCACTCCGGAGTAGTATCAAGACCACTAGAATCTTGAATGCCTTCAAAGTCGTTAGAAGATGCATCCACCTCACCTTCTTCCACTTCCTCCCTATAACGCTCCTCTTCCAAGACTCTCTGGGCCTCTCTCCTTGAACGGATCCGAGGAACCGGCGTCGGCGGCACCGTACGCGGAGTCGGTGGAACTGAACATGGAGTCGACTGCTTCGGAGTCGGCAACGGCGTCGAGGAGGGCTCCGAAGAAGGCCGATCCAAACGAAGCCGAGATGGATCACTGGACAGCGCCAGAAACTGCCACGAAGGAGCTATCCGCAAAAAGGCCATAAATGGGGCGTGAGCATAATGCTGCGGCACTCCCAAGGTGTATGCCATAGGACCCACGGGACCAGATGGTGCATCGGATGGGAAGGCAGCCTGTTGGAAAAATCCCATACATCGCATTAAGGAAATGTGTCGAATCCGCACCCGGAGTCGGGAACTGCGGATAAGGGATTGATCCTGAATCCGGCCGAGGAGTACCTGGAACCGGAGTCCACTTCGGCGAAGGTGACCTCTCTGGAGACTTCCTAGGAGATGGAGAAGGAGATACAACATCCTTACTTCGACGTCGAGGCGATGGCGATCTCGAAGTCCTACTTTTCAAACACCGGCGCCAAGAGCTATGCTTTCTTTTCTTGTGATGCTTCTTCGACTTCGAAGAGTGGGAAGTCGACGACTCCGGCCTCGATTTCTCCTTTCTACCTCTCCTTTCCTTCTTCGCCTTGGCCATGAAGAGTTTCGCCTCTCTCTCCTTCAAGGCCTTGGGGTTCATTCTTCTGCAACTTGAACAGTCCTCCACGTCGTGGTCTAAAGAAAGGCACCACAAACAATCCTCATGGGGGTCAGTCATTGACATGTGGCCCCCACATTCCCTACAAGGTTTGAAACCAGACTTCCTTGTTGAAGACATGGTGAATCCAGAAACAATAACCACTAAAAGACTACAAAGTAGCAGGAAAGTGCTGGAAAACCGTTACGCGTCGACGGCGCGGAAAAAAGGGAAATGACGTCATCACGCCGACGTGGCTCTCTTATGGCTCCGGTGACGTCATACGGAGTCGCGAGCGGAGCCGAGGTATTATGACGTCCACGTTGGCGCAGAGAGCTGGGGAAAAAAGTTCCATGGAATGTTGGCGCAGGGGATATTCACAAGGTGAGGAATCCACAGGCAGATACTGTATCCATCAGAAAGTGGTGTTCAGAGACTGCAATTCCAGGATGGCAACACAAAACCTTCTTGCCCAAGGTGTCCAGCATTTTGTATTCCCTATCCCATATGGTGGTCTGGAATGTGCCAGGATTTACTCTGGAAGTGGAGGCTTGGACACCAAGCTCGTCGGTAGGGATTTGGGTGAGGAGAGAGGGGTCCCTTGGGGCAAAGTAATGGCAGTGGGCAATCATCATATTCACAGGAGCTCCTGTGCAGGGTTTGAACCAGGCCCAAGTAGGACGTTGGTGAAAGCTGCATTAAACCAGTTCGGATGGTGAGATTCACAGCTGAAGCACCTCTGGACCTTGAGCATAGCTTAAGGTCCAGGATCCCAGCCACCCTCCTCACCACCACAGCAAATGATTCTCCCTCCTCCATAGAAATGGTAGGAGGAGAAACCAAGACAGTGTCTGAAAAGGTGTCCAGTCCACTGGCATCACCAAATCCTCGCACCAGTCCATACTGGGGTTTAGGAGCTGGTATTCTTCAGGGTCCAGCGGCCCCTCCCAATCTTCCCCAAGTCCTAGCCCATAAGAATAAGGCATTGGCTATCTTTAGCGCTGGAATGGGTGATGTCCCTCCAGGTCGGAGTCAGGGATAAGAATTGGGACAGTGGGGTGAAGGGTTTTGGGGGGGGGGGGGAGACACAGACCTCTTAAACTTAACCTACAAGAGTTGTCATGTTGACAGTTCAAGGGGAGTGCGTGGGCAGTCAGAGAAAGGGGAGGGGGAGGAGATGGTTAAGGAACGCAACACAAGGACACAGGGAGAGAGCAATACATGGGCATACGCCACAATCTAGACTCCCTACATATAGGGGCCATGACGGGAACATCGCCACAGACCCAGGGTGTGGGAGGATATACCATAATGACGTGGAACGTCAATGGCCTTGGCACAAAATTAAGAGGGGTTTGGTCACAAATTATCTTAATAGACTGAACCCAGACATAGTCCTCCTCCAGGGGAGACATCTTCGCGGTACCCCCTGCGCCTTCTTGGCTGATAAACACTCACACCACTTGCAGGGGGTTGCTATCCTCATTAGAAAGAAAACACCCTTCCATATACACAAAACGTGGGTGGACACACTAGGCACGTTTGCAGCAGTACAAGGAACATTGGGGCGAAGGGAGCTTATGCTAATCAGCATCTATGGCCCCATCACGACTTCATAAACAAACCCTGGATAAAGTAGCAGGAATCTTACTGGAAACAGATTCCTCCACATATATATATTGGGTGGCGACTTTAACGAGGTACCAGACCCCTACATGGATCGCACAAGTGCAAATACAGGACAGCCGGGGAACACACCACTGACTGGATTCCTACAGACACTTGGCCTAGCAGATCTTTGGTGCAGACATCATCCCACTAAACACGCCTACTCCTACTTCTCTGGGGCACATAAGGTGTTCTCCAGGTTAGACTATCTCCTGACTCCAGCTGGGAAGATAGAGCGGGTGGAATATTTGGCACGGGGCTTATCCGATCACTCCCCCTTATGGCTCAAAACAGAAGGGTGAACTAGCAAGGTACAGACAGGCTGGAGGCTTAAGCCTGGGACTTGAGGGACACAAATTGCCTGAGAAATTAAAACTGACTCCGAACTGTACTTTCATGAGAACGAGGGCTCCATGTCCTCAGAAGTGGTCCTTTCGGAGGCCTTTAAACCAGTCCTGCGTGACAGAGCACAAAACATTATAACTCATAAAAGGAAGAAAGACCCAGGAGATTGAGGGCCTGGAAAACAGACTCTTGCAATTGGAGAATCGGGTGGGAAACAACCCAGATCAGCTCCTTCAGCAGATCTCGGTCACATGCCCAAAATACAAAGCACTGGTCTGCAAAGAGGCGAAATACCTTCTCTTGGCCAAGCAACACCGACTTTACGAAACTGGGTATAGGGCTGGGAGACTCCTGGCATGGCTAGGCAGAAAAGAGGGAAATGGGAGGTCGCTATAAAAAAGGGAGATATAGTCCTACCCACGGCACAGGAGATTGCCGATGTCTTCACAGACTATTATGCAGATTTCTACAAGTCTAGAGATCTGGCAAATGACACAGATACAAAGCTACCTCAGTACTATATACCTACCCACCGTGTAACAAGAGGATAGGGACACCCTTGAAACAGGGGTGACGCTAGAGGATGTCACAAAGACGATAGCTAGACAGGCAGAAGGGAATGCCCCGAGACCCAACAGAATACCAGCGAAGTTCTATAAGGCAAATTCAGGCCTGTTGAGACCACACCTATTGAAGATGTACCAGAAAGCACAGACAGAGGGGCAACTTCCCCTCCAATCTACGCACAGCTACAGTGGTAGTGATTCACAAAGCTGGTAAGCAAAAAACGGAGTGTGGTTCATACCAGACGATCTCACTGTTAAACATGGAGACCAAAACTCTGGCCACTATATTGGCGATGAGATTGCTACCAATAATCACGTCCCTCATTCACGCGAACCAGTCGGGCTTTATGCCCAAAAGAGCAACAAGGATTAACCATCGCAGATTGTCGAACTTGTTAGACCGGGTCAAAGACCGACCCGACGCGTATATACTCCTGGCACTCGACACAGAGAAGGTGTTTGATGCAATACATTGGCCCTTCCTGAAACAGGCACTGAGGAAATTCGGATTTGGCCATGTATTTAAGGCATGGATTGATCTCATACCTTACAGAGGGCAAGGGTGCGGGTTAATGGGGAGGTATCCACAGAATTCCCAGTGGAAAGGGGGGGCGGGGGACTAGGCAGGGATGCCCATTGTCACCATTGATATTTGCACTTATACTAGAGCCGCTGGACTGCCTGGCCAGGAGCCACCCAAACATAAGAGGGTTTCTGGCAGATGAAGGGATGGACAGAGGAACAAATCTCATATGCAGATGATATCCTGCTATACATCACCAGACCTAGAACGACCATCTTCTACATGTATTTGTGGAATATGGACGACACAGGATATACCATTAACTGGGGCAAGACCAGTCTATCCCAACAGGGTGGCCCATAGATACAAGAGAACTCCCAGGACAACTTCCTGCAGAGACTGAAGGATTCAAATACCTAGGTATATACAGAATTATGCAGCTCTACAACTGGTATTTTCAATCGATAATTCTCCTGATTCGATATCTGAATTCCAGGCAATGATGTTACACAGCCGTGATTGGATGAATAACAACCAATTAAAATTAAACCCAGATTAAACAGAAGTGATTCTGATAGGTGGTCCCATGAACCCCTGGAACACAGTTTTGGCCAAGTGGATTAGGCTCCCTGCCTAACCCTTCTTCCTCAGCTAAAAGTCTGAGTGATCATCAATAGTGATCTCACTATGAAATCTCAGATAGGAGCAGTGACCTCCACTTGTTTCATCCAGTTGAGGAAGATAGGGAAGATTAGGATATTAATCCTGGAGAGGTGTGGCTCACTGGTTAGAGGCGGCAGATCCGCAAGCAGAGAATCGGCCAGGGACCAGGGTTCAATTCCCGACACGGCAGGGTCGTGGACCAGGGTCAAAACGGACTTGATAATTCTCGCCTCGGTACCTACTCTAACCAGGAACACACTCGGCAACTCTGGGCATTAGCTTGCCTCATCTCCACAACGGCCCCCCACATTCGCCGGGGATGCCTGGTTTCACCTTGGAGATACCCAGGAGGGACCATCTCACAGGGATAGCAAGGACGGGTTCCCCAGCGGTCTACAGCGCCACGACGCCTCAGGGCAGCAGTGCGCTTTACAAGACACATACATTTACACATTTACATTTACTCACTCGGAAAACCCTAATCCAGGTGGTTTTAGCCATGGTAATATCACACCTGGACTATGCCAACTCCCTATACTTTGGCATTCCACTCTCTCACCAAAAGACTGCAGATGGTTCAGAACCAGGCAGCAAGGTTGATATCCCAACAACGCAGATGGGAACATACATCTCCCACTATGAAAGAGCTACATTGGCTTCCCATCCCCCTAAGATGTGCGTTTAAAGTGGTCTGCCTTATTTTTAAAACCTTGCATGGTGCTAGCCCAAAATTCTTATCCAGACTGGTCCAGAAATACCTACCTGCACAGAGCTTACCCTCTGCCCATAAGAACCTTCTAATCATTCCTTCCTACAAACGGTAACAAATAGATGGCTGCAGGTTTGCAGTACTGACCCCTAGTTTCTGGAACACTCTCCCTTTAGATATAAGAACCTGCACTGAATTTGTTGGATTCCGTAGACTTCTTAAGACTTGGCTACTTACCCAAGCTAATAACTAGACTTTGACAACTAACACATGAGGTCCCAGCAAAAAAAATTGTTAAGTCCAGCGCCAAGAAACCACTCTGTGTACGAGCGCTTTATAAGAAATTTTAACATAACTACTAATACCTTCCTGAGTTTGACACTTAACATTCGGAGGGTGATAAGTTTCGTAGCGACGTAGAAAGGTGTAGAAGGCTGTCCCTGACGCTACTAGGCAGAGCAGCAATGTACAAAAAGATCGCACTGCCAAAATTATTATATGTCCTTCAAAAGATACATTAATAAGATAACTGAAGAAATCTTCAAAATGACTGACACTGCGGTACGCACACTACTATGCGACATCCGAGGGTGGCAACTCCAGACACTCCAACGCAACAAATACAATGGCGGGATAGCCCTCCCAGACATATCATACTACCGTGCTGCACATTTGATAGTAATCAATGAATGGTGACACCTTCCAGCTGTTCACCCAAAATATATACTCGCCCAGCTCCATCCGGATGTCGTTCACGGAAGTGACATCAATGGAGCCATATAAGCCCTTCCCAGCGTGCGGACGTCAGTTTTCTACAGGAAACTTTTCCGAGCCACAACGCGGAGCCATGCAAAAAACTGCGATTGCATAGCAACAGTGTGTTAAAATAGAGCAAAATCGTTCAAACGATAAGGAACATGAAAAATTAGAATCAAATCATTTAGAATGAGAAACAATTGGAAGTTGAAAAAAGCACCCAGTACCCGGAGGGACTGAAGGGAGCTTACAGAGCACTTACTGCAAGCAATAGCCCAACAAATTGCCAAGCCGTGCCCCACCTCGAGGGGGTAACTGCTGCGGCACAAAAGAGATGACAAGCCAGGCACTGCTTGTCACCACAGGAGGGAAATTTAAAGAACCACAATATTGAAGCAACATGTTGCAAGACAAGTGACTATAAGGGAACGACCACCAGAAAGTTCACTACACACACCCTTCAGACATTGAAGGACTGTAGCACCAAATAGAACCCAACCGACTGCAATAGAAAGAAGGAGGCACAGGCATGGGCGGTGGGTGGGAATCAAAAACAGAATAACTCCATGTGTGAGGAACACAGATGGAGCAACATGAGAAGGCAGTGAAAATTATAGTCCACAACCGCCTAAAAACGTGGATGAGGGGAGAACCAAAGGGCTCGAAAGTCGAACACCACCCCCTGTGCCAAAGGAAGGTGCGAGAACAGGCCACCAACCAAACACTAGGCCGGAGGGGAGGTCAAAGTGTGAGGTGAGAGCACACCTCCGGAAGACCAAGGTCACCAGAAAAGGTGGGGCTAGGTGGAAAAACACCCAATGAAAAGGCCTTCGCAGAGCGGGGAGGATGGGCGGGCGTTATGGATTCTGCGGCTAGACTGTCTCTACCAGATACATCGTTACCGAAGGTAAGTAACTCATCCATCGGATAGAGACATCTAGCCGCAGATTCCTTAACTTAGAATAGATACCAAAGCCATACCCCATAGGAGGAGGGTCGGCGAAACAACCACCCAGTTCCAGGAGAACATATTCGTCAAAAGGCTGACGAAACATGGTGGAAACCGCAATGACAGGGCAACTGACATTAGACCCAGGAAACTCCGTAAGGGACATGAACAAGGGACGGCAAAGAAACCACATCTGGCGAGGGATGGTATGAGAACTCCCTCGTCCAGACAGACAAAAGGAAGTACAGAACTAGAAAGGTCAGTGCCAACGTAAGAAACAATGCAGTGACTCCTTCAAAGAAGGATCCCAGCACCGGTTCCTATGATCCATGAGGAACAAAACCCTAAGGGGGCAAAACAACATGACAACGGTAAAGCATACCGCCTGAACATACACCACAGAGGATGCCAAAATGAAACAGGCGACAGTCCAAAGACAGTCCGGCAAAGAACAGGAGCCGCAACAGGAGGCCCGTGTGCCTAAGAAAAAACACACATCAAATGTGTACCCCCTAGGACATGCAACAACAGTGGCAGGACCTAACCCAGAGTCTAGTGCCAACACAGACAGAAGAGTCACCATCGAGCAAAAGCTCAGTAGGTAGACATGCAGGCAAACATACCAAAAGGCACCACTGTGAGGGGATAACCTGCAAAGCCAGGAACACAGAGGACTATCCCGAAGGAGTGAGCGAGCAAGAAGGCCTGATACTAGGGTAAAATAACCTAGTATGCAAGCGCCCCTGTGGCGTGTAGAACCTACGACATACTCAAAAAGGAAATGTTGCCACACATACGCTGTAGACCGAGAGTCTACCAACAAGAGAATACATGTACAGTAATGCAACCTAAAGAAGCAACTGTGCCAGAGTGGGAGTAAGAAATCACAACCAGAAAAACCGCTGGTGGGGAGCCCATCACCAGTGCTACAAATGTGGGTAAGAACCCACACCCCAAGAAACAGCTGGGGTGGAGCACAGATCCAGTGGTAGAAAGTCATAGACAAGAGCCACTCCTTGATGAAATGAGAAATATGTTCAGGGCAGGAGCTGACAAACCGCACCCCCTGTCCTGCAAGAAGCAAGGGACTGGAGACCCTGCTAGGGAAGTGGGGCAGGAGGCAACACAGCCGAGAGAGCCGGCGGGAACTACCCTTGCCCTAGGGAAGAACCCCGACAGTGCTTGAACCACAAGAAAAGACGTAGAACACAACTTGCGCGCACCAATACGGCAAGTATTCACAGAATACAGTAGACACTGTTGCGGAACAGAACAGAGGGACCTGCCCCCCAGGGGCGCATGGTCCCCTGTAGACAAGCAAGATGTGCACAGCGAGGCTGCAAAAACAGGGGTGACAAAACCCCAACGAAACAGCAGGGAAGGACGCCCCTACTGAGGCGGGGATGTAGTGCGGACCAATCGTAGAAAACCAATTGTAAACCCCGGAGAGAAACCAACCCCATGGATCTCACCAGAGGAGACATCCTAAAACAGTAGTGATTCAACTTGCGGCCAAACTTCCTGGGTAAAGAAGAGTAGCCATATACCAGCCAACCAATACCCCACATAGGGTAAGGCACAACCCCACAAAAGGGTCCCTCTTGAGAAAAGCTTGTAGGCAGAGACTCAAAAGAAAGTTAAACAAAGCTTAACCAGTTGAACCAGAATAAGAAAATAACACGGCTGAACAGCCACACACCCCAGAACATCTGTAACCCGTAACAGAAAAGAAAGTGACGGCACCGTCACAAAACCAAAAATCCTCCACGAGGATTAAAACCTGGAAAGACAAACAGGAGGCGCCTGACCGCCGAACCAGCATGGGCATCAAAAAGTGTGACCCCATCAAATGGTAGATCTCTAAGCCGCTCCTGAACATGCTCTGGGAAAACGCCATCGCGCAACCACGCATGGCGGCGCATGACAACCGACCTGGCCATAGCCCGACCCACGGAGTCAGTGGTGTCGATGGCAGACCGAATCGAAAATTGCACCATCTCATGGCCATCAGGTTTCAGGCGGACCAGATCGGCACGAGAGCTCTCCGGCAAGGAGGGGAGGAGCTGCTCGACAGTCCCAAAGGGCAAATGTAGCCCGAGCAAACACAACGTGTTGAGGGACCGGAGTCCAGAGCTGGCTGATGCAAACAGAGCGCGGCAATATGACTCCAACCACCGAGACTCCCAAGTGGGAGGATGCAACGGAACAGGGCTGGTAGAGAGAGCCGCCTGAATCACAAGTCCTCCAGCCCCAAGATGGAGGGTCAAACAGGCGGGGTCATCGGGAGCCAGGCAATGGCGATGTGCCACAGCCCAATCCACGGGGTCCCCTGAAGACTGCCTCGCCCACGTCCCGAGAAGGATGTCATATAATGACTCTGCAAACGGCAACAATAGCTATGTCCCCCATGCCCTGGTGGAGAAGATTCAGCAAAAGTTCTGAAGGCCTAGAGACGGAGGGTGGCTGCATCCTTAAAAGACCTGCAGAACTGCAAGTAGACCTGCAAACAGCCCTGACAAACGTCCCACTAGCCTCCGTGGCCCCGTGAGGCGGGGAGAGCAGGTGACGGACACTAATCCGGCCACCCAACAGGAGCTCAGCAAAAGGATGAGCCGGCTAAGGCCCCAATGGCACCCGCTCCGGAGAGCGTTGACATGTTTCAGGGGGTAGGGAATACACTAGGGCAACATCGTCCTCCAAGAAAGCCGAAGATGGTTCTGGGGTCAAACGGCATCGAGGCGACGTTGAGCCGGCAGCGGCGACCTCTGAAAACGCCTCGACCAGCTGGTGTCGGACCGGTGGCGACCCAACATCACCCAAGGTGGAAACCTGCGGGGGGGAGAGTGCACCGAAGCGGTGACATGCACCGCGCCGCAGCCACCTACAGTGACACCGCAGGGAGCTTCGGAAGGCTGTGCGACTGCGCTGCGGGAAGGCTAGATGTCTTGGGATGCCCCTCCGGGCCGTGTCCCGACATTACGGCGACTCTGGACTCTGAGTCAGGGCATTCAGTCGGCGCAGAGGGAAAACCTGCCGGTGGAGTCCTGACCAGAGTCCTTACCCCCTCTGTGAGGTCTGAAGGCGCGCCAGGGAGGCGGGGCAAAGAAAAAGGACTGCAGGGCCCTGCAGTAATCCTACATCTGAGGACGAGTCGCCCCATCACCCGGAAATGGGGGATATGCGGGGCTCGACTCCTGGGGGCCTGAGTCAGCAAAGACCGGGAGCAGCGGGCCCCGACATGTCGACGCGAAGCCGATGACTTCTGCGACTTCCGCCTGTGCTTACCTGAGGTAGGTGAATGACGGCAACGGTCCCGGCAACGGTCCCGGGACCGGCCCCGAACAGAAACGTCCTCCTGTAAAGGCCGGTGCCGCATGGACATCTGGGAGAAGAAGGAGACCGATGTCACGAGGCGTCCGTTCGGGCAGACAGCAGCTTCATGCGGCCTTCCCGCAGGGATTTCGGTCGCAGCTGATGGTAAGCGTCGCACTCCACGGAGTCATGGTGCTCGCCCAAGCACCACATACATATTTCGTGAAGGTCCATCTCTGACGTCTGTCGCGAGCAGGACCTGCACGACTTAGAGCCCGCAGGCATCGAAACACTTTCGGAAGCAAAAAGGCATCGAGAAGGCCTGAAGTCAACAAAAACAGGCCAGAGGTATCCCTTTCCCGGATCCAAGCTAGGACGCGGAAAAGAAAAAACTGCCGTCAGCACGCCGGGAGGGGCTTATATGGCTCCATTGACGTCACTTCCGTGGACGACATCAGGACAGAGCCGGGCGACGCCACCTCCCGGCGTGCAGAGGTATTGCTGGGGAAAAAAGATATTCCGGATCCAGTCTGACGCCTGGGGAGATATTCTAAGTTAAGGAACCCGCGGCTAGATGTCTATCAGATGCTGGAGTCATGCTATTTCAGACACTGAAAAAACTATGAGGCATTAATGCTCTATTTGTCATGTAATCAGAGGAACTAGTGACCAAATCGGTCAAGTGATGTGGGCGTCATGGAAGGGCCATACTAAGATGCACATACTGTCTCACCATCTAATTGGTGATGGTTAGACTTGGGGGGGGGGGGGGGATCTCTAGTTGGCACAGGTATGCACTTGTGACAAATAGGGACCCTCGCCTCTAGTCAGGGTAAGGGGGTACACTCCTAAAATAACCCCTGCTCACCCCCTTGGTAGCTTGGCACGAGCAGAGAAGCTTATCTCAGAGGCAGAGTGTAAAGCATTTGTGAACACATACAGTAACCAGGTGACAACACTACAGATGGACATCACATAGGTTTTATATCAAAAATAAGTATTCTTTATATAGATTTACCACAAGACCATTTAAACTACAAAAATACACAATACTGTTACTTTAGATGGTAGAATTTTGCTTAGTTCTCATTAGTTCTTAAATACGACACTAAGTCAATGTACCTTTTAGATGCGACACGCAGGGCAACGAAAGTGGTGCAACGATGTTGATGCGATTAAGTTTTTGGTGCAAAGAAATAAAGACGTGAAGATCTTCCAGATGTGGTACGCTTCTCCGATGTTGCGAGAAAACTCGACGCTTCAGCTGCAGCGGCGACACCCTTTACGCGATGAGACGACAGCCGCCTTGGCAGCGGCACTCTTCTCTGACGTTTGCGAGACTCTTCCGCTCGATGCGATGCTGCAGCGGCGACACCCCTTTACGCGATGCGACGACAACAGCTCCGACAGCGGCACGCTTCTCCGTGGATGCGAGGCGCTTTTCTTGATGCGGTGCAATGCGACAACTTGATGGCGACACGCTTCTTCGGCGTTGCGAGACACTTCCTGGATGATGCGAGACGCTTCCGCTCGATGCGATGCTGCAGCGGCGACACTTTACGAGATGCGACGACAACAGCTCCGACGGCGGCACGCTTCTTCTTGAGTCGCGCTTTCAGCTCCTTGCGACACGCAGTCCCTCAGAAGGCCCAACAACAGCAGCCGGCACTTCCAAAAAAGTCTGGGGAGCTGGGGGGTGAAGTCTGTTGTTCCTGAGACTTCAGCAGGAGGCAAGCTCTGTTCCAAGCCCTTTGAGATCCTTCAAAAGTTGAGCAAATGTACACACAAAGTTCCTTTCTCCTCTCTTTGGCAGTAAGGCAACCACTGCAGGCCAATCCCCCAGGTCCAGGGATAGTTTCCTCCTCAGCTTCTTCTGGTTCCTCCCTCAGCAGAGGTTCTTCTTGTTTTCCCAAAGTGATCTAAATTCTTGGGATCAGGGTCCCAATATTTATACCCAGAAATCCTTAGTCCTCTGAAGGCCTTTGCCCAGTCCAAACCAGTTCCTGAGCACTCTGTTTACCAGACTTCTCATTTCCTTTCACAGTGTAGGGCAGAAACATTAGACACCCCACAGGAGGTGGAGCCAGCATTGTGGAAGGCAAGTACAGCCCTGGAGCACTTTGTTGACAGGATTCCTTCTCTTCATTCACTGTGCAGAGCAGAGACATCAGCCGCTCCCCAGGAGGTGGAGCCAACATTGTGGAAGGCAGGCACAGCCCTATTCAGGTCCCATGTGCAACTCCTCCCACCCATCTAGATGCAGATCTCTCTATTCACCACTGGGGCACCTCACCCTGTCTCCTGGAATTCCCCAGCCCTGTCACTCAAACTCCAGGCAAAGGAATACACAGCCTAGCAGAGGCAGGTTTGAATGGTTAGACAAGAAAATGCCTACTTTATAAAAGTGGCATTTTCAAACCCAGAATGTTAAAGCCAGCTTCACTAAAAGATGTATTTTACCATCCTGAGTTCAGGCATACTAAATTTGAATTTCTACCATGTTCTGAGTCAGTTAGGATTATAAAATGTAATAACCAAACTGCCCATTCTGGCCTATGGAGAACAGGTAGCCTTGCAATAGTGAAAAACGAAAATGGCTGTAATTCACTATTAGAACATGCCACACACACCAGGGCATGTCCTACCTTATCCTTACAATGCACCCTGCCCTTGGGCCTACCATAGGGGTGTCTGATATGAAGAAAATGGGAAGGTCTAGGGACTGGCAAGTGGGTGCACTTGCCCAGTCAGCATAACAGTACCAGACTGCACGCAGGCTCTGCAATGGCAGACCTTAAAAACATTTTTACAGGCTGCTTCTGTAGGTGGCACAACCAGTGCTGCAAGCCCACCAGCAGTATTTGGAAAATGGAAGGGAGACCCACGCCAATGTGCCAGGTCTAACAGTGATGTTGAACTGCATGGGGCAAGCAACATTGGGGCACCCCTTGGGCACCAAATTCAAGTTAACAATGTGCGATATCCCTTACGGAGGCCTTGTATCATCCTTAAAACATTACCGGAACGCAAACAGTAACTCGCTCCCAGTGGATACTATAGGTGTTTTACGTAATCACCTGCTTCCTCTCCTCAAGGAGATGGACTGTTTCTGCCCAACCTATCACTGTGTTATGCCAACAGGAAACACTGGAAAGTGTGTGAAGCTTTCAATGTATAGTAAGTGTACGATGGGAAAAAGGAAAAATACCCTGGAATGGTCAATTGCAGAGATTTCCAGAAGGATATCTGTGCTCAGAGTGAAGCTATTGCTCTCAGTAAATTCCTGTCAAGCACATCAGTGCAAGTGAGATGTTAATGCCGAGGTATTTAAAAGTCCTAGCTTCCCACCTGCTGTGATGACCCATCAGCATATCTTGACTCAGGCAGCTTGTACTCCGTGGGAAAAGGCACGTTTTTAACCAATTCACGGCCAGGCAAAAAATCCTCTTAAAATTATTTAGGTTGTGTGTTACAGAAGAAACCCCTATACAAACGTCTAATGTAAATAACATTATCAGCACAGAATGTAGTCGCATGGATTTAATTATCTAGGGGAATACTCCATTGCCAACCCAGCTGACCAAGGCACACGGCTGAGTGTTCCATCACAAGAGCAAATGGTAAGGGTGAGAGGGGACTCCCCGCAAAGCACCTCTTAGTATAGTAAGAGACAGAAGTGAGATGGTGGGTTTTGACCAGACCTGGCTGGTTTGTGTAAAGCAACTATCAATTGTATCATTTTGTACCTCAGCTCCATTTGACAAGCACTGTAAACATGCAGCTCCAGTCAAGCCTGTCAAATTACTTTTCCAATTCCAATATAAGGCATGTAAGCATGTGGCCATTTGGATGTTCCCCTTACTAATAGATTATGTAGGTGTCGGATTTTAATGGACTCGGATCTCAGGGAATAAAGCCAATTTGATTCGGGTGGACCACCTCAGGCATGATCAGCAGCAGTCTGTTTAGAATCTTACAGTCTTTGTTAAGGATTGCCAACTGTGTTTATGAAACTGTAGTAATGACAAAGGACACAGGGCAACAGACATGGGTGCTTTATTCCAGAAAGTTTCACAACGGCAGCACGAAGCGGGATTCCACCATCGCCAGCCACAAACCAACTGCCGCTGGTGGAACCACGCGACTGACATTCCAGAGGGATAGAACTTTGGGGCTGGACAAAGCACAGCACAATGCAAGAAGCTCATTACAACAGAAACACTAAAGGGGTCACAGCCTGGTTTAGGCAGTTCAATTAGAGAGCTTATCGCATGAAAGGAGTGAGTGTCCCGATTTCAATGAGTCAGCATATAGCTAAGCATGGTACCAGCAGGTCTACGTAGGTGCTATAAAATTCGATGGGAAGACCATCCTATCCAGCCGATTTACATACTGCGAAGTTCCAAGCTACCCCTCGAATGTCCCCTTCAGTGATGGGACCCTCTATTAGTCTAGTGTAATGAAATCCCTATAGAAACTGTGCAGCAAAGCCACCCCAAGAATATATAATGTATGATGAGAGCTGACGGCCATGTGGATGTTTTCTTGCAAGCTGACTATGGTGTTCAGGGTAGTGTGAATGGCTGATATGGGGGTTCTGTGTGTATGTTCTTTAACCAGTCCGATTGAAACCCCATCTCCCCCACACCCGTGGTATTTTTGCTAGAGGTTTACAATCTCAACACTAGAGTGACATGATTGTGGATGCCATTCCCTGGCGGAGGCTATAAAGGTGGTAACAGCAGGATTTTCTCTAGAGTTTTGAGGGAAAGCTCAATTGTATTGAATTCCTGCACCAGTTTAAAAACAACCCCAGGTTAAGCCAGGTGGTGGGATCCTCATAAATAAGAGGGGAGCATGTGGCCTCCCTCCCAGAGTCAATGATCAGCCCCGGAGACCTCATCTCCCAGGGCCTGATACCCCACCACCCAGGACACTGCTGTTTTCTGTCCGGTAGAGTGCCCTTGACATAGTCCAGAGTGCAGTTATTATCATTTCTCGTTGTCGCTGCAACCATATCGCCTTCTGAATATGAAACAATCTGTAATAGCTAAATATATATATAGAGAAAATTTGAATTCTGGAAGAATTGTGCCACTTGTACATGTTTGTAAAGGGTGTGAATATCGTTTGGTATCAATAACACTTGTTATCTATATTTGTCCACTCCTATTGCCTCTAAGAGGAAATGTGGTACTCCCATGCTTAAACCGGCTTGGTGTAAGGACAGCTAAGGTAGCAATTACAAATCAACTGCAGGGTGTATTCCTCCATCTAATGTGCCGATTATTAAAATTCCTGGAACTACCGATGTCAGAACTGAAGAAAGCCAAAATGGCTTCCCATGCCCCCCTTGTGCAGTGAACTAAAAAAAGGATTTGAGACTCTGGGCTGGGCTCCATATTGCCACCAAGCCCGCAAATGGACAACGGTTAAGCATGTGGAATACAAGATTGTTGGATGGCGCAAGCACATGGCATTTTTCTTTATTTCTAAAGTGACTAGCCGTCTGGCACAACTGAGTTTTATTGGCTTATCTAAGCACCTGGCACTTTAACTGGTATAAATGGTGTATACATATATAGGTCATCTCATGTTAATGCTCCGTGCGCATAAACGGTTTACTTAAGACTTTAGCATTTTAATAACTGGCGCAAAGGGGTTGCACATAGCACCTTAAAGTTAACTTTTTAGCTTTTTAACTTCTGCTAACTGAAGTAGTATGCACACACGTGCAAAGAGAAAGCTGGGGACAAATCTTACACACCTAAGGCAGACACTTATCCAGCGTCAGTTAAGATAAAGACAGTAGTGTGGTCATTGTGCGAGTACTTGTCATGGTTCCGGTGGTTTCCCTGCCTCCCGATTGTCTGCTGTGTGTGCTTCTTCGCCCATGCGGTAATGAGTGTTCCTCACTTCCGAGATACAGGCGGTTAGCGGTCCAGTCCCCCCCGCCCTTACCGGAAACCGTTGCAACGTGTCACAGCGCTTCCGGGGAAAACCGCAGCGGTTCCCGCCGCTCAGCGCTTCGGATTGACACCTTCGCCCTAAAACGGCTGCCCGCATCTGCGTCGGAAATCAACTTCAGGTATCCCGAGGCCACGCTGGTGCGCTGCCTCCATTCCATTGCCACATTGCTCCTGTTTCCCTGCTAGTGCGCTCAGCATTGCCAAAACCTGGGTTCCCCATCCAGTACGGACGCGCTGGGTTGTGCATTGACAGTGTCCTGAATACTTAACACGTACTCTGGGACTCTGGTTATTTGGCGTTTGGCGGTGCAGGAGCGCTTGTTAATAGTTATGCGCCACGCTGGAGCGCTATTGTTTTCCCCTTACACCGCGCTGGAGCACTATGTTTGTTTATGCTTGACCGTGCAGGAGCGCTTGCTACCTTGTTCTGCACCGCACTGGAGCACTATTGTTGTTTTCCCCTTACACCGCGCTGGAGCGCTTTGTTTGTTTATGCTCGACAACGCATGAGCGCTTGTTACTTTGTACTGCACCTCGCTGGAGCGCTATTTTCTGTTTCCCTGTACACCGCGCAGGAGCTCTACTTCATGCTTGGTTTATGCAGCTGACTTCTCCATATATGGTGTTTCCAATTGAAAGGTAATTACTGTTTCCACTTGTGTGTAAGAAGTAAACAAGAGGAGGGTTTGTCTGTGCCCGTTATAACAGTGTCTTCGCTGGTCTTCCCTATCAGCCGGTGTTAACCGTCATCCCCCGAACAGAGGGAGGTCCTCTACTGGGCTTCTGGACACCATCCCCGTCATCTTTAGCTTCCTTCCACAATCCCATCTCCATCCTGGTTTGTGTACACATCTCAGCTGGGGTAAGGAGGGTACGGGGGCGATAGCTCATGTCTCTGCGAGATTACTTCGCAAGCAGCAGGTAAGACTTGTGGGGTACACGACAGTGCTACCATTAGTACTACAAATCATATGAATTCTGATTAGGCGATTTTAATATTTCGTTATTTTAATATGTAATTTTACTTTCATTATTGTAATGGTTTTTATTAACCGAACAATCAACCTTGACTGATTGATCAGGAGAGTGGGCACAGGAAATTCCCACATTCGCCCGGGCAGAAAAAAAACTTTTCCTGCGCCCAGCGTGCTGGGAGCAGTCAAACAATTCAAGTGCTTTATAAATGTTGCTATCCTGACCCCTTCATAAAGCCAATACACCTACTTTTTATATGTTGGAGGTCTGACCCTGTGACCAAGTCAATAGGCTTATCTTACTTAAAATAACACGGTTTATTTTTAGTTGTGAACGCTCGCGAAGGTTTGGGTGCCAGTGGGGGTTGGGCACAGAGCCTGACTGGAGGCCAGGCCCTGAGGCCAAACTCGCGCCGCTTTCTCAAATGCCATGCGCAGCCGGAGGTTGTGGCCGCCTGTGCCCAGCTTACTGTGAGCACCGTTCTAGGAGTCATGATCCCGTGAATCGCCCAAAAATAAATACATCAGTGGACCCTATTTTTTTTAAATGTATTTAAACCCTGTGGAGTCTGAGGTTCACCTTGTCTATGGTGTGATGGTCATGGGTGATCATCCGACCCCTTAAGGGGCCTTCAAATGTTTTTTCAGAACTAAGTGCAACATGCATCCTGAAATAAATGTCACATGACAAGTTATTTGCTTGCAGCCAGCCAATTAGTGCACTTGGTTCTTCAGTAACAACTTTGGAATAGCAGATTTAGAGAGTTGAGTGGTAAAAAACAACAACTCCCTCATCCAATAGGATTAATTTGCTTTTTAGGTCTCGGATCACCTAGCACTCATGCGCTGCTCTGCAAGGCTTTTAGTAAGGACTTTAAACTCTGAACACACGCTCGTTCACTTTTTTTCATGACCCGCTATTGGCCTTGGCATGCGTCTTTCTAAGAAAGACCGCACGCAATTGGCCAAAGGAGGGTGCATGTCACGCCTTTTCTCTCTCCTGGTCTAGGGAGCTCAGGAGCGAGCAGCAGCGCCATCTGTTTCCAATCATCGTGCCCGTTAATTGGAAACAGATGACCGTTGCGCTGTCCCTGGTGCACTTTAAACGCAGCGCTTTCACTTTCGCCGCCCACCTGGTTCCATTTGTGTACGTGCAGCCCACCACGGTATCCTGTTTCATGTTTATGCTTATGGGCTGCATTGCCTTTCCCTGGCTGCAGCCTCCAGAGTCCTTGAATTCTCAGCACACACGCTGCTGCAGGTTATGCACGGGCGCCCCACCTTGTGACCTCAACAGCACCTAGCAGCCTCCCTTAGTGAGCTCAGCAGTCACACAGCTCCTCTGAGTAACTGACGCATGACCCATTGACTCCGCCCTCAGGGAACCCAGAGCAGTTTCACAGTCACACCTTGTGACCTCAGTGCCTAGCAGCCTCCCTCAGTGAGCTTAGCAGTCACACAACACTTCTCTGTAACCACCCACAGCACCAATGCGTGAGCCCATGCGCCCAGCACATTATGGAACACCCCAGAGAAGCTGGTCGCCTTGTGACCCCCAACAGAGCCTAGCAGCCTCCCTCGGGGAGCTCAGCAGTCACAGAACCCCCCATGCAGGGCAAGAGAATGCCCGCAGCCAGCCCAGAGCTGCTTAACACCTATTGATGTATTAAATTGCAACATTTGTATAGTGCTTGCCACCCCTAGGCAAGGCACTAAAGCGCTTGCCTACATGGGCAGCAAGCTGCGCCATGAAGGGTGGGGATAGAAAGGTGGCGTCTGTGTTGTGATACGCTGTGTCAAGTGTTTCCATGTTGAACGTAATGACAACAGAGGTGCAGTTATTGTATCCGAGAAACGGCGCTCTGCAGTGTGAGGGAAAAAGTGTGAGGTGCACTGTTCACGGGGCTCAGTAAGGAGCAGCTCTGGAGGTCCCTTTGGGGCGTTTCTTCTCAAAGATTCACTCAATTAACCCAGCACAGGTTTCACCAATTAATTCCCCCCTCTCCCCACGTGAGCTCACCAGAGTGTCTATTAGTGAGCTCACCACCACGTGTCCTGGCTTACCGTGATGAAATTACCAGGGACCAGTAGTGGCCTAAGAGAGCCCGGTTGGACAGGTCGCCATCCTCAATGCGCCATCACGACCCCACAGCTTTGCTCTCTATGTTCAGCTCAGCCCTAACGGTGTGCCCCACAGCTCCCTGGAGTGCGGTGAGCATTGCTCCCTCAGTGAGATCAGGGGATTCAGCCTGCCACCCCCCCCCCCCCCCCCCCCAAATACACACAAGGGATCCCTCTGCCGGCTCTCCACAGCTCTCCTCACTGTGGAGAGCACAGATTCTCTCAATGAGTTCAGAGGTAATTCATGGACCCCGACCTACCCCCAGACACACACATACTACCTCAGCCGGCTCACCACAGCTCCCCTCAGTCCGGTGAGCACAGCGCCCCCTCCCCTCTCAGGCTCACCACAGCTCTCCTCCCTGTGGAGAGCACAGCCCCACAGCCTCCCCTCGGTGAGATCACGGCGGCCCCTCCCCTCGGACACACTCAGGCTCTCCTGTGCCTGCTCACCACAGCTCCCCCCTCAATGCAGTAAGCACAGCCCCACAGCGCCCCCTCCCCTCTCAGACACACAGAGGTAACAAAAATGGTTAACACTTTTTATTATAACTTTTCAACATGAAGTTCTGGCTAAACACAAGGTCCCAAAGGCGAGACCTATTAGCTGTGCCAATGCTGCCTTGATTTTGGGGTCACAAACATCTATAATTGATGAGTTATGCAAAAGTGTAAACCCGTTAAAGCTCGCTCCAACTTTGTTAAATGCTTTATATATCTAGGCCCACTGAATGGATTAACTCCAAATCACAAAAGCACACTTAGGTACCCTACTACTTTCATCTCAACTTTGGTGTAAATCTATTACACTGTTTTGGCTGTACCTGCAAGAAAATTTCCAGAGAGTTAAAATCGTAAAATATCTTGTTTCATACCATGCTTAACTCTTGTTCCCTTGCACGGGTTTGCACAAAATTTGGCATGCAGGACCTTAAATGACTATCAAGAGACAGCCAAATTTGGTGCTGAGCAGTGTATGGGGTCAAAAGATATAAGTAAATCCAAAAAGGCCTTTTAATTGAAAATTCAACTGAACTATAACAGTTGCAGCTGACAAGGTTTGTGTAGATGAAGTAGAGTAAAGCGATGCTGTGAAGTTCTGCCCCACAGGGGTTGGAGTTATGATAGATTTCACAATGCTAAGTTAAAGGTTCCCACTTAGGTTAGCTTGACACGTGCATTAACACAAGGATATTTCAGGAGCATTGAAGGGAAATGCGCAGATAGAGCAGAGTTTAGAAGGGCTATTAGGGCTCGAAGCATGCTTTGAATTGACATACTACCCAGTGAATTATGTTCTGTGGCAGGATATATTGGTGCTTCCCACAAAATTGAATTGTGTCCTTTTTGTGCACTGTTGCATTAACTTATTTTTATGGAAAGCTGGGTTATTTACTTGTAATAATTCTGTTTGCATTTCACATAACTCATGTGACATGACTAACATGAACCTGGACTGAAGCAATGACCCACGAGAACATAAGAATCACGGGTTTTTGAGCAAAAGGCGGTAAAGTAATCACACACAAAACTCGTTTTTTTTGTAAATCAAAGCTGGAATTAAAGTTTTAGAAGCCAATCAAAAGAAGCCCATATTCTCAAGCAGATTAAAAGCCAAGCTACAAAGGTTAAGAGGGAGGAGGACAAAAAAAAGATTGTAGGCTTGGACATTCCCTCAGATGCAATTCAGAAAAACATGGTAAAAAGAAAAAATATTACATTCCTAGGACCAAGCAACCCTGGAGTAGAGGACATGCACACTGGCCCAAAAAAGAGAAACATATCTTTAAAATGGATCTTCTGCACTGGTATCTTCTATTAATGCACATGGCATTAGAACATTCCACCATATCAAGCTGGGATTCCTCCAGTAAAAAACCTTGAGAATATTCTGTTTTTAAATAAAATCCTTGGGGACTTCCAGTGGGCAAGAGTCAGCTGTGCTCAGTTTCAGTCAAACCTGAATGCCCTGCAGTGATGTATTTATCTTCCCCATTACAGGATTTGAATAGGTCTGGCATAGCTTGCAGTACAAAACTGTTTAAGGTGGCTTGAAGAACACGCGTCTATAAAACATACCCTTGGAATAGGATATCATCCACTGAGTAGCTAAGAGGCAGGTGAAGAGTTGCACCATCAGTGAAACCCGTTCTTCTGCACTGAGTTTCCCAGCTGCCTAAGCCTTTGCACGAGTATCAAAACATCAATGCTCTCAGAATTTCTTCACACTGAATGCCCGGACCCAGTCCTCCTGTTAATCGAGTGCCTTGCCACTTAAACTTAAATGAGCTAGCTACATCGCTTTACGAACACACTTTCTGGTAGAATCTATCCAGCTGCAGATCCCTCACCTACTGAATATTCCCAAAGCATCAGACTGGACCCGGAACATTTTCAGCGGTACTTCTGCATGCCAAAAGGTGCCACTTTGCGGCCCACACGGATACCGTTCTATTCTGCAGATGACGTGCAGAGCCTACAAGGTGCCACTCCTGCACACGGATGCCAGTTGCTTTCAAGACTGTCCATGTCCCCGGACGTTGCGCCCAAAGCAAATTGGTAGGCAGACTGCAGATTCCTAGACTTGTGATCTTAATGGATATAGTCCAATTTCAGAACGAGGAGGATGGGAGAGAGTGAGGAATCTGCAGCTAGAGTCTCTGCCAGAAAAGGCATAACAGTATAATTAACTTGTACTTCTGATGGAGACTTTTAGCCACTCATTTAGAATAGATGCGAAAGCAATACCTTTTAGGAGGTCAGTCTGAGAGTAACTTCAAACCACGTGCCAACGTAGTGGTCGCAGCTTTTATCCTGAGAGCGAGCACGCAGTCCTCCCAGAGGCTGCTTTTTGGCCAAACTGTACCATATCTTAATGCAGAGTACAATCCATCGCAAGATGGTTTTCTGCATAGCCTTCCCTTTTTTCACTTCAGAGAATCCAACAAAGAGCTACCGTCCACCTGGTGGTCTTTGGTATGATTGATATAAAAGCATCAGAAAAAGTAATTTAAACAAAGAAGCTGATCGGGCAACAGCACGAAGTTTGAGCGGTCCAAAGGATAACCCTTAACTGTGCCCAAAACAAAGCTTTGCCGGGCAAGAACATATAGAACGTCAGATTTTGGTCTGGAGGAGGTCAATCTAACAAGTGCCGTGCCAAACCACAAATTTGTCCTAACTACAGGCATATAGAATTTGTCGACACATGCCTGGTTACCAAGGTGACATCAAACAGCTTTGGAGGAAGGTCCACGGTGTTCAGTTGTTGCCCCTCTATCTCCTAGCATGGAAGTGGAGGTTGTGAAGGCCCTTTTGCAAAACTTGGCCTTGTTGGTTCAACAAGTTACTCCCAAAGGTGCAGCCTGATGGGATACATATGCTCAAGCCCAGGAGTTCTGAATACCACACTCCCCATGCCTAATCTGGAGACTCTAGGATGACTTGGACCCAGTCTGTCCAAGTTTTCTGAGAATTCTGGACTGGGGTGGTATTTGTAGAAAGGCACAATGCAGAATGAATTTGAGAGAGACATGCCTCAAACTACAACACGAATTGCTGACGCTACATGTCTCTGCAGTGGTGAACAAATCGAGCCAAGATTCTACCCACCTATGGAACAGACCTTTCGTCACCTCCGGATCTAGTTTCCATTAGATATCTGTGAGGCTTCACCAGGTGAACTGGTCTGCCTTGTCATTCAAAGATCCTGCCAGGTGGTTCACCACCAGAAAAATACCTTGGCACTATAGCCATTTCCAGAGGTGCAAAGACTACTGCCACAGGGTCATTGACTCCACACCACCCTGTTTTTGCAATATCACATGGAAGTTGTAGTGTCAGTGAGCACCAGCCTCCCCTTGATGTACAGCAGGAAGGCTTCAACAACAAGTAAAGGACCTCAGTTCCAGAAAGTTGACATGAAGCCAGGACTCCAACGAAAACCAAAGGGCCTCTGATCTCCACCTCTCCCAGATGGCCATCTTATTCCGAAGTATTGGTCACCACTGTAAGCTCCGAATGGGGAAGGAGAGAGGTCTGCCACATACGCAATTGCAGCCCAACAACTGCTACAAATCTTTTGCAGTCTCTTAAAATATGAAGGTAGTTTGAGAGGTTTACTTGATGTTTGGCCTACTGGTACTTCAGAGCCCACATATGCCACCTGGCGTGTCCAACCAACAGGATGCCATCAGTCCCTCATTCGACCTCACTGAAATCCAGGAATGAGGATGAAAAATCGGGATTATCTCCTAAATGTCCTGGATTCTTTTTTCTGGGGGAAAGGCACAAATCTGAACGGTGCCTAGAATCGCTCCAATGAAGGATAGTATCTGAGAAGGAGTCAAGTGTGACTTCAGCATGTTGTTAGTGAACCCCAAAGATAAAAGGAAGTTTTCTGTACTCTGGATGTGGTTGACTACTATCTGGGGCGAGCCTGCCTTCAACAGCCAGTTGTCAAGGTAGGGCAAGACTAGCACCCAGATCTCTGAAGATGAGCTGCCACCAATGCCACTTTTGTGAACACCCAAGGGGGAATGGGGAGGCCACAGGGGAGCACAGCGAACTGGAATTGCTCCTGCTCCACCACAGACCGCAGGCAGTGCCTGTGGTCCAGCAGAAAGGGATTATATGAGGCATACTGGAGGCCCAATTGTAGCATCCAGTCTCGAGGGCAGACAGAACCTGGGCCAGGGAGAACATTTTGAATTTTTCCTTTCAGAGGAAGGTGTTGAGAGCACAGGTTTAAAATTGGCCAAAGGCCTCCCTCCTTCATAGGCACCTGAAAGTAGCAGAAATAACGAGCACACCCTAATTGTGGTGCCGACAACCTTTCAACAGCCCCTTTATGCAAAAGAGCTTTCACTTATTGCAGTAAAATCAAGAGATGGTCCTCAATCCTTCATTGGGAGGCAGGGAAGGTGCGGCAGAGAACAAATGAATGGTAGAGCATAGCACTGAGAACTATCTGCAGGACCCACATGTCAGAGGTGATCGCCTGCCAACCTGGAAAGAACCACCAGATTCTGCTTCCCTCCGGGTGACTCTGCTCTGTCAAGGGCACACGAAAGGGGGGATGGCTGGTGGCGCTATAATGGAGGTGGTGCACTTGGCTTCATGTGTCCCTTCGCAGCATGGACATCTTGGCCACGACTATGAAAGTGCTGGATCCCCTGAGGGGCTTAGATAGGCAGGTGGTAAGGGGTGCCTCATGCAAAATCTCAAAAGGAGCTCTGGAACTGGTGCGGTTGGTGAGGGGTGGCAGAGAGACCCAGATACTAAATCGATAAACCTACTCTCTTTAGAAAGCGTGAAATCAGGCTGGTCTCTGAATAGGCATGTCCAATCACAAGGCATGCTCTCACTGATGCCTATAGCTCGTCCAATGGAATAGTTTGTGTCCAAGCAACAATGAATTTGTAAACTTGGCAACATCTCAATCGTCCTAAGTTTCTTGGGCTTGGACAGGGCGAAGGTAGTCAGGCACACCAGGGGGTACTTGTGCCACAGAGTTCAACAGGAAATGGGAAGCAGCTGGCAAGGACCGAGCGGAAGACCATGCCGGTCGGAGGAAGAGACCCTCTAGCCAAATGTTTTGACACATTTGAAATCCCTGACAGGTGATGGGAAACATGTTCAGGTTAGATTTACACGTGGGGTCCTGAACCACAAGGCTGTTAGTTGAAGAGTACTGCGAGAGGAAAGCTAGCTCAACCGAAGCAGGACAATGGAGCCTTGCAAATTATCAGTTGGGTCCAGAGCAATATTTGGGCCAGGCCCCTAATAAAGTGTTTGGTAAAGTCTCCATAAATGGGAAGCGCGCCTCAGCAAACGTCTGTACAGGTTGCAAGAACTTGCTGAGCACATTAGTTTGTTACCTCACGGTGGGGAGGTGAAGGTAGAGAACTTCAGCCACCCTACACAACCATGGCGTAGGAAGTAGATTCCTCTGCAACAGGTCAGTCAATTCCTTAGCAGCTCAACACAGACGTGACTCAATTGATGAGGGGACCTTTCGAGCTTATACATAAAAAGGATGGTCTGCAGTATTTGCAGTCTTTAGGCTTATGATCAGAGTACAAACAATACAGGCACTTCTTGTGAGGGTACTCAGAGAAAAGTCATTTTACCACAAGTCTTACAAGGTCTAAATATCCCCTTTCTGGATCCCTCCAACAATGAAATCCTGTCAGAGTAAGGCACAAGTAGGAAAAATATTTCTCAGAGAAGTCAGCAAAGTGTAAATGACTGTCATAAATGTCAGTATAAAGTTTTCTGCAAAGATCTGAGCAGAGCTCAGGGAGACACTCCATTTCACACGACATGCCGTAAGAAATCTGAGGTGTTGTGGTTCTGGAGGAAAAGAATTAGACAGGGGCTTCTTCCTGATTGGTTGACATTTGGTTCTACTCAAAATGATAACGGCTGGTATACAATCTCATGGGATTGCACTTTACTGCCTAGTGCAGTTGATTTTTTAGTGCTAGTTATAATTACCCTGGGACTACCACCTCGACGACTAGGCAGATTCAAGCATGTGAATCTATGAAAGATTCAATAATGAAGAATCCTGCTGTGATTTCTCGTTTCTTTTTTGATCTAGCTAAAGACTTGGTGCGCGATGAAGACTAGCCTCTTGAGCAGCTCCGACAACTAGGAGAATGAGATCGGAAACGAACCTTAGATGTGGACTGTGACTTAGATCTGGATCGGCAATTGGTGGGGCAAAAAGAAAGGAACGGACGTCAGTGCACAGGAATGGTACCAATAAAGTAGCAGCACGTTATTTTTGGAGCAGAAAGGCAACGATGTGGAGCCGCTAGGTGCCACCTTTCGGCATGCAGAGGTAGTGCTGAAAAGTTATCAGCTCAAGTCCGAAGCCTGGGGAATATTCAAAAGGTGAGAAATCTGTGGATAGAAGTCTGTTAGAGCCGAAGGCTCCACTTGCCATTGCTAGCACCCTGATCAGTGTGCTCAAAATCCACAAACAGCTGAGACATATACCTCAGTGACTTAGGTCTATCAGTGTAGAAGCGGAGCGCTTTAACTTATTGTGCCAGCAGAGTGCCCTCTGCCCCAGATCTGGGCTTCTTGGAAAATACTAAGAATACACTCAGAAGTAGATGTCTGAACCCTAACTAACAGATGCCAGGCAGAAAAGGTGAGATAGGCTGGGTCAGATGCAACTGGCCGCATATAGCTAAAGGGTGGGCACAATGACCTACAGAGCTACTTGGGGACCCAGGTGGGTATTGCTCAAGTCGAAGCTACCAAATTTAACCCAGAACTGCACTCCAAAAGTCTCTGCAACAGCCATTGTAAGCGGGGCAATGGGCACCCCACCCATAGAGGAATTCTCTTTTCCTGTGCATGGACAATGTATCTCCCAGTAAGCTTCCTTCCAGATGTATGCTCTCCGTCATGAAGAGGTCAAATTTCTTGGGTTGCCCAAGAGGCTTCCAATATCTCTGATAGAGCTCCCACTCGTGCAACCCCGACCCTGATCTGCTGAGGTCACATAATCTATCCTTTGTTATGCCTGACAAGTGCCATGCTACCAAGCACATTTTCAGTTTGGTAGCCTCCGACAAGGTCTCATGCTTCCCAATAAATGGCCAGTGAGTGTTGCATTGTATGAAGAACATCGAAATGTAGTCCCGTTCCCCCCCCCAGATTATCTCCTAATAGGTTTACAATTTTACCAATCAACAATTTTATTACACCAATTTTATAACAATTAAACGTTAACCATATTAATATTGTAAAACAAATGAATTGGAAACAATTTAAGAAAGCTCGATTGTAATATTCTTTAAAGATCAAAACAATATTATTTTGATCCGTTATCCCGGTGCCCCTAAATGGAGTGGGGCCCATAGGCCAGTGCTGACTTTGCCTATTTGGTAATCTGGAACTGAAGATCCGCTCTAACTATGTTAAACTGTCAGTTTTTCTAATAGAAAGAAACATGGAAGTAAACAGACTTGAGGTCCAATCAGGACATCCAGTTGCCACTCTGTGGCATTGCCGCCATCATGAAGGACTGCATCTGGATGAACTAGTTCGCACAGCACGGGTCTATGATGAAATACAAAACGTCCGCCTTCAGACGAAGTCCCTGTTATGCCCTTGCTAAAGTGGGGCGGCATTCTCCTTCCAGATAATGAAGTCATGGCTCATATTCCTCAGAGCTTTGAGGGGGCCAAAGAGGCTGCTGTGCTGCTAAATCGAGCATACGATCAGATGCTAAAATGTCCTCCACCCATCTATGTGAGGTAATCTTTTTTCACATACCTTGCACAAAATGCAAAATGCTTGGCCACATCCCCTTGTTCAGTCGGTCCACTGTCGCTGGATCCATAGCGCTTCCTTCTGGGTAGGATTACTTATCTAGGAGTCACCTTTACTAGACTGCTGCGTTTACCTAAAACTTGTCCCCTCATACACTATATACTGTTTAATCAATATTGTGGGGTAGAGAAGGGCTGCTGCTAAAGCTGTAGAATCGATGGTGAGAACTGTGCAGCTAAGTGGGTCTACCTCTCACTTCACAAAAGGGCGACTGATCTCATGGACTGGTCCAACATGACTCCGTCAGTATTAGGGGTGAAAGACCGCAGCACCTCATCCATTTAATTGCCAAAGATCGGTGTGCCAGCGAAAGGCAAATCTAGCCACGCTGACCTACATTCTCTGGTCAGAAGCCTGTATAATTATGCAAAGCCTATTCCTCCTCCCATTAACTCTTTGAGGGAATTATCTGAATAGACTTGACATGAATGAGGGAGGGTTGCCCCGGATCCTGGTCACGTGCCTGATCCCTAGGTGAAATCTCCTTGCATTCTTTGAATATTTGCAAGGGAGATCAGTAGTTCTGCCCAGACTGCCCCCTATTAACAGAGTAATTGCCTTAAGCATTGTTCTCTCCCCACTTTAGCTTAATCACCTTTTTTTTCCTGGAGATGTGCAATCTTTCGTTCCTCTCCTTCTAGTCTTCATCTCGGACTGGTACACCATTTTAAACACCTATTGGTCAAACACAGCAGAGAGCCACTTGGACAGATGCTTATACTCGTACCATTCACTAAACATGTCAAACCCCTAGTCGCTAGAGGAGTGAGAACAAATGGAGAGGCACTGGCAGACTTCTAAAGCTACACTGAAGGCCTCAGTCCTGTGAAGCCCTGCCAGGACTCCGACATGACTACTTGGAGGCCTACGATAAAGGACAATGTGGTGGATTGTGCCGTTGACCTACATGTCCTATGTCTAAATGGAAACATTCCTCCTGTAGTCACAGAAGTACTCTGAGAGTAGCCAGGCGATTTGAGAAACTTCAGAGAAAGAGGGGCCCCTCCTGCCTAGAAGTCTAAGGATCACTCCTGTCGTGGCTTGGGAAATTAAGTTTGAGGATGGAAAAGCACTCTGGTACATTTCCATGATTCTCTGACTTACTCTGTGATTTTAAACAAAACGTAATTTGCATGACTTTTTCCCCTCACTGTCAGGGCAGAAAAATGCTTTCAAATGTCCCACTCACCAACATGCGGATCAGGATTCAAGCATTACACAATCCTGATGCAGGTCACCTTTGCAAATGCTCCTCTAGCTACATGTATTAAATAAAGTATTTGGTGCCTCTTTTACAGAAATAGCACAGTCTAGTGCAGGAAGCATAGCCCTCAATACCCAGACACAAACCTGCAATGAAGTCTAGAAATCCAATCATTCAGAAGCTAAAGAGACTAGCTTTAGATTAATCTTAAGCACTAGCATGTGCACTAAGAATCTGAATAGGAGTGGTGCTACCAGCATTAGGGCAGGGCGTAATCACTAAATGAGAGCAATATGTACTGCAGAAAAGCCTTTTCCTGTGCTTTATTTTCAATAGATATGCCCCATGTTTATTTTACAAGAGTATTCCTAGGATGACATAATCAAACAGCAAGTGAATCTATAAAGGATCCACTGCTGAGGAACAGAGTCCTAGTGAGTAGGTTTAACACCAAATGTATGCCCCATTAAGAGTAAACAAATGGCTTTAGGGAAGGTAGTAAGGGATGAATCCTGGAGACAGAGGCTTACAAAGAGAACATTTATATGAATCCCAGTGAAACGAAAAGGTTGGCCTATAGTCAACCCATTTTTCACCAAAGTCACCACAAAATTTAGAATGTATAGGAGTAATCAGGAAAGAGAAGTTAAGGTACTGAAAGAGCACAAAGTCGAGAAATGCATCGACTGGCTAGAAGACAGTTTATGAAGATCATATGACTGCCAACATAACTCCAAAATCATTGTAGGATAATCAATCCAACTCTAAAGGCAGAGCTGGGAAAGGTTCATATGGAGGACTCTCCTGCGTTTACATCCTCTGCCCTGAAGGAAATGAATCGGTGGTTAATATGAATGTGTATTTCCTGAGGAACGTTTTAGGTGACTTCAAATCCAGACTAAAGGCAATCAGACGTTCTTCAGGTGCTGATAAGAGTGCAACCCACTGATCTTGCAACTGCACACGCTGTAGCGTACAAAGGCGACATGCAAAGGAAAATCTCCACTTCTACCTCTAAGATGTACAGATGGTGGAAGTGAGAGGAAGGTGCTAGTGATGGCTTTAGAGCAAGTGGATACGAGATCCCACACTGAACTATATTAAGAACCAGACGATCGGAGTAAAAATCCCTTAGCTAATTTAGTACAGATATCACTCATCCTAGCCATCCTATCAAAACAAGATTATCGCTTTTTTAAAGAACTTTGAGAGACCAAACTTGTACAAGGAGAAACTATCTTTCGGCTGAGTCATGGCTAGCAGGTGTGGGGGTACATTTGATGTTCCTTTAATAGTACTTACACCCAAAATTCTTTACAAAAGTGAAATTTAAGATGTTGTGGTCTGCCTGCAAGGATACGTTACTTACCTGTAATCCTAGTTCTCTTCCAGGGGTATCCTCATCAAAGTCATAAGCACTGAATATTCCTGCCCATGTGCGGGGACCCCGGAAATAATATAAAAGTTATATATGGAAATCATATTTATACAGATATATATATATATACACATATATCATTTTTTCTCATACCAATGCAGCTTTCAATAGGAGGATAAACAATGTAATTACACACAGACTATTTGCCAATATACAAAAACACAAGAGGGCAAGTAGCACTTGAATTATTATTTTTTTTTAAATGTGTAAAGCACTCATAAAGAGCAAACTGCAAATAAAGTAGACATTATTAGCCTAAAGGCTGCTTTGTAAACCAATAGCATAGAAAATGAAAGCATTTTCAACAACAACTGGCACCGTGCCTTTAAGGCAGCCATGACCCCTAGATTCCCATCATGCATCAGGGGTGACAGTTAGGTCAGTTGTTCTTTGCATAACCCTGAAGGTCAGGGCACAAAGATACACTTCAGAAAATAATCTAATTTGCCTGGGGAGGCGGGTGGGTTGCTTAGGACTTTGATGAGAATACCTCTGGAAGCGAACTAGGATTACAGGTAAGTAAGGATTAGTTAATTACCTGTAATCCTAGATCTCTTCCAGGGGTATCCTCATCAAAGTCATAAGCATTAGAATATTCCCGCCCATGTGCGGGATCCCGGAAACAGTATATTATATGTGCCCCACATATATATATCCATACATATATACCTATATGTATACACAAGCAATTGCAGCCCATAAACCCTAGAGCTGAACCATGCTGTAAGTAATTTCCACTACACATAAGAAAATAGCATTATAAACATGAGAAACAACATTATAACTTGTTTGGAAACTGTTTTAATTCTTAGAAAACAGCAGAAATTCTTAGAAAACACTGAAAGCATCGGAAGCTCCCAGGCTGCATTGCAAATACCCAGTCTAAAAAGACTGAAAAGCTAACTCATAGCTGCATAGCAAAAAACTGACACCGTGCCTTTAAGGCACACCTGACCCCCACCTTCCCATCATGCCTCAGAGGTGGCAGTTAGGTCAGTTCTTTGCGGAGACTGAAAAGTCATGGCACAAAGAAATAATAACCTCTGAAACCTATCACACCTTTGCCCGGGGAGGCGGGAGGGTTGCTTATGACTTTGATGAGGATACCCCTGGAAGAGAACTAGGATTACAGGTAAATAACTAATCCTTCTCTTCCAGGGGATCCTCATCAATAGTCAAAAGCATTAGAATAGAATAGCGAGCCTCACCTCATCCCCCTGCGGGCAAAGGAAAGAAAAAAACAGAGAAGGAACAGTATGCTTAGATAGACCCGGCTACCCAAACAGGTTCCTCAAGGAAGCTTGGCCTACTTGGGCATCCGCCCTGGAATCGGATTCGAGGCAGTAGTGCCTGGTAAAGGTGTGAACCGATTTCCAAGTGGCCGCCTTGCAGATCTCTGCCATTGGAACGTCATGCAAGAAAGCTACTGTGGCCGCTTTCCCCCTAGTAGAATGAGACTTAGGGGCCAAAGGTAAGGGCCTTTTCGCCAGCTGGTAGGCTAGGGTAATGCAGGAAACAATCCATCTGGAAATGGATCGTTTTGCCGCTGGGAAGCCTGTTCTCATGGCGCCATAGTTGACAAACAGCTGATCCGCCTTCCTAATGCCTCTGGTACTTGCCAGGTAGAATTTAAGTACCCTCTTGAGGTCTAAGGAGTGGAGCGACCGCTCAGCCGGGGTCGCTGGATTCGGGAAGAAGGATGGCAGAGAAATGGACTGATTAATATGAAAATCAGACACTACCTTAGGGAGAAAAGATGGGTGTGCCCTTAAGACCACTTTGTGCTGGTGAAAAACTGTGTACGGCTCTTTAGTACACAGAGCCTGGATTTCGCGTACTCTGCGTGCCGATGTAATGGCTACCAGAAAAGCGGCCTTCCACGACAGATGCTGTAAAGAAGCTTTGTGGATCGGCTCAAAAGGAGGGCCCATCAACTTGGATAACACTAAGTTCAACTCCCACGGAGGAGAAGGGTTTCGAACAGGGGGGTAAACTTTTTTCAACCCCTGCAAGAAGTCCTTGACCACCTGCATCTGGAAAAAGGAAGGTTGACTGGGAGACCTCCTGTAAGCTGTAATGGCAGTCAAATGGACCCTGATGGATGCATACTTCAAGCCTGATTTAGCTAAGTGAAGGAGGTACGGAAGGATGACGTCCTCCTGCCCCTTTGTAGGATCAAGGTGATTCTCCCTACACCAAATGAAGAACCTCTTCCACTTAAACGCATAAGACGCTCTCGTGGAGGGTCGCTTCGCTTCCTTGAGAATATGCATGCAGTCAGGTGGTAGACCTAAATGTCCGTATTGCAGGACCTCAGGAGCCATGCTGTTAAGTTCAGTGAGGGAAGGTTGGGATGCAGAATCCTCCCGCCCATCTTGGACAGCAGGTCCGGCCTGCAAGGCAGTCGCCTGTGAGGTCGAACTGAGAGATTAAGAAGGTCCGGGTACCACCACTGGCGCGGCCAGTCCGGAGCTATGAGGATCATCTTCATGTCGGATCTGAGCAGCTTGGATACCACCTTCGGAATCAGAGGCAGGGGCGGAAAGGCGTAGGCAAATGTCCCGGACCAATCCATCAAAAGAGCATTCCCCCTGGTCCCTGGACGGTGGAATCTGGACGCGAAGGCGTGGCATTTTGAATTTTCGTCGTCTGCAAACAGATCGATGTCTGGACGACCCCAACAACGGGTCTGCCACCACGTCGTCGTGCAGCACCCAGTCGGGCTGATCTTCGAAGTGCCTGCTCAGTGCGTCTGCCTTGATATTCAACTCCCCTGGAAGGTGCACTGCCACTACCGAGAGGTTCCGGGCGAGCAGCCAGTGCTAGATCGCCTGCGCCTCCAGGGAGAGGGGGCGTGACCGAGTCCCGCCCTGTTTGTTCAGGTAAAACATGGTCGTGGTGTTGTCGGTCTGCACCAGGACTGAGTCGGTCTTGATTGCTGGGAGGAACGTCTCTAGAGCAAGGTGGACTGCCCGAAGCTCTAGCATATTTATGTGGTAGCCCTGTTCTTTTGCAGACCACCGACCTTGTATTTGGAGGCACCCCATGTGGGCCCCCCAACCTTGCAGCGATGCATCTGTCACCACCGATTGCACCGGAAGTGGCTGGTGAAACGGGACTCCCACCAACAGATTGTCCTGACGAGTCCACCATGCTAGGGAAGATTTCGCCACCTGGGAGAGAGAGATTCGATCTCCCTAACGGCCTGTGGACTGATCCCATTGGTCCTCCAGGGCTTGCTGCAAAGGTCTCATTCGCAGTCTGGCGTTGGGAATGAGAAAAATGCAGGACGCCATGGATCCCAGCAGAGATGCTACCTGCCGGGCTGACGGCCTCCGCATCTGCTGCATAAGCCTGCATTTCCTCTTCATTGAAGACAGTCTCTCCCCCGAAGGATACGCTCATCCCACGCTTGTGTCCAGAACGGAGCCAAGGTAGTGGATGGACTGAGTGGGCTGCTGCACGGACTTCGCCATGTTGACGTGAAGGCCGAGAGCGTGCAACTGTCTCAGACAGATTTGGAAGTCTTTCTTCACCTGCTGCTGGGATGGAGCCTTCAGCAACCAGTCGTCTAGGTACGGGTAGACTAAGAGACCCTGCTTGTGTAGGCAGGCCACCACCACTGCCGTACATTTGGTGAAGACTCGCGGAGCCGACTTGAGTCCGAATGGAAGGACTTTGTACTGGTAATGCTTGCTTCCAACCACAAACCGCAGGTACCTGCGGTGATGTTTCGCTATTGCAATGTGAAAGTACGCATCTTGGAGGTCCACCGAACACATCCAATCCCCGACTTGCAGATGTGGACATATTTGGTGAAGCGCCAACATACGGAACTTCTCCTTGACGATGACTTTGTTTAGGAGACGAAGGTCCAGAATCGGCCGAAACTTGTGCTCTTGATCGTTTTTGGGCACAAGGAAGTACCGGGAGTACACTCCTTTTCCGACCTGCGAAGGAGGAACTTTTTCTATGGCCTGTTTTTGCAGAAGGGCCCTCACCTCCTGTTGGAGTAGTTTTAAGTGGTGAGGACGGGACCTCTTTGGCGGGATGTCTCTGGGACGCGCTCGAAAACGTAGCGCATATCCATGATGCAGTATATTCAGCACCCAGCGGTCTTTTGTGATGCTGTCCCACTCTGCTAGATGTTGTGACGCACTTCCTCCCACTGGAGTGGGACACGGCCGTAGAGGAAGCCACAGCTCATGACTTTCCTCCTCTTGTGGTAGTGGAGGACTGTTGCTGGTGTCCACCTCTGCCCCTGCCGGACTTTCCGCCTCGAAACTGCGATTTTCCTTGGGGTTTGCTCTGAGACCACTGAGGGGTTTGAACCCTCTGTTGAGGCCCCTTGCGTTGGGTGGGTCGAAAACGGCGCTTGAATTCCTTTTTCTTCTCCAAGCCCACAGCTTTGAGGGTGTCCAGCTCAGTTTTCATGCGCCCCATCTCCTCATCCGTGTGAGTGCCGAAGAGGGAGTTGCCAGAGAACGGGAGGTTTAAAATCCGTTGCTGTGCGTCTGGCTTGAGCCCTGTCAGCTGCAACCAGGACGACCTCCTGGCGCACACGCACCATCCGCCGCTGTGCTAATCGACTGATTAGCCACCAGAGCCCCTTCAGTAACAATCTCCTCAAAGTCCTTTTGGTCCTCCTTGGGGAGCTTGGACTTGAATCGCTCCATCGAGTCCCAGAGAGCCCTATCGTATCTGCCCAGAAGCGCCGCCGCGCTGGAGATTTTGAGGGACGCCGCCGCGGAAGAGCAGGCCCTGCGTCCCCAGGAGTCCTGGGTTCTGCTCTCCTTATCTGGAGGAACGGTAGAGGAGGCAGACGCCGTCTGACCCTTTCTTGCAGCTGCCACTATGACGGAGTCCGCAGGCGGGTCCATCTTCACAAAGACGGGGTCAGAGGTAGCTGGCTTGTATTTTTTGAGGATACGAGCCGGTACCGCTTTGACGGTCGCCGGGGTGAGAAAGGTGTCCATGACTGGTTCCATGATTCCTGGGACCAAAGGCAGCAGTGGACGAGAGGCAGACTTCTGGTGAAGTATTTCAAAAATCACCGACGTGGTGACTTGGGGCACAGACATCTCAATCCCCAGCTTCTGCGCTCCCCGCTGCAACACCTCCTGGTAGGTGTTGATGTCGTCAATGGGCGAGACCCTGGACACTGGGCTGCCCGATAGCGTGGGTGAATAGTCCCTGATGGAGGACCTGGTGGACGAGGAAGAGGACGATGGAGTCCTCCGCTTCCGGCGATGATCACGAGCCCGTGATCCAGATGAACGCCCCTCCCGTCTGGGGGAGCGCGATCTGAGTCGCCTGTCTGGAGACTTCTGACGTGTTGGCCTGGGGGGACTAGCTCTGTCCACAGCCGCCACCAGCCGTTGCAGCGGAGAGTCATGCACTGGATCGACGTATTCCCGCAGCCTCCTTGTAGCCCCTGAGTCCTGCCAATGACGTGCTGGCAGCAGCCATCTGGGCGACAGATTAATTGTCCCTTGAGTCTGAGGAGAGGACCTACGGGGTTGGCCTGCAGGTTCTCGTGGAATTGCCGGTCGTGGCGATGCCCCTGAGTGAGAGGAAGAATGGCGCTACGCCGACTCTGTCACCAGGACCACCGACCTGTCCGAGGCCTGTCTCGACGTCGAGCGTGGTCTTGACGTCGATCCGTGGCGTCGTCTCCTTTCTCGCCGGGACTCTTCTCTCGACGTCGAACGACGCCTCGATGCGGACCGGCAGCCATGTTCAGTGGGCGAAGAATGCCGCCTCGACGTCGAACGCCCTCTCTCCCTCGACGCCGGCGGAGATGCTGCCACTCTCGACGTCGACGCGGATGCCAACCTCGACGCCGAACGCCGCTTGGATGACGACGGCGGAGGATCCTGCTGTCTCGACGTCGAACGCTGATGGAGCCTCGACGACGGAGGGGATCGTGCCCTCGACGACGGAGGGGTGACACTCCGACGCCGGTCGTCGCCTGGTTGACGACGGCGGAGGGTCCATGCTCCTCGACGCCGATGAGATGACGACGGCGGAGGTTCCCTGCTCCTCGACACCGATCGCCGCTGGGTTGGCGACGGCGGAGGTTCTCTGCTCCTCGACGCCGATCGTCGCCGGGTTGACGACGGCGGAGGGGTGGTGTCTCTCGACGCCGAATGTCGCCGGGTTGACGACGGCGGAGAGGCTCTAGATCTCAACGCCGATCGTCGCCGAGTTGACGATGGCGGTCTGGACTTCGACGTCGACGACGTACCTGCTCTCGACGGCGAGCCCGCTGTCGAAAGTCTCTTCTTAGAAACACGACCTACCGGAACATCTTTTCTCAGCGCCGAGCCCGACGCTGAGGCGGAAGGACGAGAGGACTTGCTCCTAGATGAATCTCTAGGCCTCTTGGAGCCCTTCCTCACCGGAGATCGGCCTCTGGATGGTTGTGCCAGGCCATAAATGCGAATTCGCGCTCTGTCCTTCAAAGTTCTTTTGGACAGGCTCTGGCAGTGAGTACATGTCTTGGAATCATGATCCTCCGGTAGACACAGGATACAGACCCTATGAGAGTCAGTCCTGGCCTTCTTCTTGCCACAAGCAGGGCAAGGATCGAAAAGAGAAGGCATTTTAAGTTGGAAAAAATGCCCAAAAATGCCTAAAAAAGACAGCCTCTTACTGACTTAGATGTAAAACGTCGAAGTAAGGGAAAAAACAGTTGAAAAATAGACAATATTTTCTGACAAACTCAGAAAAAAGTGGAGCTCTGTTGCCAGGATCCTTCCAGAAGAGCCGGAAAGAACAACTGACCTAACTGCCACCCCTGAGGCATGATGGGAAGGTGGGGGTCAGGTGTGCCTTAAAGGCACGGTGTCAGTTTTTTGCTATGCAGCTATGAGTTAGCTTTTCAGTCTTTTTAGACTGGGTATTTGCAATGCAGCCTGGGAGCTTGCGATGCTTTCAGTGTTTTCTAAGAATTTCTGCTGTATTCTAAGCATTAAAACATTTTCCAAACAAGTTATAATGTTGTTTCTCATGTTTATAATGCTATTTTCTTATGTGTAGTGGAAATTACTTACAGCATGGTTCAGCTCTAGGGTTTATGGGCTGCAATTGCTTGTGTATACATATAGGTATATATGTATGGATATATATATATGTGGGGCACATATAATATACTGTTTCCGGGATCCCGCACATGAGCGGGAATATTCTAATGCTTATGACTATTGATGAGGATCCCCTGGAAGAGAACTTATCCTTCTCTAACAGGGGATCCTAATCAATAGTCATAAGCACTTAATAGAATAGCAAGCCCATCAACCACCTGCAGGCAAATGAGAAACAAAGTGACCCAATGAACAAAAACCGAAAAATCAGCTGTTGAACAGATTCCTCAAGGAGGCCTGACCTACTTGAGTGTCCGCTCTAGTATCGGAGTCAAGACAGTAGTGTCTTGTAAATGTATGCACTGATCTCCAAGTGGCTGCTTTACAGATCTCAGAGAGCGGTACATTTTTGAGAAAAGCAGTCATAGCCGCGTTTCCTCTCATGGAATGAGCTTTGGGAGCGGACAAGAGAGGCTTCTGTGATAACTGATAAGCCAATTTGATGCACGAGACTATCCATCTGGAGATGGACTGCTTTGATGCTGGGAATCCTGTCCTGACTGAACCATAATTAATAGTCTGTCAGATTTTCTCAATGGCTTCGACCTGTCCAGATAAAACTTAAAGACCTTTTTAAGGTCCAAAGAATGTAGAGCCCTCTCAGCTGGAGTGGAGGGATTGGGGGGAAAAAGGTCGGAAGAGAAATGGTTTGATTTACATGAAAATCGGACACCACCTTCAGAAGAAAAGGATGTGTTCTGAAAACTACCCTATTGAGATGGAAGACCAAGTAGGGCTGTTTTGAACAGAGGGCCTGTATCTCACTCACCCTACAAGCTCATTTGATAGCCACCAAGAAAGCTACCTTCCACGTAAGGTGTTGCAAGGTTGCTTTGTGTATAGGCTCGAAGGGTGGACCCATCAATTTTGACAGTACCAAGTTCAGCTCCCAAGGAGGTGAAGGAGGTCAGACCGGAGGGTAGACCTTAAGACCCTGCAGGAAATCCTTCACCACCTGCAACTGAAAGAACGAGGGCTGAGAAGGAGAACGCCTGTACGCCGTAATGACAGCCAGGTGCACATTAATGGACAAGAATTTTAAACCTGCTCTGGCTAGGTGAAGCAAATAGGGCAAGACTACTTCCTCCTGCCCCTTGGTGAGACTACAATTATTTTGCACACACCATATGTAAAAACGCTTCTATTTACAAGCATAAGAGTGCCTTGTCGAAGGTCTCCTTGCCTCTTTCAATATGGACATGCAGTCTTGAGGTAGTTCTAGATGTCCATACTGGAGAACCTCAGAAGCCATGCTGCCAAGTTCAGTGATGGATGTTTGGGGTGATGAATCCTCCCGCTCATCTTGGACAGCAGGTCCGGTCTGCACGGCAGCCTCGTGTGGCTTCACGGATATGTAGAAAGTCCCGGTACCACCACTGCCTCGGCCAGTCTGGAGCAATCAGTATCATCGTGGTGTCCGAGTGTGATAGCTTGGTCACCACCTTCGGGAAGAGAGTCAGGGGTGGAACGGCGTACACAAATGCCCCTGACCAGCTGATCAAAAGGGCATTCCCCTTCGATCCTGGTCGTTAGTACCTTGAGGCGAAGTCTCTGCATTTTCTGTTTTTTTCGTACGCGAACAGGTCTATGCTTGGATAGCCCCAAGCCTGGAAGACATCGACCACTTCGTCATTGAGAACCCAGTCCTGCTGTTCCTCGAAGTGGCGACTGAGGGCATCTGCTTGAGAATTCTGCTCTCCCATCAGGTGAACTGCTGTGATGGATAGCTTCCTCGCTAGTAGCCAGTGCCAAAGGGACTGCACCTCCAATGACCGGGTCCTCAAGCGAGTTCCCCCCTGCTTGTTCAGGTAGTACATTGTGGTGGTATTGTCCGTCTGTACTAGGATGGAACTTGTCCGATTCAAAGGGATGAAAGACTTGAGAGCAAGATGAACAGCCCTGAGCTCTAGCATGTTTATATGGTACAATTGTTCTTTTGAGGACCATAGGCCTTGCGTCTGGAGAGAACCCATGTGGGCTCCCCATCCTTGTAGTGAAGCGTCTGATCAGAGTCTGAGAGGGAGGAGTTTGATGGAACGGCACTCCTACTTCCAGATTGTCCCTCTTCATCCACCATGGAATGGATGCTTTGGCTGCGTGTGATAGACAGATCTTGTCTTTCCAGCGAGAAGATCGTTGATCCCATTTGTCCTCCAGATCCTACTGCAGAGGACGCATTTTTAATCTGGCATTGGGCACCAGAAAAATGCAAGATGCCATCGATCCTAGCAAGGAGGCGATCTGACGTACCGACAACAGGTTGCTTTTAAAAATCTGTCGGCCTTTGTGAATGAGGGATAACTTTCTCACGTCCGAAGGAAACACTTTTCCTAGCTTGGAGTCTATCAGAGCCCCCAGGTAGTGGATTGTTTGAGTGGGTTGCTGCGTCGACTTCTGGTAGTTCACGTGTAGGTAAATATAACAAGATTGGGGAGTGTAGAGGGAGGGCCTGTGTAGGCGCTGAGGTGGATACGTCCTCCACTTCAGAGTAAGTTAACAAACAAAAATATCCACCTTTGAAAAGAAAGGTACTGAGGATGCTGAGTAAATTGGGGTAGTGGTAGGTGTGTCCCCCAATATGGTTGGGCACACACAGTGTTGTTTAAATACCCCTCACACACCAAGAATGGCCCATGGTGTCATGCTTCATCATAGGGGTCTTCCCGCCCCGCTGCGCGACGGGGCGTGCTACGACCTACGACTACGTGGGAGCACTAATGATAAAGTGCTATGTGTGATGCAAAAGGGAGGGTCTGATGTAGTTGTAAATATGTGTTTGTAAAAAGCACCTGGCCCCTTAAGACAGAAAAAACTTTAATATGTCCCGGGAGGCTGGTACTGCTAAAAACAGGGCTGCGGAGTTTGCCTACGTAATGTGTGGTTACTCCTTGTGAGTCAACATGTTTCGATGCGAAGCATCTTCATCAGGACAGGAAAAGATCCCTCCCGACTAGAAAGCATGTGCTTAATAATATAAAGATATAGCGGAACCGCTGGAGGGACAGACTTTAAGACGAGTTTCCAGTCAGGGCACAATTGAGGTCCCATGACGATTCCACCCGTTCCAGGTTCATGAGGCATTAACCTCACATACATATAAATACGCATACATACGAGTAGGTATTGTATACACGTGCACCACTGAATGCATCTTTCACTTCTTTATATTATTAAGCACATGCTTTCTAGTCACACAATGCAGCAATTATCCGCAAATAAGGTACTCGCACTGGTGGCCCCAGAAAGCAGTCTTTTTTTTAACCAATGGGATAGGACAACAGGAGTCTGTCGGAGTGAAGGGAACCCCGGACCCAGAATACGCCCCAAGATGGCACAGAGAGAAGCGAGACCCCTGATATCTCCTCAAACCCTGTTTATTGCACAAATAAGGACAAAAAAAATAAAAAGTTAAATTGTGAATTAATCAAACAGCCGTATTAAGATGGTTTGGGAGTCATGCGTGCCATTGGCAGAGAAGAGGATTAAGGACTCCAAGTAGCACTGAATCTGCTGAGACTGGTGAGATAGTCTTTGTTTGTATTATTTTGGGGACACAGCTTCCAATGTTAGTGAAAAACTAATTTGAGTCCAAGAAGTTTGGCTTGCATTTATGAAAACAGCCAGCCTCAACAACAGTCACGAAGAACACCACCAGTAGTCCGGTACAGGAAACAGTTGTAAAAAAAATATAGGCTCCCTCACAACTTGTTTTCTAACACCTTCTGCCACTATATAGTATTTTGTCTAAATGACTGTTCATGCAATTAGGAAAATGGAGTGTCCATGTTGGACATCTGCCTTGATGCAGGGTCGGATTGGTAAGGTGGGCAATGGGCCGGTATCGGAGTTCCAGCTGTGGGCCGCTTTTTGGGCCAGCGTGGTGACCGATACGGGCTGTGTAATGCTGCCACCGGCCCAGTGGTTCCTAAGTGGCCTTTCTGGAGGCAGATGGGCCTCTGTTACCTCCCTTTTACCAAAAGGGCAGAGTGCTCATTCCAGGTCTCTCGCTTGGCCGGCACATTAATGTATGCAGATTGAGCAGGGACAGGGGGCCTGAGCAGAAGTGACCTCACTTATATTCAGGTGTAGTTCACCATTGTGAACTAATCCATAAACAAAGAGTCAGGTCAACATTTGCATTTGATAACACTTAAATCACTGAAGCAGTGTTTTTAAAAAAGGTGCAATATGCAGATGTGGGCCACACAAGAGATACAAGTCCAATAAAAAGCTGGCATCCCTCTTTCTTTGACTGCGTCTGGATGAATTTTCTAACAAAAATGCCAGGACTGTCATGGTCTGTCCTGAAACAGCTGCATCTCTTGCAAAGGCCCTTCTGGGAATTACTCCATGTCCAACTTATGTGCACGAGTCCAGAGTACTAGCATCATGTGCAGAAAAAAGCACAAATGGCAGGGACTCGAGACAATACCTTAAAGAAACAGATCTGTCACAAACAGTAATGTGTATACAGTTTAACAGATGACGTTGCTCTAACACACCTGCACTATGAAGTTAGTTAATATTTTGTAGCCTTTTGTTCAGGACAAACAGTTTAACAGTGGCAGAGCCAAGGCGATGATGTCAATCATACATAAACAAATCATAGCTTGGCCAATCTCAAGTCTCTTTACTGCTGAAGACCCTTTGGAACAGCAGGAAAAGTGACCAAGGACAAAAAGCTAACACTATTCAAAATGAAAAAGGTGAAAGTCATCATGTGCACAAACACCTCCACCCTCTGCCAGCCGATGGCGCCAGATTGTTCGGGATCACTGAGGCGAGCCCTGGCTTCAGAGGGAAATGTCAGATCAGCCTCTCCCGGAATGTGCTCATTGCAGAGTGGGTGGACAGGCTGGACCTGGAAGGGTCAGTGAGGAGAGCGCTATAGGGCGAGAGAGGAGCTACAGAAATCAAGCTTCAACCACAAGCCCACGAATTCATACCACAACATGCAGCACGACTGCTATCCCAGTAAATGAGACCGCATGGAAGGGGTGAACATACCGTAATTAGCAAAGGTCACAAGACACTCCCCCTGTGGTGGGAGCCAACAATCTGCCCTTTTGAGTGTGCTGGAGACGCTTCCAGAACAGGACAGTGCTGTGTGAAGCGGACATGCCGGCGCACCCGTCCTCGCGTGGCATCTGGCCCGCTGCAGATCAGGTTATGGGACGGGACATAAGTAGGTGCTGGAGGAAAAGGCTAGTTACTCGCCTGTCCGGGCCTCTGACAAGCACGGCAGGCTGGAATATGAGCACAGAGGGAACCTCTAAACACAATTTGTAGAAGGAATAAGTGGAAATATAAATATGGCTCACAGTTTTCCGTTTTTACTTACTTTTTGCATATTAAGATTTCTAAAAATCATTTTTTTAAAAATGTTTTTCTAGAAAAAAATTATGAATTAGGCCCGTCTCTCTCTCTCTCTCTCTCTCTCTCTCGCTGTGTGTGTGTGTGTGTGTGGTCTGTCCTGCGAGGCCACTGACTGCACAGACAGCCCAGAGTATCATCTCGTATAGAAGCTCGAGCAGCTGCAGATATGGACGTGCAAGGAGGACAAGCCAATGTTTCAGGTGATTGTGTTTCATTGTAGATGGCTACTCCGTGCAATAAAATTGAACTGACCTCAATGTATAAACCTAAATGCATCACTTCAATATCCAAGTTAAGGAGTTGCATCTTAACTTTTTGACTGACCAAAAATACAAATGAGTTCCGAAAAATAAGTATGCATAAATATAGAAGTAAATGTTAAAAATGGAATTCCTTCAACCAGGAGCACTAATTACAATGCACTTGAAAAGAGATAGGACATCACAAAGTAGAAAGGGAACATGGTACCAATCGATGTAGGGTCGTTTAAGGGTCAAGGGTAGGGTGGGTCAGCAAAATCTGCAAAGGCAAGATGTTCCTTGCCTAGAATATTTCAGAAAATTCCAATCGGTTTAGGTGAGAAGTAGTCAAATGTATTCAGTATACTGACCTGCAGTTACATCCATGTCTGGGCGTCGGATGGCTCTGGGATGTTTAATTCAAGTGATGAGCTATGTCACCATGCACCCTGTGCTAGGTTTTGACAGGCCACTAAATGGCAGGAGCACCATCAGTTTCATGTAACACGCACGTTTGACCAGATGCCTTCTGGCTTTCCCTATGCTTAATTTCTTTTAGTAAAATGTTTTATTTGGAGACATGCAAAGACCCCGCCAATGTGTAAAAAAAAAAAAAAAGTGTGAGAAGGCCTAAATAAATGTTGGCCTCAAAATCGCACTTTGCCGTAGTGGTTTGTGGCAATTAAGGGAACTACCTTGTGTGTGGTTGTGCTTAATTTGAAAAAGGAGCACGTCGAAACTCACAGCCAGGTGATTAAAGTGGGCTGACCCACTGCTCCCTGCTGTATGCTGAAGTGGGTGGAAATAAAATGTGAATGAGCCAACAGACCAATGGATGGAGAGGGCTGGCTGAAAGTCAATGTATGTAAATATAGTGCATATATAATTTTAATAAATTCCAAAGGTCTTGGCTACAGCCCGACCTAAAAAAGAAATACATTGGACCATGCTGCCATTTTGTTTTGATAAGGGTATTCTAGGAGAAGGAAAATTGGGTCATTTCAAAGTTCAGGTTAACTAGTTGTACTTACAGACAGTATTTATAACAAGAAAAACTAACATTTTAGACCATGTCCAGAGCGCAATCTGACAACCTTGCACATGGGACTGACTGCACACGAGGTGACGCGATTAAAAGTGCAGTAGGTGCAGTCGCAGGGTGTTAGGGGTCCACTGAACCCTGCTATGGCTGTATTTACTTCTTATACAGCTTGCATTTTTCGTGGCAGCATCAAAGCTCAGGGCACCCTTGTTATGCCACTGAATATGTACCTATCCCACCATGAAGCAGCCAAACCCACTCAGCAGGCAGAGCACAATGATAGTCGTCTCATTCGGCAAATGCATTATGGGTGCAGTGATTCCGATGTACCTCCATTGAAGCACTACATTACATTATTTAATAGGTGGGGAAACCCCTCTTTACTAGCAGGGTGTAACCGATAATACGGAACAATCCGCTAACCTTACTTTAAACAAGCATTTGCAATGCAATAGGTCTCGCATTTACTCGGGTTTAAGCTATTGGCATTGTAAATGACAATGCCTTTTAGTTATGTTTTGAAAAACCAAAACATAAAGGGCATGGTCATTTACAATGCCAATAGCTCAAACTGCATAAATGCGAGACCTATTGCATTGCAAATGCTTGTTTATGGCTCGATCAGCAGACAAGACGAGCATTTAGACTATGAAGATTTATTGAACATTCATTCGCACTTAAAATTGTTTAGTTGATGTTATTTATATGTATAGATTACATATATGTGTAATTAAATTGGTTTGTTGTACTACACATTTGGTTCATTGTCTATCATTTGTTTATTCATAAGACATATTTACGTTCACGTTAATTGCATGACACAGCTTACACAATAAGCTTAAAGTATTTTGTTTATTTTTCTTTTATTATTTGCTTCACTTGGTTCACATGTTATGGGTGAACCAATTAGCACTATTTAAAAGAGCATGTCACTCATTTTTGTGAATAAAATTTTTGCCGAAAAAATGATGAGTTCCTGTTTCTCCGACCCTGGTAAATAGAGGAGTACAAACAGCTTTTATATGGGATTTATTTAATGGACATTAAGTTAGCGTTTGATAAAAATGTAATTTGATGAGTGTTTTTTACCAATAGTTATCCCTGGCGAAGGGCAAAACGGCCCGAAATGCATGGGTTAGAGATATTTGTGTCGATTCATGGAGAATTGTAACCCGCCTCATGCCGTTACAAGCCAGTTAGCAACTCGTTTATAGTATAAACATGCTGCTTGAAGATGAAGAAATTAATACATTGGATTAAAATTATGGAATAAAATATGAAAAAGAAACTTTGTTCCATACAAGAGTTTGTTCTATGGTAGTGCACCCCGGGACTGGTAAACCGGACGAGGTTCCAGCATGTCTTGTAAGCTTTTAGCAACTTGCAGATCGTCTCTGCGACATATACAATTGTAGTAGGCCCCAACACTTCTTTCTACCCGCCTATGAGCGGAACTTGGTTTGACCGGCGCACTACGCGCGCGCCGAAATAGAAGACAAGGCTGCCGAGGCAGTTACGAGTGTCGGCGTGAGACGCCGTACGTGTGCACATGTCCTGTCCGGTCAGCGAAACAGAGCGCAGTGGGAGCACGTGAAAGCTAACATCGCCAGAGAGGAGACGCCGTACGCATGCACATTGGCTGTCCAGGCAAGTGCACATATCCTCTCCCCCTTCGCCCACCAAACCAACAACAATAGGTCGCGCCAAGGCGAGCAACGCATATGCTGCATCGCTAGGCGAGACGTAAAAAACATACGTTTACTGTTCCACTGTTTCGGCTCAACATTCTGTGATTCTGGCCTAGTGCCCACCAAAAATGAATCTGTTGTTGGGTCATGTAACTGGTGCTCATGTAAAGCTCTCCAGCACCTTCGGGTCGAACTCGTGCTGTATAAAACTTGAAAAGAAACCTGTGGCACGCCTCTTATCACTGCTGCCTGTCTCCCTGTCCGTACGCACAGGAATCCCCAACCGAGGAAAAAGCCCATACTGCACCTGTGCGCAGCCAAGAGCCCCTACTGAGGGCTGGCACCAGTTTACAGAACATGGCTCACATGTCGGGAGTGTCTCCTGTCCGGCACATGTTGGGCCACCAAGCAGCTGCCCCTAAGCTCTGCCGCGCGCGCACACTGTGTGCGGCCTTGTGCGCTGCGAGGGATGAGCCACCGTCTATGGTCAAGAGCCTGCCGGCCCCTGAACTCGGACATTGCTGCGAGGGATGAGCCACCGTCCGTGGTCACCAGGCTACCGTCACCTGAGCTCGGACATTGCTGCGTGGCCTTGTGCGCTGCGACGGATGAGCCACCGTCCCTGGTCATAAGGCTGCCAGCCCCCGAGCGCGGCCTGTGCGCACACATCTGCGCGACCTTATGCGCTACAAGGAAAGAGATGCCGTCCCTGTGCAGCCAGGCTTGAAGATCGCATCCAGAGCATGTGCAGGCCCACGTCCTCTTGGTCCCGTGTTTGAACCCACTTCAGACTTGGAGCCTGCCCAGACCTCGTTCTGTGTCCTCACCTGGTACCTGGAAGGCTGCCAGAGCGCCTCCCGCACCCTCTCGAAGCACTTCCACGAACTGCTAGCTTTAAGTGGTCCTACTCCTTTCGGCACCATACTCTGAAGGAATCTCAGTTTGATTCTGGCGTGCAATGTATGTAGCATGTAAACCTGTACTTTCAGCTCGCGGGAAGGATCCAGCTAGCACACACCAAGAACGAGTGTATACCTCAGCTAAGCAAAAGTCTGACAAACACTGCATACACAACCTCGAGGCATACAAATGCCTGTAAAACGAGTTCCTCTGGATGTAAAGCATTTTGAGAATAACATTTACATATTTGTTCGAGCGCATGTAATGTAGTTCTGCCAAGTTTCCCAGGTCTACAAGTGATCAGCTCAAGTGCAGGTTTTTTTTATTTGAATTCTGGGACTTAGTCTTGTTTGTTCATTATCAAACGGGACTACAAGTCCCAGAAAAAAAAACACGTCAGCTATGGTTACAGTAACAGAGCGCTTTAGTTTCCAAGGACTATAGCCAACAAGCTCAGTTACAATTGTTCCTATGTATTCTGGGACTTGCAGTTTTGGTATTCAAATATGAACAAGACAAGTCTCAGAATACAATGCAAAACCCTAGACCGAACGAGCTACTCAAGCAAGCACATGAGATACCAGAGAGCTCTGCAATCAGCAGATGTGTCTAGGGACTCATGTCCCAGTTAATGGCATTCACCCCCATCCACCAAAATCAGTGTTGCAAACTGCCCTGCTACGCCCACCCCTCTAAGATAAAACCAAGAAGCCAAAGGGGTTCTCCTTTGCAATGGCAGCTGTTCAGGACACAAGCATTCTCTTAAGGAAGGCCTCAAAAGTTACTGGACTTTAGCTCAGGTCAGAGTCCAGACTCCACGTCTGACCTGGCTCAATCACAGGAGACAGATATCCTATCGAGGCAGAGTGCAGGTAAGCGAAGCACCCAAGAAACCAATTAGGCACAAAAATCAAACCTTAATTAATGGAAGGCTGAACCGAGAACCAGGCCATTGCAACAATAAATGTCAGACACTTAGCTATTCCCTCCAAGAGCCAACAGAAAGCAAAAAACAGCTCTTGCATTACGTAACCATTCAGGGAGAGGTCAAGCATTTAAGACTCCAATTATTCCCTTTAAATACTTGTGTGGGTCTCCAGATCTACCAGTAATGTTTTCTTTTTTGCAGGAGGATAGAAACATAACTCAAGTTAACAAATACAAAATTCAGGAGAAGCTAAAACATCCCATATATGAGCAACCCATGTCTGCCTTCTCTTTAAATGGATGTCTGACAGTTCCATGCTGAAGTCCATCAGGACACTTCAAGGTGGGCCAGATCAGCACAAGCAAAACTACCTCAACTTGACTATAGTACTGTTAAACTAGGTCCATTTTAGGTATCGCCTGAGCCAGCGCACATTCGCTGCCCTGAGAGGCTTACAGTAAGGACTTCCATCTCACAACTTTCTCTTTTTTTTTCCGGCCACGCATTTGATTGGCCATGGATTGGCCATTTGCATAAGGCTTGCACAAAAGAAAGCAAGCAAATAGCCAAGGGCTCAGGTATGTCCCGCCTGATCTTTAAATGTTCCCTCCCATAGCCTATGTGTCTCGGGAGCGAGCGCAATCATCAGCGGTGCGCAGTGTGCCAGCTGGACGGCAGGCTGCATTCCAGTATCAGGTTACTCGCTTTTCTTGTTTTGGTTTCGCGGACGCGCGCGCAGGGGCCATCTGTTTTTTTTGCGGCCGAGCTGGTAAAGTGCTTTCCTCCGAGACAACAGAGCCTGCACCGGCACCTGATCCCACAGCACACACACGCACACCGGGCCAGACTCTCGGAGCTCGACAGCCTCCATTGAAGTGCAGCCGCCAGCGTGCAGGCCTGCTGTGAAGGGCTACTTAAGGCGAGGCCCGTGAAAGGCCCGCCTGGCCTTTGTTCCTTTCAGGGACTGGCAGGTAAACACGTTGGGCCTTTTTTATAAGGCCGAGGTGAGTGCAGGAATGTTTTCACAAGACGAGGCTCCGGGTGTTTATCTGCCACCTGTTGTTATCCACCACCTCGCCATTGTTAGCGATGCCTCCCCCCCACTACCCTTCCCCCCACCTCATACCTCCCATCTAAGTACAGCAGGAACTCCTGGGCTCAGGGTTTTCCCCATATTTCTGGGTGTCAGTTCTTGGAGCAGACAAAGAGGTGCAACACAATCGCTCTCGTGCCAACAAAAGCACACAACTGGGGCACGAGGCTTATTCTCTTGTGCATTCCGCTTGGCGCCGCTGAAATAACGTAATTTGAGGGCAGTGTGCCAAAGGCCTTCAATGCCAACACTGAACACCACCAGGACTGCTCAGTGGGCAGAGCTTCGAAGTTTCAGGGCAATGTGTTACAGACCTTTGACGTCAGAACACTCGGGACGGAGGGTAGCCCACATGATTGAGCTTCTGGGCCCAACTCATTGAGATGGTGTAATGCAGCAAATGATGCCGTGGCGGTTGGAAATCTTTCGAGTGGTGGTGTGAAATACTTGCCCTGAATTACAGCGAACAAGAGAAGTCAGTGAGTCTAGCTTCTTCTGTGGGAGTTAGGAATGGGGGGGGGGGGGATTGGGGGGGGGGGAGATTGGTGTCCTCCTGAGAAATTTTGGAAAAAGAATGGGGTCAGTGTTTGAATACATTTTCTCAAAATCCATCCGTGTTCCAAGCTCATGAAGCCTGATGCTACCCAGGAGTTAACCTAATTTTTTTCCCCCCAAATGTGCAGTGGGTGCCTCCCCTCACCATATGAGAACAATTACCTCCATTGTGCCAGTGCCCGCAGTTTGTCATGGGTATGCCCCCTTGCCATTGGTGCATCATGTGTGTTCCATATAACAAAAATATTTCTAGTATGTCAGCAACATCATTTCGTTATGGTTGACTTACCCTATTCTTCCACTATGCCATAATTCTTCTCCTTCATGCAAAGGATTACATATAGTATGGCATCATGTCACCAGGGGTGTCCCTTATGCAAAGAATCACCTAAAATATGCCAATGCCAGCATTTTTTTATTTATGACCCTCATGCCACGAATAACTTCCAGGTGGTTAGCACCAGCTGCTGACTCACAAGTACAACACACTCGCACTACAATCTCAGTCACTCATGCTCACTCTGCATTCACTCGCCGATTCATGCGCACTCACTCACTCATACGTGTTCTCTCTTGTCTACATGTGTTTGACCTCGGAGTGCAGGAAGAAACACTTGCCACATACACAGGCTGCGCTGCTTTCCGTGCCAATGTAAGCATGCTGATTTTGTAATGGACCCCGTGTCAACTGGCTGATGATTCCATGCAGGTATCCAGTCTGCCTGTACGAAAAGAACCCGGAACAAGCACTGGCATAGCCAATATGTCTCGCCTTTGGGACCTTATAAGTGTTAGTTATCCAGTACAATATCCATGGTGCAACAACATCAACTGTTGCATGGCTAAACACTTATACGGTCCCAAATGCGACACCTATTGGCTATGCCAATGCTCGATAACACCTGCCAGCAGTATCTGGAATTATCAAGAAAACATCTCTCTAGTCTTATGGCCATCAAAATGGAGACTATCCTAAAATGTGTTGATCTAGTACACAAAAACTCCCAACACACTTCTTTCTGCAAGTCATTGTTCACAATGTCAAGGGCCCCCTAAAATTTGATATCAGAATAGCATCATGTTTGGCCAGATATGGAGCAAGAGTTGACCTGATGAGTTGGACCTCGAAGAGACTAATTGGTATCAGTTGCTGCCACTCCCTTTGTTTGCAATTTCTAGATGAGGGTCACCTTTTAAGGGGGCTTCGTTCTTGAAATAAGAACTAGAATCTACAGTGAAGTGAGCCCTGGTCGAGGCTAAATCTCCAAATCTTCAAGGTAACCATGAACTCCTCGTGCTAAAATCTGCAACACAACTGCTGCTGTGTTTAAAAACCCTAAGGGAATGGTTTGTAAAGTTTGAATCATCTGGCGAGCAATTGGCAACTCTGTAATACACATACTCTGGTACTAACCCTGCTAGTGGGGACTCAAAGGCCAATGTGCAGTCTCCTTAGCTACACCGATGAACGGCGCATCTTGCTTTGAAGACCATTACTTCGAGTATCTCGTCAACCGTAAGCAAAGCTTGTAAGAATTCTCCAGACCATTCCCTCAGTGTTAACCGAAATATTAGTACAAAAAAAGTTTTACATCCATGGTATCTGCTGCACCACTGCACTGCAAAAAAGGACCAGGTGAGTGGAAGTAGAGCCAAGAGTAGTAAAGATATATACCTCCCTTAATAGGGCAGTGGGAGGGGATTTACTGGATGCATTCTTATAAGATCGTATTTCGTACACAATATAGGGCATGGCCTTATTGGGCTCCAGATCTGAGGGTTAGCATGGAGCAATGTTCCAATGAAGTCCAATGTGGGCAATGGGGTAAGAAGACCAAGTAAACCACTTTCTACAGAACTGAAAAAAGCCAGGAGTTAGGTTCCGGTGATTAACTGGTGAAGGTGGTTGCAGGTGGTAAGAGCCAGCACTCATTCTTAGAGACTGAAGTTTTTATTATCAGACTTTGACTTAGAGCAAGGCAGAAAAGGGAGAAGAAATGAAGAGAAAATAAGAAAAGTTTGCTAAAAGGAGATGGGATAGATAAAACAAAAAAAAAAACTTGGGACCGCTGTAGGGTTTTTCAGCCACGCTGCTGTACTGCCAGGGAAGGCAGCATCAAAAGGCCCGCGCAGCAGTCCTGCTAACAATTGAGCACACTTCGGAAACCTTTAGAGACAGAGGTTAGAGGGAGGGTCCCACGCTGCAGTGCTGTGAAGACTTTGGATCAACTGGCTATGCACTTTGTTGACAACCGGTCTGGAGGGGGTCTCCAGGCTCCCACCGCAGTCTTCCTGCACTACATACCGATACCGAAGGGGTTTGTGTACTGTTTAGAGGGATTGTAAAACCTCTTTGGTTGCTCCACAGTCTGACACAACCAGTATGCGGTAAGCCCGGCTTCAATGCGCAGGATAGCGAGGCTGGGACACACGAGAACTTTAGCAAACAAAGCACCGAGCATCCATGGACCTCTGAGTGGATGCAGCCGCCAGCCGAGGGTAGGAGTGAAGGCAGGACATCTCCGGCAGGGAGGGGGCGAGAGGAAGAGAGCCGGAATGGAAGAAGAGAAACCATAGCAACATCTCCATCTTCCAAGCCCTCGCCACCCACCTGCTGGCAGCAGTGACGCACTTTGCAGCATGCCGTCTCCTGCGGCCCTGGAAGGTGAGCAAGCCCGAGAGCTCATTAAAACAACCCCCCAGCCGCTGTGTCTGCCTGCAGCCCCCCCGTCCGCCCGCCCGCCCGTGTCTGCCTGCAGCGCCGCGGCCAGCGCTTATAAATAGACGTTACGTAACAGCGCTTTGTTGATTCCGGCACTCCAGAGGGGAAGGACAAGTGGAACCTGACCTTGTTTTTCTCTATACACTGCGTCGAAGTCGAGCGAACTTGAGGTGTAGTTCACAGGGGGGTGTCATGTACCTCTGCAGTGCGGGAGCTGCCCCCTGGCCTGGGTTGCAGCCAGGGATGGGAGTGTCTGGGTGCTGCCAGGAGTCGGATGGGCCTCAACATTTTGCAAGAATGGTATGGGCATTTCGACAGGGCTCATCACCCTACCACCCTTTAGCGCCTATACAGAAAGGTATAAGTTAGTTTGTTGACACTACATAAGAGTTCCTCTGTCATTAGGTAAGCACACATACATTGTGGGTGTGCAAGAAACATACAGGGCCTGGCACAAGCCCATTGCTTACCTGTAGTGGGCTTGCCTGTCGCTTACTTATTGGCTCGCCTCTTATTCGCGTCCCAGCTGGCCTGGAGCATAGCCTCTTTACCATCTTTTGACACGCTTCCATCCTTACGCTGCTTGCATTTCAATCACTACTTTTCTGTTGTGTGAATCACTCCATGAGAGTCAGTGCTTTAAAAGGACATGATAGTGCAGTGCCGACTAAAGGATTTTGGGAGCTCTGGACAAGACAAATATTCCAGTCCCTGTTCAGAGCAATATTGACTTTGTACCCATCTTCAGCCAATTCAAGCCTTTCAATAAATAGAAGAAAATGCTAAAATATGCATTTAGCAGGATAACATAAGGTAGGTTAAGAGATGAAAGAGCAAGCTGAGAACGAATCCTTTATGAAGGGGGGGGGGGGGGGGGGGGGGGGGGCCTGGCGAACTACCCACTTTTCCTATTCTTTAAAACGCCGGATAGTGCCTGAAACCATCATATAGCCTTCTTGGCCATGCAGACAGCTTACCACGGAGGTTCTATCTACAAGTGAAATACGTATTCAAGTGGTCGAGTAAAGGCCCTTGCAGGACTTGAAGCGCAAGCAACCAAACTACCACGATCAAACATGTAGACTTGATAATCCAGAATGTAATCAGTTTTGCCTTTTGTAGATTTTAAAAAGTGTCTCCTGAGCTTTACTAAGACAGAACAAGTACCTTGTGGGCATCCACCGTGAATGCTTACCGTACACTTGCTCAAAGTGTCTAGAAAAAACAAAACCTATGAGAGAACACGCCCTACCTGTCCACTTGCAGGTACACACTGTACAACTACAGCAGTAGTAAACACTTCCAATATGGAAGAGGAATACTGTGGTCAAAGGAGATACACAACTAGCAAAAAAGGAAGGTTGTGTTAGGACTATAAAGATCCTTTACTCACCTTAAGGCCACATCTAAATGTAATGTCCAGCCGTGAAGCCCCCATCTGGGTTTTATGCCAGTTCTAGAAGCTCCTCCTTTGTGCTATGTTCAGTTCTAGAGAACAGCTCTGGAGCACTATGTCGAATTCTGCATCATTTTGAGACCACACAGTACCAGTGGGAAGTTTTGATTTGACACATTTACTACAACTAGATTCACAGCACTCCTTCTGTGTGGACCTTGTGGCTCACAGAGGGAGATAAAGCAGTTTGGTTTATAAACAAATACATCTTAAACAATAATAGTACAGGCTTTAATCCCGCTCAGAACAGGAGGCACAGGCCTGAATTTGAGCCTATCGGAACAGAAAGGGACTGTCCAGGAAAGCTTTCGAGGTCATTGCGAGCTCTCAGCATACAATAGGTGGTCCACAACAGAGTACAAGACGGAGCATAGGCCTTTAACCAAGACCAGGTGCTATTTAGCAAAAAGGCAGAGGGAACACAGTGGGGCCATAGGAAATGAAACACTAGTGACATGGGTACAAGCTGGGTGGCTGTCAGCAGCAATCACACCATAGATCCTGCTGCGTGATCAGTTCAGCAAGACCGAACCCACCTTAAATGTCCAATCATCTGCAAGGACTCCTTTAAAAGCACCTCACCTGGGAATCCTAGCTTCCTCGGGCCTGTGAGCCTCCAAAGAGTCTGACAAGCAGTTACCCAGTAAAGAGTCAACACCACTGGACCCAGTCCGTCGACAGAAAGAGGACTTACAGCTGCTAAACACTCTTCACGGCTGCACAGCCAATCAACATCTCAAGCGCTTCCAGAGCCAGCCCTGTGATGGTGTGCCCAACGAAGTCAAGGAGGCCACATTTTATCAACACATCCATCCGCCTCAATAATTGTGGAACTGGCTGACCAAATGGCTGGCCCTGCTCAGCACAATCACGGGTCATACTACTTTAAAAATACATTTTTTTAAACCTGGTACTATGTCAAACAATGTCCAAGGACATTCTGAAGGTGTTAATCCATCATTTGGTCTACAGACTACATGTGCTCGGTGACATGTGAAGATCGGCGAGCAGAGTTCTGTTGATCACAAAGATATAACTGCCTGTGGCCTCGAGCTAGATTCACTCTGATAAGCACCGTTAATGACACTTAGTTTTTGTGTATTTTACGCTCGTTTTCTATTGTATTAGTCTTTTAATTTAGAGATTATATTTCATGTGGATACATCATGGTTTTATGGACCTCGGGCTGAAATAAACTTACTTTCATACTGTCAAATTGTGCCAAAGCACACTCCGGCTTTCACATTTTTACTCCGATAACAATGTGTCTGTTGTGTGATGTCACCACAAAGTATTAACAGTTTATTGAAGCTAACCGGTAAATAAGATGTGCTCAAATGTATTTCCAGGGCTATTTGGTGATGTTAGTTTGTGTCTGAGTGGCTTTGGGCAAATAGGTGAACCCGGACCTCAGGAAACTGGGACCAGATGATGAGGTTTCAGTGCGTCGCAGGAGTACTGACTGATGACCGAGCACAGCACTGACCAAGCGGCTCAGTCATGCATGACACCTTCAGCTACTCCTGGCTTCTTGCTCATTGGCTTTCGCAACAAGGCGTGTGCTGCAATGTCCCCCATATGCTGCACAAGCCGGCTGCAGAAAGCCCTCCTGAAATACTGGGGAGTCCTGCAAAACATGGGAAATCTGGTCATCCCAGACAAGGACCTCGAGTGGCGACTATTTTTTCACATCAAGGCCCTTAAGCTACTTCTGGCGATGGCTGGGCTTCTATACATCATGACTGGTATCTTGCACAGATCAATGGGAAAATGGGTGCATCTTTTGGAAAAGTGGGCCTATGTGATATATTTAACTACTTTTTGTTGTGCAGTCCATTTCTTGTCAGATGACTCATAATTTACCAGCAATGACACTAGAGCAACACTACACCTAAACGTGAACAAAGGGGCTGTTCCTGAGACCCTGCTGGTAGCAAGTTACATTGCGATGAATGAATTCCAGGATGGTGAGACCATTAATACAACATCCAGAACACAGTCTGTAAATAGGCTGTATTTCAAAGGCACAAAATGATGCTGCAATGCATCGATGAGGTATATGGGACTTTCTAGCACACCGTGATTTTAAAATCACCTGGGGCTTTTCAACGTAGTCCATGCTGCTGAGAGAATGGGAAGCAGCCCACTTTCCGCCTAAACGATGGCTCTTTGCTGTACAGATAATGTCACAGCAGGCGTCATCTCCAACTCCTGGTGAGTATACGGGTAAGCTCGGCGCCTGGTTCTTTTCCATGAGTGGTATGAGATGTGAACCTCTTTTGCGTGCAGTCACTTACCCTCATTATCTGAGATTTTCATACTAAGGGATGGAAAAAAAGTCGAAGCCATCCATCTGCCCTTTCAATCTCGTAGACCTAAGAGTAGGAGCGCATTCCTTCTGGGAGACAAAGCATCCCTCCCACACCCTCATCCCCCTGGACTCCCGGATTGTGTTCAACTAAGCACGTTCACTGAGAGTTCCTTCTGCCCACAACACTTAAACAGTGACCAAGCACAACTCTTCAGGTGGATAGCGCCCATGTTTGGCTCTGCCTCCTTAGCGTACACCCAATGCAGCTTTCCCACTATCCACAGCCACTCCAAGAACTGCCGAAACCACCAAAAGTGCACAGAGAGTGGTGATTACATGACAAAGCCATGGGTCCCATCACCCCAGGGCATAATGGATCTTTCACACATACACTTTCACAGAGGGTCCATCAACAATGCAGAGACCGTTGGTCAGATTGTAGGATCTTCCTTAACCCTGCATGGCTATCAAATGCCAAGAATGTAGAGTGGTCCCCAGCTTGTTGATGGGATTTCTCGAAGCCACGTCAACTCACTGTAGTAAAGCTTTCTTGCATCTGCATCGGGCCCTCAAACTAGGTTCATATCTTTCATGCAGGACAATCGGCCATCCTGCTGCAGTGGCACCAGATCAAAGGTGACAAGTCTGTCAGCCCTAGTGCCACCTTCATCTACGGAGGATCCAGATGCCTCCTTCCTCAATCCTCTCCAATTATCAAGAAGGATGCTAACTAGAGGGGAAGGGGAAAAATACTGAAGATGATGTTGTCAGGGAGGAAAAAATAAAGAGAAAAAAGAACCAGAGGAAAAAACAAAGGAAGAGGATAGTAATATAATTAATAGTTGAAACATTTATAAATTGCAATGTATAAAACACATTCGTGGTTTCTAATGATTGTAAATAAGAAGTGTTACCTTGCCCCGATGGAACGGTACTTAATTTACCGACACAAGAAAGATGGCACGCTCAGTTGACCTGGTTAGTGTGAAGACTGGAAGCCTGCAGATCACTTCAGATGAAGGCAGCAAGCTCTTAACCCTTTGTGCCATCTTACTGGAGGGAAAACGGCAACCCAATGTAATCCTCAGTTTGAGGGGCCAGACTGTTCTTGTGAGGATAAACATTGAGTTCAGATTGAAGAATCGGTAGCCAGGATGTGCCCGGAACTTTACACACCATGGGTCTGTGGATGATGCACAATGCCAATATGTTCTCCGTATTTACTCCAACATTTCAGAGGACTTTAGCTTCCAGACACGCATGCAGAATGAGTCTTCCACTCCACAGCAAGTTCTGGCCGCGACTGAAAGTGTTCCATCTGATATACCAGACTTGTGACCCCAGTGAAGGCCCTTCTTGCTTCTAAGATGGGTGTGCTCTTTAACATCTACTGATCGGAAAACGGAGCATTTTATCAAAAATAAACCCCCAAATAGGGAAATTGCTTTTGAAAAATGAAAAAAAAAAAAAACTAAATGACCCCTCCTACAGTTTTCTCCCATGATGTGGGGTAATTTTTTTTTTCTGTCCCTCACCGCCAGGAAAGAACAGGTGGTATCCGACAAGGGAGGGTGGGAGACTGGGGGCGAAAGAGGAAAAATAGCATATGACCGTCCACTCTAGAGCGGATGGTTTATTTTCGATGGCACCTACTCCGTCACGCCATTGTTTTACACTGACTGAGTAAAATCTTAGTTGGTGTAAACCTTTGTCAACCCAACTCCGCCGCAACAAAGCACCAGTTTGCTACGCTTTAAACCAGCCCCCAGCTGCGGCTCTGCGAAACTGTGGAGGAGCTTCGCCCTACTGGCTTTCACGGTCAGCGTGGAAGGGAAGGGCAACAGCGGGTAGGGCACCGGGCATTTCGCGAATGACTAACTACATGAGGAAGTTCCTTATGTTTGATCTACCGGGTATTGATGCTCAATACACAAACCCAACAGGCAGGTAGATACAGTCCTACCAGGTATTCCACACAACATACTTGTGTGGCTAGTAGTGTGAGTTTTCACCACATCACTCTCATTGGTGTAGATAGATTTTTATACCCTTTAGGTCCTGACGAATCGCCCTTAGATTATTGATTAGGTGAGAAACGTGTTGACCATGCACACAAAAGAGCGCCTCATCCGAGACCTACATCTCAGCCCTGCACCTCTTGTTTTTCTTTTACTCAGGGTAGGAGACACTTATTAAAATAGTTGTTGCTGGTACTCCCAATCCTGTTTCAATTCACATATTCAACACACTTTTCTCATCTACACTCACCAGGCCCCTCAACCCCCACGGCACCAAATGGCTACTGGAAAAAAGATCTACGCCAAAGGGCCCCTCATCGTTCCCCCCGCACCCCACCGCTCTATCAGTGTTGGCCATTTCTGTCAGCCACAGAGGCCCACCTAATGCAAATCGGTACTGACCCTACTCCTCATGGAAACAGTCCATCTCGCATCCTGTTCACCACACACACACACAACCCCGTGGTCCACTGCTTTAGAGTTGGTAGATTTGAGAGTCACGATTCACAGCCCCTGAATCTCACTAAGCTATGACGCTGGGTGGGGGGTGGTGGCACCTGCCAGCGTGTAGGCGCTTCTGCAGACGTTTCTGGATGCACAAGGTAAGCAATCTGTGGTTAGGAGCATCCATCAGATCAGCTACCTTAGATTGGGTTCATGACCCACGGCCATGTACGGCGGTGTTGGCTCTGGACACATTGCTGCCGTGGAAGCGGTTAGCCGAGGCTTACACGGCAGGCGACAGTGGAATCTGCCGTTTCTTTGCAGGATCCGTCCCTCTTAATTAGAGAACCGTGCAGACTGAGCCTGGTGAAATATGCATCCATTAGTTGCCGGCAAGGACAGGAAGAGATCAGACGGCCCCTGTACGCCAAAAGTCGTCTGGACACCGCGGCAATGACGGGGGTAGAGCCGAATCATTAGACAGCGCACGGGGAACAGTGCTTTCCCAAAAACACACACCGGGGGAGAGCGAGTGGTTCTGGCAGCCGGCCCTCCCTGACGCAGTGGTTTCCCACGCACTCTTCCTGCTGCCGTCTAATGGCGTTTCCCACACAGAGGAGGGCTAGTCACCCAGAGGCGCCTCGGTGTTTGTGAGTTCACAAGTGCTGCACTTCAGCCGCGGGCACGCGCGTGCGGACTGCAAGTCACAGGACATAAGTGAGACATGCATCTCATGGCTGTAAGGGCGCGTGCACCACGGGCAGAATCCTACACTTTACAAGGAGTGGATATCAGAGCAGTCATAGAAGACATTTCAACTGCCAGGCTATCGCGATAGTGGCCTATATTCCCGTTATCTTGTTCCCCCTTCTCATTTCCCTATCTCTCCTGCCCCGGTGCGCTTTGAGACCACCTTCCAGTGGCGTAAAGCGCTACATAAGCAATCACCAGAAGCAACGCTCCGAGCCACATGGTTCATTGTAGAAAGTCGGGGTACCCAAGAGCAGGATCCAGTTAACTCTTACACTTTTTTACAGATAACAAACGGGCAATACGTCACCCTCTAGACAGGGGGGGGGGGGGGGCAGCATATTGGTGAAACCAGGCAGTGGGGATTTAGCAAGGGGGGCCTGCTTTTCGTAAGTTTTGTATACTGCGATACTCAGACTGCTTTCACACACACGAGGGAAGGGGGCAATTTGTGCAACGTTTTGTTATCAAGGGACAGCCTAAAATATAAGCGAGCAGGCTTATTTGCATACACGATGTACTGTGACGTCACACAAACGGATGCCATAATTATATGCCCGTTATTTAAACGCGAGTCTAGTTTTCAGAAACTATGGGACACGATATATATTCCTGTAGGAAGAACTTTATATTCGCTCTGGTTAAGGTTGTTTCTCAAACTGATTTTTAATGCAATCTATATATTATATCTCAACACTGAAACATACATTTTCTTAAAGTTGGCTGAGTTGTGCATGTACTGCCGACAGCTGTGGGACCTTCAGATCCCTGCATGTTGAGCTGAGCCTTATACCCTACCATTTATCCGAAAAGTTTATGCAAAACATTATGAAACAATATGATTAAATGCGCATTATGATGAAATATGAATATGGTCACATGCAAGTAGTTTTTCTGGTGTTACAGACTACTAAATTTACAGACTACGAAGTACCAACTGAGGGCGAGGCACGTAGAGATGTCAAACCCCAGCCCAACTCGCCTCTTGTGGAACTTTTCAACCACTCACCCCCAGTCAAGAAATCTGGGTTTAAGCCATCGTTCTTTTGCTCACTATGCCACCCCCGTTTGGACCAAGCCATATGCAAATCACTCAGGACCCTGCTACTCATGGGAAAGGGGCCAAGGGAAAGCCCAGACGTTGGTCCCGTGCTCACTGTGCCAATGGATTCAAGCTAGCCGGGGTGATTCCCTGAAACCGGTCCTAGGATGCTGGTTTCTGGTCCAGGGACAACCAGGGCCAGACTAGCCATAGCGGGCACCGGGCGTTCCACCCGGCGGGCCGCCTGCTTGGGGGCCGGTTTTGTTACCGGGGGCGGGCAATATCAGCCCCCTGTAACAAAATCGGCCGAATCCAGCCCTGCAAACAGCTCAGCCGCACCCCCCTCGTCCCCCCTAGGGGGGCCGGCCGACCAGTTTACCAGGGCCGGTTTCGATTCCCAGTCCAGCCCTGGGGACAACCTGACCTGGTAGTACAGGCCGGACTGCTCCCATAAGGTGCAGGGTCAAGACTGATTTGCATGTGGCTGGAACCAAACTGGGGTGGCATAGTGAGCAAAAGAACAATGGATTAAACCAGAGTCTCTTGACTGGGGGTGAGTGGTTGAAAAGTTTCAGCACTCCATCCATCATTTTGTTGTGTTCGCTAGTTTAGAACCAATGGCAGGACAACTCTGCATATTTGGCACACTATCCCCTGTGGTTGATACTACTCTAGTTCCACAGAGACCTTAAGATAAGGATCCTGCAGGCATTCTTTGCTCTGAGCACAGGTCAGTGTTCTTCACTCTAGATTGTGACCCAAGCAAGGAGCCTTAAAATACCCCAACAATTTAGAACAAGAACTGCAATCAGGAAGAGCTGTGCAAAGTTGGTTCAGGACCTGCGGTCTTGGTGAGGTGGCTCATGAAGTACACACATTAGACCATGAACATTACGAGTGAAAAGAAAAACAATGGCGTGGCTACCTGTATTGATGTATTCCCTCCTTCCAGCAGTGCAATGGCCAGCAGAATGCTCTCGTGAAACACTCGGTCACTAGTCGCGTTCATAATCAGGTCGATGACCAGGTCGGAGGCACCTTCCTTATCCAAGTGGCACTGGACATCCGCTAGGGTCATCTCACTGCGGCACAGTGAGGTGGAGCCAGAGCCTCCGCCTACAATACAAAGACATTGAGAGTTCTTAGCCAAGGTAAAGGCCGGATTGTGCATTGGCAAAGCTACAATGGGGTCTACGCAGAAACAAATACTGTCCTCATCAGAAGAAGCCCTTGTCACGTGCTTGCAGCACACAGTACCGGAGGACGGCGATCAGCCTCAAATGGTACCTTGAGTATCGAAGCAATAGCTATGGCCAGGGTCATGAGACCGGAAGCACCCAACCAAACTGTCCTCAGAAGAGTGCATGCAGTGCACTGAATGGAAAGGGTGCAGATGTGTATGGAATGAGCAAGAGGGCTTGACCTTCACTGCACAGCAGGGGAAAGACAAAGCTAAGTGTGCAGTTTCCACCTGCTTGAGAAATACATTTACCATAAACACCATAGCCATAGTAAACCGGCTAGTGAAAGCACAGACATGGTTTAGATCTGGTCCCATGTCATTTAACCGCAAAAGATGCGGCCAAGAGTGGAGGAGCAAGTGAAGCTGTGCTGGTTCCAGTACTGTGTACACAGACAATGCAGCAGCTCAGAAGAAGCCGCTGACAGACTGGTATGCATAGAAGCAAAGGAAAGATGCAGCCTGCTGCAAGTCCCTTACCATAAGTAAGAGTGTCCGAGGTGACATGCACTGTACATAGATGGACCTCTGGCACTAAATCGGACAGTGCGGTGTGGTCAACGTGCTAAAGTTGGCTCCGGCTCTCCTTTGAGACGGCAGCAGGTTGAAGGTTCAAGACTCAAGGTTGAAGGGCATCGGCCAAGCCATGCAAGGTGTTTGGCAGGTGAGGCATAGACGAGTAAAGTTTCTGCAGTGAAACAGTAGAGGGTGCAGCAAAGCAAGAGCAGGTGGAGGGCTAGGGTAGCCAAGCCGCATAAGCCTGCTGGCACTGCAGCTGGGTAAGTGAACTTTGGCACACCCGTCTGAGCTGTGGTGGTCTGCCACAACTAGATGGGCGCAGCAAACGGAGTAACAGCTCCGGAGTAAGTGGATTGGAAGAGCCATCCCTGGTATCGGCAAATAACTATGGAGTGTTAAACAAGTTACATAAGAGGAGCACGGGCAAAACCAAAGAACCTGCACAGTTCTGCCACAGCACTTGACTCGTGAACAGCTGCAGGTCAATACACCTCTCACAAGCACAGCGATAAACTCACGACCAGCAGTGCACATGGCCTGTGATATCAACCGCTTCCGGTGCACCTCACCCTACGTATGTTAGTTTCACAATGGGGTGGCACTCAGCTGAAATCAGAACATTTAAATAAAGAAGCTCAACATGGTTGCATCAGATGAACTACTGCAAGCAATCGGTCAGTCATGGGTGCTAGTGCCCAGGGTGCCTACCTCCAGGGCCTGCCTTGAGGGGTCCTCCAGGAGACAGCGGGCCATTGCTGAAGCTCGTAAGGCTCTCTCTCCGTCCTGGTGGTCTGATGTTCCCATGGTATCGGTTCACCAAAATCTGCCGGAGCGCCTCACCCTTCAAGCAAAAAAGGGAAAGAATGAATAACGCCAAAATGCAAGACCCGGGGAGGGGAGAAGCCTTCATTGCAGTCACTCAGTTCACTTTTGCGGCAGGAGTCCTATCGGGTTAAGGTGAAAGCCTCTGTAGGTCCACCCTTGAGAGGCTGGATGACGATACCAGACACTTTGATCAACAATAGTAAAAATGACTTTATCAAAGCTCGACTAACCGTGCTTCAGTAAGCCTGGAATATTCTACTATGTTTATTCTACCAACTTTTATTAGCCACAGTCTTGTACCAACATTTATTTACCAACATATCAAGACTCACAATTTCAGCTTTAATCCACACTCGAAATTCACCCTTAATAAATACGAAGGGTAGAAGCTGCACTGACCTTTCACAGTAACCCTACTAGTTTTTCCTCAACACAATTTTACTTCTGCCCCCCTTCATCAGTCATTTGTAGTCTCCCGTTGCCTCGGAATAAGGGCAGCTCCTTAAAGCACCAATCTGCACAGAGCGCTATGGACACGCCAGGCACCCTGCTTCCAAAGGCATAGGACAAGTGCCACTGAGGAGCAGGGTAGCTTCTCAAACTTACCAGGTGAAAAATCAACATTAAAAGAAGCATCCATAAAAAGTAGCATATATTGTATTATTTAGTAATCACCATTGTAATTCCTGCTTTTGGAACAATCTAACAAGTCGGTATAATCACAGGTGGGGCATCCATGGGACGGAGGAGCACGAAAGGGACAATCAAACTTCTGATTTCACCTGCATTTATTGTGCCATGGAACAGCTGAGCTTTGGCACCCAAATGGGCAATCAGTATTAAGGACATCATCTTCTGTTTGAGATTAAACTCACTGGCCAGCATCTTCATAGGTCACCCACAAATTGATTAACCGGAATGAGTCGGATGTAAAGAATTACATTTACAAGACAGATAACTAACATCGCGTCCATACCCCTTGCATTTCCCGACTAACTTTAAAGCTTATAGAGACATCTAGGGTGATGGAGGCTTGCTCACTGAAGTGAAAGGGTAACTATAATGACTCTGAATTCAGAAATGGCATATTGAGGAACAAACTCTAGGAATAGGCGAGGGGATGGTAGCCGCTAGCTTAGGGATTAGAAGTACAAGAGAGGAACCGGTTCGAATTATTCTGAAGCGTCAGCCTGATTGGATTGACGGACACCTTCCTCATGAGGCGTACATGTGGATTTAGACAAAAAAGCCACAAAACATGTCCTTGTTTGGGGATCAAATCTTGATATGAAAATCAATAAATAATAATTAGGTTAGCAAGAGCAGCTTAATCCTGTACTGGTGCTACGTAAGTGACATGTCAGGCTTTCTCACTGTTTCACTGATACTAGCTAACTTGGGGGTCCAAGTGCACTTCCAATGCTCCTGAGCATGGAAAGAACTAGCCTCCAGGATTAGGGGTCTATGAAACAAAAGCATAAATTACTTTAACTTTGGTAATGCTTTTTTCTGGTGGAAAAGAACCACAGCTCCCTCACCTTCGAATTATCCCCAAGCACCACACTGAATAAAGAAAGATTCTGCTAGCAATTCTCCTGCCTGCCACTAGGTGGTACTGTGCGGTTCTGTGTTGTCTCCACACCGTCCCAGAAGTGAAGTTGAGGAACATATAAAACCCACCCCTATGCAGATGTTAGCTTCTTGCTAGTCTATTTCCATGCCCTTGGTTGCCCAGCATTAACTGGTAGTTCTAGTGTGCAGATTTCTAACTTGGAACCTTTATAAACAGAAACGAGTCTACAGAACGGGGAGGTGGGAGGATGTCGGGAATCTGCAGTTAGAGTATTCACCAGAAACAGTTACAGAAGGTAAGTAACTTGTTCTGATGGATACTTCCAACTACACATGATAGATACCAAAGCAGTACCTTGCCGCCCGACCTGGCTATCAAAGTAATAGTGCTTCCCGAATACATGCAAGGAAGACCATGTCATATGCTGGCAGATCTCAAATACAAGCAGTCCTTGAGCCAACGGAGTGGTTTCAGCCTTAGCCCTGTTGGAAAGGGCTCTGACTTTCTGCCAGCTGCTTCTTGGCCGATGAATAGCAGATCTTACTGCAGAACTATCCACCTCATCAGGATGCTCTTCTGCACAGCCCCCCTTTCCTATGGACTGGAGAATCCCACAAACAGCTGGTCATTCACATGGTGTTCCTCGGTGCTGTCAGTGTAAACGCTTAAAGTCCTTTTGGGGTCCAGTTCAGCTTTTGAGGAGTAAGGGGGAATAAACAATACAGTTCGGGTAATGGACTGTCCACTATGGAAGGGAGTCAAATTTAGGCAAGAAAGCCACTGAATTCTCAGCATCCGTTTGTCTAGAAAAATGGTTGTGTAGGTCTGTGCCAGGTGGTTTGCAATCAGGAAGAGACCCAGACACTCCAACCAACTCCGGAGGCACAGAGCCAAGGACCACACTCCGCCCTATTAGTTGCAATATCACTTGGCGTGGTGCTCTCTGTGAGAACCTGCACCAGCCTCCCTTTGTTGAACTGCAGTAAGGCCTTCAAGGCCAACCAAATTGCTTGTAACCCCAGAAAGTTAATATGGAGTCACACATCCGTCAGACTGGAGTCCTATTATTTCCACCTCTCCCAGATGATATCCCCCAAAAAGCAGTGACATCCTCCTCCACAGTCAATTCTGGGTAAGGTAGGAAGAGGGACCTGCCACTGGGCCAAATGTGGAGTAGTCAACACGGCAGATCTCGTGCAGGCTCTTCAAATTTGAATAGTGTCCAATATTTCCTTGGACCCATTAGATATTCAGTTTCCATGGTAGAGCCCACTTATACCACCTGGTGTAGGCAACAAGAAGGATGCAGAAGGATAAACTGCCAAGAAGCCTCAGAGTTGCTCTCACTGAGAACCAGGAGCAAAGGTTAAAAACATTTGATCATAGCCCTAATGTCTTGGACTCATTGCAATGGAGGGAAGGGCCTGAACTGTACCGTATCCAGGACAGCTTCAATGAAAGGAAGCTTCAGTGAAGGAGTCTGTTGGGGTTCATAATCAATTATTCAAAATTGCATCTCTGTCAGGTGGTTAGTCATCATCTGGGTGTGGTTAAAGTGCTTTCAGCATCCAGTCGTCAAGATACAGGAAAAGAAAACAAGTTACTTAACTGTAACTACAGTTATCCAGTATTGGTATCTTTCATAGATTCACATGCCTGAATCATTCCCCGTCGCCGAAGCAGGAGTCCCACGGTAAATAAAAAAGTAGTGCCAAAAGTGGTAGTAGTAGGCCCCAAAGAAAAGGCCTAGATCTTAGCAGCCTATCTACATCATTATGCAAAAAGAACCAAAGAATTGGTACCAACCAATCAGCCATCAGCACCCTTCTAGAACCCTCTCAGCAGAGCCAGTTCTCAGATTTTCCTAGCACAAGTGGGAAGTAAATATCCCAAAACAGAGAACTGACTCTACGGCGAGAAGGGTGGGTGCATGTGAATCTATGAAAGATACCAATACTGTATAACTGTAGTTACAGGTAAGTAACTTGTTTTCTTATCCAGTATTGGGGTATCTTTCATAGATTCACATGCCTGAATCAGAGTAGCAAGCAGTATACCAAGTATACAGTCGTTTGCGGATGGTGGGAGACTAGTGCTGATACACTCCCAATTGCATCCACAACTTGTTAAGAGGTACAAGAAATACCAACCTTAAAATTCAACATGCAACATACACAGGGAAATGCAACATGCATTGTAACAACATTCTAAGTCAAACATGTCATTATAGTAGAAAGGTCATTGTCATGAGAAAATATATATACATCTATAGCATTTGAAAAAAGGAAAAGGTACCTGAAAAGGGCTTCAAAGAAAAAGATGTCGTAGGACAGCTTGTCCGACTGCTGCATCGTCTTGATGCGTAGATTGAAGGTAGTAATGTCTCGTGAACGTGTGGACATTCTTCCATGTCGCAGCACGACAGATTTTCAAGAGTCATCCCAGCAAACAATGCTGTAGATGCTGCTACTGTTCTTGTGGAATGGGCCTTGGCTTTCCTTAACAATGGCCTGTGAGCTTTGTCATGGCAGAAATGGGTTGTTGATGCTATCCATCTGGCAATAGTGGTTTTTGTAACAGCATTCCCCAGAGTAGTTTGGCCATAAGCCACAAACAACTGGTCAGACTTTCCAAGGCTCTTTGTTTTTTGAAGATAGAATTTTAAACATCTCTTGATATCAAGAGAATGTAAGGCTCGTTCCACTGCAGTAGATGGATTCGGAAAGAAAGTCCTTAATTTTACAGGTTCATTGAGATGAAACTGACGGTACTTTAGGTATGAATGTCGGATTAGTTCGGAGGTGCATGTAGTCTTGAGTGAATTGTAGAAATGGTTTCTTTATAGTGAAGGCCTGAATTTCACTCACTCTTCTAGCTGACATTAGAGCCAGAAGTACGGCAACCTTCCAGGTGAGGAATTTGAGTTCAACCTTGTGGATAGGCTCAAATGGATGTTTCATTAATTGCATTAAGACCGTGTTGAGTTCCCACTCCGGTGGAGGAAGCCTGATCGGAGGAAACTCCCGGAAAAGTCCTTTCATGAATTGCTTGATTAAAGAGGACGAACACAGAAGGAAGATGAGCACCCTTTCTGAATCTGGAAAGCGCGACTAAATGGACTTTGACTTAAGAGAAAGAGTCCAGATCTTGCCAGATGTAACAAATAAGGAAGGATCTATTCCGCAGGAGCTTCCACCGGGTGAACGTGGTTAGCTTCGCACCAACAGAAAAAATGTCTCCATTTTAGACGGTAAGTTTAAATCGTGCTGTGAAGGAACCCACAGCCCGTTGCCACTGAAGGTGTAGCTCCTCTTGCAGGGGTCTCATCCGAAGTCTTGCCAAAGGGATAAGGTTTATTGCAGAAGAGCACATCCCCAAGAGTGACACAAACATGCGGACAGAAACCGACTTTCTTCTGGAAATCACGATTGCCAGCTTTTGAAGACGAACCTGCCGTTCGTGAGATAAGAATGCCCTGCACTGGACGGTATCCAGCAGAACTCCAAGAAATGGAAGGACCTGCATCGGGCGTAACTGAGATTTGCTCCTGTTCACAGTCATCCCCAGAGAGTGGAACAGACGAAGAGACGTTGTCACAGCAATCTTGACTGCGCTTTCCGAGAGACCTTTGAGTAACCGATCTTCCAAATACGGGAATACTTGGATTCCCCGGGATCGTAACGCTGCTGCCACAGGAGCTAGGCACTTTGTAAAGATCCTTGGAGCCGATTTTAGCCCAAACGGGAGCACTTTGAACTGATAATGTGCGCCAGCCACAGTGAAGCGAAGATACTTGCGATGCTTTGGATGTATTGGGATGTGAAAGCAAGCGTCTTCCATATCCAGAGAAGCCAGAAAATCTCCCTCGTTGAGACAACCTAGAATTTCTGCCAGTGTGACCATGCGAAATACTTGCTTCTTGAGGAATCTGTTCAGGTTGCGAAGGTCTAAGATCGGACGCCATTCCCCGGATTTCTTTTTGATGAGAAAAAAGAGGGAATAGAAACCCGTCCCCTTTTGAAGCGAGGGAACCTTCTCAATTGCATTCTTGAGGAGCATTGTTAAAGCTTCTTTGAATAATAAGTGAAGACGAGGGGGAGGAGGTCCCTTGGGTGGAATGGTGGGTGGCTTGGTGACAAACTCCAAGGTATGACCGTTTTTACAGAGTCTAGAACCCATTGGTCCGATGTAATTTCCTGCCACTTGTCCACAAATGCTGAAATTTTCGCACCCACAGGGAGGGGAAGAGGAGTGGAAGGCGCCCTGCAGAGATCACTGCTTCCTGTTGGTGTCTCGTCCTTGATTTTGCGACCTTTTTCGTCCCCCTTGACGAGAGAAACCAGCCGTGTTGGATTGCCTGTACGATGACTGATAAGATTGTCTATATTGGGGCTGGTACTGTCTATTCTGCTGGGTTTGATACCCTCCTCTAGAGGAAAAACCACACCCTCTTGAGCCTCTGAAGGTTCCGCGTTTGTACTGCAAGGAACCCAAGGATCTTGCAGTATCAGTATCAGTCTTTATTGCTTGGAGTGCTTCATCTATGTGTTTCCCAAACAACAATTCGCCATCATAGGCCATATCCAATATCTTTGTCTGGACTTCTGGTCTGAAAGTGGTGGCCTTAAGCCAACCCTGGCATCAGAGTACAGTTGCACCAGTCAGTTGGCGAAAATTGGTATTCACAATGTCCAATGGGCAGTCAATGGTCTCGGACGCTGCGCGCTCTCCTAATAAAATTTTTCAAGCGTCTTGTCTCTTGTCCTCCGGCATGAGCTCAATAAGGCCAGCCATTTCTGACCACATTTGGCGGTCATAACACCCTATTATTGCTAGGGAGTTAGCTGCTCTGATGGAGGCAGCTGCCATTGTAGAAAATTTCTTGCCGATTAAATCCAGACGACGCCCCTCCTTGTCCGGCGGTGTAGTAATAGGTGCTGCCGGATTTTCAGATCTTTGTTGGGCAGCCTGTGAAATGACCGAATCGGGCCTAGGATGGCCAATGAGGCAGGATGGACTATTGGCCGGAGCACGGTATGTCTATCCGCGGAAGCACCGCTGGCACAGATCCAGGATTTTTCATGATCTTGATCCCTTCTTTCCAGATGTAAATCGATGATGGGGGACAGCTCTTGTGACTTTTCTTGATTCCTCCTTAAAATCATGGAGAAAGCAGTCAGACTGTTCAATGGTAACCGGCAAGTGAAATCCAGCAGCAGCCCGCTGCATGAGATTATGAAATCCCCCTATATCCTCTGGGGGCGAATCAGATGGTAGAGGGGTGGGTGGCGAAGGCATAGGGATAATATAGGAATCCCAACGATCTGCTGGATCTGGAAGTTCACCCTCTTCAAATTCCTCTTCAGAGGTTAAGTCCTGACCCTGACGCGGGTCATGTTGAGGATCTGGAAGTTGAGGCGTTTGAACAGGAGCATCAGGTGAAGGCAAAGGATCCGTAAGCGGCCCAGGTGGTAGAACCTGCGGAATGACTGGTTGTGGGGGAAAACGCTGTCTGTAATCTGCAAGCATGGCTTGCAGGTCTTGTATCAGAGTTGGAGGCAGATGGAACATCTTGCTTTGACGAGGTTGTCTATGGTAAGTTATGATGCGGGACGACAATGTCCTCTTGATAGTATTGTTCTTGATAATTGTCATCAACATCCTGACATTTGATGTGAAACTCGGAAGGATGGCGAGCTATTCCAAAGGGCCCTTCGTCCTAGTCATCCTCAGTCATCATCCTCATCATATGTTTCCAGGAGATGTGAGGGAGTAAGCGGTGATATATCGCTATAGTCATGCCTTTGAAAAGTTTTCAGTTGAAAACTCCTGGAAGAAACGGGAGTAGAATGAGTGGGCGCCATTGCAGGTGTCGCAGACGGAACAGGCAAATCCCCTGGTATAGTCGTCGACGGGACCTTAGTTGACAGGACGCCCGAAGGGGTGGACTGCATCTTCACCGACACTGCTCTCGTCGACGATGGAGGCTTCGTCGACGGCAACGTCGTCGAGCTGGATTTCGACGCTGGCTTAGTCGACGAGGACTTAGACGATCCCTCAACGACGGGCTTCTTTGACAGGATAGTAATCCTCGTCGACAGAATAGGGGAGGTGATAGACGTCGCCGAGATAGTTTCCGTCAACGAAGGAGCAGATGAAGTGACAGAAATCGAAGGATGGAAAGCCAGAGAATTTGAAAGGCTTTTACTCACTGTTTTCGAAGATGGCTTTTTAGAGTCCTTGAAATCAGAGTCCTGAGGAGAGTGCGCTGATTCAGAGGAAATGAGAGGAGTCCTCTGAGAAGAGCCAGAAGTAGAGTAGGAAGATTTATGGCGTTTTTTCCCCCTCACTTGAAGAGCGGTCATGAGACCTAGCTCTCTTGCTAGAAATTGAGGCTCCGTCGTCCTCTTCAGCCGAAGAGAACTTAAGCCATAACAGCACTCTCGCCTCCCTATCCCTAAGAGTCTTAGTAGGGAAGGTGCGGCAAATTTTGCAATCTTTTGCCTCATGTTTAGGGTAGAGGCAGTAGATGCAGTCCACATGCTGGTCATCAACATGGACCCTCTTCCTGGCGCAGGTTCTGCAGGACTTGAACAAGGCCTTCTTGTCAGACATGATGAAGAAAGTAGAAAACTGAGTGGCACTCAGGGAGACTCCCTTCCACACGACGTGCAGTGAAAATCTGAGGAGAACTGGCTCTGCTGAGAGGGTTCTAGAAGGGTGCTGATGGCCGATTGGTTAGTACCAACTCTTTGGTTCTTTTTGCATAATGATGTAGATAGGCTGCTAAGATCTAGGCCTTTCCTTTGGGGCCTACTACTACTACCACTACTTTTGGCACTACTTTATTTAACGTGGGACTCCCGCCTCGGCGACGGGGATGACTCAGGCATGTGAATCTATGAAAGATACCCCAATACTGGATAACTGGTATCGCCAACCCTCGAAGATGGATAGTATGGTCTATCCTGAACGACAAGTAACGTCCATGGGACCGCTTGAGCTTGACTAGCATGAGCCTTTGAAATTTGTCCTTTTGCAGAAATGCATTTAGAGGTCTAAGGTGGGCCAAAGGACCCCATCCTTATTGGGCACAAGGAAATAGCAAGTGTATTAACTCTCCTATTTCTGAATCTGGAGCTCTTGATGGCTCCTTTGGAAAGTAAAACTCACCCATTTTGAAACAGACTGGACCAGTGGTCCACTCAGATTCACTTTTATGCTGGCCAAGTGTTGATGGAGCAGTAATAAAGGGTAGTGGTTAGCCAAGTTGAACGATCTGAAAACCTATCGGTCAGACTTGATGTAAATGCTGGATACTGTCTCCCACAGGGTGGCTATGTGCCACTAGGAGGGAAGAAGACTGCCCTTATAGGCCATCACCTCGTCTGCAGGACCCATATCCCTGGCCTCGAAAGGAGTGGGTGAGGTTTCAGCAGCGGCTGCGGAGACGGGCGCTGCCTATACACCAGCCCCCTTGCATAGCCTTGGAATTTCCTAAACTGGTGTAGGAATGGTTAGGCAGGGCACAAGAGACCCAGGGAGCATGCCATAGCTCAATTTGTTTTCCAAGCGTTCCAAGGCAGAATATGCTTTCTCAGAATAGAGGTAAGCCATTGAAAGGCATATCCATGAGAGAGGCCTGTACATCACCTGAGAAATCTGTGAAGCACATCCACACACACAGCACTGGTGCCAACTGCCCTGCCCAGACAATAAACATCGACGACAGCACAAACTGCGTATGTGGGCACATCCTGAATGGTTTGAGCCAGTGAGGTCCTAAGGTCTTCAACAATCACCGGCAAGATCTTGCTGGCCACGTCACAGAAAGAATACGTATACATACCCAATAAGCAGACTGCATTTATCAGTTTCAATACTAGACTGGCTGAAGAGAACATGTGTTTCCTAAACACCTCAATCCTGTTAGACACCATATGCAAAAGAAACAATTGATGGATGGAATGCTGGACAATGCAAACATTCACCTCCTTGGACTGGAAACTAGCATCCTGAGACCAGTTTCAGGGCATCACCCTTCATCAGCCAGGCTACTTTGAATCCAGTGGTGTAGTGAGCACGGACCCACGTCAGGGCATACCCTTCCCAATAAGGGCGACAGATGCAAAAAAAAATGGACGGAATGCTGGACAATGCAAACATTCACCTCCAGTCACATGATCTGGGTTAAATACATCATTCTTTAGCTCACCACACCACCCCTGTTTGGACCCAGCCATATGCAAATCGGTCTCGACTCTCTTCCTTGTGGGAACAGTCCAGACCTAACTGCCAAGCCAGGTCCTCCTTGGACTGGAAACGAGCATCCTGAGACCAGTTTCAGGGCATCACCCTGCATCAGCCAGGCTAGTTTGAATCCAGTGGTGTAGTGAGCACGGACCCACGTCAGGGCATACCCATCCCAATTAGGGCGACATATGCAAAAGAAAATTGATGGACAGAATGCTGGACAATGCAAACATCAGGCGCCGATGTGTGGTGTCTGGTTACCTGCCTATTCAACAGTGGGAAAAAACAGCTTTGACCAAGCGTCCATTAAGGTGTCCATGAGAGCCTCCTTAAAAAGGTACCAAGGGTTCAGATGCAGCTGGCCCTGGCTGAAAGATTTCCGTAAGGACTTTTCACTTAATGTCAGATATTAAGACAGTAGATGGCCGGGGTAGGTCCATGACTTCAGCAGCCTGTCTGATTATAACAGCACATGATGCACCCTCTTCCACACCAAAAGGAGAGTTCAACCCTGTAGAAAGCTAAGTATCAAGCTCACGGACCTCTTAAATCCATGTAAAAATTATCATAAAGGGGGAGTAAAATATTCCCATCATCTCTGGGTGGTGGCTAGGTTTGCTCAGAATTCGAGCAAACAGGATAACTGAGCCTCTAGGGCATGTCCACCCTAATCAACAAGTTAATTATCTTTGGTAATGCCTGATCTTGTAGAGCATCTGTAAGGGACTCAGGTGTGACTTCTGCACGTTTATAGTGAGCCTCTGCGAGTGCAGAAGGTACACCATGGTCTGAAGGTGGGTGACGACTGCCTGGGGCGAGCTTGCCTTCAACAGGGGTGGGGTGGGACTAGGCTTGTGGGAGCCATGTCCTTGGCCATGAAAGGACCGGGTGAGGGGGCATGGGGGGGTGCAGCATGGGACAGGGGGGTAGTGAGGGGGGGTTGAGTTTGAGTCTGCTGGCTGTGATGGCTGGGTGGCAATGGACACAGCTGGTAGCCTCTACCGTAGCCAAGGAAGGAGCAAAAGGTAAAGAGTAGCCGGCATGGGGCTAAAGTGAGTCCCGATGACAGGGTGGTTGTCCTACTGTCCAAGAACCTCTTGAGCGCTGAGACGCCCTTGTTGCAGAACAGATGAGTGCTGTTAATGGGTATGTCCATTAGACGGAACCGGGAATGGCACCAATGATGGAACTCCGGTGAAGGTGGTAGATTTGCGAACAGTCTCGGTCCGGATCCAGGTACCGAGCCAAAGGGCCCAAATGGCGCTGAGAGTGAACTTGTTGGCGGAATCCCAGTCTGGACAGGGGCGGCTCCTCCGATTGAGCGTCGTCCCACAGGCCACTGCTGAAAAATAAAATGGCGATAAAGTTTATTTATTAACATTTTATTTTTGAGCAACCGACCCGACATGAACTGAATGATAGGACAAGGCTAGTGCTGCTGGGCGGCAGCAGCAGGGAGCTGTGACAGTGTGCTTTAAAACACGCATGTCTCTCTGGATGGTTGTCTGGGGACAGCCAGCCAGACATGCACAAAGTTCTCTAACCCAGCTGCCTTATACAGCTCTTGGGGTTATAGTTTATGGTGCAGAAATCTGTGGGTGTTAAAATTGTAATCTTGAATACGGAGCATAGGTTTTTTAGATCTCTAGTGAGTCTCCCAGTGTCTACTTCATTGAGTCCACTCTATTTGGATCTTGGTCAGAAGAGGGTGTCAGATAAGATCTGTTTATAGGCACTTCTGTTTTGGCACCGGTTGTGGACCACTGAAGCACTTGCCTCTTATAGAGAGGGGCTTCGGGAGCTAATGATAGTATCTGGTGTGAACAGGATCCCTTGGTTGTTTGCAGTTAAGAACCTGCTGGATAAATGGGGTTGACTGTACATTGGAAGGAACCAGAAACCCTGAGTCAGATAAACAAATCCAGCCTCAAAGCAATGTATTGGGGTACTATTGAAAATGACCTGATATTGAATTGTAAGGGGACACTTTCAACAGATTTTATGAATTTTAAACAATCTGCCCACTTTGAGCCCTCATTAGATGAAATTAAGCCCCCTCTAGTTAGGAAACGGTATTTACAGTTTAGATATGGCTGTGTTCCTCTAAACCACTTTAGAAGAAATTGGAATAGAGAAGGGGAGCACGGTGAAGCGTAGCCCCTGTTTGGGGACTACTGAGACTCTTGATCAGGTCTTATTTTATTGCCCCCTTTACTCCCGATCTCGATTTAAATGGATAGTTTCCCTTTGTAGAAATTTGGCAGTAAGGAGATATAAGGAGGCACGCAGAATAATGAAAACTGACACGACACGCATGATTGTTTTTTGTGTTGCAAAGTTTTTAATGGCCCTATGGATAAGGCGTCCCAAGTATTCTTCATCCGAAAGGGACAATCCAAGGGTACCAATAATGTAAAATATAATTCAAAATTAATTTTTTTATTCCTTTTAGAAAAGAAAAAAAAGTTGTAACCTAGGTAACTGGTTTTCTGTTTTAAGGAATATTTAAGAAGTTGACTTTTATAACCAATGATGCACATTGTATAATTTGGTTGTTATTATGTGGACCAACTACCCTCTTGCATAAATACTATCGCACCTCAATTAATTGATAACATTAAGATTGCAGACAGATCGTGACTGTTTATTTAGGGGTGACATATTTTATTTGTACTGTGTGTTTGTCATTGTCTTTTTTATGGTGTACTTTTATGATCCGCAGAGATCGAAATAAAGTCTTTGAACTGAACTTGTACAGCTTGACTAGAAAAAGCGCAAACCACCAGTGCTCTTAGGAGCACTGCGAGAGGCCGCTCCCTCCAATCCAGACAAGTCTCATGCCGAGAGATGCGCCAGGATTGGGGAGTACAGTTTCCTGGAGCCTGCCTGGAAGGGGGACTCGCAGTGGAAGAGGACCTCTCCTCTCAAGGTAAGTGTTCTATAATTTTTTTGGGCGTACCCCCACCATACCACCATTGTTATGTGGCAGCGCCACTGAGTCGGGGCACCTTCCGGACCGATGGGGCACGAATGCATTCTAGAGGGGATAGGCTTGCCCAAAGATGAGGTGCATATAAAATTCCTTTAATTGGGCCGGAGTTGCTCTAGCTCCGGGAAGTTCAGCAAGTGCAGTACAGACCCAGGCTCAGGCTCCGCAGGGAAGTGTGGGAGTGGGGCCTAGACTTGTGGCGACATTAGTGTGCCTCATCCAATGATTTGGACAAGCACATCAAAGTAGAAGAACGCTTTGGCTTCTTGTGTGTCTTAGTAAAACACAATCTGGATCTCAACGATGATAGGTGGGAATGACTGAGTGCGGGCCTGGGACCTTCCAGGTGACCGAGAGCCGGACCAGCACTGAGTCGTCTGGTGTCAAGCAACCAGGAGCTTTAATGCTAGTTCCCAGACAGTTTTGAGATTCATTGCTCCGCCGTCAGGGCCGGATTGTAGTCATGGTCCAGCTCCAGACACCATAAATACAAAAAGTTGGGAGTGGGGTTAAGGAATCAGTCACAGACAACTGCCCGTAGCAGGCTCCACAGGGTTCAAAATCCACAGCTTTCTTAGAAACATCCCTAAGGCACTCTGGGAGTGAAAGCTCAAAAAAGGAGTCGAAAAAACGTGTCGAAAAAAAAGTAGTCAAATAGTGACTGAGGTAGGTCTTCCAGATTCACGGCGATGGTACGTAAAGAAATTAACTTAATTCTGCACACTGGAGTGAAGCATTCATCGGAACTGCGTACGTCACATCCAGCATAGACTATACGCACGATGCACAGAAGATCGGTACTGAAAGATTTTCCAGATGAAGTTTGACACCTGGGAAATATTCTAAGGTAGGGTATCTGCAGCTAGTCTATCACAGAGGCATAAGCTCAGTCAGGCTGTATGGCTATCAGTTGTGCTTAGGTCAGACATTGTTGAGGACTAATTTACCATCAGTAATCTGATTTAGGTCCATTGTGGGGTGCCTTGGTTGATACTTTGGACCTAAAGGCATGCCAGGAGAAGTCAAAAGAAGGCCAAATATCTGCAGTATGGCCTCCTTAAAGGCATCAATTTGCAGCTGCATCACCAATGGCCTGGGACTAGAGATCTGGAAGGAGATAGACGTGCATTGTGACACCTTCATTGATGCTCTTTGGATACAGTAGCAAGATGGGGACGAGGCCCGCAGTCTTGTGCTTGCATTTGGGCTCAGACTGACTTACTGGAGGGCTTCTACTATGAAGTTGACCTTTCAAGTGCTCTATCTGGATATTCATCAGAAGGTGCAGAAAGAAAGGGACTGACGTCAGTCCAAAGATTTCACTTTTATATGCGGCTCTTCTGTTACTTCCGGGCAGTGTGGAGTCAACGCAGAACCCAACGGCACCACCTAGCAGCATGTGGAATCATTGCTAGAAAAATCATTCCGGATCAAGTTGGGAGTCTTAGGCTATTCTAAGGGGAAGAAAATTTGATTAGAAGTATCCATCAGAAAAGCCACTCAGTGGAGAGCACGCAGTTCTATTGAACCACCTGGCTACAAACACTTGAAGGTTACATGGAGTATAGAAACCACAAGTAGCTGGCCAAAGCTGAAGTCAAAATGCACAGCTGGGAGAGTGAAAATCGTGTCTCCAGAATCCTGTAACTGTTTTTGGGGGTGGGAATCGAAATCTGTTGAACGTTATGGGTGCAGTACTGGATGGAAACCGGAAGGTCAGAATAAGCCAGCGTAGATAAAGTCCTCTGTCATCTACTAATGAATAAAAAGTAAAAGGTTCACGTGGCTTAACTAAAGCCAGAGGAAGGCTTAGATTACAGCAGAGTGATGTTTGTTTACTTTTAAGCTGAAGACAGTAACACAATAGATAAGCCTGTGTATTTAGGTTATCAATATATTCTGTTGCGATAAGCACCGGACAAGCTTTTTGTTAAGTGTAACCTTATGGTTTAAGTGTGTGGGGGCTGGCGGTTGTCGGGTGAAGGGCAGAAAGTTGTGGATTCACTTACTGGCCACTATTAGCACCCAACAATGCAGGTATTGCAATGTTAAATATTCCTTTACCCGTGATTAGATGGCTGAAAGAATCCCCAATGTTGTGCAGGAAAAATATCCGGAATACTGAGACACGCAAGAAAAAACATCCCTCTAAATACTGTGGCAAGCCAGTCACCCCCCATGAGTTCTACATGTGCTTAATCAAATGAGCGTCAAAAAAATCTGCCTCAGATCAGGGGATTCCCCAACCCTGTAACAATTACCTTAGCCCTTTACAGAGTCTGGCACCCACCAGGAGTTTGTACCCATTTCCTTCAGATGCAGGGTTCGTCACTCACACCTGTGGACATTCAGAGAAAGGGCTGGGGTCCGACTCTAGCCCCTCAGATACCTACATATAATCACCACCGGCTTCTATATCCTTATAGGGATGAGAACATCTGTGGCATCATAGATCACAGCTGATGGTCCTCCCTGTAGAGTCCTCTGGTCTGCAACAATTGCTCGAACATTGCCAGGGTCACATAACCTTTCCTATTTATTTGCTTTTAAATTGAGATTTAGAATAACATTCAAGACCACCTTCCCAAAGCCTCCCCTTCCCCCTTGCATAGTGTTACTGTTTTATCCTGCAATGCAATACTAGCCTTCCACTACCACCTGTCCATTTCTAGGGTGTCCAACAGCTGGTTAATCATGTAGGGTAAACGTTGCTGTATCCACATGCCAACATGCTCCTCGTTTTATCATTCTGACAGACCCCGTATTCCATCTTGTGCAACAGATTTAGTCTAAAAGCTAAACCACCGACTTGAAACCAGGGCTCCCAACACTTGACTGTAATGGTGTGATCATGGGGAAACCCCTTAATCTCCTTGTGGCTCTAAACTTTATATAAAGAAATGTAATGCAACTAATTATGTGAAAAGTAATGCCAGTTTGAAAAGCAAATGTGCAAACCCCCAGCTAACATACAGCACACCGTTATCTAGCTTGTTTCGTGCTATATAAATGTCACTGCAACCAGGAAAGTAGGGTCACAAGTTTTCTGACCGTGCACATCATCATTTTTATGAGTTGCTCATTAGCAAAGTGCAAGAATCTGTTTCGTACACCCCAAAAGATCCTCCTTATAGGCTGAATGGCTACTGCCCCAAGTGTAGGCCTGGACACTAGCAACGGTTGGGGACAGTATTATAGTATTGGGGTAAGGGCCTTTTACCTGCAAACCAACGGGGGACCTGACAACTAGCTCTTCTTTAGAAGACTGACTATGGCAGAAATAGATTGCATCTGGGTTGTACGAAGTGTGCCTGAGAGGACTGGTTTGGGCTAGGGATCCCCAAAGTGCATGCAGCTCAAGGCTTACGTGTGCTACATAGAGTTTAGTGACAGTTGGTGTTGCCGTTTCTTTCCTCCCTCATTATCCACCTCCTTTCAGAATTATTTGCAAAACCAAGTGCACGGATCTAGTTCGAATTTCGATTCAAGAAAAGGAGCAAGAAGGGCCTTCTGCTGCTCACTAGGCCCGGACCATCCCAACTGCAACAGGAGAGGCTGAGGCCTGCAGAGAGCAACACCATAGCAATGAATGCAGCTAAAGGCATGGTCCAGACTGCACATCTTAAACAGATAGTTGGGCTGCACACACATCCTGGTATTGCGTGTTCAGTTCGGCTGGAGAGATAAGACTCCTGCAGAAAATACAGGACACCTGAAGACAGTGTGGGAGCCAACACATACCTGAAAGTGGCCGCTCACGTGCGGCTGGTTGTCTTGGAGCCATGGCAAACCTGGAAGGAAAATGCACTTCGCAGTGGCTGGTTCCCCCTTGAAGGGTAGGGCTAACGTAATGCACACCAGTTCGGGCCCACTTTCACAACACTGGTAAGAAGCAAAAACGTTTGGTTTAGCCTGCGGTTTTCCTTTATTTACTTTAAGGAGCTCTGCACACCTCAGCAAAGAAAGGAGGAGACCAGAGGCAGAACTTTTGTCTGTCTCCCTGTGAGTAAGGGCCAGACCGATAAGGACCAAGTAAAAATACTGTGTTGCCACTGCACCCCCCCCCCCCCCCGCCACCATTTTAGAACCTAGAGTGGTGAGGAGGATCAAACAGAGCAGTGAGGTGGACCCAGCCTGCCGAGATCGGACGCCAGTGAACGTGATTCTGGGTCAAAACATTCTCTGCAGCGAGCAGCTTAGGGACAGTGTCTCTTGTGAGTTAGCGATGACTAAATCCTTTTGGGTCTGGATGGACCCAGTAAAACTATGATACAAGTGTTCAGGTGTAGTGAACAGAGTTCATGTTTAGAATGTTAAGTTCGCATAGGAATAAAGACGTGTAACACTAAGCTCCGTGTGTGGCGTATTCATTTATTAGTACCCAGGCTGGGGAGGATGCGACAAGTGTAAGAGCCTCAGTGCCTTAGCCCTGCTGCTGTCCCAGCAGACTCATCAGCGAGGTCCTACAGGTTCGCACACCATATACTGTGTGTAGCCCTATGCCGGTGTCAGGACTGTGGGATTGCACCCTTGCACTGCAGTGCAAACTAGGAAGGAACTGAGGCCTAACTGGGGGCTTGGGTTCGAATTCCAGCCTTGGCTCAGCCTTACTGTGTGCAACCTTACCTCCTGCAAGTCACAGAACATGTTCGATAACTAGACCAGCATTAAGAAGATTGGTATTGCGACAGAACTACCCAACGTTACTGAGTAGGTCATCCTAGTATTTGGATAGTATAAATGATTCTACTACTCCTGCCAGTGTTATGCATGGGAATTGCCACTGATTCAGCTGTTTGTGCCCATTATTTTTTTCCAACTTTTCATCTACCTTTGGTCCAAATAGCTAGTTCCAGTCAATTAGTACACACAGGAGATGTTCTACTCTTGTCCCAAAAGCACAAATGCACAGCAACGTGTGGCACCAGAACAGTGCTGTCTGTCTGCCGGTTGTATCAACACTATCGGAGAACATTAAATCCTGCATTTAAAAAAGACTTTCCCTCCAGAGTCATTTATCGTTGTGTGAAGCTCAGGATCATATTTAAGAATGTCCTCCACATTCTCCGTTCATCTGTTATATCAACTAGCTAGCATAGGGGTTAGCAAGGCACCAAGTCATGGCACAACTCTTGCCAGCAGCATCTATGCACTTCCCTATCTGGAGGCTGGCCTTCTGCCCTTTGAAAACCTGGAGGCTGGCCTTCTCCTGCCCTTTGAAAACCTGCTTACTGGCTGCAAGTACCAGCAATAAATCTCAGGGGCCCCTCTATGCACCTGGTCTTGGGGAGCAGCATAGAATTCCCTCTCTACTCTAAAGTAGTGACTCGTGTTAACTGGGTCTTTAACGTTTTCCATTTTAGATTTGATACAAATGACTAACACGTAGAGATACGGGTTAGATGTTTCTATACAAGACCGTGCCTTCCATCCACAAAGGTCACACTATGTTGAACTGCTGATGCTCTTGCTGTCTGCAGTGTGAGTTAATCATCAGGTGCAAGATCTACTGCACATTCTATAGCATCCTTACCCAAGTCACCCACGTATTGTTCCAGGTATCATCATGCCACTCACCTTCCTGTTGCTCTTCCTTTATTCCACGTCTTACTCTGAATTTATCCCAAGATTTTGAAGGTCTTGGTGATCTGACCTTTGTATGGAGTTTGCTTTCTTTGGGATAGGACATTTCTTTATGTCCTCTGAAATGGCCTCTTCAGGAGTCTGTTTTCTCTTCTTTCGTGGCTGGACCAAATAAAGAGGAGATTCAGGAGGAGCCTATGCCACAATGTGCTGTTTCAAGGTCGATGTCCATCATTCTTTGACATTCACTCAAGCACTTTCTCTTCCCTTGGGTGTAATGCTCAACTATCTTTACTGAGCACTTTTTGGCTCCTTTCAGAATTGCTTGGTAGCAGCTTAATGCCTGCAGCTCAGTTCCGTCTGTATCTTTCAGAGCAGGTCGATCTTAACCTTGCTGCCCTTCTGGGTGGTAAGCGGAGACTCAACTTCCTGGACTCAATTCTTTTGTTTCACAAGGTCTACCAGTCTGCCGCCGGGATCCAACCTCATTTTAAGTGTTCTGATTCCAATCTTTTTTTTTTGTTTTTTAAAGAGGTAGATCAGCTCTGAGAATTTGGGCTTTAAAAAATGGATGTCTATGCAATGGTCACTGTCCAAGTTTGTACGCATGGTCTAGGTGCACTCTCAGCCTTGTTTTCTGCCGGCTTGCTTGAAGTTCTATGGTGTTTTAAACTGGAATCCTCTCCCTTTGCTGAGATGGGTTCTGATCCTACTCACCCAAAACAATTATTGAGAAGTGAATTTTTTCTTTTGCCCACCACCCACACTTTAGTGATTTCCTCACATTCCGTTTAATCTGAGGAGTAATGTACCCAGTCTCTATCCCTCCACTGCTAAACTATTTTCTTGCACTGAAGTGCTCTAGACAAGAAAACTTAGTGTGATCCCTCGGAGGAAGACAAAGGTAGGTCAGCTAAAGGGAGACGGGTGTTACTCGAATAATAGAATTTTATTCTCTTTTATCATATTCAACCCTACTGAGTCATTCTCATACGACCTGATCAGGTGCAAAGTTTATGTGCGTCATTAAAGTCATGCAGTACTCCCAATGTCAAAACTTGAATCTTTTCTTTCTTCAATGCTGAGCTATATTTGTCAATGCACAACAGAGGCAAACCGGTGCAAACAAACAAGTTACTTACCTTCGGTAACGATATATCTGTAAGAAACATTAGTTAGTTAGATTCCTCACCTTAGAATATCCCCAGGTTTCAGGCTGGATCCGTAAAGATTTTTCGTCAGCAATACCCTTGCGCGTCGCTAGGCGTAGTCTGTGGCTCCGCGTCAGTCGTCTGCGTCGTGCGCCAGAATGACGGAGTACTTAGAAGCCGCCCTCGCGCGCTGACATCAGTTCTTGTACATAGCTTTCCGCGCAAGGAACGCAGAGCCATGCAAGAGACCGACACTGGTGCCAAAAAATCTAGGGCCCTGAAAGGAAAGACCTCAACCCTAGATATCAGTTCGCAAAACGGGGAGGATGGGTGGGTCGGTGAGGAATCTAATGTTTCTTACAGATATATCGTTACCGAAGGTAAGTAACTTGTTCATCTGAAAGAAACACGTTAGTTAGATTCCTCACCTTAGAATAGATACCCCAGCAATACCAAATCCAGTGGTGGGTCTGCGAACCAAGATCACACCAGAAAGTCCTGGAGAACAGAACAGCCAAAGAAGCAGTCTCTCCGGACTTGGCTGTCCAGGCAATAATGTTTGGCAAACGTGTGCAGCGAGGCCCACGTTGCTGCCTGACAAATGTCCTGCAATGAGACTCCCCGGCCCAGGGCAGTGGTCGCCGCTGTGGCCCTACAGGGGGTTCCTTTTAAGCTAAGGAGTAACAGGCCTTGATACACAAAACGACCCACCGAGAGATGGTGTGCTGGTGTACGGCCCGCCCCTTCTTAGCGCCCACGTAGCCGACAAAGAGTTGGTCGTCCACCCGGAACTGCTTGGTGCGGTCCAGATAGAAGGACAGCGCCCGTTTTGGGTCCAGACGGTGGACCCTCTTCTCTTTCGAGGGATGCGGAGGCGGAATGAAGATGGGTAGCGTAACAGACTGTCCGATGTTAAAGGCAGTCACCACTTTAGGAAGAAAGGCAGGACGAGTCCTGAGAACAACTTTTTCCGGATGGACAGAAAGGAAAGGAGGCTTAGAAGAAAGAGCCTGGAGCTCACTCACCCTCCTAGCAGAGGTGATGGAAACCAGGAAGGCAGTCTTAAGCGTCAACAGAAGAGGACAATTATGAAGTGGCTCAAAGGGAGCGCACATCAGATACGTCAATACCAGATTCAAATCCCACTGAGGCATTATGAAAGGGACAGGAGGAAACATGTGAGTAATGCCCTTGAGGAAGCGAGAAACAGGGGATTTGAAAAGAGAAGGCCGATCAGGAAGCCGTAAGAAAGTGGAAATAGCTGAAAGATATCCCTTGAGGGTGCCCACAGCAGAGACCTGCTGGGCCAGGGAAAGAAGAAAGAGGAGAACCTCAGAAAGAGGGGCGAAAAGGGGATCCACAGCCTTTGCTGTGCACCATGCCACAAATTTGTTCCACCTGCAGGAGTATACCGATTTTGTGGAGGGACGCCTGGCTGCCAGAATCACATCACAGACTTCAGGAGGCAAGTCAAATGGCATCAACTGTCGCCGCTCAATCTCCACGCATGGAGGTGGAGACTGATAGGTTCGGGTGGAGGACCGTCCCCTGCTGCTGCGACAGAAGGTCCTCCTGGAGAGGCAGTCGCATCGGGAGATCGATCAACTGAGTAGCTCGGGATACCAGTAACTTCGTGCCCAATCCAGAGCCACCAAGATGACTTAGGTCTGGTCGCTCCTCATCTTCAGCACTCTGGGCAGAAGTGATATAGGTGGAAAGGCGTACAACAGACCGCAACTCCACTCGCGACGAAAAGCGTCCCCGAGCGAGTGCTGCCTTGGAAACTCCAACGCGCAGAACTGCTGACATTGCACGTTCTCTTCGGTGGCGAATAGATCTAACCAAGGCTCTCCCCACTGCCGAAAGAGGCCTTGCGCCACGTCCGAGTTTAGATGCCATTCGTGATCCATCATGCACCGGCAGCTGAGTAAGTCTGCTCTGGCGTTCAAAGAGCCCGCCAGATGTTGAACCACCAGGGTGATGCCCTGATGTTCCAGCCATGTCCAGAGGCGCAGAGCCTCCTGACAAAGAGGCCACGACCCCACCCCGCCCTGTTTGTTGCAATACCACATGGCGGTGCTGTTGTCCGTGGTTGATATGGAGCCGGGACTCCGCCGGAGACCAGAGGCCTCTGATCTCCGCCTCTCCCATGTGGCTCCCCAACCCAGGAGGGACGCATCCGTCACCACTACATGCTCCGGTTTGGGTAGGGAGAGTGATCTGCCGCTGACCCAATCGCGGTCCGTGAGCCACCACTGCAACTGTCTTGCAGTGCCCTCCGAGATCAGGACGTGGTCGGACAGGTTGCCTCGATGCTGGGCCCACTGAAAATTCAGGTCCCACTGCAGAGCCCGCATTCGCCATCTGGTTTGATGCACTAACAGGATGCAGGAGGCCATCAGACCCAGAAGCCGCAGCACCAACCTGACCGAAACCCGGGATAGAGGCCGAAAGATGGGAATCAGAGCCTGAATATCCCAGACCCGCTGTTTCGGAGGATAGGCCCGGAACTGCGCCGAGTCCAGAACCGCTCCGATGAAGAGGAGCTTCTGGGAGGGACTCCGATGCGACTTCGGCACATTGATGGAGAACCCCAGCAAATGCAGGAGGTCGGCCGTAGTCTGGAGGTGGGAGATGACTGCCTGGGGCAAGCCCGCCTTCAACAACCAGTCGTCGAGATAGAGGAAGACTGGAACCCCCAATCTGCGCAGATGAGCTGCGACCACCGCCATCACTTTCGTGAACACCCGAGGGACACTGGTGAGGCCGAAGGGGAGCACGGTAAACTGAAAATGCTCCTCGCCCACCATGAACCGGAGGTAACGCCGGTGGGCCGGCAGGACGGGGATGTGGAAATAAGCGTCCTGCAAGTCCAACGCTACCATCAAGTCTCCAGGGTCTAGGGCAGCAAGAACCTGAGCTAAGGTGAGCATCTTGAACTTCTCCTTGCGGAGGAAGGCGTTGACGCTCCTGAGATCCAAGAAAGGGCGTAGGCCCCCTTTGCCCTTCATGGGAACCAGAAAGTAGTGGGAATAACCACGACCAACTTCTGGACCAGGAACGCGCTCAATGGCCCCCATGGCCAAGAGGTCCGTAACTTCCTCCTGTAGAAGATTCCAGTGATTCCCCCGACATGCGGTGGCATGGCTGGAGGGGTCGCCTCGAAGTGGAGGGAATAGCCCCTTCAGATGATTTGCAGCACCCACCTGTCTGATGTGATGGAACGCCAGTGGAGCAGGTGATGGCGAACTCTGCCTCCCACTGGCGTGGAATGGGCCTGAAAGCACAGACTTGGAGGGCTTTGAGGCAGATGCTGCCGGGGTAGATATGATGGACCGGCACGTTGTCCCCCTGTACCGCCTCGGCGGAATCCACGTCCGCGTGGAGGTTGGTTCTGCGGCCTGTGGCTAGGCGGACGTGAGGGGGCACCCCTTCTTTGGCCACGAAAGGGACGAAAAACAGAAGTTTGCGGGCACGGGGCCGAAAGGTCCAAGGTCTTGGCTGTAGCCAAAGAGTCCTTAAAGCGCTCCAGCGCACTATCCGCCTTATCGCCAAAAAAGCGACTGGCATCGAAGGGCATGTCTATGAGGGTGCTCTGGACATCCCCAGAAAAACTCGTGGACCGCAGCCAGGCGTGGCGGCGGAGCACCACTGTGGTAGACATTGCCCTACCCAGCGAGTCCGTAGAGTCCAGCCAACATCGGATAAAGTGCCACGCTGCATCCTGCTCCTCAGCAAGAGCCTGGGCGAGCCATGTCAGGGCCTCCTCCGGACACTGAGGCAGCACGTCCTCCACCGTATCAAACAGGGAATGGGAGTAACTGTCCAAGAGACAAGCGGTAATAATAGACCGCAGTCCCAAACTAAGGGAGGAGAACAGCTTCTTACCAAACTGTTCAAGTCTCTTGGATTCCCGATCCGGGGGAGCGGACGTGAAGGAGGTCTGGGAAGTAGTGGCCTGGATAACCAGGCTCTCGGGCGTGGGGTGCATGGACAGAAAACTGGGGTCGCCCGGTGCAGGGCAGTGGCGCCGGGCCACGTTCCGGTCCACAGGAGGTACTGTGGAGGGCGTGGACCAGGTGCCCTTAAGAACGTCCAGTAGTGCCTCATTAAACTGCAGCAGAGGCTCCGAGGAGCTTGCTGACAGTTGGAGCACTTCAGTGAGGAGATTAGCCCTCACGACCACAGCAGGTAGCTCCAGCCCTAGGGCTTCAGCCGTCTTGCGCAGCACCACAGAAAATGCAGCACCTTCCTCCGAAGCCACGGTCGGAAAGATTTAGCCAGTGTCAGGGAAGGTGTCAAGAAAACTGGCATCCCCCAGCTTGTCTGCCCAGTCCTGTGATAACTGGCCCTGTTGGGCCAGAGGGTCCTCAGACCCCTCCCAGTCGTCACAGTCATCCGATTCCTGGTAGAGAGGTGGAATAATCGGAGCCGGGCGGAAGATGAAATTGCCACCCATCGGCATCGGACGGCGCCGCTCAGACGCCGGGCCCGGACCGGGACTTAACTGGGGAACGGCGTCGTCCGAAGACTGCGCCGGATGTGGCACCGAAGTCGGCGCTGGCGGAGGGGTCATGAGGTCGACCGGCGCAGACTGGGATCCAGGCCTGGATCCCGCAGGGACCTGCGGCGTCTGGGCCGGAGTCGCCGGCTCGCTAGTCCTCCCAGTCGAACCCGCGGGGCCCGAAGGCGCGCAGGCAGGCGTTGACAGGGGAGCCAGGCCTCTTATGGCCAAGAGGAAGGCACTGATCTCCGCCGGAGTCGCGTCAGTCCCAGGGACCGGCAGGTATGGGGACGGACGGGACTTCTGCGACTCCGACGGAGCCGCGTGGGTGGTACCACCCGAACCCTCAGCCGAGTCGCACGACCGGCGAGGGGAGCCCGAAGAGAGATGTCGTCTCTTGGACTTCTTACTATGCTTAGACTTACCCGAAGACTTGGAACCAGACGAGTGGTGGTGATGGCTGCGGCTCCGCGACCAGTCCCTCGACCTCCTCCTCGCCGACTTCTGGAACTTAAGGAGCTTGCAGGACCGCTCCCGCCTAGCCTTCGAAGTCAAGGCCCGGCAGTCGAGGCACGACTCGGCATCTTGGTCGGCCCCAAGGCAGTAGAGGCACCGGCGATGGTGGTCCGTAACCGACAGCCAGTGACAGGAGTCACAAGGTTGAAAACCAGGCATCCTACCGGCACCAAAGTCGAGTCAACGAGAATAGACCAAAAGAGTCCAAAAAAGTTTAGTCAAAAAATTACTAAAAGGGTATGCTCTTCCCGGATCGGCGCTGTCTGGCGCGGAAAAAAGAACGGACGTCAGCGCACAAGGGCGACGTCTAAGTACTCAGACGACGTAATTACGGCGCACGACGACGGACACGGAGCCGCAGACGCCGCCTAGCGACGCGCAAGGGTATTGCTATGAGGTGAGGAATAACACTAACTTGTTTCTTTCAGATCTAATGTTTGGAAAAAGTAACCCAAGATGGAGTCTCACTTTACAATTGCTGATTTAAGAAGAAATGATCACTAGTATTACACCACAACGTTGAACCCGAAACCTAGACATCTAATGGAAACAATCTGTAGTATACAACACCCAATATTGGACCTTAGGAGAATGCACAGCATGTAATCTACAACACATGCTGCAAATCTTTGTCCAAATACTGTTCCTGAGCTCAATGTGGCTTGATGCTGATAACCTACCAACACCAGGATTTTCCTAGCTATCACTGCACCTCAAACACCGCATACCCACCTTATCCACTCCTTGCCATGTTGCAGCCTTCCCCACTTTCACAGCTTGCTACACTGATCCATCTCTTATGGGTTCCCCCATACTCCAATAAGTGCCACCCATGCAATTATGCCTCGACAAGGGAACATTCTCATCGCTCTGTCATACCTGTAGCTGACACCATGGGATAATTGCAGGTACAGACGGGGCTACCACCTCCACCCGAAAACACACGTTATAGAAAAACCCACACACAATATACAAAATGCAAACACATCAATAAGTGAACCTGGAAGGAAACAACATCAAAAAAACCATTGTGGTTTCACCCCTAGATAAACCCCAAGCCTCTGCATGTTCAGACTTGTTTCTAGGGCTCAGTTCATGACTCTGCTTCCTCAAACGTTGTGCAATTCGGAAGCTAGTGCAAGCTAGGCTGCAAAGTTTCCGGTCTGCTTTTAGATAGGTAACTGCAATTGACCCTCTGCAAACTCAACGTTACCCAGACAGACTACTTTACACGCTGGTGATCCTTGTTGCCGTCTAAAATTGTGCAGAAGCATCATCTTCCCATGGCAGATTCATCAATCCCCACACGAGTCTAGAGTGAATTAAAGCACCTCGCTTCAAGTAGAGGAGCTAATGTTACAATATAATTAAAGGGGACTTTCTACCCAACCCTTTTTGGGGGCATCGAATACCCATAATACAAAAGACCAGAATAAGACCGATATTTAATTTTTCCACAGTGTACTCCTGTAACCTTTTTCCAACTTTCAGAACTGAAAGATTTCTGTAGGGGAAATCGCATTTACAATGCAGTGCGGACCACGTGCTGCCGTTACAACTCAAGTGTTCCAACGAATGAGCTTTTACCACTTTACCATGCATATCGTTGCGACATGCCTTAGGGAAAGCGGCATTGGACTTCAAAGTTCTACGCTTTCCCTACTGTTGAGAAGACTGAAGTTGGAATTGTAAATTGTACCGCTTCAAACTCCAGCACTCTCCCTAAGGCATGGCGTTGTAACAATATGCATGGTAAAGACGCATTTGTTTCTAAAGACTGCAGAGTATCGGCATGCATGGTAAAGGCATGCGTTGTTCCAACATCCAACCCACTGTAGCAGCTGCAACCATTTTCCCCACCTTGCTATTCTCCAACTCATGTAAAAGATGCAATTGTTACTTTGTGGCGCGCTCATGCCAGCAAATACTTCACATGGGCCCCTTATACTTGAGGGAGGAAAGGGACAGCTCCCAAGTGTTACGGTTCAGCTGTCAAACTTGGAAGAAGGCATCAGAAGTTACTTTGCAAAAAAAAACACAGAATGGACGATTCTGGATGTTTTTCTAGAAAGCTATTCAATGCCTAAAAAGCGTGAGCTGCTGCCATAGTCACCAGGTAAGTGTTTGGATCTCCTTTTTGGCTTTAACCATAGGGACACTGTGCAATGTCAAGTCGCTGACGGAAGTGCGACCGAGCGCCCACGGGACAAGCTTTCTATTCAGCAGCATTTCTTTTTTTTCTTTTTTTTTTTAAAACACATTTTCTTGTAGTTTCTCGGAACGCATACATCAGTAGACGGGTCAATGTGCTTTAGCATCTTACATACTTATAGCACTGTGTTCATGCAGTTGTAATAAAAGCATACAAATATTCAGATATGTCACTTAGATGTTGGGTTACAATAGTCCGTCTATTCTTAAATTACGCTGTTCCCCATCTCCTCTCATCATCGTTACATACCAATATTCCCACCCACTCTCAAATCCCCACCCCCCTTTGGTCACTCCCCGGTCTGCTCCAATTTGCGAATGTCCTTTGTGCCAGCATCCGTATGGAAGTGGTTCCATGAGCTCTCATGCTCCTAGTAAGTCCCGTCCCTCCAAGCCTCCTGTACGTGAGCCCCATGAGGAAATCCATCCCTTAATGTAGGGACTATTGCTAGGGGCTACTGAGCATCGCTGCGGGTTAAGAGGGGCAGGGTTAATATGAAGTGCATTGAAACTGCGTGTATTCATAAAGGCGGAGATGATTTGAGCCCTACTGTCCATGTGCGAAGTTTGTTTTGGCTTTGCAAGTTGTACGTTTCTTTTAAAACTAAAATCTTCATTTGTAATTGTAATCACAGGTAGAATATTTCATGGGCATCATTATGTTAAAAGCATTTAACCCAAATAGATTACTCCAAAATTAAAAATCCCTGCATCATTTTTTAATTATGTTTTTAACTAGAATCCACCTACTCAATTTCACTCCTCCATAGATCATTGGTATGATACTTTATGCCCCCCTCCCTAGATCAACAGGTCCCCTTTGATTGTTCGAGCTAATCCCAGTCGTCTCTTAACCACGGATGGTTTCTATTCTTCACCCCAAATGTTGAAAAATATTTTGCAGCCCCCACTCTTAGGGAGTACTTTTTTATGTTTAACTTGGCTCATCTTATGTTCCCAGTGACTAAAGGCTGGTGGTTCGGACATTTTCCATTTCTGCAAAATAAGAGACTAGGCCACTACATAAGTAATAAATACAAACTTTTTGCCGAGTTATTTTGGAATTGGCAATTCCGAATGGAGCAACCAGTGATCAGGAACTATACCTGTAGACAGATTTCTATTTAGCCACTGAAAGATCTGTTTCCAATATTAGGTTAAAAACAGACAAGTGAAACAAACATGAATCCAGTCTCCTATTTGATGGTTGCATCTAAAATATTGTCCTAGGATCCGTGCTAAAAAAAATTGTAATTGCACTGGGGTAGAATATAGCTGCCATTTACAGTATAGCACCATACGTTTGAAATTGGCCCCTCCTATGACCTTACAAGACCATTCATTGTATGCTTTCCACAGCTGTGCTTCTATTCAGCATCCTGTATCCACAGGATGCCGAACAGAAGCACAGCTGTGATACCTGCATGTTTTGAAGAGTACTATGAACTATCTGTTCATAGAGCTGTCGCTGGAAAATTCAGTAACAATTCCCTATCCTCAATGTCTCCCTCACATAAAATGCTCGACTGATTGCTATTGTAAGCACACCGCCTGGGAGTTTTAAGTTCCTCACTAGATTACATAGCTGTATAAAAGAAAGAGATAACGGGTGAGGGGAGTTTACATCTACCCATTTTTAATTGATTCCAAGTCTTCTAAGTCCCTTCAATTAGTAGGTCCTTTACATAGTAAACCCCCATCCTTTCGGCAAACTCCTAGTACCTACGCCCAATTATCCGAATATCCAGATGTATTGGGGTAACTTGATATTCTTCCTTCATTTGCATAAACCTTTGCCGCATTATTTGCAGGGCTTTATATCTATTACGTTTGGGTAATTTGAGGATTTTTATAAATGGTTCTAGCTCGATGTTATTTCCTATTAGCATTTGTCGAAAATACAATTTTCCTCCATGACCCTAGGGAGCTACTGTCCATCCCCACAAATCCATGAACGCAGTTTGGAAATATTTCTTAATGTGGGGTAGGCCGAGACTACCATCTTCCATACTCAACTGTAAAGTTTATAATTTGGTGCGGGGTTTCCTGCCCAACCATTTTAATTTGTGCAACATCTGATCTATTTCCAAAAAATAGCTTTGAAGAACTTTAACACATTTGAGAAAATAAAAAAATAGTTTGAGTATCATCTTTTTTTATTAGTGCAGTTCTACCAATTATGACAAGCGATGGTAACTGCCAATTGTACGAGTTACTTACCTTCGGTAACGATGTATCTGGTAGAGACGATTCTAAGATTCCTTAACGTAGAATTATCCCCAGGCGTGAGACTGGACCCAGAAAACATTTCCGTGCCACAACGCGGAGCCAACACAACAAAACTGAGGAGAGCAAGGGAACAGTGTGCGAAAAAACCAGAACAACAAAAAGAGAGAAAGGGCGAGGACCAGCACCAAGTGGCACCGAGTCGCCAGGAGGCCACAACAGGAAAGCAAAAGCAGGAAAGAGCTGACCACCACTGAGGAACAACTGTGCAAGCCAGGTGATAGCACCAGGCATCACAAAAGTACCAGAAGGCCACATCAGTAAAGCCACAGCAGGGAAAGCATAAGGTACCCCTCTGTGGAACCACCGTGTAAGCCAAGGCGAGAGCCAGGCTGGAGGCACAAGCAGTGGAAAGCGCTATAAGAGAAAGACTGCAACCACAGACCACGCCGCAAAGGGCCACAAGCCCGGAACAGCGGAGCCACAGCAATCCACCCCCAGACTATACAATCAAGGAGGGCCAGAGCCTCTGAAAGGAGCAGGAGGCCAAGGACAGGTAAAAGAACCCCCAGCGTAGAAGACCGCAAGGGGATCAGAAAGTGTAACAACAGAAGGAAGAGAGCAAAAGCAGGCCCCTACACTGGAGAGAACCCAGCTGGAGGGAAGCCCTGCAGGCAGAAAACGAAAAGGACCCCCACAGAAGACAAGCCACCCAGAGGGAGGCGAGCGCAGAAAACCAAGCTGAGGGTCCTCGCAGAATGGGGAGGAAGGGCGGGTATTGAAGAAATCTGCAGCTAGAATCGTCTCTACCAGATACATCGTTACCGAAGGTAAGTAACTTGTACATCTGATAGACTACTAGCCGCTGATTCCTTAACGTAGAAGAGGTACCCTAGCCATACCCAGAAGGGAGGAGGGCCTGCGAGAGAGTCTCCCCACCAGGAGAGACCAGGGCCCCAGTAGGGGACACGGCACAAGAATAAGAAGGAAAAAGCCAGGATATCCCAAGCCCAACCAAGGAAGTGCGCCCAACACCCCACAGGGGCAGACAGCACCCCAAAAGCCTCAAGGAACACAAGGACCTCCGCGAACCCAGTGAGAAGAGGTAGAACCAGAGGTAGGGCCCAACGTAAGAAACATACCCAGAGACAGAAAGAGCTGAATACACCTTAGCCGCAAGCAGAGGGCAAGGCCGGAACGGCTCCACCGTCAACAGCACAGGCAGAAGAAAAGCACAGTTGCACAAAGCCCCAGCGGAACCAAAGCCAGGGGCGCAAGGGTACACAGCAAGATCACAACGGTGGAGTACGACAAGCAGTCCTGCACAGGCATCCGCCGCCAGCAACAGGCAATACGACAGATCAGCGCACCCAAGACAGTGCAGATGCCAGCTGAAGTCAGAGGCCAGGGAAGTTCAGGACACACCCCAAGGGTGGGGCCGGGCTTGAAACACACACACACACACACACACACACACACACACACACACACACACTGACCCGCAAAGAAGCGGAGGAACCGGCAGAAAAGAAAGAAAGACAGAGGACGGGCCCAAGCCGGCCACCAGAACACAGAGGCCAAGGAAGCCAAAACCTCTGGGGAAGCAGACAGAGGGCCAAGCTAAAACGCAGAACAACAATGCGGAACCGCCACAACACGATGCCGCAGACAGCAGGCCAGACCAGCCGAGCGACGCAGTGACAAGGAGATGGACGGACCCAGCACAAGGTGCTCCAAGACAAGTGGCAAGAAGATCGCACCTGCGACATACTGTGACGCCACGGAGAGCAAGGAGCCCGAAAAGGGTGACCACACCTTTCCCAGCACATAACAGAGCTATGTAATAGCTACAAGTACCCCACATAGGGTAGGTTACGTCCCAAGAACCATGGGAACACCTTTTAGGACATTTTTCCACAGCAGAGGACAAATCAGAAAGACCTGCAGAAAAAACCCACAGACTGCTTACCAAGCAGCCAATAAAGTAGACACCGAAGCCCTAATCTCAGGGCCTACCAACAGCCAAAACCACAAGTCAGAAAAGGGCCAGACCAGCAGCCAACAGTACCAAGGGCCCAACAAAAGGACCCTAAAGGCACATCAACCACACAGAACCGGGGCTACTCGTTACAAGGCTCCAGGAAAACAACGGGAGAACACCTCCCGGAGGAAGAAGGGAAGAAGGGAAGAAGAGAAGAAGAGAAGAAGGGAAGAAGAGAAGAAGGGAAGAAGGGAAGAAGGGAAGAAGGGAAGAAGGGAAGAAGGGAAGAAGGGAAGAAGGGAAGAAGGGAAGAAGGGAAGAAGGGAAGAAGGGAAGAAGGGAAGAAGGGAAGAAGGGAAGAAGGGAAGGGGGGGGGGGGGGGGGAGTAAGGGGAGGAAGGGGGGAGGAATGGCAGAATCCGCAGGGGCATGGAACAAAATAGCACCATCAAAGGGAAGGTCAACCAGCCGTTCTCTAACGTTCTCAGGGAAAACACTATCCCGTATCCAGGCATGGTGATGAAGGGCCACCGAAGAAGCCATGGTGCAACCAAGCCCTTCCGAAAAGTCCAGAACCGAGCGAAGAATAAACGCCGCCAGCTCCCGGCCATCCAACACATGGTGCCGCAAATCAACGCAGGCACCCTCCTGAGAAGCGGAAGACATAAGGGACTCCGCCGAATCCCATAAGCAAGAAGTGGCTCTGGCCAAAACACAAAGTGTTAAGTGCCCGCAAAGCAGCACTGGAGGAGGCGAAGATGTTGCGCCCCCAGGAATCTAACCAGCGAGCCTCCCGTGACGGGAGAGAGAACACCGATGGCAAGGAGGGAAAGGCGGTCTGTAAAAGAGGGCCCGTGGTAGAAGGTGGAGGGAAAGACAGACAGGATCATGCAGAGCAGGACGGTGCAGAAGTGGCTGGGGCACCGGGTACCCCGTGGCAGGACGGCCCCAGGCCCCACAAGAGAATTGTGGAGCAAAGCCTCAAAGGAAAGAAGCAGCTCTCGTCCACCAAAGCCCTGATGGAGAACCTCCAGCAGATGATCCGTGGGGAAATGGGCAGCTGGGTTGCCCATGCGCAAGAATCCTGCAGCGGTGGAGACAGCCCGAGCATAGGCAGCACTCGCCCCCATAGGGCCCAGCGGTGGGGAAAACAGTTTCTCAGTGGGCGATGGCTGCAAGCTAAGGCGGCCGTCCCCCACCCCAACTGAAGGAAGGAAAGGCCAAGCCCGGAATGGGGGAGGGTGGACCGACAAGTGGGGAACCTGAGGCGTCTCCGGCAAAGACTGCGGGAGCGGTGACAGAGAAGAGCCGTCCTTGGAAGACGCCAGGGAAAAAGCTACGACGCGGCGACCCGTCTCCGGAGAAGATAAAACAAACAGCTGCCGAACCTCTGGAGAAGAGGGGGCGTCCTAAGTCTAATCAACGATCCAACACTGGGACGGCGCCGTAGAGTCCGCCACCTGCGTCAGGTCAACGTCGACCAGCACCGAAGGGGGAACGACCTCTGCCACAACGCGTGTCGCGGGAGAACAGGGCTGGGTTGGAGCTGGGGAGGCTAAGGAACAGTGCCAAAAAGGCGTCGACCTTACCTCCGACGAGGCAGCTGCCTGTGTGGAGGGACGAGGGGGGCCCGGGACACGCCCCGACCTCTAGCCTGAGCGGCGTCATCTCGGCCTCGGACAACGCCACGGCCTGCCCAGGGGACCGAGGGGGACTCGAGGGCGTGTCTCGAGCCCCAGCAACCTACCACGACACCACGGACTCCCGTGGGGATTTGCGGCGAGGCAGAGAGGCGTGGTCTGAAGGAGGGAACCCCGAAAGGCCGCACCCCGACAGCACCACATCTTCAGAACCTGGAGCCGAACCGGTCGGCGCCGGAGCCTCCGGCGATGCCGCAGAAGTCCCCGCATGCGGCAAGGGACCCGCAGACATCACAGGAAGAAGAGGAGAAGAAGGAAGAGCCAAAGAGGCCTGTAAGACCGCCGCACAGGCCTCCATCTGGGCTCTGGTCGCCCCTGCGCTGGGGAACAGCGGATAGGGTGGCGCCGCGTGGGGCCGCACCACCCGTGGAGAACCGGCGCCCCAAACAGGTCGGGGGCCAGGCCTCGGGGACAAAGTGCAACACTTACCAACAGGTGAGTGACACCACCGTGACCTTGGAGAGGGACGATGTTGGAGACTGAAGCAGCGGTTCTTGAAGCCTTCCGCGGGGGACGGACGCGGCGAGGACGTCGACCTGGACATGCGGGCTGAAATGAGTTTTATCCGGCGCTCCCGCTGGGTCTTTGGCTTCATCTGCTGACAAGCCTCGCAGTTCATGGAGTCGTGGTGCTCCCCCAAACACATACAGATGGGGTGAGGATCCGTCACCGACATCTGGCGCGGCATTTGCACACTGTCCTCAAGAAAACGCTAAAGCATAAAAAGAAGGCTTGAAACAGGCCAGGAACACGATCCGGATTGCACGCGGAAAAGAAGAAAACTGATGTGACCTCGTTGACGTCACGCCCGCGGAGGACCTTGGGGCAGAGTCGCAAGGTACCGCCCCCTGGCGCGCAGAGATACTGGGCAAGAAAGTTTTCCGGGTCCAGTCTCACGCCTGGGGATAATTCTACGTTAAAGAAATCCATGTTAAGAATCTGCGGCTAGTAGTCTATCAGATATTTGAAATATTCTTAGCTTTGGCTAGTGTCGACACATAATTGAGTAGAAAAAGTTGCGAGAAATCACACAACACGAAAATGCCCAGATAAATTGGGGGAGACCTGGAAGTCTGCATTCGAATGTCAATTGGCAAAACCTGAGCAGAGCAGTTGAACAATAAAATTTCCGACTTTGCATAATTAATCTAATAGCCCCCCCCCAGTCTGAAAAACGTTTCATTGTATCGAAGGTTCAAGTGGAATTTTGGAAGTCAGCCGCCAAATACAAGATTGGATCATCAGCAAACAACTTAAGCTTCGGAGCCCATGATAAGGGTGCCTTCATTTGTGGACTGTGTAAATACTGCAAATAGGACTGGAGACATAGGAATTCCTTGACGAGTGCCCCATTGAATTTTTACTGACCTGCCGTGTGCATATTATGATTTTTGCTTCAGACGTGTCATAGAATTTCTGTAGCATATTAACGAAGCACAAAGGAAACTCAAATTTCGATAAAATAGCAAACAAAATATCCCAGTGAACAAAATCAAACGCTCTTTCAGTATCAATCATAACTGACGTTTTTGTATCATTGTTTAAAAAATAATTGATGGCCTGAATTAAGAAGATTGTATAAATTAGCAATGGTACTCCCTGGTAGGAAGCCATACTGGTGCTCATTCACCAACTCTTGGGCTAACAGGGTTTTTCTAGCTGCCATCATTTTGGTGAATAATTTGCAGTCATTGTTAAGCAAACAAATTGGACGATATGATCGCGGTTTATCTGGCGGTTTGCCTTTCTTTAAAAAGCTAACTATAATTGCTTAAGAAAAGGTTTTGGGGATCTGACACCTCTCTAAGATTGCATTAAATAATAGTACCAACAATCTTATTGTTGGTGGCATAAATGTTTTATAAAGTTATATTGGTAGTCCTTCGCTGTCACAAGCTTTTCCACTAGGGGTGTTTTGAATAGCTTCCTTTTCTGAAACCAATTCCAGTACCCGAAGCTGCTGTACAAGGCTTAGTGTGGGTAAAACAATAGAACTAAGATAGCATTAACCATTTCGGAGGATATAAGGGATGGAGAGGTGTACAGTCTACTATTATGTGTCAAAAAGGTCTTATCAAGGTCCGCCATTTGATCTACGTTTTGGCCTCTATCCTCTTCAAAAATGGACTTAATGGCTGGATATGTATTTTTTTTACTGACCAGACCAAAAATTTGCCTGCGAGTCCACTTTCCTCAGAGTTGTTGCAGACAAGTGGTTTTGTTGGCTATTGACTGAGTCATAGTGGTTTTTAATAGCCTGTCTAGCATTTCTTAGTATATATTCAGTTGCATGCGAATAGTATTTTAATTGCAACTGGCTTGCCTGATCTAGATCTGTTGTAACTGCCTAGCAATCTTTTCTAAGTTTGAGTGGATTTGCTTTACGTGATATCGCCTCCCCTCTAATAAATGCCTTACAAGTGTTCCAGACCTAGAAAATTCGGTAAGAGTTTGTATGCTCGTGACTCAGCCATCATCAGAAGAGTTTTGTCTAAAGTCCAACTAGGACACTCGCCCTAGTGTCTTAATTTTACTTTTAGTCACCATGAGCGATTGGTCAGAGCTGGGGTTTGGATGAATCCATGACTTTACTTTCTCCCATTGTTGGGAAAGTAAAAACATCTATTCTTGAAGCTGAATTGTATTTTTTCGAAAAGCATGTGCATTCTCTAGAATGACGGATGTTGAGTTCTCCAGGCATCAATTAATGCTAGATGTTGAGTAATTTTAACCAATCGTTTGTGGGAATTAGGTTTATTTTGTGCCTTATATTTGCAAGTAGAGTCTAGCCTTACATTTGGTATAATATTAAAATACCTTCCTATAACTATTAAACCAAGTAATAGAATTAGCGTATTTCCTAATTCGTCCAGAGCAGTCTCGTTCTCTATGGGGCAATAACTGACTATCTGAAGGATCTGATCACCAGTCTTGAGACTTACAACTACCCATCTTGCTCCAGGATCCCTCCTAATTTGGAAGACTTCCTCCCTGGACGTACCGTGTGAGTAAGATCGCTACTCCCCCGATTGCTGCACTCGCCGATGCCAGGCTTGAGAAATAAAACTAGGCCATCTAGACTGGGTGGAAAGTGCTTGGTTTGATTATTCGCCCCATTGATATTACATGAGACTATACGCCCTATCTGATTATCGACCATTTATGTTTACTAGCTTTGCTAATTGGCTTCGCATTTTTAATTTTCCTCCCAACTTTTTCTGCCCGGTTCCCCTAAAGCACTTAATTCGGATATGAATGCACCTATATCTTGAAGTACGAAAAATGTTTTCCCTTCCATCTATCAGAGTTTTTTCTTTTACCCCCTCCACCTCTTCGTGCCCCTATATCCTCCCCATACCCTGAGTCCTCCCAGTCAAAGGCTCCCATCCCAACAGTGCCTTGTCCCATCACCCATACCACCCATCCTTTCCCCCAAGGAAGTACCTCGGAATGGTACTTAACAGTTTTAGGGAGGAGTTATAAGCAGGCCTTGGACCTCACAGTGCTTCGTTCTCTTGAAAAACATCTCTGTATTGCTACATTCTCAAGTTGACTTTAACCAATTTTCTCGGTCTATAATCCTTACGTCTCATAACATTTTCTTATATAATGCTATCTCCTAGTCCTCCCTTCCCCCTTAACTGAGTAAGAATGCTTTAGCACGATCAATTTTCTGGAATACGTGGGATAGACCTTTGAAAAGAACTTGTAGCTTGGATTGTTGGATTATACCAGATGAGGCACCATTTTTTTAGATTTATTGATCAGTCCAACAAACTCTTGGCATCATCATGATGCTAATAACGACATGTCTGGGTGTATTCGCAATGTGAAGTTGTCTGGTGTAGAGAAGCATTTCTTCTTGATCGCCTGAGTCTAAATGTGTTCTTTGATCTAGACTTCCCCCAAAGTCAACCAGGACTATTCTGGGGTACTTCGCATTTGTAGATCGGACTACTGGTACTTGATGTGCTCTAGCAATGGTCAAATGTCCACCTTCTTCCGCTTTTTCAGGGAGAACCACTTTATGAACCAGATCTGATATCAAATTTATGGGTGAATTCTCTGCTTCCCGATCCTCTGGTATACCCACAAACCTTAGGTTGGTATGCCGATCTCGAATTTACACATCTATCTTTAGCTCAAGATCTTCCAATTCGATTTGTAGTTTAGTCCAGTTTCTTTCTTGGGTATTAGTAGTATCCTCCAAAGAGGATACCTTCAGCTCTACCTGGGTCATACAAGTGGAGTGCGGTTAAAGATTTATTTATCTGTCCAAGCTGTTCGCTGGTTTGGAGATATGCAGATTCTTGTGAGAGCTTCAATTCACAAAGTTTGCTTACTATTAGATTTAATGTGCTCTATTGCGAAGGGCTGCGCTGGTTGAAGTGTTGCGAGAGCCTGGTCCTACAGTTGACTTGCGGCATTACCTGCCTGGTGATCTTTTTCCAAGACAACGGTTTTGATGGTATCAGTCTGGGTGGCCAATCTGGCACTGCCGGAGTTGGATATATTCTCCTTATGACCTCCTCTCAGAACCCTCAGCATGAATAGTGGATATGTCCGCTTCTTATTTTCTTTACATGTCTCCTCTAGGTGTGTGGTCGCCTGATTGAGGGATATCTTTCTGCTACGGCGAGAGGAGAGGAGAAATGATGCAACTCCCAGAACTTTGGGTGGACTCCATCCAGTCTTCAATTTCTGCAAGAGGTTGTGCCACAATCTATCGAGGGATGGAATAGATTTAGTGTCTGAGGTTGGCTCTGTTCAGTTTGTTTTTTAACCTGTAGATTTTTCCTAGTTGTGCGCGTTTTCATTGACGCATCTCTTGATATACGCTTCATTAAAGCATTTGTTGTATGGTGGCGTATATAGTGAAGTAATGTGACTGCCGGAAATCGGCTGGTAGGCCAGGGGATGCTGGAGTTGTCGCAAGTCAGCCGCAAGCTGCATCTGTGCTACATGTACCATTTCTGCAACTATCCTGCCCGTCCGCCTCTTGAGTGGGGGGTCTAGAGCTCCACCCAAGTTGCTTCTATCCCCCTTATATCTTTTATCCTAATTGGCGGGTCAATTAAAAGTGTCAGCATTCGCTCTAATCCGATTGAGTCTAATGAATTTGTCCTCGCAGGTCTTCATCAGCCTCTGTTTGGTTGTTTTGTTTATTACTCTTTCGCATTATAATCTTCTGTTTCTTATTTTTACTGGCCTCTCACAGAGGGCATTAGCCTGTTATAGGCTGCTTAGACAGTATGGTAGTTCTGGATTTATGAATCCAAGTTGTAGGTTTCTCATGAAACTTGAAATAAAACAGTATTTAAAAAAAGTTATGAAATGGGCACAGCAATGATAAGCAGCAATGCCATCCCACAGGTGTAACCTTAACAGGCCCAATTGCAGTCCTCAAATGGGTATGCTCAACATTTATTTACCCAGACTTAACCATCATTTGACCAAACTCAGCCGTAATTTGCCGAGGATTGCACCTCTTTTGTCCATGCTTACCCAGCATTAGGCCTGGTTCAAGCAATATTAAATCCAGCTCAACCATGACGAGTACAGGTTCAACCACAACGTGCCCTGGCTCAACTACTTTACAACAAACGTAAACTCATATGTAGAGGTCTAGGCCTAAGTTCTTCTTTTGGCAGTAGGTCTGCTACAATTTTGAGACAATTAAGCATGCCCCTGGAGAGGCAGAACTGCTTGACCTGTTGGACTCAGAAGAACAGTATCTATAATAAGGGTTATCTCGTCCATGCTTTGGGCACAAAAGGAGGACAGACCCAAACAAATTGGCAAATTATTTTTTGCATGTTACTTCAAATGTAAGTTTTCATTGTTTCAAATAAAGATCATTGTAAATGTAATTTGAAAACACTGCACAAGATAAGGAAAAAAAGGATATATGAGCCAAATCTACACAAACAGAAATAAAGCATCCTCAAAATAAAATAAAAAAACAAAGAGGAGGACTTTACTAATCTCTTAATGAGAATAAAGGTATTGGAAAATCTAAAAAAAAAAAAAAAAAGGAGTGGTCAGGCTTCTGGCACTGCATCTACTAATGTTTCCCAAGCTCCAGCTACTTCAATCGAGCCATGGCCTCGCTTGGCCTCATGGAACCTCAATACACTCATAACTTGACCATTTTACCAATTCCCTTTAAGACCATCTGGCTATTTCTCTCTTTGCACTGTTAAAGGCAAAATACTGAAATTTGCTTGTAGCCTTAGTTTTGACACTGTGTGGGAACCAGTTAAACAGGCTGTGACATGGTGTGCACGAGACCTCCCTCTCAGGGACTTCAGCTAGTATTATGCTTCCAGTAATCTGCTCACCTCGGGCATTCCAATAACATGGGAAGTAAATTCTAATCTGGGGAAATCGAATAAGAGATTTAACTCCTAAATACAAGGTTCCTTAGATATAGTACTTCCTAAGAAACCTGCTTATATAACCAATAGGACAAAAACGGCGCCGTGGTTTCCTCATAATTTGAGGGAACTTAAACAGCGTTGCAGACTGCTTGAAAGGAAGTGGAGGTTGGACTACTCTGATATCAGTAAAACGGAATATAGGGAATCTATCATGTGCTACAAATCGGAAATTAAAACTACCCAAGCAACATTCTACGAACAGAAAATTGAATTAGCTGCTAACTCTCCCACAGAAATTTTTAAAATGGCTAGAACCCTCACTAAACTGCCACAGAAACCTCCCAGGTTGCATGACGCTTTGACGCACTGCAACACTTTGGCAGAGTTCTTCCAAAAGAAAATTCAAACTATCCATCAGGCTTTTTCGCCCTCTCAATCTACTATTGCCACTATCGCCCCTGCTGAGCTGACTGTAGGGCCTCATATTCTTCTACCACAATTTCCTCTCCTCTACTCTGCCATGCTGGTTTAATCATGGCACACAAAATCGGGTTCTCCCACAGACCCTGCCCCCCCCACCCCAGGCTCTCACCTTAGTAGCTGACACCATTCGCCCTATAATTTTGGATCTGGTGAATTCTTCTATTTTCTCAGGTTCAGTCCAGTTAGCATGGAAATGTGCTATGGTTAAAGCCCTTCTAAAAAAAATCAGGACAATCTTGCCAATTATCACCCTATTTCTCTCCTACCATAGGTGAGTAAGATTCTAGAGAAGCATGTAAACAATACTATGGTAGCCTCTCTGGAAACTAATAATTTGCTCCACCCTTCCCAGACTGGGTTTCGTCCCCAATTGGGTACGGAGACAGCCCTCCTTGCGGTGACAGAGGAAACAAGAAGGATCTTGGATCAGGCATCTCTCTGGCCAGATTGCCTAGGCCCTGCCCCGGCCCCCAAAAATCAAATCAAGAGCCTGGGCATCTGGATTGACCACTCCCTTACGTTTAGTCGCCAGGCAGCGAAACTCTCTGCAACTTGCTTCGGGCTACTAAGGATGCTTCATAAGATTCTGCCCCTTCTTCCTTTCCACGCTAGAAGGCTCATGGTACAAGCCATGATCCTTTCCCACCTGGACTATGGAAATGCATTATACTTGGGAGCTCCACAGTACACCATCAATAAGCTCCAAATTATTCAGAACTCTGCTGCTCGTAGACTTCTTCAGATTCCCCGTTGGCATTCTGCCAAACAAGCATTAAAGAGCTTGCACTGGCTGCCAATCAGGGAAAGGATCCAGTTTAAAGCTATGTGCCTGGTCCACAAAGCCTTCTGGAAGAATGGCCCTCCCATTCTTCAGTCCCTGATCACCCCCTATCACCCGAAGAGAGACCTTCGGTCATCTGTATCTCTCCTTGCCCGTCAACCTAGAATAAGGAGGGCCAGATGTGGGGGTCGTCCCTTTGCGTATAATGGTGCCATCGACTGGAATGCCCTTCCGCTTGAGGCCCAGTAGCCTCAGGGTCATTCTGATAAAAAACCGGGATAAGAGGCTGAAAAATCGGAATCATAACCCGAATATCCCAGACTCGCTGTTCAGGAGGATAACCCGAAACTGCTTTGTGTCCAGAACCTCTCTGATGAAAAGGAGCTTCTGAGAGGGAATGAGGTATGACTTCGGCACGTTGATGGTGAACCCCAGCGAATGCAGGAGGTCGTCCGTAGTCTGGAGGTGGGAGACAGCCTGGGGCGAGCCCGCCTTCAACAGCCATTCGAGATATGGGAAGACTGGGACCCCTCATCTGCACAGATGAGCTGCGACCACCGCCATCACTTTCGTGAACACCCAAAGGGCACTGGTAAGACCTAAGGGGAGCAGGGTAAACAAAGTGCTCGTGGCCTACCGTGAACCGTAGGTAACGCTGGTGGGCCGGCAGGACGGGGATGTGAAAATAAGTGTCCCGCAAGTTCAATGCTACCATTCAGTCTCCAGGGTAGAGAGCAGACAGGACCTGAGCCAGTGTCAACATTCTGAACTTCCTTCCGGAGGTAGCGGATGACGTTCCTGTAATCCAAGATAAGACGCAGGCCTTTGTCCTTCTTGGGCACCAGAAAGTAGTGGGAATACCCACCACTGCCTACTTCTGGGGCAGGAACTCGCTCGATGGCTCCCTTGGACAAGAGAACCGTAACTTCCTGTTGGAGAAGGGCCAGGTGATCCTCCAACATGCGATGGAATTGAGGTGGCATGGATGGAGGGGTAGTCTCAAAGGGGAGGGAGTAGCCCCTTCGGACTATCTGCAAAACCCACCTGTCCGACGAACAAGTTACTTACCTTCGGTAACGCTTTTTCTGGTGGATACAGTATCTGCCTGTGGATTCCTCACCTTGTGAATATCCCCTGCGCCAGCAACATTCAGAAACTTTTGTAGCAGTCCACGCCGATGGGGTCGACGACTACGTCACAGAGACACGGCTCCGCTCGCGACTCCGCTGACGTCACCGGCTCCATAAGAAGACCTAGTCGGCGTGATGACGTCAGTTCCGCCCCTTTTTTCCGTGCCTTCGAGGCACACGGAACGGACTGACAGCAATATATATACACAGTACACAATATGCATATCAACACACTCAGTGTGGAAAATAAATAAAGCACAAGAAATAACAATGCCTTTGACAGTGATAAACACATTTGAAACCAATCAATAGAATTACAGGCATAGAAATAACAGTATAGAAGGATGGACAACGGGGAGGCGGGTGGGTCAGTGAGGAATCCACAGGCAGATACTGTATCCACCAGAAAAAGCGTTACCGAAGGCAAGTCACTTGTTCTTCTGATGGATACATCTGTCAGTGGATTCCTCACCATGTGAATAGATTCCACAGCAGTCCCCACTCCCGGCGGAGGGTGTCCACCCTTCTATACCAGAAAATCCTGAAGGACGGAACAAGCAAAATGTCCATCCCTCCTCACCTCGGTGTCTAAGCAATAATGCTTTGCGAAGGTGTGGAGGGAGGCCCAAGTTGCCGCCCTACAAATGTCCTCCACCGGAACACCTCTAGCTAAGGCAGATGTGGAAGACTTTGCTCTGGTAGAATGAGCCCTCAAACCCTCCAGAGGCTCCTTACCAGCTAGGGAGTAGCATATCTTGATGAACAAGACAATCCACCTGGAAAGGGTGCGCTTGTGCACCGCTCGACCTTTCCTGCAGCCAGCAAAGCCCACAAAGAGCTGGTCATCAATCCTGGAGTCCCTTGTCCTGTCCAGGTAGAAGCTCACCGCCCTCTTAGGGTCCAAGCGGTGAAGTCTCTCCTCCTCCTTGGAAGGGTGAGGGGGAGGATAGAAGGAAGGAAGGGTAATTGACTGCCCCAGATGGAAGGGAGTTACCACCTTAGGCAAAAACGCAGCCCTGGTCCTGAGTACCATTCGTTCAGCATGAATGGTCAAGAACGGGGGTTTTGAACTCAGAGCTTGAAGCTCACTTACCCTCCTTGCCGAGGTGATTGCAACGAGGAAAACTGTCTTAAAGGACAACAACCTCAAGGGACACTTGTGTAAGGGCTCGAAGGGAGAACCCATAAGATAGGTTAGTACAAGGTTTAAGTCCCATTGAGGCACAATAAAGGGAGTAGGAGGAAACTTGTTTGTAAGGCCCTTTATAAAACGAATAGGTGACTTGAACAGCGACGGCTGATCCGGCAAACAAAGGAAAGCCGATATAGCCGATAAATATCCTTTCACAGTAGCCACAGCAAAGCCTTGCTGAGCAAGAGAAAGGGCAAACTGTAGAATATTAGACAGACGAGCCTTCAAAGGTTCAATGGACCTCTCTCCACACCAGAGAACAAATTTAGACCACCTATACGAATAAATAGATTTGGTGGAGTGTCGCCTGGCCGATAAAATAACATCCACCACATCCGGCGGGAGAGAGAAAGAATTCAGGTTGCCCCGTTCAATCTCCAGGCAAAAAGGTGTATGCTCTGGAGGTGGGGGTGTAGAACCTGCCCCTCCGACTGCGAGAGGAGGTCTGCCCTCAGAGGGAGACGGAGCGGAGGGCATGAGGAGAGGTGGAGAAGATCTGTGTACCACACCCTTCTTGGCCAATCCGGGGCGATCAATATGACTTGGGCCCGGTCTTGGCGAACCTTCCTCAGAACCCGAGGAATCAAGGGTATGGGAGGAAACGCGTAAAGGAGTCGTGAGCCCCAACTCAGCTGAAACGCGTCCTCCAACGCTCCCTGCATCGGATACTGGAGACTGCAGAACAACGGACAGTGCGCGTTCTCGCGGGTGGCAAATAGATCCACCCGAGGAGTTCCCCACGTCCGAAAGACGTGACGAACCACCTCCGGATGGAGCCTCCACTCGTGGTCGGTGGAGAACTGCCGACAGACTGTCCGCACGCACGTTCAGCACCCCGGCCAGATGATTTGCCAACAGACAAATCAGATGGTCCTGAGCCCAGGACCACAGACGCAAGGCCTCTCTGCAGAGACAAAGAGACCCCACTCCTCCCTGTTTGTTTATATACCACATCGCGGTAGTGTTGTCCATCAGGACTTGAACAGGCTGACCGCGAAGGGAAGGGAGGAAGGCCTTGAGCGCCAAACGTATCGCCCGCAATTCCAGAAGGTTGATGTGAAGCAACCTTTTCTCTGGAGACCAAAGACCCTTGATCTCCAGATCCCCCAGATGAGCACCCCACCCTAAGGTGGATGCATCCGTTATCACTGTGGCCACCGATGGAGGAAGATGGAAAGGCTTTCCTTGAGACAGATTGCCCTCCATGCCCCACCAAGATAGATCCGCCGCAGCTTCTCTGGAGATCCTCACAGACTCCGAGATCTCCCTTGTGCTGATACCACTGCTTGCGGAGGCACCACTGGAGCACCCTCATGTGCCAGCGTGCATGGTTGACCAACAGAATGCAAGAAGCAAACAGACCGAGCAGGCGAAGGACCTTCAGGACCGGCACAACCGCTCCGTTGTAAAATAAAGGAATCATTTCCTGTATGTCGAGAATCCTTTGAGGAGGAGGGAATGCTCGACAAACAGTGTCCAGTACCGCACCTATGAACAGGTTGCGCTGAGAGGGCACCAGGTGAGATTTGGGCACATTTATCGAAAAACCCAAGTTGTACAACAGTTGAGTTGTAGCCCGCAGATGATGCTGCACCTTCTCTGGAGACTCCGCCTTGATCAGCCAGTCGTCCAGATAGGGGAAAACCGAGACCCCTGACCTTCGGAGATGGGCTGCCACCACTGCCATCACCTTCGTGAAGACCCGAGGTGCAGAAGTAAGACCAAACGGGAGGACCGCAAACTGATAATGTTGCGACCCTACCGTGAAACGGAGATACTTTCTGTGCGACTTCAGGATTGGGATGTTGTTAGACCTGTCAGCCCTTTGGGTGGTCCCTCCTCATCATTATTTATGTTGTCCCACTTTTGCCTCAAACCCTGTTTGAATTTTTCCTTTTTGGGAACCACCAGACTTTTTAGTGTTGCTACAGATTCAGGGAGCCATTTTAGCTACCCCTGAAACTTCTGTCTGAGGGCCTGAAGCACAAAATGGTGGCCACCTGTGACATCACCAGCATCCACTGGAACCTACCAGCACCTTCCAGAACATTCCAGGAGATTCCAGAACTCTGTGACAGTTGGAGACCGTTTAGAATGTTGGGAGGATAAGAGAGGCAGTTGGCAGTTGGAGCTGGCAGTTGGCACCTGACTGGTGAAGAGAGAGGAGCACAACAGTGAAGGAGGAAGGAGTGAAGCAGCAGGGGTGGAAACTTGTGCCTGGAGTGGGGTCCATAAACCCACCCTTGATACTTGTCCCTACTGATGGATCCCAGCCTATAGCCCTGTGTGGGAAGAAGACAGAAGAAACTTATCCTAAGGACCTGGACAGCAGGAACAGGCCTTAGAACCAAGAAAGCAGCAAGATCCTGACCTGGAAACTGGTTTCCCTGGAGTCCGGCGTCGAGTGGCCTGAGACCTGGAGCCCGAGGTGGAGAAGCGGCGCTGACTGAAGTAGCAGACGTCGTACCCGGAGCCGCCTGAGGTCGTGAGAGGGCGCCGACGGAGGTCGTGAGGAATACCAGAGGTCGAGGAGGAAGTGAACCGAGGTCGAGCGAGCGGCGTCATCGGAGGAGTGAAGTCCGCCCTCCGGAGTCGTCGGAGACCGAGGTAGAGGAGCACCGGAGGTCGGGAGTGAGGATCGCACTCCGGAGTCGCCCGGAGCCTGTGAGGAGGAGCACCGGAGGTCGGGGTGAGGATCGCACCCCGGAGTCGCCGGAAGTCGACATCGAGGCCAGGCTGGCCGACGTCATCGGAGCCGAGAGCGCCATCGGACCGGAGCCGCCCGAAGTCGACATCGTGAAGAGACTGCCCGACGCCGTCGAATCGGAGGTCGAGATCGAACCGAGGCCACCGACATCGGACCGGAACCGCCTGCCGGCGTCGTCAAAGAACTGACATTGTGCCGAGGCCGCCGAGACCGAACCGGAACCGCCTCACGGCATCGACACGACTCCAGCGGCGTCGGAACATCAGAAAAAGGGCAGTAAGTGGAGTAGAGGGCGCCTAAGGCCCTGTGGAGACCTGAGAGACTACTCTAAGGGGCTAGGGAGGTGCTGAAACCCACCTGACTGTGCCTGGGGTGAACTGGGACTAACCTAGAGAGGTTGTGTGGAGAGAGAAAGCCAGGGCACTGGTATACCCCCCTTGGATCTACCTCAAATTAGGCCTCAGCCTTGTCCCAGCCAGGGAGTAGCCCCCCCTCAAGCCTTCCACAACCCTACAAGCTGTGCCTGGGCCATATCAGCCCTTAAGAAGTGAAGTGTCATCTGATTATATGAGGGTTGCTGTATACTTTTAATTATTTATTGGGGATACTGTATTTATTGAGTTTTTTACCTATTTATTGCGGCACTATATTTATAGGTCCACAGGACTTGTTGGTGTACAATATTTATTGGTACAGTATTTATTGCCTCAAAGTATTTAATTGTCTGTATATATTGCACTTGTATTTATGCCCTGTTATTTATGATCACCCCTATTTATGTCATCAAACAGCCAATATTTATTTGACCTGCACTAATTGAAATTTGTATATTGTGATTGACTTATTTATTTTTCCAATCAGCAACTAAGAGAAAAAGATAAAGAGAGATATTTTCATAATTTTTACGGTGTAGAGTCGTTTTTGGAACGGATGCACGCATGGTTATTGTATGGGTATATTGTATGCTTAGCACTGCGCCTGTTTCCTGACCACTCGAGCCAAGCTACCACAGTGTGTCCGGAAGACCACCACCACCCTTTCTAGTGTGGGAGTGGTTTTCCAACATAAATTGGTGTTCAGTGGTGGGATAGAGCTGTGCCTACATATACTCAACAATAACTGTGGGTAGTCCATAGGCCTACACCGGGAGTTTTCTCACAGCGGCCTTCCTAATTGTGGGTTTTTGTTTTTTCCAAATTTACTCTGGTGGTGGGAGGAGGTATTACTAAAGGTACCACCCTACATTGTTACTGCACAAAACCTGTCCTCTAACCTGAGTGGGCAAGATGGAATTTGTACTGGAAGACTTAGAAACGTACACTGTGGCCCAACTCAGGGAGTTTTGCCAGCGGGAGGGGGTGTACTGTCCCCCAGGAGCAAAGAAGGGTGCACTCCAAACCAGCTTAAGGGCTTGGGGGGAGGCACGCAGGGAAAGCAAGGCTGAGGAGGAAGACAGGGATGGAGAGCCTGACCCAGAGGGGGCTGAGATGTACCAACCTGAGGTGGGGAACCTGTCAGCAGGGCCCAGGACACTTTCTAGGAAGGGCAGCACTGTCTCTAGTGGGGGCTTATCCAACGTGGAGTTAGCAGATCGGAGAGAGAAAAGACAGCTCACATGGGATTTAGCAAAGCTGGAGAAGGAGAAGGAGGAACAGAGGTTGGCTCATGAGACGGAGAAAGAGAGGATGGCTCATGAGATAAGACTGAAAGAGATAGAGCTTCAGATCCTAAGAATTGGGGCACCAACTGTTCCTAATGGTGGCAGCCAAATCCAAGAAATCACCAGGGAATCCAAACCTTACCTGCCAAAGGACATAGTAGCTAGCTATGGGGCGGGTGACGACATCGCCAAGTGGCTAGCAGCCTATGAGGTCTCGTTGAGGGCCCATGGGGTTCCAGTGAAGTATTGGGGAGGAGGATTGTATAGGTACATGCCTCCAGCTGGTAGGGATGCTTTATTGGCCCTCGAAGAGGATGAGCAGACCCACTACCCCACCATGAAACTGGCGCTCATCAGAAAGTTTGGACTAACACCTGAAAAGTACAGACAGAAGTTCAGGGGTAGTCACAAACTGGGCACACAGAATTGGGTGGACTTCCTGGACTATGCAAAGAAGGCACTGGAAGGTTGGATTCAGGGCAGTGAAGTAAGGAACTACGAGGAGCTGTTTGACCTAGTACTGAAGGAACACCTACTCGAGAAATGTTTCCCTGAACTGCGGCAACACCTGGTGGATAGCAAGCTGACCAGTCCCCGGAAGCTTGCTGAGGAGGCGGACATTTGGGCTAGTACCCGGGTGTCCACAAGGGGGACTGGAGGGGATACTCAAAAGGCCGGACAGGGCGCCCCCTAGAAGAAAGAGGGAGGGGAAAAGAAAAAGGAGTTCTCCAAAGGCCCCCAAAATAACTTCCAAGGGAAGGGAACAGGATTCACCTCTAAGGCTAACCCACCCAGAAACCCTAATCCTGGCCAGAGTCAGCAGCCAAGGGTTGTCCATCGCTACGAGTGCGGTGGCGTTGGACACTATAAAGGAGATCCGAAGTGTCAGAAACGATCACCCCCTCCCACTGGAGGAAAGCCCCCCGGAGTAGCTAGTGTAGTGCTCGGGGAGGAGATGCCCTTAACTAAGGGAAGGGAGTGGGCGGGTGTCACTTTAGTGTCCCTGGGAGAACGGGAGATGGTTCCCAAGATCCAGGTGCCCGCAAATACCGCAAAGTATGGGCAGTGGATCACCATCAACGGCCAAAGAGGGGAGGCTCTGAGAGACACAGGAGCCAGTATGACTATGGTGCGTAGCCAGCTGGTGTCTCCAGAGCAGGTAATTCCCGATGTACTCCACCCAGCCGCGATGGCTGACGGCAGAACAGGTCACTATCCAGTGGCCGAGGTTCCCTTTGAATGGGGGGGGGTTGCAGGTTCACTTCGAGTTGCCGTAAGCCCTGCCGTGCCAGTCGATTGTCTGCTGGGCAATGACATGGAGCACAACGCTTGGAAGGAGGTGGAATACCGGACTCACACCGAGATGCTGGGTACACCTGACTGGGCCTGTGTTAGCACAAGGTCCGAGACTACCCGAAGAGGGAGTTCATTCCGGCTGGAGCCTGGAACAAAGGCCCAGCCAGCTGCCAGTCAAGGGAAGAACCGAGGACAGGAGGAGCCTGCCTCGGCGTCTCCACCCCGTAGGACGGATAGGCCACCGGAGGTGGTGGGCCAGGAGTCTGCGGAGGGGGACGTTACCAACCTGGAGGACTTACCCATCCCGGCCGAGTGGCACGTGGAGGGAGGCCCGTCCAGGGAGGAATTCTGCCAGGGCCAGAGGGAGTGCCCTACCCTTGAGGGGCTGAGGCGACAGGCCGAAGCCCAGGCAGCAGGGAACGTTGAAGGGAACTACAGTGTTTACTGGGAGGATGGCCTCCTCTACAGTGAACCCAAGGCACCCCTACATGGATCGTCACGAGCCTTGGTAGTTCCTCAACGTTATCGAGCCTTCCTTTTAGAGTTGGCTCACGAGATACCATTGGCAGGACACCTGGGGCAAGACAAGACCTTCGCCCGTCTTGTCCCACACTTTTATTGGCCTCAGATGAAAGTGTCGTCCGATACCTACTGCCGGACATGTGTGTCTTGCCAAGCCAGTGGGAAAACAGGGGTGAAGCTGAAAGCTCCCCTGGAACCACTTCATGTCGTTAGCACCCCCTTTGAAAGGGTGGGCATCGACATTGTGGGTCCATTAGATCCACCAACTACAGCTGGTCACAGGTTTATCCTGGTTCTGGTGGATCATGCCACACGGTACCCAGAGGCAATACCTCTGAGGACCATAACAGCACCTGTTGTGGCTAGGGCCCTGATGGGAATCTTTACCCGAGTGGGTTTTCCCAAGGAAGTTGTGTCCGACAGGGGGACCAACTTCATGTCAGCATATATGCGGGCAATGTGGAAGGAGTGTGGAGTGACCTACCGGTTCCCAACTCCTTACCACCCCCAGACCAATGGTCTGGTGGAAAGGTTTAACAAAACCTTAAAAGGCATGATCAGAAGTCTGCCTGAAGGCCTGCGGAGGAAATGGGACGTCCTCCTACCCTGTTTACTCTTTTCATACAGGGAAGTGCCACAGAAGGGAGTGGGCTTCAGCCCCTTCGAGCTTCTGTATGGGCACCCTGTACGTGGACCTCTTAACCTGGTGAGAGACGGATGGGAAAGAACTCCCAGAAAGCTCCCCCAGGATGTGGTGAGCTACATGCTGGCCTTCCGGAGCCAAATGGCTAAGTTGTGGAAGCAAGCTTCTGACAACTTGGAAGCCAGCCAAGCAGTGATGAAGGCGTGGTATGACCACAACGCTCACCCGGTGGAGTTGGAGCCTGGCCAGAAGGTGTGGGTGATCGAACCAGGAGAGCTTAGTGCCCTTCAGGATCGCTGGTCAGGACCCTTTGAGGTGTTGGAGAAGAAGGGTAAGGCCACCTACTTGGTGGACCTGAAGACCCCTCGTCAGCCCCTGTGGGTGCTGCATGCCAACCGCCTCAAACCCCACCACGAGAGGCCCGAAGTCATCTTGATGATGGTGACTGACGGAGGAGAGGACGTGGAAAGCGAGCCTCTCCCTGATCTGTTTGCGTCTCAGGAAAAGGATGGGTCGGTGGAGGGAGTGATACTCTCCCCATCTCTAACTCCTGAACAGCGGGAGGACTGTCGCCAGGTCCTGGGGCAGTACTCTGCGTTGTTCTCCCTTGTCCCGGGTAGGACTCACCTGTGCGTCCATGACGTGGACACAGGAGACAGCCCACCTGTGAAGTCCAAGATCTACCGGATGTCAGACAAGGTGAAGGCCAGCATTCATAGTGAGGTCACTAAGATGCTGGAGCTAGGAGTGATTGAACCTTCTAGCAGCCCCTGGTCTAGTCCGGTGGTGTTAGTACCGAAAGCTGCACCACCGGGTGCCCAACCAGAACTGAGGTTCTGTGTGGACTACCGGGGACTGAATTCAGTGACAAAGACTGATGCACATCCGATCCCTAGGGCGGATGAATTAATTGACCGGCTGGGAGCTGCCCAATATCTAAGTACCTTTGACCTTACCTCTGGGTACTGGCAGATCTCTTTGACTGATGGAGCAAGGGAAAGGTCAGCCTTCTCCACGCCCAATGGCCACTACCAGTTCTGTGTGATGCCCTTTGGGCTCAAGAACGCACCTGCCACGTTTCAGCGCCTGGTAAACCAGATCCTCACCGGAATGGAGAGTTTCTCTGCTGCTTATCTGGATGACATAGCCGTCTTCAGTAACAGCTGGGAGGATCACTTGCGTCACCTGCAAGCTGTTCTCCAGGCCCTGAGACAAGCTGGATTGACGATCAAGGCCAGCAAGTGCCAGATCGGGCAGGGGTCGGTAGTGTACCTTGGACACTTGGTGGGTAGGGGAACGGTGCAACCCCTCCAGGCGAAGATCGAGGCCATCATGGCCTGGGAACCCCCCAAGACACAGACTGAGGTCCGAGCATTTTTGGGCCTCACGGGATACTATCGCCGCTTCGTGAAGGGGTACGGTACCATCGTAGCCCCTCTCACGGAGCTCACGTCCAAGAAACAACCTCGACGGGTAGTCTGGACGGAGGCTTGTCAGCAAGCCTTTGAGAAATTGAAGAAAGCCATGTGCGAGGCCCCGGTCTTAAGGGCCCCAGACTTTTCCAAGAAGTTCATTGTCCAGACAGATGCATCAGAACATGGCATTGGGGCAGTGTTATCGCAACTCAACGAAGAGGGTCTGGATCAACCCGTGGTCTTCCTATCCAGGAGACTACTTCCCAGGGAACAGAAGTGGAGTGCAATAGAGCGTGAAGCCTTTGCAGTGGTATGGGCTCTGAAGAAGTTGCGGCCATACCTGTTTGGCTCGCACTTCCTAGTTCAGACCGACCACCGACCCCTTCGTTGGCTGATGCAAATGAAGGGGGAGAATCCCAAGTTGTTGAAGTGGTCTATTTCCCTACAGGGGATGGACTTTCAGGTGGAACATCGGCCTGGAGTGGACCACGCCAATGCAGACGGTCTCTCAAGGTATTTCCGCCTTAGTGATGAGAACTCCCAAGGGGTTGGGTAGCTCTCCCCACTTTCAGCTGGGGGGGACGCGTGTTAGACCTGTCAGCCCTTTGGGTGGTCCCTCCTCATCATTATTTATTTTGTCCCACTTTTGCCTCAAACCCTGTTTGAATTTTTCCTTTTTGGGAACCACCAGACTTTTTAGTGTTGCTACAGATTCAGGGAGCCATTTTAGCTACCCCTGAAACTTCTGTCTGAGGGCCTGAAGCACAAAATGGTGGCCACCTGTGACATCACCAGCATCCACTGGAACCTACCAGCACCTTCCAGAACATTCCAGGAGATTCCAGAACTCTGTGACAGTTGGAGACCGTTTAGAATGTTGGGAGGATAAGAGAGGCAGTTGGCAGTTGGAGCTGGCAGTTGGCACCTGACTGGTGAAGAGAGAGGAGCACAACAGTGAAGGAGGAAGGAGTGAAGCAGCAGGGGTGGAAACTTGTGCCTGGAGTGGGGTCCATAAACCCACCCTTGATACTTGTCCCTACTGATGGATCCCAGCCTATAGCCCTGTGTGGGAAGAAGACAGAAGAAACTTATCCTAAGGACCTGGACAGCAGGAACAGGCCTTAGAACCAAGAAAGCAGCAAGATCCTGACCTGGAAACTGGTTTCCCTGGAGTCCGGCGTCGAGTGGCCTGAGACCTGGAGCCCGAGGTGGAGAAGCGGCGCTGACTGAAGTAGCACACGTCGTACCCGGAGCCGCCTGAGGTCGTGAGAGGGCGCCGACGGAGGTCGTGAGGAATACCAGAGGTCGAGGAGGAAGTGAACCGAGGTCGAGCGAGCGGCGTCATCGGAGGAGTGAAGTCCGCCCTCCGGAGTCGTCGGAGACCGAGGTAGAGGAGCACCGGAGGTCGGGAGTGAGGATCGCACTCCGGAGTCGCCCGGAGCCTGTGAGGAGGAGCACCGGAGGTCGGGGGTGAGGATCGCACCCCGGAGTCGCCGGAAGTCGACATCGAGGCCAGGCCGGCCGACGTCATCGGAGCCGAGAGCGCCATCGGACCGGAGCCGCCCGAAGTCGACATCGTGAAGAGACTGCCCGACGCCGTCGAATCGGAGGTCGAGATCGAACCGAGGCCACCGACATCGGACCGGAACCGCCTGCCGGCGTCGTCAAAGAACTGACATTGTGCCGAGGCCGCCGAGACCGAACCGGAACCGCCTCACGGCATCGACACGACTCCAGCGGCGTCGGAACATCAGAAAAAGGGCAGTAAGTGGAGTAGAGGGCGCCTAAGGCCCTGTGGAGACCTGAGAGACTACTCTAAGGGGCTAGGGAGGTGCTGAAACCCACCTGACTGTGCCTGGGGTGAACTGGGACTAACCTAGAGAGGTTGTGTGGAGAGAGAAAGCCAGGGCACTGGTATACCCCCCTTGGATCTACCTCCGATTAGGCCTCAGCCTTGTCCCAGCCAGGGAGTAGCCCCCCCTCAAGCCTTCCACAACCCTACAAGCTGTGCCTGGGCCATATCAGCCCTTAAGAAGTGAAGTGTCATCTGATTATATGAGGGTTGCTGTATACTTTTAATTATTTATTGGGGATACTGTATTAATTGAGTTTTTTACCTATTTATTGCGGCACTATATTTATAGGTCCACAGGACTTGTTGGTGTACAATATTTATTGGTACAGTATTTATTGCCTCAAAGTATTTAATTGTCTGTATATATTGCACTTGTATTTATGCCGTTATTTATGATCACCCCTATTTATGTCATCAAACAGCCAATATTTATTTGACCTGCACTAATTGAAATTTGTATATTGTGATTGACTTATTTATTTTTCCAATCAGCAACTAAGAGAAAAAGATAAAGAGAGATATTTTCATAATTTTTACGGTGTAGAGTCGTTTTTGGAACGGATGCACGCATGGTTATTGTATGGGTATATTGTATGCTTAGCACTGCGCCTGTTTCCTGACCACTCGAGCCAAGCTACCACAGTGTGTCCGGAAGACCACCACCACCCTTTCTAGTGTGGGAGTGGTTTTCCAACAGATGTGAAAATACGCATCCTGCAAGTCGATGGACACCATCCAGTCCTCCTGATTCAGTGCTTGAAGAACCTGAGCAAGGGTGAGCATCTTGAACTTCTCTTGTTTTAGATAAAGATTCAAGATCCTGAGGTCCAATATCGGACGCAATCTGCCGTCCTTTTTCGGAATCAGGAAATACCGGGAGTAGCATCCCTGACCCCTCTCCTGCTCTGGAACCACCTCTATATATATAGAGAGACAAGTATCCATGCACAACTTGTCCTTGTTTTCCCTACTTGTTAACAGAGCGGTGCCTCCTTCTCCGAGCAGTCAGCCGGGTGAGGTGAGGCTGTCCTCCCACAGAAAGTTGGGTGAGTTGAACTTATAATTATACATGTTTTCCCTTTAATGGTTACCACGTTTTGGGTTTTTTCTGATGAATAACGCAGTGTCTAAAAGTCACTGTAGAACAATGGTCACTAAGGCTGTATGCGATTTGATGTTATACCTCTCTTATGGTTGGATTTTCCCTATCTTTTAGGAAAGAAGATCAAGTTCTTATAACCAAGCAAAAAGGTTGCTTGCCTGGTAGGGTGGCTGTTGCCACATAAGATTTTATGAATTTTTTCTTTGTCACTTAATTATTCACTAGATTTGTTATTCCTGCAGTAGCCCTATTTTCCATCCACTTAGGTCCTGAAGAAAGCCGGGTCAGTTGACCGTTTTGGCTGAAACATGTCGACCTTATGAAACCAATCAGGAAATAGTCTATCCTTTCAAGACTATTTGGTTTTTTTAGACATGACACCTGGTCAATCTCTAATAAACATACTTTTTGCCCACGTAGTCAATTTTATTACACTTTCACCACATAGCACTGCACACACATTTCAGCTTTAATTTTGAGTCTGAATAAGTTGAATCACACACTGTGTCAGGAGTCTCTATATGCGGGGATACACAGGTTGGGCACTCAGCAGAGCCGGCTGGTTCGATAGTATGGGCCCAAACCATAACCCCTTAGAGTCTCAGATGACGAAGCTCCACCAATGAGGGTGGGCTGATGGACTCTTAACTTTTGACACAGTGTTGTATTAACTATTCGATGAGGTCCCCATTTTGTTTATAGCTTTTGAGTGGCCTTTTGTTCTATGCTGTCGGACTGAGTACCTTTTTCTAGTTGTTACCACCTCTATCGCACCTTTCTGAAACAACTTCAGGACTTCCTCCTGCAGGAGAAGAAGGTGGTCCTCCGAGCAAGCCCCTTGGCAAGGAGGGTAATTTGGAGGGAATTCCCGAAAGGGAAGGGCATACCCATTTTCCACAAGATCTAGAACCCAGAGATATGTAGTTACAGATTCCCAATCTTGTGGAAAATGGGTAAGCCGGCCCCCCACAGGACCAGCATGATTCGGAATGGCAGATCTAGGGCTGTTTTGCGGTGGTGGGAGGGGCTGAGGAAGAGGAGGAGGAAAGCTGACGGCCACGTGTGCGACCCCTGATTCTTCCTCTGTAACCTCTCGACGAGGAACCTTGCTGCTGCTGCTGAGTCTGCCTATAGGTTCGAAAAGATGTCCTTCCAAAACCTCTACCTCTTAAAAGACCCTCTCGACTGAGACTGGAGTCCCAAAGATTTAGCAGTTGCCTTGCTCTCTTTGAATCTTTCCAGAGCAGCATCTGCCTTTTTTCCAAACAGGCCAGACCTATCAATCGGTAGATCCAATAGGGTTGCTTGCACATCTTGAGAGAACTCCGAAGTTCTCAACCAAGCACTTCTTCTAGCTGCAACAGACGACCCCATGATCCTTGCAACAGAATCTGCAGTGTCCAGCCCACTTTGGATCACTTGCCGCGCAGCAGCCTGAGCATCAGCCAAGATGTTGTTAAAACTAGATCTATCCTCATCAGGTAGCTTCGGCACCAGTTTCTTAGCCGAATCCATCAGCGCATGTACATAGCGTCCCAAAAGACATGTGGCGTTAGTCGATTTCAAAGCCATGCTGGCTGATGAAAACACCTTTGCCGACTGGTCCAGCCTTTTTGCCTCTGTCCCCAGGGACCTGTGGAAAAGCTCGTTTAGACTTCCTAGAACAAGCCGCCTAAATTACCAAGCTCTCTGGCGATGGATGAGACTACAACAATTCTGGATCCCCTGGGGCCGCTCTGTATCTCCTAGCGATAGTCTTAGACCCCGCAGGAGCAAAAAAAGGTTTGCGCCACACCTCCAACACAGGTTCTACAATGGCCTCATTAAATGGAAGCAAAGGCTCTGATACCGCTGTGGGAGAATGCAAGACTTCAGTCAAGATGTTCGACTTAAACTCCGTTGTTGGAAGTTGGAGATCAAGCAACTCCGCAGCTCTCCTTATAACTGCATGGTAGGGTGCAACATCCTTGGATGGCTCATCTGATGGCGGAGTAATCTCCCACTCAGGAGACAGGTCCAAGCCACTAGCCTCCTTAAGCTCGTCAAAAACCTCATCCGACTCCACCAATTCTCCATCTTCCGCTTCCTCCTGAAGGTATCTCTGCTCCTCAACAATCCTTTGAGTCTCCCTTCTGGAGCGAATTCGAATCCTCGGCGGCGCCGTAATCGACTCAGACGGCGCATGTGCCGACCGTGGATCCGGCGGAGCCATCGGCGTCGAACGAGGTCGAGCCGGAGCCGGCGAGGATGGAAGTGGCGTCGACGTTCTCGGAGCCGGAGGATTCCAAGACGGCTTCGCTGGATAAAATGGATAGAAAGGGGCCTGAGGATACCCTTGCGGCACCCCTAAGTTAAATGCCAAAGGACCCGTCGGACCCGCAGGTGCACCAGGGACATACATGGCACGAGCAAATACCCCATACATCGCATTTAAGTAATGCGAGGGGTCCTGACCTGGCCCAGGGAAAGCAGTATACTGGCCAGGACCCACCGGACTCGGGCCAACCGGCGCAGACAGTGGAATCAACGGGGTCGCAGGCTCACCCGGGGCTTGAAGATCTTCCGGGGCCGGAGATGGAGCCGGAGACGGAACCAGAGCCGGAGATGGAACCGGCGTCGGAGTCCGGGCTGGAACTGGCAAAGCTGGAGACAAAGAGACCACCGGAGATGAAGGACCAGCAGGCGAACCCGGCACAGGAGAAGGAGAAACAGAGTCCCTTCGACGCCGAGCAGGTGACTTCGGCTTCGGCGCCGTGCTCTTATCTGAATGGTGCCGAGAGGAGTGTCTTCTCTTTTTCTTGTGCTTATTAGCTCGAGAAGCATGCCCCGAATTAGACTTCGACGCAGACTTCGATCGAGACCTCGATCTCGATCTTCTCCCTCTCTTGTCCTTCTTCATCCTGGCAATAAAGAGCTTTGCCTCCCGTTCCTTCAGAGCCTTCGTGCTCATCTTTCGGCAGCTGGTACAGCCATCCACGTCGTGGTCCGAGGATAAACGCCACACACAGTCCTCATGTGGGTCAGTGATGGACATATGCTTGCCACACTCCCGGCAAGGCTTAAACCCAGACTTCTTTGTCGACATCTTCTAAGAAGACAGGAAAAACAACGAAAATACACAAAGTATCAACGACGCTAACAACAGCGATTCCCGAAATCCGTTGGCTTCGACGGCGCGGAAAAAAGGGAACTGACTTCATCACGCCGACGAGGTCTTCTTATGGAGCCGGTGAAGTCAGCGGAGTCGCGAGCGGAGTCGCGAGCGGAGTCGCGAGCGGAGTCGCGAGCGGAGTCGCGAGCGGAGCCGTGTCTGTGACGTCGTCGTCGACCCCATCGGCGTGGACTGCTACAAAAGTTTCCGAATGTTGCTGGTGCAGGGGATATTCACAAGGTGAGGAATCCACTGGCAGATGTATCCATCAGAAATTATGTTTAGCCAGTGAGGGAGGTGATGGCAAATCCTGCCGTCCACTGGCGACTGGTGGCCCTGAAAGATTTGACTAGGAGGCTGCTGCAGAGGGGGCACTGGTGGACTGGCCCGCTGGCTCCCAGACCCACGACGGTGGGTCCCACGTGGTGTGGGACCCCTTCCGTAGCAACGAAAGGGGTGAAAAGTAGACTGCATGGGGTGAGAGATGGAAGCGAGGAACAAAAATATGGCTGTAGCCTTGTAGTCCTTAAAGCTCTCGAGCGCGCTGTCTGCTTTGTCGCCGAACAGGCGACTACCATCAAAGGGCATGTCCAAAAGCGTAGCTTGGATATCACCCTAAAAGCCAGAGGTCCTCAGCCAGGCATAGTGTCTAAGGGCTACTGATGTGGAAATCGTCCTGCTTAGCAAGTCGGCAGTGTCCAGCCCACATCGGATGGCGAACTTTACTGCGTGTCTCCCCTTGACCACTGCACGAAAGAGCACGGCGCAGGGCTCCCCAGGGTACTGTGGCAGCACCTGCGCGACCGTGTCCCACTCAGAGTGAGTAACGGCCCAAGAGACATGCGGTGTTCACTGACCACAGTCCTAAGCTGGTGGAGGAAAACATTTTCTTCCAGCTTCTTTGATTCCCTATCAGGTGGTGTTAGGGAATGCGCCCTTGGAAGTCAAGGCTTGAACCACCACGCTCTCAGGGGTGGGGTGTTGGAAGAGGAAAATGGGGTTGCCCAGGGCCGGACAGTGGCATCGGGTAATCTTCCTGTCCACAGGAGCCCCTGTGTTGGGCTTGGACCATGTGCCCAAAAGGATGTCCGTAAGGGCCTCATTGAATGGAAGCAGGGGCTCCGAAGAGGCCGCTGTCGGTTGAAGCATCCAGGTCAGGTGGTTAGTCCTAACCGAGGTTTAAGGCCTTGGCCGCCCTAGGCAACACCACTGCATACGACGCATCCACCTCTGTAGCCACGGTAGGGGGAGAAAGCATGCCAAGGTCTGGGTGAAGTGTCCAGACCACTGGTCTCACCCAACTCCTCTTTCCAGTCAGGTTCTTTCAACTGGTCTGCCAGAGGGTCCACAGATCCCTCCCAGTCCTCCTCACCCTCCTCTGGTAGTCACTAAGGGCGATAGGGAACACCAGGGGTACAAAGTACTGGTCAGCGCTGGTCTAGACGTCGGGTGACATCGGTCCGGCTCGGTGTCCACATTGAGGGGGAGGCCGGGATCAACGTCGGCTGGGGACACACCCGGCGTTGGAGGGGGTGGAGGTGTTGCCAGTGGATTTGGCACCAGAGGTGGTGTCACGAGGTCTAGAGCCCCCAGTCAAGTCCAAGGAGCCCAAAGGAGCGCATGCGGAGTCGGTCTGCTCAAAAACATGAATGGAGGGCTTCGTAAAAACTACGAAGTTGGGCAGGGGTTGCCCCAGCTCCCGGAAAGGGTGGGAGGCTCGGGGTTGACCGAACTGGGTTCGCGGGCGGAGCCGGACGACTACCAACCGTATCCCACGTCAGCCGACGGACAGGGAGAACGTGCAGAGTGACGGTGCATCTTCGCCTTCTTTTTGTGCTTCGACTTACAAAGACTTCGACGAGGAGTGGTGGTGATGGCTCTGCGACCTCCCTGTCAATCAGGACCTCGAACCGACTGTCGGGCCTCCAGAAGCTTACGGAACCGCTCATGAAAAGACTTCGGCCATGGCCCGGAAGTCGAGCACGACTTCGGGTCGTGGTCGTGCACCAGAGGCACACAAGATAAGGGTCCGTCACCGACGACAGCTTGTGGCAGGAGTCGCAAGGCAAGGCTTGAAGCCGGTCCACCGAGATCACATCCCTGTGCACCAGGAGTCTTAACAACTCAAAGACGTCGACAAAAAGTGACTAGGTACTGCTCTTTCCAGATCTGCACTGGCTGGCGCAGAAAGAACGGATGTCAGCGCGCAGGGGCGGTGTCGAAGTAGATACCACAACATCATTCTGGCAACCACGATGCAAACGACGAACACAGTCGACCGACGCTACCTACCGAAGCACAAGGGTACTACTGAAGAAAAATTCTCCGGATCCAGTCTAACGCCTGGGGGTAACTAAGGTGAGGAATCCATAAATGTCTTTCAGATTAATATTTATAAAATTCATAATTTATGTTCTCCTGCCGGTGGAGTTTGGCGACCTGGTCCTTATCTAACTCCACAATAACTAAGCCCCTTTACGCTGGGTTCGCAAGCCAAACTACTAGGGAGCCAGTGCAGTCTCTCTGCATGGGCCCGGTGTAGGAAGCGGTCTCTTTATATAGTGTACCACAAAGATATTGCGCAAAGAGTCAATGGAATTCATAAGTGGACAATGGCTTGCTCTAGCAATCCCAAGGTGCTCTTCTAGGGGGTAGTGTGGTCAAGCAGCCTCACGCCTATCAGAGAGGAGTGTTATACACCTGCAACACACGCACAGTCAATAAATGATGCACAAAACTCAATGTGGAGATCCACACCAATTTCTAAAAATAACCCGTCTTTATAAAAGTTTTGGCACCAAGATAATCAAAATCAGGCAAGTATGTGTCGAGTTATGAATTTTTACAGGTTAGAAAAATCAACAGTGCAATTACTGAAGCGGTAATGTTTTCCAATGACGGAAAGGCGGACTGCATACAAGTACTACTCAGCGAATTACGAGACCAATCTCCTGGACTTACGGTAAGTCTGGCGCAAGGTCCAAGGCAGCACCAACAGGTCACCTCGGGTGGCACTGGGGCAGCCAGGTGCAGGGGTGCTTTTCAGCGCCAGGTGCCAATGTTAGTCAAAAGGGATCGGTCCAGTCGAAAAGACTTCAGGCTTGGTCTGGGAAACCTGTCCGGCTGAACCAACCAGGGAGCTTAGGTCTCACAATGTTCGGGAACGTGAGGACACCTGTAGTCCACTTCCACTCGGGCCAGGGGCGACGAGTGCAGAGGTGTCTTGCGGCATTGGGATTTTCACAGCAGAGTCACTCGCAGTCAGGGGGCTGCAGGCACTGTTGAGGAGTCCCCTTCTAGGAAACCCAAGGTGGACTTCTCTGGAGGACCATGCGGCATGGTTGGCCCACTTCCACAAGGGCTTGGAGCGCCAAGTGCAGTGGTGTTGGCCAATGTCAGGTTTACACGGTACAGAGTCCTCAGTTTTTTTGGGTAGCTCCAGGGTAGCAGCTCCCCTGCTCCATAGGAGTTCCTGAGTCTTGGTAGAAGTGCTGGCATCTTCCCAGGCTTTTGGAGTCACAGCGGCTTACATGGTGAGCCGACTTTGGGACAATCGCTCGGAACAGCGAATATGCCAGCAGGTTTAGCACCCAAGTCAGTTGCTCCTTTCACAGTTCTTGCTTTTCTCCTTTTAGTTAGGCAGGATCTGATTTCCTGGTGCCAGAGGCTGCCCTAAATAGTAAATTTAGTGGTGTTAGGGATGTTTAAGTTAGTAGCCAATGTGCTACTTAGCCCTGGGGTAACAATGCCCCCTATATGAGCACTTCCTGTGAAAATTGGGCATAATCCCGTCCCATAGTTAATAAATTCGCCATCACAAATATGGCAGACTTATTTATTTACTTCAGGTAGCTCACCTTAGGGGTGGGATTAGCCTGAAGGTGAAGAAGCCTCTGACTACTAATTTTCCCACCTGTCCAGGTGCCAAATGGGCCTAGTGGGAAAATGGGTACATTCACATAATAAAGGCGGTTGGAACTTTGAATGTCCCTGCCTTGCAATACTAGTTTGCCAGTAGTCCTGTGGGAGGGGTGTTAAAACCCTCTAACTGAGCAGGATGTGTTCCTGACCTCTTGGGAGCAAAGGCCCTCACCCCTGTGCATCAAACTCGTCTGTGGTGGCATGCTGGCTAGGACCAATCAGTCGGCACATTAGTAGTTGATACGTTTTCAGGGGGCTCCTCTAAGTTGCCCTCTGGGTGCATGTATTAAAAAAATCCATCACTGGAATCAATGTGGGTTTATTAATATGAGAAATCAAATACCAAACATCTCTAATTTCAGTGAAGCCATCATGTAGCTGGGGAACACTTTTACTTAAAATGGCTTCCGTGGTCACTTGTTCTAGCAGTAACTGAACTGGCCAACACAGGGGCATACCTTCTCATGCAGATACGACCACACATGAAATATAATGCACCCTGCCTTAGGGCTGTAAGGGTGACTTACAAATATTACATGCAGCATTCAGAAACATGGCACACAGGTGTGACATGTCATGTTTCCACTTTTTAGAACACCTCGTCACGCAGACTGCAGTGGCAGTCTGTATGAGTTTGGTACAGGGTGCCTTAGAGTTGCACAAGATTTGCTGCAGCTCTTAAGAAAACTATTTAGTACTATGCCCTAGGTTAACAGAGGTAGCACTTACCAGGGACTTGCATACGTGCTAAAGGCCTGATCAATTGGGGATCAAATTACCAGTGGTCTTGTTTTGGGGAAAAAACTGGTAATGGGGACTGGTTTAGCAGGAACCAAGTGCAATTCAATCAAATTTGCATCAAATACCAGGCAAAAAATGGGGGAACTATTGCACCAAAAACCTAGTTTCATATATCCAGACCATATACTTTTCTAAATCAAAACATTAAAGGCGCTCTGTGTTCTGTAACTTTCTCTTTGGCCTCTAAGCGATCAGTCTGTACTTCTGGGTGACATAGTCTGCGCTTCTCAAGAGCTTGTAGAGCTACCTCGGATAACAAGACTTCAGTGAGCAAAGTCTTTGACTCCTACCGACTACGAAATACATCTACCCCTGTTCATGGTCTTAAATGTGTCACACTGTGTAGCTAAGACAAATCAGATGGCACCGCCCAACTGCGAAATCCCAAAAACAGGATATCACTCCATGTCGCAATACTAAGGAACAGCTACTCAGGGCACAACTCTAACATTTCCCCTTAACTAGCAAACATACTTCCCAAATCCCAAACCCCAGGACAAGCAAGTCAACACCCCCCCAAACAGTCAATCAACTCACATGCATTCTTGGGTGCACTCACAGTAAACTTAAAGGAATGGAGGCATCGACAATCTAAGAGCCCTCATACCCCCAACCACACTAGTTAGAATTTAGGAGGGTACGTCTGCTGGGGCCCCCCATCGCATTGGTATATCAACATATAACCAACTGAGGGCTCCCCTTTGAGAGCCAACATGGACCTTACAGTTCACCATCTCCTTGAAATAAGTTTATCTGCTCTGCAAGGCGTGCCTTAAGGGAGACCACAGTCCGAGTTCTCAGTACAACTGCTATCATGAATGAGGCGAGAGTCCCGGGCATCTCCTTTACCCAGTGATGAGGCTGAACTAATTCCAACTCTGCTCATTGGCGCCGCTACCTCCACCACTCATTTGTTCCCTCTGGGCCTCTGCCCCAGAGGGGGCCCTCCACTGGCATGCCCACCTTGTCTCTGCATTTTCTGCTTGGGTGTGCGTCTCGGGGACCCCCCTGCTGGGGCCAGCATGCAGGTGCATCTCGATCTAGTTCCACACCACCTGCGGGACCAAAAGAACTGTACTCCATCTGGTGTCATCACCCACAGCCGGGCTGGAAATAGCATGGCATGGTGCAGGCCCATTTGGCGAAGCATGCAAAAATGTTTACCGCCATTTCTGGACTTCTTTTGTAAAGTCTGGAAAGATCATCATTTTGTCAACTTTGATTGCTCCTTTGTCACAAGCTTGGGCAAGCATTCGATCTTTATCCCTGGCAACCACTGGTTGCGGCGGCGCACCAGGCAGTGGCGGCCGAGGCGTAACCCTGTGCACCCTCTCCAGGACGTAGAATGAAGAGGCCACCTCCTCATTCATCCATTCCTCGAAGTAGGCCAGCATGTTCCTCCTCTCTATGTGTTATGGAAAGCCTATGATGTGGATGTTATTCCTTCGTGATCCATTTTCACTAATTTCTGCTCTGACCTCCAGAGTCAGAACCATGTGAGCCGTTGCCGCATCATCGCCAGCTCAGAGGGAATATCCGTTGGTACTCTCTCCACCGTCATCACCTTATCAGCAAGGCGTCTATTATAGTCTTTCAGGTAACTCCGGTCCATCCCTAGGGCATCAATCTTTACCTCCAATGTTTCCCTGGAAGCAGTAGTGGCCTGTTGAATGTCTTGGAGAGTACTTTAGCCCAGACTCAGTAGTGTCTCTACCAGTCTAGGCTGCTGGACTCAGCTGCCAGGAAGTGGAGGCTGAAGAGCAGATTGGTGCGAGGGGCACACTTCTTAGCAGTGGCAGTTTTTCCAAAGAGCGCACACCCTATGCAGCTCAGGGCGACTAGTAGGGCACGTCTTAGGGACGGCAATACGCAGGCCTCCTTCCCCCAGTTTCTACTATGAATCCAGTGATATACTCACTTTGGAGCACTTAGTCAGGCCACCTAGTCTGCTTTGCGCAATTCCGTGCTCCCACAAGTGTCTCCAGGGTCTCATCAGTGCAGGGCACTTGCCTCTACTCAGTCGGTGCCAAGGCAGTTTGAGAACTGTGCAGCGCACAGGGCCCGGGTGTTAGACGGCTTTCCATGCACAAGTGGCGGGCAGCAGGCCGCTAAGCTGCCCTGGAGGTGGAGGGGCAGCTCTCGGCTAGTGAGAAGGCAGAAGCACAAGCTCCTGGTCAGGGCCCCAGTACGGCTCTGCCGTTATGCAGCACAGGCTTGTACCCGGGCCCAATCTCTCTTGCAACAGATCATCTCTGCATTCACTCACCAAGTGTCTCTTTGTGCCATCGGTTCCCTGGGCAGCTGAGGGTCTATGCAGCTCCCGGTGGGCTACCTCTAGTCCCTGCAGGCAGTTCAGCAGAGTCACCTGCACCCTTGGGGCACCTCCGCAGTACTCGCTAGCCCATAGCCTTCCGGTGTTATGCTGCAGCTTGGGACTGGAGCTCACCACAGAATCCAGCGGTTCGTGGACGCCATTTTGTCAGCGCCACCTCGTGGGGTCCATGACAGGTTGAGTAGTTTCTCTGCCCCTTGTCACAGTCCGCCTCAAACATGTCATACTGTGCAGCAGTGTCTGGGGAGGGCATGGTCAGGCTTGGGGGCACTTTGACTTCAGAATGGTGGTAGGATTTTGTCGAATTGGGCTAGGGTGAGAAGCACCGGATGGGAGCTCTGAATTCAGCGACTTACAGCAGTGGCGTTTGGCCAAGGCTCCTCCCTGCCCCCCTCCCCCCCCCCCCCCACACCTTTCTGTAGATGACCTAGTACTAACACTTGGGTCAGTTGGGAACACTTACGACCTCACCTTTCATACTTTCTGGTAGATACCTTCAGGATGCGAGAAAGAAGGACTAACATATCCTTTTGGATTAAGGGTAAGGAGAGGCAAAAAGGGAAATAGATCACTTTAGTGTTCATATTAACTCCATGTACTAAAATGCATTTCCTACAGTTTCGCTTAATTGGACTGTATGACTCAGCCTAAATAATGGAAGCATTGATGGAGTCAGTGTGAAGAGTTACCTGCTGGGGACTGAGAAAGCATTTCAACTGTAAAAAGACTATCAGGAGAACAACCACAAACAAGATTCATTATTTAACAAGCAATGAAAGGAGTGAAATATGGTGGCAGAAATGATGGTAAAAAAGACACCGGCTACATTTCCTACTGAAGATCACAGGAGTTTACCAGCGTCTCACTGTTCATGCAGCCATCAAGGGGAAGTCAAGAATGAGGTGGGGTGAAGCTGGAGTGTGAAATACAAGGGAGGTCAACCAGTGATGCATGCTTCAGTCTGAGATGAGGAGTATGATGGTCACATAGGTGATTAATGGTCCCCATCCTAGTGATGAGGAAGATGTGCGATGTTCTGGGATGCTGGATGCAAAAATGGGAAAAAATAATCCAAATACATACCCTCTTTTCATCCTCCATTTGTTTTAAGGAAATGTTAGGATCAAGCTCCTGTCAGATATGTAGAAAGTCTTTACTGTGAGATCGAGGTTCGCAGGCCACAGGAATACAAACGTAACAAGACACCAGGCAGGAGCAGCATGCATCGAGAACACTGGACTAGAGAGACTGACCAGAGTCCAGAAACAGAGGGCCAAACCGAGGACAAGACATCCTATGATTCGAGCATGCACATCAATGCGTGCGTGGGAGGGCGGGGGATTCCCCGTTCCAACAATGAACACATTCACCAAGATAGCAGACCATCACAAGTCATGCTGCTCATTAGTTATTGACTGAAAATATTCCACGGCAACGAGACAGCTGCAGCACCCAGAGAGAACAAAGTAACACTGGGGGTGGAGGGCTGATGTCCTGCAGCTCGTATGCAGAAGTCACGGGTAGTAGCCATGACCCAGCACAGTCTGGAGCACTGCTGATGTTCTGGCATCCATTTTATAACCACACCACTAGGTATAAATAAAGCTCCTTGCATTTGCCTAGTGTAAGTGGCTGGTGGGCACCACATTTACAGGTGCATGGAGAAAAAAAGAACAGACGTGTTAATACGAAGAAAGATGCAGATTGAGGGGAATGATGCTCCTTCAGTTGTGATCTGTGGAGGAGAAGTGATGGGCAGACCACCACTAAGGACTCAAGGGCTGGCAGCAGCAGTGGGCGAAAAGAACTTTCCATTTGCCCTTTGGTTAGACAAAAACAAGGAACAGATCCCACTATGTAGGTTAGAGGTGCAGCATTGTGATGTTTATCACCCAATAGTTGGGATCTGGGTCCAGTAATGGGATAGACTACCACTCACCACTGGTGATTTATGTGCGGTACTGAGTGGGATTCCAGCCTAAACTTGCCACCTGGGAGCACAAAAAAATAAGGGCGTATCAAACATTTTTCAACAATCCCAAGCATGACTGCAACCGGATGTCAACATTAAAAAATGTGATTATTGAAGAAATAGAGCATCAAGACTTTAGATTTGCAATCTGCTAATTCTGGTTTGGACAGGGCTGAGTGTAAATGACCGATAAACAGCACCAACATTAGCATATGGCAAGAGGTCATGAAAAATGGGACACAAAACCACTTAGATCAAAATCTGAGACACAGCAGACAAGCCCAGTCTCAAACAGGCAATGGGTAGACTCACTGCTCAAAAAGGCACCCTATCCAAATTAGGGGGTTATCTTAAAACCATGTTTTTTTTTAATAAAAAAAATAGTGACTAATGATGGCGTTTACACCCTTGCATCTCAACGAACGGGGCCTGTCATCTGTGGTACAACTGTAAGTTAAGAAACAGTATTTATTTTTAACTTGCAAACCAACTATCCAAAAGCAAGGTGTTGCATGTGCCAGATCTGGTGGCCCAAGGGTGATAAAGTAGTTTGTGCATGACCAGATCTATAGTAGGTTTTCTGAAAATCCACATAAGGCAAATTTACAAATAATGAAATTAAAAAGAAATAATTGGCAGTCGGATGAAAATCTGGCATGATCCAGCCCTTCTGGGCCAACACTGGACAATTCAGTAGTAGACAGTCAATCATGGAAGACCAACTAATTGCCAACATCATTCTATTAAACAATATGCAACCGTTGCCTATAGGATAAGGTCCCGAATTTGCATTTTTGTCTGCATGTTGAAAAACTGGGACAAACTACAGTCGTGAAAAGTCATCGTTTTTAATATTTATAAAGTAGATCAAGTCACAGCTCACTTGCCACTTGTGTATTGTTTAAAGTAACAAAACTATAATTGTCATGCACTTTGAGAACATGTGTTAACATACTTTCAAAGTTCCAGAGCACCAATCTGAAATCGAGCCGTATTTGCTTCGTGCGATAAAGTGATCTGAACTAACAGCAAAACTCATGAAATTCCTGCTGGGCACAGGGACCCCCTCCCCCATGCCCCAAACCCGCATCCTTGGCATGCTAGGCACAGTATCCTGCCCACACAGGACCTCGGGCTGCAGAGGGCAGGTTGCCATTTTTCTTTGAACAGCAAGCACACTGCAATGTTGCAGCTCCAGGGTTATTGGGATGAGTACCGCTTAAAGACAAAGTGAGCTGGGAGGTTTGGGGTCAGCTGCAAGATACGGACGACCCTGTCCCACAGTGCCAGGGAAAGCTTACGTTCAAGGCCAGCTTTCACGATTCATGAAAGCCATTTAATTTCGCCCAAAAGTAGGGCCAGCGATACTAGGCAACTGCCTTAGGGTAGCACCAAACAACTCGAGGCCTTACAAATGTCATGTCGCTTGGGGACGTGAGGCCCAAAGAGCAACATCCTTCAATAAAACAGTGAGCTGTAGTTCATTCTTTTACTGTAAGACCGCAGTGGAGATGTGCCGGACACAGCCCAAACCTAGGAGATCAGAAGGCCTCATAGACTTCACAAAGTGGGTACGATAGAAGTAAGAGTAACTGAGGAAATGTCACCCTGGTCCGACAGCAACAACAAACTGTGGTGGTAGAGTAACCTGCAGAAAGAGAGGCTGTGACCGGTCTTAATACAGGAAAATTAAGGCAGTGCTTAATTTGTGCCGGTGCTTGCCGGTGCTTAGCACCGGCACTTACTTTACAGGGCCGGGTCTACACGCGTCTACAGGACTGCACGTCACAATATGACATGTGAGCTAACTTAGCTTTCACTGACTCGGCGCAGAGTGCTGTTCTATCTTCGTGGTCTCCCGAATCCCAGTGATGCTTCTTGTGACTTGTGAGCCGGAGACTGCATGGAGCAAAGATTACTTTACTGCATTCAGACAGTGCCTCGATCATCATAATATATGTGATGGTGGATGGCGTCATGGCGGCGGCACTTAGTTCCGTGTTGCCAGTGGTGGGCGGGAGTTAGTCAGACACTGATTGGGCTGGACTTGGGCTGACTTGGGCTGGATTTAGTTGTGCGCGCTGCACGCAGATTTTTGTCCGATTGCCACGCCCCGGCACACCCGCACTCGACCACGTTGAGACGACCACGTTGAGGGCAGGCAGCACGGCAGTAGCAGCAGGTAAAAATAAAGGCAGTACTCTGCAGCCCCGGCCGACCACGAGTATAACCGTAAGTAGTAGTATGCGTTGCACACCATTAAACACTGAGCAGTCATCATGCCATGCATGCCCATTGTTGCCATGGTGGCGTGTCGGGCACTGCCACCGCGTGGTAGCACCGGCTCCAACAACAAGATTTAATGACGCACTGTACCTGCCCCGGCCCACGGTACACTTAATATATTTGATTTATTTATAACACAATAGGGCTGGCCACCCGCCCGCCGCCGGCCGATGTTCAGTTGAAAGAAGGCCCTGCCCCTTGACATATCACTATAGGGCCGGGTGGCCGGCCGTGTTTAAAGTTAAAGGCCCTGCCCGGCCCCTGCCTTCTTTAAAAACATAGTATATATCCCCCATACTGTTAATCACTGCTTAACTGTGGTGGGCTTTACTGGCTTCATAGTGGCTAAATAAATGCCATGAACTGCAGGATGTTGTCTAGGGCAGGCAGGCAGCAGGGCACGCACAGATTTCTTTCCGATCGCCATGCCCGGGCACACCAGCATCCCAGGAGCCATCATCAGCCCGAGGACGTGGTGAGGTTGAGAGGGCAGGCCAGGCACGCAGGCAGTAGCAGCACCAGGCAGGCCTACCTAGCTATACCCGGTCCGGTTAGTGTAATAAATAAGGCAGTGCCCCATCGCCCCGGACGTCCGGTTCACCACTAGTATAAATAACCACATACACCTTTATTAAGTCACTCTCAGTAGGGCCGCCGGGGTTAAATGAAGTTAAATAAAGGCCCTGCTCTTGAAGTATCCTCTGGCTGCATTCCTTCCGTAACAGTTCCTCTCAAGAGTGGCCAGTAAATCTAATGCCATGATAAGATGTTAAATAAACCGGTTCATTGCCTTCTTTGCTACCAGACAGTAAGTAGTTGTGCACACCCTCGGCCGGCACACCACCTAATAAATGAGCCCATAGATGTAAAGCTCTTTAATCATGCCATTTGTGCTTTTAAAATAAGTCGTTGTAATCGTGCCTTAATATATATTAAAGAAGACGATGTGCAAAAACAACTGACCGGAGTAGGACGGTCCGTCAGCCTGCAGTGCCCTCCATTAATTTAATGAGTTAAATTGTGCAACGTAGTGGCTTCCTAGTCTAGGTGGCGGGAGGGGGTGTGGGGCTATGCTGGGGTGCTAATGAATACCACGCGCCACCAGAGCATGATAGCATTTGATTAAACAGGAGGCCCCATAGATAGTGGACTCTTATTTCCACTGGTTTTCTTAGATTTTTTATTTTTGGAGGAGACTGGCAAAGCTGGATTGTCAACAAAAGAAAAACCGGGGGCTTAATTAAGTTTATTTATGCGTCTATTTTATTCACTTTATTATTATTACTACCGGCCTGGTAGAAATAATAAACAGTGCAGAAAGAGTACCAGAAGCATGGTAGCAAGAGGGTGGTCGGAGGTGAGGTGAAGAATAACTTAAGTTAGAAGTGGGTAAGGAGGAAGGGTAGGAAGCAGAGACAGACAGAGGTAAAGATGGGTGAGGTCAGATACAGAGAGAGAGAGATGACGAAGCAAGAGATGGGCAAGGAGAGAAGGGAAGATATATAGAATTACAGGGTGTTGAGGGAGGGATAGGTAGAGAAAGACAATCAGAGTTAAAGGTAGGCGGGGGGAGGGGGGCTGGGAGATATAGAGAGACAAATAGAAGCAAGTAAGACAGAAAGAAAACCGATGAGGGCCTTGGGAGGTGGGGGGCCAGATTATTTGCCCACTTTGCCTTGAAGAATCTGTGGGTGACATTGACAAATCACCACAATTACGTATACAATGTTGTGATCCCCATCCTCTCTTCGAATGCAAATGCCCTCCAGCCCAGTTGACCAGTTGATGAAATGTAAACCCTGGTGGCATCAGTCATGCACGAGTGCGTTTGTAGTCTGTCAAGAGAAGGCTCCAGTTTTGTTTAGTGCTGTGCAGCAAGCAGCAGTATATATGTACAAACCTGTATGTTCATTATTGATTTACAACTTTTAAATGTTTGTAAGCGCAAGTAATGCACATAAAGTGATGGCAGCACATGGCAGTGGTGGCAGGCTGGCCACAGCTTGTGATTCACACTTGAGAATCTTGCACTGCTGTCACTACTTCCTCTGAGTCTTGTTGTGTAACTTATTTGTGTTAGGGAAGCTTGCGCTACTGTTGTCAAAGCTATACCTGTGTTATATGATGCTGAAGCCAAAATGATTGACTCCATGAGGGAGGGAGAGGGCCCAGGGGTGAGCCGGTGCGGGGTGCAAAGAGGTGGAGCACGTGTGCAAATATGGGTAGGTTTCCCTCCCACACACACAGCGGTGTGTAAAGGTGGCTGTGTGCGTTTTGTCTGTGCGTGTTGCCGGTGTGTGTTGGTTTGTGTCTCGGGTACTTTGAAGCTGAAATTTGAAAGAGGGCATAAGGAAAAAGCTAGTAAAGCCGATATCTATTTCTCAAAAGCCCAGCAGATCTGCTGCCTCAAATTTCCAAAGAGCCCTTTTTTTACACTGTGGCATTTAAAATTTTCTGTATATGTGATACAATGTTTATCTTCCAATCCTGACCCATCTTGCACTTAATACAATGAAATTCCATGTACTGGAATTGCGGGAGCTCCTTTTAGGACAATTGAATGCTGATGACTAGTAATGACTTGTATAGATCTACAACATTCCAATATTTCCAATATTCTGGTGTTTGCCTATTGTTCCTTCCTTTGGGTTATTTTGTCACATACGCTATGTCAAAGTTGTATCTTTGATCTCATAGACTCTATTAAAAAGAGCATACCCTACCCCAGTATTGTCCTTTCCCCAAATCAGCACATAGAGCACTGGAATTGTCCCTTTTCAATGCATTAGTGATTTTAGCTAAATTAGTCCAAAATTGTGCTTTAAATGCACTTTTAATGTAATCTTTTTAAAAATGTTCACAGTGCAGGGGAACCTCCTATCAAAACCTTACTATGAGGAAGGCTTCCTTGCCGAAATTCATCTGAATTTTCACAGTGCCAGTTGAGAATGTGGGTGGAGCTAATAAAGTAAGTGGGTGGAGCCAGTGGAGGAAGTGGGTGGGGCCAGAGAAAAGTAGGTGTGGCCTCCCACAAACATTTGAGCACCTGCACTTCATATTTTACAAATTAAGCACTGAATTAAGGTGACAAATTTGTGGGGATACAAAGATGGGCGAGGGAAGATTACTGGAGTTCCCCTAGTGGGCAATATTTGACTGGTAAGATGTAAAGCGGAGGCCAAACAGCCAAAAAACTGCAGGGTTGGTGAAAAGTACTCTTGGACACCCACCCCACTGGGTCGCAGACAACAGTTGGTCAGTGTGCTGTAAGGGGAAACATTGTAGAGGCTGACAACCACAACAACAAACACAAATAAGCATTAAAGATGAGAGCACCAACAGCAGGGATGAAGGGACCCCCAATGAGGACAGAACTTTCCAATATGATGCAAGCTTCTGACTATCTTGTTTACAACAAAACCTGAGATGCGTAAAAGAAATGTCCCCCTACATGCAGGGCAGCCACAATCATGCAGGGTCCAGACACAAAACTAGGAACTTAAAGACAATAGAAAACACCCATACTTGTGTTACCAACAAGTAAGAGTGTGGACACACCTCAGCAGAGACTTCCACGTCTGGGGGCTGAGGCCCCGGAGTAGGAGGCGGCTTGTTCAGAAGCAAAATGAAAAAAATGTATAAGTTAGATGAAATCCCAAACTATTAAACCAAACATCACAATCAGTGGGCCACAACATCAAGTGTTAGATAATGGAAGGTAAGAAACATCAGCAACATGAATTCTGCAGTTGTCGGGATCATGGTAATGGAGTGAAACCTCTCCCTCACACTTTCAATCTCGAGCACCACAACTGACAGAACAAGATGTGCTTACCTGTACTGAGAAATGCAAAAAAGTAATAGAATCTGCCAATGCAGACACAGTATAGGTAGGATGCTTTGAAACAGGCAACCGAGATCTCGAGAGAATCAGATCAATAGCAAAAATGCTGCAGCTTTTTCTTTTAAAGATACTTCCCAACTTAGTCTCCTCAGAGTCTTGACGCCAGTCTCTCTAAAAAACAAACTGGGCATTTCGTTTCGATGCACTTACGTAGGTGGTGCACATTCTACTGTTAGTGTGGTCTCGTACGATCATTGTGACCTCAACTATGGATCCAGACAGGAACCTTGTTGGATTGATGAACAATACCATAAGTAGGTTGTCCTTCACTTCTGATCAATAAAATTAATAAATCAATAGATGGTTGAACAGATGTGAGCGGAGGTCCCAAGTAGAACAAAACCTATCAATTAGACTGCTTACAAGGTGCCTGCTCAAAACAAGTCAAATTCTTCAAAAAACAATTTCAAGTGGAAATAATTATTCTAGGACCCCCCCTCCCCCTTCTCCACCTCCCCTCCCCATGAGAGGCACAAGAACGCTAGCGTGTTTTTGACGATAGGAGAAATGTATGCCGGGGCAGACTAAGCACTGGAGCCACTCTAGTCTGCATCGTGGGCTAACTTCGCAACCTTCAGTTCACAGCCACAACAGACCAGATGTGAGCTTTCAACTGAGGCTTACCGGAACAAGACAACTATCTACATTTCACTGATCACACTGGAGGATTTGAATCGATAGATCAGAATGTACACGTTCAAACCACTCAAAGATCACTCACACTTTATTGGCATAGCACCAGGTTCCACGAAGAGCTCAAATGAACAAGTTACTTACCTTCGGTAACGATAGATCTGTAAGAAACATTAGTTCGATTCCTTACCTTCGAATATCCCCAGGCATCAGGCTGGATCCGGAAAGATTTTTCGTCAGCAGTACCCTTGCGCGTCGGTAGGCGTCGTATGCGACTCCGCGTCAGTCTTCGGCGTCGTGATCGCCGGAATGGAGTACTTAGACGCCGTCCTAGCACGCCGACGTCAGTTCTGCACATAGCTTTCCGCGCCAGGAACGCAGAGCCATGCAAGAAACCGACACTGGTTCCATGAAATTAGGGCCCTGAAAGGGATGACCTTAACCCTAGATATCAGTTCGCAGAACGGGGAGGATTGGTGGGGTGGTAAGGAATCTAACTAATGTTTCTTACAGATACATCGTTACCGTAGGTAAGTAACTTGTTCATCTGAAAGAAACACGTTAGTTAGATTCCTTACCTTAGAATAGATACCCCAGCAATACCAACCCCGGTGGTGGGTCTGCGAACCAAGATCACACCAGGAAGTCCTGGAGAACGGAACGGCCAAAGAAGCAGTCTCTCCGGACTTGGCTATCCAGGCAGTAATGCTTGGCAAACGTGTGCAGCAAGGCCCACATTGCTGCCTGACAAATGTCCTGCAGAGGGACTCCCCGTCCCAAGGCAGTAGTAGCCGCTGTGGCCCGGGTGGAATGGGCCCTCAGCCCCACAGGAGGATCCTTCTTAGCCAAGGAATAACAGGCCTTAATACACAAAACGACCCACCGAGAGATGGTCCGCTTGTGCACTGTCTGCCCCTTCTTAGCGCCCACGTAGCCACCAGAGTTGGTTGTTGTGAGAAGTTGGCCTGGCATATGCTGTTCCTAGTTATAGGGACACCTTGCACCAGTCCAATTCGACTCTTATTGATGAGAGGTTTAAGACAACCTTTAAAGAAAGCTATCCTAGTGGTAGCTGTGGAGAGCAGCCTTCAGGCTAAGTCTTAACGGAGTGTTAAGCTTATTGTTTTACCATAATAACGTCTTGAATAACCAAATGAAAGAGTAGCCCACACAGGTATATATATAAAATATATGCATTTATTCTAGACAGAATCCCACAGTCACTTTATGTGACTAGTGGCAAAGTTACACTTCAAACAAGCATTTATAAACACAATAAATAGCACAGAAATCAATGGGCCCCCGGGGGGGGGACCAAACCATATACTAAAATAGTGGTATAAGAACCACGACAATTCTACAGGCAATGCCTAGGGCATTCAGGATCGCTTGCCCCTTCAGAATCCACCCACAGTTAAGAGGAAGGGGACCCACGGGAGACGCGTGCAGTGCAAAGAGCTGCTATCGGGATCGCAATGTTAGCCTATGGAGAATGTCGCAGTTGAATATTTAAAGATAAGACACTTCTAGCAGTAGTACAAAGTTAAGGCTTGAGACTTAAGGCTTTGGAGAGCCCACCACCACGGGAGTACCGAAGTACCACTGTTACCTGCCCCAGGGAAGCCGGGTGCATAGGTCGATTCTGGTGTCGGGTCGCGGGCTGATTTTCAATGGAAAAGTAGTCCAAACTGCTGCTAGCTGAAAGCGTCGAAGTCGTGAAGATCTAAGATGTAGAAAATGTAGAGAAGCACCTGAAAGCAGAGGGGACAGAGTCTGGGTCACGGCACAGTGACCAGGGGGCGCACAGCAAGGAGCCCTTCGATGCCGGGTGCTTCAGGTGAGGAAGATGCAGCTTGGCTCTGCAGTCAAGGGCTCCGGGAGGCTTCAAGGAAGGCCAGCTTCTGGAGGGCGACTGTCCCACGTCGGACGAGGGTCGCTGCGGTGTTAGTGTCCCGATTGGATCCACTAAGCCTTGGCAACCGCAACTCACTCAAGATGAACAAAGCAGCTGCTGGTACAGACCCACGGGGTCTGAGGGTGCTCTCCTTTGGAGATAGCGCAGAGCAGGCCTGGAGCAACCAGGGGAACTCTTGGATGGGAAGATTGTCCTCCGCCAGGGCCCACAAGTCGATAGACAAGGGACCGCGGAAGGCAGCAAAATGGAGTGCGTAAAAGGGCTCCCACGGGCCACCGGAGCGGACTAGGGAGCTGAGATTTGGCACGAATGCTGCTTGAAGGTTGGCTCAGAAATGGGCCAAAGCACGCCTTCCCCACTGGTCGGGGTCGTGTGCTATGCAAGAGGTGGCCGGGGTCTCGGGGTATGCAGGGATCTCGGCACCCACGTGGTCCACGGTGCTCAGACTTGCTGGGCACGCTCACAGGACTCTGGGATGCTCTGGAGACCCACCTCAAGGTTGCTGGAAGACGTCGAAGTTCGTGAGAGCAGCCAAGTTCCAACCGGGTATCTTGCAGTCTTTCAGGTGCCTGCCAAGCAGGGGGATAACTCCTTTATCCCAAGGGAGATTTCTTCAGTCAGCTGGGCAGCAGCTCGTCGAAGGTCAGTTCTGTGAAGTTCTGGATTAATCGGAGGCTCTGGGGCCAAGTTATTCACATATATCCCCAAGATTAGGGGATGGTCCCAACTAGAGCCTACCAATCAGAGTAGAGGCGGGAAAGGGTGGCTACACCCACTCCCCTTTGTGTGTTTCCCGCCTGGGCGAGGGGCAGGATGCCCCTGAACCGGTTCCAGGCGGTGTATGCAGAATTGGGGCTCTGCAGCTGCCTACGTGCAATTCTGAAAGGACATTTGGTGCACCCACCCTGTTCCAATCCACATTATCCTGTCTGGGGAGATGCTAGCACCTCCCTGTCACAGGAGCCCTATTGTCCAGCTGGCGAGGCTGGGGTTTTCCCCAGCAACAGCCAGCCAGGGTCGTGAAGGTGGCGGGCAGTAGCCATTTTGTGTAACTTGTGCACTTTTAAATTGGTGTCTAAATTCTACCGCTTTTCCCATATCGCCCTTCTAGCAAGGGGGAATCGTACCCTCATGCCCATGGCTGGACTGGGGGTATGATTCCTTCATGTTTGACACCAAACACGATATGGTTCTGTGTAGCCATTCTCAAGTTATCGCGATGACGCAATTTACTTATAATGCGGTTAAGAGTATATGGTATGGCTACACTACAAACAACCCAGTAACGATTTTACGAAGGTTGCAGAGAGGCCCTACTCACGTAGGGGTCCCCCCCTCACCCATACCTCAGCACCCAGCCCTGTAGGATTACCAGGGCCTGCCATAGGGGTGACCTATGAGAGTATATGTGTTGTAATGGTGTGGGTTATAGGGTACCTACATCCCTGTAAGGGGTGCTAGCACCACCTTACCCAGACTACAGTAGTGGTCTGGTGGTGTCAGTTTGTGTGGCTGTCCCAGGGTGGCACAATAAGTGCTGCAGCCCTGGTAGGCCTACTGGGGGACCCATGCCCTGGGTACCATCTACAAGGGACTGGTAGGGCATGCCCAGCATTCAATTAGGTTTGTACCTAGAGTACTCACATCAGTTTTAGGGAGAAAGCAGATAGGCTGGGGTCCTGGATAGCAGGATCCCAGCCAGACTAGTCAAAAACCACTCAAATACCAGGCAAAAAGTTGGGGGCAACCATTAGTCAGATTCCACTCTCCTACAGTTGTCCACCCGGAACTGTTTGGTGCAGTCCAGATAGGAGAGCGCACGTTTTGGGTCCAGACGGTGGAGCCTCTCTTCCTCTTTCGAGGGTTGCGGAAAGAAGGTGGGCAAGGTAACCGACTGCTCGATGTGAAAGGCAGTAACGACCTTAGGAAGAAAAGAAGGGCAAATCCTCAGAACAACCTTGTCCGGATGGACAGAGAGGAAAGGAGGTTTAGAAGAAAGAGCCTGGAGCTCACTCACTCTTCTGGTAGAGGTGAAGGCAACCAGGAAAGCAGTCTTGAGAGTCAGAAGACAAAGAGGACAGTTATGGAGTGGCTCAAAAGTAGCGTACATCAGATAGGTTAAGACCAGATTCAAGTCCCACTGAGGCATTACAAAGGGGACAGGAGGAAACATGTGAGTAATGCCTTTTAAGGATCTATTTACAACAGGGGACTTGAAAAGAGAAGGCTGATCAGGAAGCCGTTGGAAGGCAGAAACAGCTGAAAGATACCCCTTGATGGTTCCCAGAGCAGAGCCCTGCTGGGCCAGGGAAAGAAGAAAGAGAACCTCAGAAAGAGGGGCGGAAAGGGGAGTCACAGCCTTTGCTGTGCACCATGCCACAAATTTGTTCCACCTGCAGGCGTATACAGTTTTAGTGGAGGGACGCCTGGCTGCCAGAATGACATCACAGACTTCAGGAGTCAAGTCAAATGGCATCAACTGCCGCCGCTCAATCTCCACGCATGGAGGTGGAGGCTGGACAGGTTCGGGTGGAGGACCGTCCCCTGCTGCTGCGACAGAAGGTCCTCCTGAAGAGGCTGTCGAATCGGGGGATCGAAGACAGACTGAGTAGCTCGGGATACCAGTATCTTCGTGCCCAATCCGGAGCCACAAGGATGACTTGCACTCTGGGCAGAAGTGGTATAGGCGGAAAGGCGTATAACAGACCGCAACTCCACTTGTGACGAAAAGCATCTCCGAGCGAGTGCCGCCTTGGAAATTCCAACGCGCAGAACTGACATTGCGCGTTCTCTTCAGTGGCGAATAGATCTAACCAAGGCTCTCCCCATCGCCGAAAGAGGCCTTGCGCCACGTCTGATTTCAGACGTCATTCATGATCCATCATGCACCGACGGCTAAGGTCGATCGCCCTGGCGTTCAGAGAGCCCGCTAGGTGTTGAACCACCAGGGTGATGCCCTGATGTTCCAGCCATGTCCAGAGGCACAGAGCCTCCTGACAAAGGGTCCACGATCCCACCCCGCCCTGTTTGTTGCAATACCACATTGCGGTGGTGTTGTCCGTGAACACCTGCACTACACTTCCCCGGACAGAGGAAAGGCATGCCTTCAGTGCAAGCCGGATCGCCCGCAGCTCCAATAGGTTGATATGGAGCCAGGACTTCGCCGGAGACCAGAGGCCTCTGATCTCCGCCTCTCCCATGTGGCCCCCCCATCCCAGGAGGGACTCATCCGTCACCACTACGTGCTCCGGTTGGGGTAGGGAGAGTGATCTGCCACTGACCCAATCGCGGTCCGTGAGCCACCACTGCAACGGTCTTGCAGTGCCCTCCAAGATCAGGACGTGGTCGGACAGATTGCCCTGATGTGGAGCCCACTGGAACTTCAGGTCCCACTGCAGAGCCCGCATCCGCCACCTGGCGTAATGTACCAGCAGGATGCAGAAGGCCATCAGACCCAGCAGCTATAGGACCATCCTGACCGAAACTCGGGATAAAGGCTGAAAGACCGGAATCAGAGCCTGAATATCCCGAACCCGCTATTCGGGAGAAGAGACCCGAAACTGCGCAGAGTCCAGAACTGCTCCGATGAAGGAGCTTCTGGGAGGGACTCAGATGTGACTTCTGTACGTTGATGGAGAACCCCAGCGAATGCAGGAGGTCGGCTGTAGTCTGGAGGTGGGAGACGACTGTTCGGGGCGAGCCCGCCTTCAACAATCAGTCGTCGAGATAGAGAGAAGACTGGAACCCCTAATCTGCGCAGATTAGCTGCGACCATCGCCATCACTTTCCTGAACACCCGAGGGGCACCGGTGAGGCCGAAGGGGAGCATGGTAAACTGAAAGTGCTCGTGGCCTACTGTGAACTGCAGGTAACGCCAGTGGGCCGGCAAGACGGGGATGTGGAAATGAGCACCCTGCAAGTCCAACGCTACCATCCAGTCTCCAGGGTCTAGGGCAGCCATGACCTGAGCTAAAGTCAGCATCTTGAACTTCTCCTTCCAGAGGAAGGCGTTGACGCTCCTGAGGTCCGAGATAGGGCGTAGGCCCCCTTTGCCCTTCTTGGGAACCAGAAAGTAGTGTGAGTAACAACCCCGTCCTACTTCTGGGCCAGGAACGCGCTCAATGGCCCCCTTCGCCAAGAGGGCCGTAACTTCCTCCTGCAGAAGTCGCAAGTGACCCCCCGACATGCGGTGGCATGGCTGGAGGGGTCGCCTCGAAGGGGAGGGAGTAGCCCCCTTGGATGATTTGTAGCACCCACCTGTCCGAAGTGATGATACGCCAGTGGAGCAGGTGATGGCGCACTCTGCCTCCCACTGGCGTGGAACGGGCCTGAAAGCTCGGACTGGGAAGGCTTTGAGGCAGATGCTGCGGGAGCAGATGTGGACTGACGGTCTCTGTACCCCTGCTCCGCCACGGCGGAATCCACGTCCACGACTGCGTTGAGGCTGGTTCTGCGGCCTGTGGCTGGACGAACGTGCGGGGTGCCCCTTCCTTGGCCACGAAAGGGACAAAAAGCGGAAGATTGTGGGCACAGGGCCAAGAGGCCCAAGGACTTGGCAGTAGCCCTGGAGACCTTAAAGTGCTCCAGCGCACTATCCGCTTTGTCGCCAAAAAGGAGACGGCCATCAAAGGGCATGTCCATGAGGGTGCTTCGGACATCCCCTGAAAAGTTCGTGGACCTTAGCCAGGCGTGACGGCGAATTGCCACAGTCGTCGCAATCGCTCTACCCAGCGAGTCCGTGGATTCAAGTCCACATCGAATGGAGTACCGTGCTGCATCCCGCCCCTCAGCAAGAGCCTGGGCAAGCCGTGTCCTGGCCTCCTCCAGACACTGGGGCAGCCCGTCTGCCACCATATCCCACAAGGAGTGGGTTTAACAGTCCAAAAGGTACGCGGTATTAATGGACCGCAACCCCAAACTGGAGGGAAGAAAACAGTTTCTTTCAAAACTGCTCCAACCTTTTGGATTCCCGATCCGGAGGTGCGGACGGGAAGGCGGTTTGGGACGTAGAGGCCTGGATAACGAGACTCAGGGGTGGGGTGTCCCGACATAAATCTGGGGTCGCTCGGAGCAGGGCTGTGGCGCAAGGCCACATTCTGATCCACATTAGACTGTGGAGGGCTTGGACCAAGTGCACATCAGAACATCTGTGAGGGCCTCATTAAACTGCAGTAGAGGCTCCGAAGAGCTTACAGGCAGTTGAAGCACCTTAGTGAGGAGGTTAGTCCTCACGGCCGCTGGAAGGAGCTCCAGGTGTAGGGCCTCGGCAGCCCTGAGCAGCACCACAGAATAAGTCGCACCCTCCTCCATAGCCACGGACGGAGGAGAGATGAGACCAGTGTCAGGCGAAGTATCTAGACTACTGGCATCCCCCAGCTCGTCTGCCCAGTCCTGACTTAACTGGCACTGCTGTGCCAGAGGGTCATCAGACCACTCCCAGTTCTCCCCTTCATCCATCTCCTGGTATACTGGCAGAAAGGACGGAGCAGGGTTATAGATGAAATGCTCACCCATCGGCACCGGAGACTGCGCCAAGCAGCGCCGTTTCGACGCCGGACCCAGACTGGGGCTGAAACTAGAGACGGCGTCGTCCAAAGACTGCGCCAGGAGCGGCACCATGGGGGTCGGCGCAGGCGGAGGGGTCGTAAGGTCAACCGGCGGCAATCGGGATCCAGGCCTGGATCCCACAGGGACCTGCGGCGTCGGGACCGAAGTAGACGACTGCGCCGGGGCCGAAACCGCCGGCTCGCTAGGCCCCCCCAGTCGGACCTGCAGGGCCCGGAAGCGCGCAGGCAGGCCTCAATGGCGGAGCGAGACTCCTCATGGCCATGAAGAAGTCCCAAATCTCGCCCGGAGTCGTGTGAGGCCCAGGGACCGGAGGGTATGGGGCCGGACGCTACTCCTGCGGCGCCGCATGGGTGGTGTCACCCGAACCCTCGGCCCAGTCACGCAAGGGGAGTCAGACGAGCGATGTCGCTTCTTCGACCTTTTTACTGTGCCTCGACTTACCTGAATGCGAGGACTTTGATCCCGATGAGCGGTGATTACTTCGGCTCCGCGAACGGTCCTACGACCTCCTCGACCGGGACCTCGAGTGGCGCGGAGCCGAAAGCCAGATCGAGGAGTTTGCGGGACTGCTCCCGCCTAGCCTTCGAGGTCAAGGCCCGGCAGTCGGGGCACGACTTGTCATCGTGGTCGGCCCCAAGGCAGTAGAGACACAGATGGTGGGGGTCGGTAACCGATATCAGTCGGTGACAGACGTCACACGGCTTGAACCCGGGCATCCCTACCGGCACCAGGAGTCTAAGTAGACTCGAAAAGGGAGACAAAAATGTCCAAAAAGTTAGTAAAAAATTGACTAAGGGTACGCTCTTCCCGGATCTGCGCTTACTAGCACGGAAAAAAGTTCAACTGATGTCAGCGTGCAAGCGCGGCGTCTAAGTACTCTGACGGCGTCATCCCGGCGATAATGACGCAGACTACGGACGCAGAGTCGCAGACGACGCCTACCGACGCGCAAGGGTACTGCTGACGAAAAATCTATCCGGATCCAGCCTGACGTCTGGGGATATTCTAAGGTAAGGAATCTAACTAACGCGTTTCTTTCAGATCCAGGGTTTACTCCATTTCTCTAAACTTTCTCAAAGTTACCTTCACTTTCCAGACTCCAGCAAGCCACTTGGAGAAGCCCTACTGTAACAAAAACTTCCTCCTCATTCAAAACAAACTCAGAAGTTGGCAATCTAAGCACATAAGCCGCAGAGAGGATGCAGTTCATTCACAAGTACAAAACAGCTGGGAGTACAGTGGCAATTTGTAGAGGTGAAGAGACAGCACGTACACTGGGATTTGACAGGAGTAGTGAGCGCTTAAAAGTAAGGCCTGAACAGCAGGAAATTATGACAATGGAACACATTGCCAATGCAATAGTAGCAAATGGGACTGGTCCAGGTGAAGTCGTGGGCACTAGCAATGTCTTAATAGGAATAGTTCAGCTGGTGCCATGGACTGTGCAGTCAGGAGTCACACTAAGATCTAGCCTACACCTGCACCATTACATGTAAATCGTAGGATGATTCTTCCTTCTGGTTATAGGATTGAAAGTCATGACAATTCATTGTTTAAAATAAACCATGAGTTTATTAGAAAATGCACACTTCTGCATGGACCCTGGCAGTTTGGACAGAACAGTTCCCAATGGAGCTGGGTCAAAACTGAGGTATCATGGTGTGCAAAGTACTGATAGCAACCAAGAGTTGTGGCATGGTGTGTAAAATAACAATGAGCTGCGATGCGCCGTGACGTAATTACCAGTGGCTAAGATTAATTCAAGCTTTTTATCCTTCACTTTTTTGTATACTTTAGTGTGTCACCTTAAGTGGGACAGGTATGCCCAGATGTGGGCCCCATGCTCACTGAGCTGCTGGAACCAAGCTGTACCTGGCTGATGAGCCCTAACTAGGGTGAAACTGGTCCTGGATTCCTTTTGGTCCAGTTCCGTCAGGACCTGGCCTGACAGTTCGGGCTGGATTGTTCCAAATGGAGCAGGGTCCAAACTGAGGCAGCATGGTCTGTGAAATCCAGATGGCCTGGTAGGAGGCCCTCAGTAATTACCAGTGGCTGAGATTAATGCAAGCATTCCATACGTCACGATTTTGTGCACATTTAGATCTAGCCTACACGTCTGCTATTACCTGCTGGTAAAGAACAAGTTACTTACCTTCGGTAACGATGTATCTGTAAGAAACATTAATAGTGAAAGATTACTTACCATAGAATTACCCACAGGCCTCAGGCTGGATCCGGAAAGTTTGCGTCAGCAGAACCCCTGCACGTCGGTAGGTGGTGTTGTGTGGCTCTGTGTCCGGTGTCGTGATCGCCGGGATGACGTCGCGGGTAGTACTTGAACACCGCCCACACGCGCTGACATCAGTTCTGTACACAACTTTCCGCGCCAGGAACGCAGAGCCATGCAAGATACTGACCACTGGTGCCTTGAAACTAGGACCCTGAAAGGGATGACCTTAACCCTAGAAATCAGTTCGCAGAACGGGGAGGATGGGTGGGGCAGTAAGGAATCTATCACTACTAATGTTTCTTACAGATACGTTACTGAAGGTAAGTAACTTATTCATCTGAAAGAAACACGTAGTGATAGAATCCTTACCTTAGAATAGATACCCCAGCAATACCAACCCCAGTGGTGGGTCTGCGAACCAAGATCACACCAGAAAGTCCTGGAAAACAGAATGGCCAAAAAAGCAGTCTCTCCGGACTTGGCTGTCCAGGCAATAATGTTTTGTAAATGTGTGCAGCAAGGCCCATGTAGCTGCCTGACAGAGGTCTTGCAAGGGGACACCCCGTCCCAATGCAGTAGTGGCTGCAGTTGCTCGAGTGGAATGAGCACGCAGCCCCACCTGAGGCTCTCTTTTAGCCAAAGAGTAACAGGCTTTTATGCACAAGACAACCCAGCGGGAGATAGTCCTCTTGTGCACCGCTCAACCTTTCTTGGTGCAAATGTAGACAACAAAGAGTTGGTCGTCCACTTGGAACTGTTGTGTGCGGTGGAGATAAAACGAAAGCACGCGTTTTGGGTCCAGACGGTGGAGCCTTTCTTCCTCTCTGCAAGGATGTGGAGGCTGGAAGAAAGTGGGCAAGGTAACAGTCTGCCCAATATGAAAGGCCGTGACAACTTTTGGCAAAAAGGAAAGCCGGGGCCTGAGCACCTCCTTGGATGAATGGAAAGGAGGCTTACAAGAAAGAGCCTGGAGCTCGCTCACTCGCCTAGCGGAGGTGATGGCAACCAGGAAGGCAGTCTTCAGAGTCAAAAGACAAAGAGGACAGTTGTGAAGAGGCTCGAAAGGAGCGCTCATCAGATAAGTTAGAACTAGATTCAAGTTCCACTGTAGCATCACAAACTGAATAGGAGGGAAAAGATGTGTAATGCCTTTGAGAAATCTATTTACAACCGGGGACTTGAAAGAGGGCTGATCAGGCAGTCTGAGAAAGTCTGAAATGCCAGAAAGATGTCCTTTAATAGTGCCCAGAGCAGAGCCCTGCTGGGCCAAAGAAAGAAGAAGCAAAAGGACCTCGGAAAGAGGGGCAGAAAGGGGATCCACAGCTTTTGCTGTGCACCATGCCACAAATTTGTTCCACCTGCAGGCGTATACCACTTTAGTGGAGGAACGCCTGGCTGCCAGAATGACATCACAGACTTCAGGAGGCAAGTCAAAGGGAATCAACTGCACCCGCTCAATCTCCACACAAGGAGGTGAAAACTGGACAGGTTCGGGTGCAGGACCGTCCCCTGTTGCACGACAGAAGATCCTCCTGAAGAGGCAGACTTATCGGAAGATCCACGCTCATACTGAGTAGCTCGGGATACCAAACTCTTCAAGCCCCGTCCGGTGCCAAAAGAATGACTTAGCCCCGGTCGCATCTGATCTTCAGCATTCTGGGCAGAAGTTGTATAGGCGGAAAGGCGTAGAATAGAACGCAACTCCAATCGCGACGAAGAGAGTCTCCGAGCGAGTGCCGCCTTGGAAATGCCAACACGCAGAACTGCTGACATTGCGCGTTCTCTACGGTGGCGAATAGATCTAACCAAGGCTCTCCCCACGGTTGAAAGACCTTGCACCAACTCCGAGTGAAGAAACCATTTGTGATCCATCATGCGCCTGCGGCTGAGCTCGTCTGCCCTGGCGTTCAGAGAACCTGCCAGGTGTTGAACCACCAGGGAAATGCCCTGATGTTCCAGCCATGTCCAGCAGCGCAGAGCCTCCTGACATAGGGTCCACGAACCCACCCCACCCTGCTTGTTAAAATATCACATGGCGGTGGTGTTGTCCATGAACACCTGCACTACGCTCCTCTTGACAGAGGAAAGGAATGCCTTCAGTGCATGATAGATCGCCCGAAGCTCCAGAAGGTTGATATGGAGCTTGGACTCCGCTGCAGACCAGAGGCCTCTGATCTCCGCCTCTCCCATGTGGCCACCCCATCCCAGGAGGGACACATCCGTCACCACTGTGTGCTCCGTTTGGAGAAGGGCGAGGGATCTGCCGCTGACCCAATGTTAGTTCATGAGCCACCACTGCTGTGCAGTGCCCTCCGAGATCTAGACGTGTCCGGACAGGTCCCCCTGCTGCTGCGCCCACTAGAACTTCAGGTCCCACTGCAGAGCCCGCATATGCCATCTGCCATGTTTGATCAGCAGGATGCAGGAGGCCATGAGGCCCAGCAGCCTCAGGGTCATCCTGACCGAAACCCAGGACAAGGGCTTAAAGTTCGGAATCATAGCCCGAATGTCCCAGACTCGCTGTTCGGGAGGATAAACCCGAAACTGTGCTGTGTCCAGAACCGCTCTGATGAATAGGAGCTTCTGAGAGGGTACCAGGTGCGACTTCGGCACGTTGATGGAGAACCCCAGCAAATGCAGGAGGTCGGCCGTAGTCTGGAGGTGGGTGACGACTGCCTGGGGCGAGCCCGCCTTCAACAACCAGTCGTCAACATAGGGGAAGACTGAAACCCCTGATCTGCGCAGATGAGCTGCGACCACCGCCATCTCTTTCGTGAACACCTAAGGGGCGCTGGTAAGGCCAAAAGGGAGCACGGTGAACTGAAAGTGCTTGTGGCCAACCGTGAACCGCAGGTAATGCCGGTGGGCCGGCAGGACGGGAATATGAAAGTAGGCGTCCTGCAAGTCCAACGCTACAATCCAGTCTTGCGGGTCTAGGGCAGACAAGACCTGAGCCAATGGGAGCATCTTGAACTTCTCCCGGAGGACGCCGTTGATGTTCCGAAGGTCTAAGATAGGACGCAGACCCTTGTCCTTTGGAACCATGAAGTAGTGGGAATAACAGTCACGACCTGCTTCGGGGGTTGGAACGTGCTCGATGGCCCCCTTGGCCAAGAAGGCCGCAACTTCCTGCTGGAGAAGTGCCAAGTGATCCCGCGGCATGCGGTGGTACTGAGGTGGCATGGCTGGAGGGGTAGTCTCGAAGGGGAGTGAGTAGCCCCTTCGGACAATTTGCAGCACCCACTGTTCTGATGTGATGGTGCGCCAGTGAGGGATATGATGGCGAATCCGTCCAACCAAAGGACGGAGTCGGAAGGTTTAGCAGTGGATGCCGCAGGGGTGGAGGTGGACTGACACGCCCGCTGGCCCCCTGAACCGCCTTGACGGTTCCCATGTCCGCAGTCGTGCTGAGGTTGCTGCTGTGCCGGCCTGTGGCTCTGCGAACGTAGTGGGGCGCCCCTTCCGCATCCACAAAAGGCAGAAGGTGGAGGAGGCAGAGTGGCCGACAGGCCCAAGGACTTGGCAGTAGCCCGTGAATCCTTAAAGCGTTCCAGCACAATATCTGCCTTATTGCCAAAAAGGCGAATACCATCAAAGGGCATGTCCATCAGGGTATTCTGGACATCCCCTGAAAAGCCAGTTCTCAGCCAGGAGTGGCGCCTAAGCTCCACCGTCGTGGAAATCGCCCTGCCCAGCGAGTCGGCGGTGTCAAGCTCACAACGAATAGTGAACTTAGCTGCGTCTCTCCCAGCAGCAACAGCTTGGGTGAGTACTGTCTAGACCTCCTACGGACAGCTAGGAAGCACCTGTGCAACCGTGTCCCACAGAGTGGGAATAACAGCCCAAGAGGCATGCTGTTTTCACCGACCGCAGCCCTAAGCTGGCAGATGAAAACGGCTTTTTGCCAAGCTACTCCAGCTTCTTGGATTCCCTATCCGGAGGTGCGGAAGGGAACATGCTTTGGGACGCAGAGGCCTGGACAACCAAGCTCTCAGGAGTAGGGTGTTGCGAGAAGAAGAGGGGATCGCCCAGAGCCGGGCGACAGCATCGGGCCACGTTCGTGTCCACAGGAGCCCCTGTGTTGGGCCTGGACCAAGTGCCCAAAAGAGCGTCAAAGTGCGTCATTAAAGGGCAGCAAGGGCTCCGAAGAGGTTGCCGCCGGTTGGAGCACTTTTGTCAGGATGTTCGTCCTGACGGCCACTGTAGGGAGTTTGCGGTAGAGGGCCTTGGTAGCCCTTACTAACGCCACTGCGTAACCTGCTTCCTCCTCCGTAGCCACGGTAGGAGGAGACAGCATGCCAGGGTCCGGCAATATGTCAAGACCACTGGCATCCCCAAATCCTCTGCCCAGTCCGGATCATAAGCACAGTCCTGTGCGAGAGGGTCCTCAGATCCCACCCAGTCCTCCCCTTCCTCCGAAGTCTGTGGAACAGGCTGAAAATACGGAGGACGGACATGGGGAAAAAATCCCATCAGCGCCGGAATCTGCGTTGATCGACGCCGATCCGGCTCCGTGTCTGGTTTAGGGCTGAAACCGGGGAACACGATGTCCCGAGGAGCAGGCAACATCGGAAGCAGTGCCGGTGGGGTAGATATCGGTGGAGGCGTAACAAGGTCAACCGGCGTCGACCAGGGTCCGATCCCGGATCCCCTGGGGGCCTGCGGCGCCGGAGCCATTGGCGACGCCAGAGGCGGACCCGTGGCGATGGAACAGGACCACTAGTCGGGCCCGCGGGGTCCGGAGGCACACCGGCGGGGCAACTGGACCCAGGAAGGGCAGGTAGGCCTGCGGCGTCACAGGCTAAGCAGGAGCCGCAGGGGTGGCACCGCCCACACCCTCGGCCGTGACGGGCGAGGGGAAGTCGAAGGAGGACGACGCTTCTTTTACTTTTTTTGGAATGCTTTGACTTACCAAGAGTGCAAAGACTTCGATCCAGAAGAATGATGGTGACGACTCAGCGACCAGTCCCTCGACCTCCCATGGGACCAGGACCTTGAACTGCGTGGAGACGACTGCCGGACTTCCAGCAACTTTCGGGACCGCTCCCGCAAAGTATTCGGCGCCATGGCCCGGCAGTCGGGGCACAACTTGGAGTCGTGTGGGTCCGTCACCGACATCATGCGGTGACAGTCTCCACAGTTCTTAAACCAGAGCATCCCTATGGCACCAGGAGTCGATCGACTCAAGAAAAAATAGGAGACAAAAAGCCTCAAAAAGCTCAGTCAACGAATGACTGGGGGTACTAGCTCTTCCCGGATCTGCGCTTGCTGGCGCGGAAAAAGAAAGAACTGACGTCAGCACACGTGGGCGGCATCTAAGTACTGCCGCCGACGTCTTCCCGGCACCTGGGGGTAATTCTAAGGTAAGGAATCTATCACTGCGTTTTTCAGATCGTAGGGTCATACTTCCTTCTGGTTCTAGGAACAGAAGTGGGGGACTATCCATTGTTTCAAATAAAGCATGGGTTTAGAAGACAATGCACACTTTTCCATGCACTCTGGGTCATGTTTGACCAACATTCCGCTGTCCGTCATCCAAAAAAAACAAACAAGAAAACCCCTGCCTAAGCAGTGTGCCTATAGCAAAATGAATTCACAAAGAAGTGTATGCTCACTCAAAGGCATTTTGGGGCACGGAATGCATGGAGAGTCTAGATAAACCGACTGTAGTTATAAAAGGCCTTAAATGCCTTCGGGGCTGCACTAAGACTGGCGATCTGATGACAGGATCCCAAAGCTGCTCTAAATGCAACTCCTTAAGGCCAGCAATCAAATGCAAAAGGGAAATAATTCAAAAGTGCAAGACAATGCAATCTGGTCCATATGTAACTGGCCTAAGCCACGAAAACCCGAAGGCTACGAAAACCCAAACACAAAGACTAAACTTGCTGGGCAATGAGAGCTGGTAGAGACACCACCAAGCAAAAATGCCCTATTCCGCAATTGCTCCTTCATACCCACTAGCAGACATGGCAAACATTTACACTGCGTATTCCTGAGAGAATGAGAAGTGAGGCTTGGTGTTGACGAAGAAAAGAAAGAATTTTTCTTAAGCCTCATTCGATTAAACAAAAAACAAATAGACCAACTTGATGCATAGGTTACATATCCTTGTTGATTTCAAGATTTTTAACCTTCAGCCCATGGAATGGCAGCAGTTGCAATCAAGGAGGCCAAAAGGACAAGTTGCTTACCTTTGGTGCTCTCCGCTCCAAAACACTGATGCAGAGCTAGGACTCTGGACACCAGATTCCTCTGACTTCCACCTCTCCCAGATGGCCGCCCAAACTCAGAAATGACGCATATGTCACTACTGTAAGATCCGGATAGGGAAGGGAGAGTGGTCTGCAGCTGACCCCAATGCGGTTCAGTAGCCACCAATGAATGTCTTTTGGAGCTCCCTCCTTTCTCTGAACCAGACCAGAGAGATTCCCCTGACGCTGCTTCCACTGGGACTTCATGTGCCACTGACGAGCCTGCATATGCCAGGGCACATGTTTAACCAGCAGAAGGTAAGAGGCAATGAGGCCCAGCAACCTCCAAGTCAGTCTCAACAAAATCCAGGATAGAAGATGAAACATCGTATCATTGCCTGAATATCCTGGGCTCACTGCTCCAGAGGATAGGCCGAAACTGCACTGTGTCCAGAATGGCTCAGAAGAAAGGGAGCATCAAAGAGGGATTCATGTTCGCCTTAGATACATTCCTGCAATACCCCAAGTGAATGCATGAAGTCTGTCATAGTCTGGAGATGGGAGACAACTGCCAGTAGCAAGCCTGTCATCAACAGCCAGGTTCAAGGTAAGGGAAGGCTGGAACCCCTACCTCCACAGATGTGCTGCAACTACCGTCATCACCTTGATTAACACCTGAGGGGCAATGGTGAGGCCAAAAGAAAGCACAGTGAATAGAAAGTGCCTGTGGCCAACTGTGCACTGTAGATAGCGTCTGTTGGCAGGTAGGACAGGGATATTAATGTAAGCGTCTGGCAAATCGAACACTACCAGCCAGTGTCTGGCATCCAGGGCAGACAAAACCTGAGCCAACATTAGCATTTTGAATTTCTCTTTCAAGAGAAAGATTGATGGGACAGTGGCATCCGTCCTTCATTGGTACCAGAAAGTAGCAGGAACCACCACCATGCCCTCTTTTGCACATGCACCCTCTCAACTGCCCCCTTAGCCAGGAGGGTCTGCATTTCCTGGCCGATTAAAGCAAAATGCTCCATTCTCAGCAGTTCCTGGGATGGTGGCAAGAGTTTGGGGGGGGGGGGGGGGGGGGGGGGGGGTTGTCCAAAAATGTTATGCCGTACCACACACCGGTCCAATGTGATGCTGGACCAATCGGACCAGTGAGATCAGATCCTTTCCCCCCACCCCCCTTCCTCCTCAGGGAGGAGTGCCTTTCAGAGGGCACACTAAAGAAGACTGAAGACTGCGTTGGTCGGGAGACTAGGCAGCTCACTGGGTATGGATCCTGTGCCCTCTTAGGGCACTCTCTCCCCCGATAGGACTCAGCCAGCTGTTGTATCTGGTATAGGTAAATGCTAAAATTGTTCCAGCCATGGCCGGGAGGAGAGGACTGATGATGCAGCTGGGTCGAAAGATTGGGCGGTGACTACTCTCACGAAAGTGCTCAAGAGCCACGCTGGCTTTCTCGCCAAACAGGCAAGACCCATCAAAGGGCATATCAATAAAGAACGACTGAACATCCCTCGAGACCCCTGTGGACTGTAACCAAGAGTGGCTGCAAAGAACCACTAAGAGAAAATGGCCCTAGTAAGGGAGTCCGTGGTGGACAGTCCAAACCATATGGCAAACTTAATGGCATCCCTGCCATTCAGTAAAGCCTGGTTGAGGATAGCATACGACTCCTTCTGCAGCATGGGAAGCAACTGTGTGACCAAATTTCTCAAAACAGGAATCGCGGCCTAAGAGGTATGCAGTGTTCACTGCCCGAAATGCAAGCCTGGTAGGAGAAAATTACACTTCAAAAAGGTATCCACTCTTGGATTCCCTATCTGGTGGTGTGGTTGGGGAACATGCGCAAGTTGATTTTGGCTGTGGAGGCCTGCACCACCGGACTCTGGGGAAGAGTGCCAGGAAAGGAAGGATGGGTCACCTGGGGCAGGAGGATGCCGTCGGGCACTCATGCGCTGCTCGAGAGCCACTGCATGGATTAGCTCAGGCACCAGGACAGTGTCCGAGGGCTTCAATTAAAGAGAAGCAATGGTTCTGGGGCACCTGCCTCTGCCTGAAGCACTGTCAAGACATTCAACTTGACCGCCGCAGTCCTTCCTCCAAGGCTTGGCCCGAAGAGAACATGCCAGTATCTAGTGAGGTGACTAGTCCACTGACATCTCCAAGCTACTCATACCAGTTTCCACCATCAACATGGTTCTAATCTAAAGGGCCATACACTCATTATCGCCCTCTTGAGGGTCATAGTGTGATTCTAGTGGAAGAAAATCCAGGGGTAAGCAGGGATGATATAGTGCCAGGATTGGTATTGAGCAGCATGAGACTGTGCAGATTTCACATCAGGAATAATGATGGGCTCGCCGTAAAGCAGAGCCATGGTAGGCACCAGTTAGAACAGAGCCAGGGTAGGTGGTGGTGGTACTCTACGCGTCACCCCCTCTGATCCAAGGATGCATTTTGAGGGCCCAACTGGCATTGAGGTAGATCCTGCGGGAGCTTCTACAGGAACGAGATCGAGAGCCACGGAGAGCCACCCGGAGCTTCATTGCCCCCTCCTGGATCACCTTCAGGTGCATGGACTTGTTCTTGGAACAGTCCTTGGGATCATGCCCGGCACCAGAGACAAACCAGGTGAAGATCTGACACCAACATCTGATGGTAACAATCCCCACAGGGTTTGAAACCAGAGGGTTTCGGCATGCCCCTAACACTGGGAACAAGCTCAAAAAAAGATTTGACTAAAAGTAGAAAAGATTTGACCAAAAAGTGGCTGAGGTAGATCTCCGGATTTACGGTGTTGGTTTGAACAGAAAGGAACTAGTGTCAGTGCGCAAAGGAAGGTGCTTATGAAGGCAGCACATCACTTCTGACACGGAAGACGTCAAACCAGAGGCAATCAATGCCACCTACCGGCATGCAGATGTACTGCTCAAGATTTCTCAATCTAGTCTGGTGCCTGGGGAATATTCGAAGGTGAGGAACCTGCGGTTAAAAGCTGTCAGATAGACAGATGAACCTTACTGTCCTGATCATGGATTACGAATATCTTGTGCTGAGCTTCATTAAGGTCCTACTCATCAAAACCTGGATGACAGACGGGAAAATGAAGATCAGGTGGAAGAGCAGGATTAGTGAGGCGTCATACACATTTGGAAATCTACTCCAAAAACTATAAAAAGACAAGGTAACAAATATAGATGGATATTAACGTGAATTAGGGAGATGGAGAAGCCCTACGGTTCTCCACAAGAGACCAACATGGGCTCAGAGTAGATAGGGCCATATCCAGGGATTGATATTGCCCAAACCAAGAGGGACACACAAAGGCCCACCTATGCCAAAAGGTGGATAAACATGAATTGACCCATTTTTTAAGTCAGCATAGAGCTCTATGGGCAAGGTTTACTAGGTGTCCATGTCCAGGCTCATGCTCTAATCTAGTATGGTGGTCAATGCAGTTTCTGTACCCAACCCAGATGTGGTACCCAGGTAAGCAACATATAAAGGAACTGGTCACTTCAATAAAGTGGTGCAGCATGGATTGCTAGGCTATTTTGGGGGATAACTGATGCAAACTGGATAAGCCATGCGGGGCAAAATATGCATCTAAGGAAACTAGAGGGCAGAATGTCTCAGTAAAATCTGGTTCATTAGGGATCCACCAAATCCTGCCAACAAATGGCACCACATCTTTAAATGGACCGGTTTCCTTTGCTCTGATGAGTTTTTCTTCCCACTCTCCCTCCCTTCAGGTCTTCCCTCAAATAATGGCACAAGAGAAGAGCCAAGACAAACAGGGGGGTGAATGGAAATTCTTGATTTAATCAATTACTGAAAACTATTCTGACCCGACTCAATACCACTTTCTCAGCTTGTCAGTGTCGATATAGAGCGGGATCAACCATATGCAAATCAGCCTTCATCCTGGTTCAAAAGAGCAAGGCAGACCAAAGTGCTAGGTCACGTCTAAACACGAGCCTAGGATCGCTCAACTTCCTGGTCAGGGTGGACACTGCTAGTGGTTCAGGCTGGACTGCTCCCATCATAACAGGACAATGGCTGAGTTACATATGGTTGGTCCGGGTCTGTAGTGACATTGAGCAAAAAAAGATGGACTGGAATGTTACCCAGAGATATTATCAGGCACGGATATAAATTCAAGCATTACAACCACTGTAGGAGAGTAGGGTCGGCTTTCTATGTTCACCCCCACTTTTTGCTTTTGCTTTACTGGTTTTCGACTTAGATGTGGCTGTGGGCCTGCTAATCAGACCCACAGCCCTGCTGTTCTCTCTCTAAATGAATACTCTGTACTTTAGGTGCATAACCCATTTGGATAGGATCACCTTATTGGCCCCTGTACAGTGTACCTTAGGTACCCAGGGCATAGGTGTACCCTAGGCCTACAAGGGGCTGCAGCATGTATTATGCCACCCCTGGCCTGGCCTTCCATTATGACACAACTGGCTGATCACTTAGCTGGGGCAAGGTCGTGTAATCACCCCTTGCTTAGTTGTAGTATTCCTATACCTAACTTACATATAGACACATGTGTACCTATCAGCCACTCCTATGGCAGGCCTTAACAATCCTGGAGGCAGAGTGCTTGGTAACATGTGAGATGGTGCTCTAGCATGAGCTGAGCCTGTCTGCAGCTTTCGGAACCATGTCCTTATAGCTGTTCTATGATTTAGCCTACCATATACTCTTCAAGTGCCTTATATTCTTAAACGGTTATGGTAACTATGGTTTGGCTTCATCAAAACATGTCGTGTAAGGTGTCTAACACTTTGGAATAATACCCCCATCCCATTTCTGGGGATGAGGATATTATCCCTCCCTTCTAGAGGGAGAAGACATGTTGTAACCTACTTACTCGGTTAAAGTTAACCAGAGCCCCAGCATCACAAAATGGATGCTGCTGCCACAGACACGAGTCTGACCTCCTGCTGCTGGGAGTGATCCCGGCAAGGGAGGCTTGGACAATAGGTTTCCTGCCTTGGGAGGTGCGAGCACCACCCCAGACAGGCCTTAGTGTATTGGGGCAGGGAGGGATGAAAAGAATGAGACATGCCTGGGGCACACAAGGTGTCCCGTGCATAGTCCAGTTCAAACCGGTGCTGGGGCTCTCCAGCCCCAGTCCTGGCGCGAAACTGGGCAAAGGGAAGGGGGTGTAACCACCCCCCTCCCAGGTCCCACCCATAAGGCGTGACCTAGCAGGTAACCCAGCCCCCCAGATTTGGATAAGAGTGGTAGCTGGGCCCCAGGAGAGTAGATTATCCTGAACCTGCAACTTGAACAGAAAATCTGGACCTTCGACATTCGACGAAAGAAGAAGACTGAAGAATCTCCCTTGTGGCCAAGGAGTGGCTACCCTGTGCAAACAGGCACCATCAAGAGACTACCCTTTGCTTTGCTAAAGTTCTACGAGGAACCGACTGCAGAGCCCGACCAGAGCCTTGACTTCCAGACTTCTCCGACCCTGATCCACGTCCACAGCCGAGCTGAGATCCGTGGAGGCAACGAGAGACGTGGGACCGGCTACCTGGGAAACGTGGCTAGTATCTTCAAGCGCAGCTTCTGAGGCACCCTCGAAGTTGTGCACCAGGGATTGAGAAGCCCCAACCCCAAGCACCATCAGCACCGAAGATCAGCCCCCCACACTCCACGAGTCCTGCGTGGGGCCCTTCTGCATTTTCCTGCTTGCCGCGTCTGTCCGGTTGCTTGCCCGTTGGCTAGTGGCCTTTGTGACGACGCATCCTGAAATCTTCACCGCTGGTTTGGCTCCTCCAGACTGGCTCCCGCTTCCTTGCAAAAGAGAAGCACCCCAGACCTTCCTGGTCTGCACCAGAAGCAAGTCCTCCGTTCTTCGTGGGTTCCGCTTGCCAAGGCTTGGTGAGTCCTAGTCCAACTTGGACGCCGCCGACAGCAAGAGCCTTCGTGGGACAGCTCGCCTCCTGGTCCTGGTCGTCCTCGACGTTCCCTGGTCCTCGTGGCTGCAGCGACAAGCTTCACCTTCACCTGCAATCTTCACGACATCGCCTGGTTCCACGTGGTCACTGGCTAGTGACCTTGACTCTGTCCCTTCTGCTTGCAGGTCTCCTCTCTTCTTGATCCCAGCCTTGGGATCCACCGGAAACTCTTCACTGACTGCCTGTCAGCAACTTTCCTTCAGGCATCCATAGAAGTCCACGACGAAACCCGACGCAAGTCAACACCTATGCACCCGCAGCCCGTGGGCTAGGTAACTTGGGTACTTCGGTGCTCACAAGGGTAGTGACTATCCTAGGGTCTAGTTTCCGTGTCTCGACTCTCTAGCTGCTTCAGAAGTGTCCTTAAACTGTTTATTTCTAAACTGTACTATTTCTATCGACTATACGCATTACGCGTGAGTGTTTCCACTCTGCACCTGAATCCCGTGGGCCTCCCACTTCCTAACTGTTGCTAGTGTAGTGTAGCCCCAGCGATTCCCTAGGCCTAGGCCTATCCTATTTCCGTGACAGTGGTCCTTATACCACTTCTTTAGTATATGGTTTGCGTGGCCCCTAGGGCCTAACTGTATTACTTACCTGTGTGACTTAATGTATGCTTAAATTAGACTGTGTTGTACTTACCTCGAATCTCAAAGAGTGCTGAGGGTTTGACTAGAATAAATACACTTTATTTTATATATATATCTGTTGTGGTGTCCTTTCATTTGGTATTCAAGGGATTATATATGGTATCACAGCTGGCTTCACATGCCATTCAGAGTTTAGCCTAAGACTGCTCTTGTCCATGCTACCACTAGGATAGCTGGTCTATAAGGTTGACTTTACAACCAATCACCATAAGGGTTGTTTGGACTGATAAGGTGTACACTAGAATTAGTGACATCATACATCAGGCCAACTTCTCACAACCACCACTTGTTGCCCCTTTTTTGACAGCACAGGAGACAAATAGGCCTGCTTACAATATATACTGAGTAGGCTTGTGTCCACCTCTTTCAAAAACTGGTTTGAGACTTTCTATTGCATCTTGTTCCAGCCAAGGAGTATTCATCTCACCTACTGCTATCAGCGGTATCCTTCTGCCTTCACATAAGTGCTAGCTTTGAACTGCACGAAGAACATCTTTACAGCTATGCCCCTCTTTGTCGGCTCCTGCTAGCTTCATCATTTTTATGATGCATGAGCACATTAAACCCTGCACGATTGGATTTGCCAATAGTAGGTTGTTTTCCTCAGATTACAAGTTTGTCACCAGTGAAGTATCAACAGGCACAGAAGAAAGCCACAGTGCTGGACAAGACCCACTGCTATAATCCAATGTGGTGCACATCTCCCAAAACAGAAACTAGCCTCCTCTGGGCCAGGCCAGTACTGAATGGAGACCACAGCAGCTGCCTTATGGTGCCTCAAACAAAAAAGGGGTCTGTGGCAACACACGGACTTAAAAAAGGGTGTGTTAACTGTAAATGGGAGCAGTGGAACAGCATATTGTCACTTCGCTGCCAAGTGACAGCCTGGTCAATGGATGTGTAGAAAGAAAAAACCATTGGCATAGCCAATAGGTCTCGCCTTTGGGACCTTATAAGTGTTTAGCTATGCAACAGTTGCAAAAGTGAAAGTGATCGCGATAAAGCGCGGCGCTCGCGCCCATGCACTGTAGCTCTAGGCTGGCCTGGTAGCACTTTTTGGAGCCCTCTCAATAAGTCTCGCCAGACCAGCGCATGCGCTGGGTCAGGCGAGACCTATAAACCTAGGCACTGAGGTCTTGATTGAGCAATCATTGAATAAAAATTAAAGATGGCAACACGATGTGCGAAATGTGAAGATCTCACTCTCCCACGCTTTAATGAATGAATGAATGAATGGAAACTTGTACATTTTTGTCTGGGATTTTCTTTTTTTATTCAGTTGATCAGAAATGGAGATCGAAGTTAAGTCAATAAGCAAAAGCAGTATCTAGTGATCAAGGGTTAGACGTACCAACCTTTCTATAGTCAAAGTCTCCAAATCTGAGTTTACAACTGTAAAGAGGGTTAAACCCACAGATCTCAATCCCATTTTAGGAGTTGATTAAGTTTGACTGACTTATTTGGAAGGGGCGTGTTTATTTGGGCATTCCTTCCAAATGCCAAATGTGTACTTTATCAATGGTTTGTGACCAACTCAGGTCGCAAACCAATGAAAAGTAACCAACCTGTAAGTTAGGGTAACTCATTCGGCAAAAGGAAAAAGTCGACTTTGGACTCCATACCACTTTGTAAATTGGTGTAAAAATTTCAGGGGGGCAGCGGAACACTACCAAGTCAAACTTTTTATTTTAAAGTATGATTTTTTTTTTTTAAAGCAGCCCTGTTCCCTTTAAGATAATAAGACTTTCAAAACAAAGCGAAAAGCATGTATTTAAATGCAATCAGACATGGTGGTCTGCTGATCCTGCAGGCCTCCATCTCGAGGATTGTATTTAAACAGTCACAATTAGTGACCGACCTAATTAGCATTAGATAGAGTAAATTGCAACCAACTCCATTATGAATTTTACAAACCGACCTATTAGTACATCAGTTGGGTTGCAAAGCCCAATGGTCACAAATTGCTATCAGTACAATGATCCATCTGGCCCTTAGTTATTTAACGATGGACAGAATTAACAATGGATCTCAAACACGGAGTGTTAGATTCAAGGAAGAGTGTTAATCACCTTGAGATGTCAAGGACTCATTGGTTTATGCTGTTGATACATAAACTACTGAGGAAAAAGACAGGTCTCCGAGGTGCAACCTTGTTAAGAAATGCAGCATCAGTGAATTATCAAATCGTAGGTCTACGAACACAGCCCAAAAAAATCAAAGGTGATTTGCCAAAGCAATCCATCTTACTGGCTATCTATAACAAACAGTTTAAGGCATGCTCACTTGTCCCGAAAAGAGTTCACATCCAGCACAGTGCTTGTGTACTGCAGTCACCAGGCTGTCACATGGCTACCCCCATGCCTGATGTGTGCTCGCAGTCATACGCAGTATGCAAGCCAAAGGGCATTCTGCAAAAAAATATGAAAAGCAGCAAGCAAGGGATTTATTTGTGCCCACTGTTAAAACGAAACAGGACAGTCAGAGGGATGCAGGCTTCTCTATTTAGTCCTGGCCTGGAGGCTACTTCATCTTTATTGCTGCCTCCACTTTCCAAACAGTTTATATACACGCACACACACACACACAAACAGTGCCCTTGCAGGCTTATAGTGTTGCACACAATTATGCAAAACACATGTGGTAACCTGGGATATTTACCAGTATTTAGGTGGAGAACTACTCCTTTCTATGGAGTGCACCTACAACACCACCGATTCTCAAAATCATAAGGATTTTTAAATGCTAGCCATGCAAAAAAATTACACAACTAATATGAGGTAAACACTTGTCAGGAGCGGCTTTTTCTTATTTCAATTTGGTTTCAGTGGTCACACTGTATGTACCTGGAGTGGTAAGTAAATGTGCTGTTTTAGATCGAGGAGGATAGCATTTGCTAATCCTGCGCTAAAAAACTTCGCTTAAAGAAATGGCAAAAGGCTGTCACTTTTCTAGCTTGCATGAATGACATTCACCTTAACCTAGGCTGAAAAAAACTGCTAGAAAAAACAGACAATTGAAGAGCAGATTCAGCCTCTGTTTTGTTGTAGATGCACTTCATATAAAGTATCAGCTCTCCATTTAATACTGGGAACTATTCCAAGTTCCCATTTGTGTTTTGCATGAATATACAAACTCTTTGCAACTCTCAATCCATTGGTCTATTAGTGACATGCACAATTTACTTCCACCGATTACAGCATGGAGCAATGGGCCTGTCCACTTCAGTCACTGGTTCTCTTCACTGCGAGCGACTGCATTGGTGTGTGCACCAATATACATCCCCCTAAAAAGTAGTGCCAGGGCTGTAGGGCAATCTCTATTTTCATTTGAGCTTTGACTTAATTTGTTTATGTATTTTTATGATGGGTCTTTTTTGTTACCAGGGTAGCCTCAATAAATAATGGATCATTCTGTGGTGTTTTCCTGTCCGGTGACACGCCTGAGGGGCGGCACCATGTGGACCAGTGGTCTTCACAATTCGCCCCATCCATGTTTGGTTTAGCCGAACTGTTACGTGGGCTGCTAAGTAAGGGCAGAGGGCGTGGACTGATCTAGTGAAATCAAGGACCCCCTGTCGAATTGATACAGCAATTCCTAGGGCAGGGCACTAATGCAGTGAAATATAAATTCCTAGGCAATTATATTGTTATTGTTGCAAGTCTCCAAATACATCATATGAATACACATTTATAGACTCCGTGTAACACTCAAAAACAAAAATTACAATTTTAATTTGAGATAGTTAAAAACTGTTTATGACAATACTTAAGTCAATTCATAAAATTTCTCTTCATACTATATTTTGTATGTAAAATCGTTACAATACAGATAGTTACATAAAATGTACAGACTAAAACTGTAACAATTATCTTAAACCAATCACATAAAATGCAGTGACAAACCGTGGCAACAAAAAGATGTTTGTCGACAAAGACGCGGCCAGTTTGGACGTTCCTACGCCGACGGGGCAGATGAACAAGTTACTTACCTTCGGTAACGCTTTTTCTGGTGGATACAGTATCTGCCTGTGGATTCCTCACCTTGTGAATATCCCCTGCGCCAGCATTCCACGGAACTTTTCTTCCCCAGCATTCCACGTCGACGTGGGAGACGTCATAATACACCGGCTCCGCTCGCGACTCCGATCGACGTCACCGGAGCCATAAGAAGCCCACGTCGGAGTGATGACGTCAGTTCCACCCATTTTTTCCCCGTGCCTTCGAGGCGAACAGGTGGACTAACGACAGACTCAAAGTATACACAGTATACAATACACCAACACATATGCATAGCATACAAAGGAAAAGAATGCTAAATAAACAAGCATTTCCTACAATTGCACAACAAAGCATAAAAGCATATCAACAAGACCTATTTCATGGTATACAAAGGTGGACAACGGGGAGGCGGGTGGGCCAGTGAGGAATCCACAGGCAGATACTGTATCCACCATAAAAAGCGTTACCGAAGGGAAGTAACTTGTTCTTCTGATGGATACATCTGCCAGTGGATTCCTCACCTTGTGAATAGATTCCCACAGCAGTCCCCACTCCCGGAGGAGGGTGTCCACCTTCCTATACCAGAAAGTCTTGCAACACAGAGCGCGCAAAGTGGCCCTCCCTCCTCATCTCCGAGTCCAAGCAATAATGCTTTGCGAAGGTATGGAGGGAGGCCCAAGTCGCGGCCTTACAAATATCTGCCACAGGAACACCCCGGGCCAAAGCAGATGTAGAGGCTTTAGCTCTAGTTGAATGCACTCTAATACCATCAGGAGGAGTCTTACCAGCCAAGGCGTAGCAGATCTTGATGGTCAGAATTATCCATCTTGACAGCGTGCGCTTGTGCACCGCCTTCCCCTTAGAACGACCAATGTAGCCAATAAAGAGCTGGTCATCAAGGCGAAAGTCCTTGGTTCTATCCAGATAAAAACTAACAGCCCTCTTCGGGTCCAAACGATGGAGTCTTTCCTCCTCTTTGGAAGGGTGAGGAGGAGGGTAGAAAACAGGGAGAGTAATGGACTGCCCCAAATGAAACTGAGTGACTACCTTTGGCAGGAAAGCAGCCCTGGTCCTGAGAACCATCCTTTCAGCATGCAAGGTAAGGAAAGGAGGATTGGAACTAAGAGCCTGAAGCTCACTCACCCTCCTTGCCGAGGTTATGGCCACAAGAAAAAACCACCTTAAATGATAACAGCCTCAAAGGACAAGTATGAAGAGGCTCAAAAGGGGACCCCATTAGAAAGGTTAAAACAAGATTAAGGTCCTGTAGGAAGGTGGATATCTGACTATGGTTACCCCCAACTTTTTGCCTAGTGTCTAGCTGGTTTTTCGACTTAGTTGGCCTGAGATCCTGCCATTCAGGGTCTCAGGCTGTCTGCTCTCTCTGTAAAATGGATTCCATGTACCCTAGGTACATTCCCAATTGGTAAGGATCACCTTATTGGACCCTGTACAGTGTACCCTAGGTACCCAGGGCATAGGTGTACCCTAGGCCTCCCAGGGGCTGCAGCATGTATTATGCCACCCCTGGTCTGGCCTTCCAATCAGACACAACTGGCTGATCACTCAGCTGGGGCAAGGTCGTGTAATCACCCCTTGCTTAGGTGTAGTATTCCTATACCTACCCTATATATAGACACATGTGTACCTATCAGTCACTCCTATGGCAGGCCTTAACAATCCTGGAGGCAGAGTGCTTGGTAACATGTGAGATGGTGCTCTAGCATGAGCTGAGCCTGTCTGCAGCTTTCGGAACCATGTCCTTATAGCTGTTCTATGATATAGCCTACCATATACTCTTAAAGTGCCTTATAATCTTAAACGGTTATGGTAACTATGGTTGGGCTGTATCAAAACATGTCGTGTAAGGTGTCTAACACTTTGGAATAATACCCCCATACCATTTCTGGTGATGAGGATATTATTCCTCCCTTCTAGAGGGAGAGACATGTTAAAATCATACTTTGCTGTGTAACCTCTGACCAAAGCCTCAGCATCACCAAATGGATGCTGCTGCCACGACACAAGTCTGACCTCCTGCAGCTGGGAGTGATCCCAGCCAGGGAGGCTTGGACAATAGGTTTCCTGCTTGGGGAGGTGCTAGCACCTCTCCAGACAGCCTTTAGTGTATTGGGGCAGGGTGGGCTGAAAGGAATGAGACATGCCTGGGGCACACAAGGTGTTCCTTGCATAGTCCAGTTCAAACCGGTGCTGGGGCACTCCAGCCCCAGCTCTGGCGCGAAACTGGACAAAGGGAAGTGGGTGTAACCACCCCCTCCCAGGTCCCACCCATAAGGCGTGACCTAGCAGGTAGCCCCAGCCCCCCAGATTAGTATAAGAGTGGGAGTTGGGCCTCAAGACTTTAGATTATCCTGAACCTGCAAAACTGAACAGAAACTCTGGACCTTCGACATTCGACGAAAGAAGAAGACTGAAGAATCTCCCTTGTAGCCAAGGAGTGGCTACCCTGTGCAAACAGGCACCATCAAGTGACTACCCTTTGCTTTGTGAAACGTTCGACGAGGAACCGACTGCAGAGCCCGACCAGAGCCTTGATTTCCAGACTTCTCCGACCCTCATCCACATCTGTAGCAGAGCTGAGATCCGTGGAGGCGACGAGCGACGTGGGACCGGCTACCTGGGAAAAGTGGCTAGTAACTTACAGCGCAGCTTCTGAGGTACCCTCGAAGTTGTGCACCGGGGATTGAGAAGCCCCAACCCCAAGCACCATCTGCACCGAAGACCAGCCCCCCACACTCCACGAGTCCTGCGTGGGGCCCTTCAGCATTTTCCTGCTTGCCGCGTCTGTCCGGTTGCTTGCCCGCTGGCTAGTGGCCTTTGTGACGACGCTCCCTAAAATCTTCTGCGCTGGTTTGGCTCCTCCAGACTGGCTCCCGCTTCTCTGCAAAGAAGAAGCACCCCAGACCTTCCTGGTCTGCACCAGAAGCAAGTCCCTTGTTCTTCGTGGGTTCCGCTTGCCAAGGCTTGGTGAGTCCTAGTCCAACTTCGACGCCGCCGACAGCAAGAGCCTTCGTGGGACAGCTCGCCTCCTGGTCCTGGTCGTCCTCGACGCTTCCTGGTCCTCCTGGCTCCAGCGACAAGCTTCACCTTCCCCTGCAACTCTTCACGACATCGCCTGGTTCCTTCCTGGTTCCACGTGGTCACTGGCTAGTGACCTTGACTCTGTCCCCTCTGCTTGCAGGTTTCTTCTCTTCTTGATCCCAGGCTTGGGATCCACCGGACACTCTCCCCTGACTGCCTGTCAGCATCTTTCTTCAGGCATCCATAGGAGTCGACGACGAAAACGACGCATCTTCACCCCTATGCACCCGCAGCCTGTGGGCTAGGTAACTTGGGTACTCCGGTGCTCATCAGGATAGTGACTATCCTAGTGTCTAGTTTTCAAGTCTCAACTTCCTGGCTACTCCGGAAGTGTCCTAAATCTATCTATTTCTAAACTGTAACATTGCTATTGACTTTTACGCATTACGCGTGAGTGTTTCCACTCTGCACACGAATCCCGTGGGCCTCCCACTCCCTAACTAACGCTAGTGTAGTGTTGCCCCAGCGATTCCCTAGGCCTAGGCCTATTCTATTTCCGTGACAGTGGTTCTTATACCACTTATTTAGTATATGGTTTGCGTGGCCCCTAGGGCCTAACTGTATTACTTACCTGTGTGACTTACTGTATGCATTAATAAGACTGTGTTGTACTTACCTCTAAACTCATAAAGAGTGCTGAGGGTTTGCTTAGAATAAATACACTTTATTTTATATATATATCTGTTGTGGTGTCCTTTCATTTGGTATTCAAGGGATTATATATGGTATCACAGCTGGCTTCACATGCCATTCAGAGTTTAGCCTAAGACTGCTCTTGTCCATGCTACCACTAGGATAGCTGGTCTATAAGGTTGACTTTACAACCAATCACCAGAAGGGTATTTGGACTGATATAAGGTGTACACTATAACTAGTGACATCATACATCAGGCCAACTTCTCACATTGGTGAGCAGCGGTTGGGATCTGAGCTTGCTGTTGTAATACCATTATAATCTTGAGATACTAAATTGGAAGATCACACAGATATTGTCTAGGTACATATAACATAGTTTAGTATACTTAAGTCCTACTGGACTTAGTGGTTGTAGGTTGAAGGGAGTAACACACCCTGACTACAACTACTAGAGAGGTTTAGTAGAAACAACTAGTGTAGGTAGGTGCACACACCACACCCTCACTAGAATCATGCCCCTGGATGGAGATCACACTGATGCTCCCTCAGGAGAGGAGAATCCTAGACAGGTTCCCTCTAGGTATGATGCATTCACATTCCAGGAGATGAGACACTTGTGTACCTCCAGAGGAATAAAACAGGGTGCAAACCCTACCCTTAGACAGCTAGTGGAGCTTCTGGAGGCCTATGATGCTGAAAGAGCTGCCAGGGATGGTGCCATAGCTGTAGATAGGGGTCTACCCACCACAGAGGAGTCAGATGGGCCTTCAGATGGGGAGGTAGACAGCCAGGGCCAAGTAAGGAGACTTAGCCAGGCTAACCTAAGCTTACATGGGAGTTTGCATGGGGTCCCCCCATACAGACCCCCAAGTAGGTTTTCACAGAGAAACAGGAGGGACAGATCCCCTTCAGTGGAATCCATCCACTCCCATGTTTCTAGCATCTCTAATGTTTCCTCTCACAGGGGAATGAGTTCACCTGAGAGAAAGGAGCATAAAGCCAGAATGAGGGAAGCTAATCTGAGGATTCAGAGGGAAGAAATTGCCCTTGCCAAAGAGAAGCTTGCTCTGGCTAGAGAGCAAAAATTGTGTGGGTCAGAACCCACTGGTGGCAGCAACATTCCTAGAGATAGGGATAGGTCTTATGACCATAGAAACCTAAGCAAGATAGTCCCCCCATATCAGAATGGGGATGACATCCACAAATGGATGACTGCTTTGGAGAGGGCCTGCAAAGTACAGCAGGTACCCCAAAGTCAGTGGGCAGCTATCTTGTGGCTCTCCTTTTCTGACAAAGGTAGAGACAAGCTCCTCACAGTCAGTGATGAGGATGCAAACAATTACAAAGTCCTGAAGAGTGCTCTGATAGATGGGTTTGGCTTAACCACTGAGCAATATAGGTTGTTGTTCAGAGACACCCAGAAGACACAGACACAGGACTGGTCTGATTTTGTGGATTGTGCCACTAAGGCTTTGGAAGGTTGGTTGACTGGCAGCAAGGTGCAGGACTATACAGGGTTGTACAACTTGATTATGAGGGAGCAGATCCTTAGTAATTGTCAGAACCAGCTTCTCCATCAACACCTGGTAGACTCAGATTTGACCTCTCCCCAAGAATTGGGAAAGAGGGCAGATAAATGGGTCAGGACCAGGATTAGGCCTAAAAATCAGGGTGGTGACCAAAAGAAAGATACCACCAAGCCTCAAGAGAAGGGTGGGGATAAAGCAAAAGAGAAATCTTCCTCAGGGCCCCAAAACTCCACACAGGGTGGTGGGTCCCAAGCTCCCTCCTCTTCCATAGTTAAAAAGCCTTACTGCCATGTGTGTAAAACACCTGGGCATTGGAAAACTGACAGCAGTTGTCCACAGGCTAAAAACAAAACTGTTCCTCCAACTACTCCTGTAACACCACCTATTACTGTCAGCAGTAATCCCCCAGGTGGTGGGAGTGCCCCCAAAAATTTGGTTGGGTTTTCTTGGGGAACACAGGGGGATCCTGGCTTAGCCAATTCCCCTGCAGCAGCTACTCTTGTCTGTGATGGTGGCATGGGGTTTGCCAACTTCACTGCCTGTCCCAACACTTTGGGTAGGTACAGACAGGAACCCTACATCAATGGTAGAAAAGCTGAGGCCTACAGAGACACTGGAGCTAGCATCACTATGGTGGCCCATAGGCTAGTTCCCTCTGAGCAGCTTTTGCCTGGTTTCTCATACCAGGTAACTAACATTGATGGCAAACAAAATAGTCATCCCATGGCAGAAGTATGTCTCAGCTGGGGAGGGGTCACTGGCCCTAAAAGGGTGGCAGTGTCTCCAACCTTGCCTGTGGACTGCTTGCTGGGGAATGACTTAGAACTCTCAGCTTGGGCTGGAGTTGAACAAGACACCCATTCCAAAATGGTAGGCCTTTCCAAAAAGGGTAGTGGGGTTGTGCCAGTCACAGCCCCTGTCCAAGTAGCTTTCCTCCCTGAAAAGGTTGGAAGGGCAGTGGTAGCCACAGCCCAGGCACAGACAGACTTCCCTGTAGGGACTGACAGAGCTGTAACAGTCACAGCTCAAACCCAAACTGAGGGCCTTCCTGAAAAGGTTGGCAAGGCTGTAATGGTCTCAGCCCACACTCAGACTGATATAGGTGTAGTGAAGCCTGAAACAATGGATCACTCCACACAGACAGAGAGTAGTGGGGAGGAAGAAAAGTCTCCCTCCCCCCAGACATTAGGAAAAGGTCAGCCTCCTCAGGGATCTGACCTCACCCCTTGTGAAGGAACTGCCCCAGAGGTAGCCAGGCCTGGCCTGGCAGAGCCTCTGATGTCAGTGGCCCCTTCCAAGGTGGGACCCAGTCTGGTGCAGGTAGCCTGCCTCTCTCTACCCTGCCTCAGTCAGCCCAGGGCTGCAGAGGTCAGGGAGGCCAGTGGACCCCAAGAGGGCCCCTGTCCACAAGAACCCCCCCTTCAAAAGAATGAGGATTGCCTGGTTAGTTGCCCTAGCCAGGTGATGGGTAAAAACATTCCTGAGGGATCCCCTTCACAGGTAGTTAGGGACCTCCCCCAGAGGGATTCTGTTGGGCACAGGCAAACCTGGGACCTTAGGGCCCCAAACCTGACCTGTCCCTCCAGTAAGCCCACAAAAGGGACCCAGCCTCCAGCTTTAGGTAGCCAGAGGCTGACCCTGAGAGCACAGTGCAACTCAGTTAGAGAAAGAAAGGCATCCATGGTGGAGGATGATTGGAGGAAGCTGAGGCCTCACTTTGAGGACACTCACTTCAGTACTCCATCTCAACACCAGCCTTTTTCTTTGCAAAGACACACCAAAGGTAGAGATTCCCTATGGTGGAGACCCTATGATATCTCTAGGATGAGGGATTGCTTAGTGGACCATGAGACAGGGGGTAACCATGCCAGTGCTGGTTCTTCCTTATATGGCCACTCAGGCAATAGAGGCTTACCTTGTAAAGGCCAGCCTTATCTCCTTTCGTTTGGGGGGGGGTTGTGTAGGAAGGTGGATATCTGACTATGGTTACCCCCAACTTTTTGCCTAGTGTCTAGCTGGTTTTTCGACTTAGTTGGCCTGAGATCCTGCCATTCAGGGTCTCAGGCTGTCTGCTCTCTCTGTAAAATGGATTCCATGTACCCTAGGTACATTCCCAATTGGTAAGGATCACCTTATTGGACCCTGTACAGTGTACCCTAGGTACCCAGGGCATAGGTGTACCCTAGGCCTCCCAGGGGCTGCAGCATGTATTATGCCACCCCTGGTCTGGCCTTCCAATCAGACACAACTGGCTGATCACTCAGCTGGGGCAAGGTCGTGTAATCACCCCTTGCTTAGGTGTAGTATTCCTATACCTACCCTATATATAGACACATGTGTACCTATCAGTCACTCCTATGGCAGGCCTTAACAATCCTGGAGGCAGAGTGCTTGGTAACATGTGAGATGGTGCTCTAGCATGAGCTGAGCCTGTCTGCAGCTTTCGGAACCATGTCCTTATAGCTGTTCTATGATATAGCCTACCATATACTCTTAAAGTGCCTTATAATCTTAAACGGTTATGGTAACTATGGTTGGGCTGTATCAAAACATGTCGTGTAAGGTGTCTAACACTTTGGAATAATACCCCCATACCATTTCTGGTGATGAGGATATTATTCCTCCCTTCTAGAGGGAGAGACATGTTAAAATCATACTTTGCTGTGTAACCTCTGACCAAAGCCTCAGCATCACCAAATGGATGCTGCTGCCACGACACAAGTCTGACCTCCTGCAGCTGGGAGTGATCCCAGCCAGGGAGGCTTGGACAATAGGTTTCCTGCTTGGGGAGGTGCTAGCACCTCTCCAGACAGCCTTTAGTGTATTGGGGCAGGGTGGGCTGAAAGGAATGAGACATGCCTGGGGCACACAAGGTGTTCCTTGCATAGTCCAGTTCAAACCGGTGCTGGGGCACTCCAGCCCCAGCTCTGGCGCGAAACTGGACAAAGGGAAGTGGGTGTAACCACCCCCTCCCAGGTCCCACCCATAAGGCGTGACCTAGCAGGTAGCCCCAGCCCCCCAGATTAGTATAAGAGTGGGAGTTGGGCCTCAAGACTTTAGATTATCCTGAACCTGCAAAACTGAACAGAAACTCTGGACCTTCGACATTCGACGAAAGAAGAAGACTGAAGAATCTCCCTTGTAGCCAAGGAGTGGCTACCCTGTGCAAACAGGCACCATCAAGTGACTACCCTTTGCTTTGTGAAACGTTCGACGAGGAACCGACTGCAGAGCCCGACCAGAGCCTTGATTTCCAGACTTCTCCGACCCTCATCCACATCTGTAGCAGAGCTGAGATCCGTGGAGGCGACGAGCGACGTGGGACCGGCTACCTGGGAAAAGTGGCTAGTAACTTACAGCGCAGCTTCTGAGGTACCCTCGAAGTTGTGCACCGGGGATTGAGAAGCCCCAACCCCAAGCACCATCTGCACCGAAGACCAGCCCCCCACACTCCACGAGTCCTGCGTGGGGCCCTTCAGCATTTTCCTGCTTGCCGCGTCTGTCCGGTTGCTTGCCCGCTGGCTAGTGGCCTTTGTGACGACGCTCCCTAAAATCTTCTGCGCTGGTTTGGCTCCTCCAGACTGGCTCCCGCTTCTCTGCAAAGAAGAAGCACCCCAGACCTTCCTGGTCTGCACCAGAAGCAAGTCCCTTGTTCTTCGTGGGTTCCGCTTGCCAAGGCTTGGTGAGTCCTAGTCCAACTTCGACGCCGCCGACAGCAAGAGCCTTCGTGGGACAGCTCGCCTCCTGGTCCTGGTCGTCCTCGACGCTTCCTGGTCCTCCTGGCTCCAGCGACAAGCTTCACCTTCCCCTGCAACTCTTCACGACATCGCCTGGTTCCTTCCTGGTTCCACGTGGTCACTGGCTAGTGACCTTGACTCTGTCCCCTCTGCTTGCAGGTTTCTTCTCTTCTTGATCCCAGGCTTGGGATCCACCGGACACTCTCCCCTGACTGCCTGTCAGCATCTTTCTTCAGGCATCCATAGGAGTCGACGACGAAAACGACGCATCTTCACCCCTATGCACCCGCAGCCTGTGGGCTAGGTAACTTGGGTACTCCGGTGCTCATCAGGATAGTGACTATCCTAGTGTCTAGTTTTCAAGTCTCAACTTCCTGGCTACTCCGGAAGTGTCCTAAATCTATCTATTTCTAAACTGTAACATTGCTATTGACTTTTACGCATTACGCGTGAGTGTTTCCACTCTGCACACGAATCCCGTGGGCCTCCCACTCCCTAACTAACGCTAGTGTAGTGTTGCCCCAGCGATTCCCTAGGCCTAGGCCTATTCTATTTCCGTGACAGTGGTTCTTATACCACTTATTTAGTATATGGTTTGCGTGGCCCCTAGGGCCTAACTGTATTACTTACCTGTGTGACTTACTGTATGCATTAATAAGACTGTGTTGTACTTACCTCTAAACTCATAAAGAGTGCTGAGGGTTTGCTTAGAATAAATACACTTTATTTTATATATATATCTGTTGTGGTGTCCTTTCATTTGGTATTCAAGGGATTATATATGGTATCACAGCTGGCTTCACATGCCATTCAGAGTTTAGCCTAAGACTGCTCTTGTCCATGCTACCACTAGGATAGCTGGTCTATAAGGTTGACTTTACAACCAATCACCAGAAGGGTATTTGGACTGATATAAGGTGTACACTATAACTAGTGACATCATACATCAGGCCAACTTCTCACAGGTCCCACTGAGGCATTACAAATGGAGTGGGAGGAAACATGTTTGTAAGGCCCTTGATGAACCTCAGAACAACCGGGGACTTGAAAAGTGATGGTTGATCTGGAAGGCACAGAAAAGCCGATAAGGCCAAAAGATAGCCCTTAACCGTGGCCACAGCACAGCCCTGCTGAGCCAAGGAAAGAGCAAACTGGAGAACATCAGAAAGATGGGCTTTTAAAGGGTCAACGGACCTCTCCACACCATTTTACAAATTTAGACCACCTGTAGGAGTAAACGGACTTGGTGGAGTGTCGCCTGGCCGATAAAATAACATCCACCACATCAGGTGGGAGAGAGAAGGAACTCAGGTTGCCCCGTTCAATCTCCAGGCATGAAGGTGTAAGCTCTGGAGGTGGGGGTGTAGAACCTGCCCCTCCGACTGCGAGAGGAGGTCTGCCCTCAGAGGGAGACGGAGCGGAGGGCACGAGGAGAGGTGGAGAAGATCTGTATACCACACCCTTCTTGGCCAATCCGGGGCGACCAATACGACTTGGGCCAGGTCTTGGCGAATCTTCCTCAGAACCCGAGGAATCAAGGGTATGGGAGGAAACGCGTAAAGGAGTCGTGAGCCCCAACTCAACTGAAACGCGTCCCCCAACGCCCCCTGCATCGGAAACTGGAGACTGCAGAATGACGGGCAGTGCGTGTTCTCGAAAGTGGCAAACAGATCCACCCGAGGAGTTCCCCACGTCCGAAAGACGTGACGAACTACCTCCGGATGGATCCTCCACTCGTGGTCGACGGAGAACTGCCGACTGAGACTGTCCGCACGCACGTTCAGCACCCCGGCCAGATGATTTGCCATCAGACAAATCTGATGGTCCTGAACCCAGGACCATAGACGTAAGGCCTCTCTGCATAGACAAAGAGACCCCACACCTCCCTGCTTGTTGACATACCACTTTGCGGTCGTGTTCTCTGTCAGGACTTGAATCGACTGACCGCGAAGGGAAGGGAGAAAGGCCTTGAGCGCCAAACGAATCGCCCGCAATTCCAGAAGGTTGATATGAAGCAACCTTTCCTCTGGAGACCACAGACCCTTGATCTCCAGGTCCCCCAGATGCGCACCCCACCCTAAGGTGGATGCATCCGTTATCACTGTGGCCACTGATGGATAGATGGAAGGGCTTTCCCTGCGACAGATTGCCCTCTACACTCCACCAAGACAGATCCGCTGCAGCTTCTCTGGAGATCTTGACTGACTCCCTGAGATCCCCGTTGTGCTGATACCACTGCTTGCGGAGGCACCACTGGAGCGCCCTCATGTGCCAGCGTGCATGGTTGACCAACAGAATGCAGGAAGCGAACAGACCGAGCAGACGAAGGACCTTCAGAACTGGAACAACCGCTCCACTGTGGAATAAAGGGACCATCTCCTGAATGTCGAGAATCCTTTGAGGAGGAGGGAATGCTCGACACACAGTAGTGTCCAGTACTGCCCTTATAAACAGGTTGCGTTGAGAGGGCACCAGGTGAGATTTGGGCACATTGATTGAAAAACCCTTCAGAAGCCAGTCGTCCAGGTAGGGAAAAACCGGAATCCCCGACCTCTTGAGATGAGCAGCCACCACTGCCATCACCTTTGTGAAGACTCGAGGTGCGGTAGTAAGACCAAACGGGAGGACCGCAAACTGGTCATGTTGCGACCCAACCGTAAAACGGAGATACTTCCTGTGCGACTTCAGGATTGGGACATGGAAGTACGCGTCCTGCAAGTCGAGCGACACCATCCAGTCTCCTTGCTGCAACGCTTTAAGAACCTGCGCAAGGGTCAGCATCTTGAATTTCTCCTGTCTCAGGTAAAAGTTCAAGATTCTGAGGTCCAGTATAGGACGCAATCTGCCGTCCTTTTTGGGAATCAGGAAATAACGGGAGTAGCAACCCTGACCCCTTTCCTGCTCTGGAACCACCTCTATCGCACCCTTTTGAAGCAAGGCTAGAACTTCTTTCTGCAGGAGAAGCAGATGGTCTTCCGAGCAATAACCTTGGCAAGGAGGGTAAGGGGGAGGAAACTCCCGAAAGGGAAGGGCGTACCCAGTCTCCACGAGGTTCAAAACCCAAAGGTCTGTTGTAACCGATTTCCAACCCCGTAGAAAGTAGGACACCTGACCCCCCACAGGCCTTACATGATCCAGGATGGGGGATCTAGGGCTGCTTCCCTGAGGCCTCATTGGGAGCAGAGGAGGAGGAAGAGGGGTTGCGTCCAGAACCTCTCCGACCCCTTTGCCTCCCTCTATAGGACTTCTAGAGGGGATTCTGCTGCTGCTGCTGGGGCTGCCGGTAAGAGCGAAAAGACGATCGCCCAAAGCCCCTAAATTTTCGAAAGGTCGAACCCTTTGCCGGTACTTGCAGGCCAAAGGATTTTGCAGTCAATCGGCTGTCCTTAAAACGCTGAAGAGCAGAGTCCGCTTTCTCCCCAAACAGCTTCTGACCATCAAATGGAAGATCGACAAGCGTAGCTTGAACATCCGCTGAGAAACCAGAGTTACGGAGCCAAGCCTGCCATCTTACAGCAACAGAAGACCCCATGATCCTTGCCACGGAGTCCGCAGTATCCAACCCTGACTGGATAACATGCCTGGCAGCCGCCTGAGTGTCTGCTACAACCTCCATGAAGGATGACTTATCCCCTTCAGGCAACTTAGGAGCCAAGGACTTAATGGAATCCATTAGAGCATGCACGTAACGCCCCAGCAGGCATGTAGCATTAGTCGATTTTAACGCCATGCTTCCTGTCGAAAAGGTCTTTTTGGCTGCCTGATCAGCCTTTTTAGACTCCCTGTCAGCTGGAGACTGAGGAAAGGCACCGGAAGCATGCTTGGAGCATGAAGCCTGCACCACCAAACTGTCCGGGGACGGATGAGTGGATAAAAAGTCAGGATCCCCTGGTGCAACCTTGTACCTTCTTGCCACCTGTCTACACACTGCAGGAGAAGAAAGGGGCTTCTTCCATACCTCTAATACCGGCTCCAATATGGCCTCATTGAAAGGCAACAAGGGCTCCGATGTCTAAGTCGGAGAATGTAACACTTCTGTGAGCAGGTTGGATTTGTACTCCACAGAAGGCAGCTGTAAATCCAGAAGCTCCGCTGCTTTCTTTATCACCACGTGATAGGGAGCCAACTCATGAGGTGGAGAAGACCTGGCAGATGTATGTTCCCACTCTGGGGTCATATCCAGCCCACTGGCTTCCTCAATGCCCTCAAATTCGTCCGAAGAAGAATCAACCTCACCTTCTTCCACCTCTCGATATCTTCTTTCCTCCAACACCCTCTGGGCTTCCCTCCTCGACCGGATTCGGGGAACCGACGTCGGCGACGTCGTACGCGGCGTCGGAGGAACCAGAGGAATCGGCGTCGACGGCGCCAGACACGGCGCAGATGGAGTCAGCCTCGACGTCGATGGAGTCGGCTTCGGCGTCGATGGAGCCAGTCTCGGCGTCGAAGGAGGCTCCGAAGCCTGTCGAACCTTCCGAGGTCGAATCTGATCCCCAGACGGCGCCGGAAACTGCCAAGAAGGCGCCATCGGCATAAAGGGCATAAAGGGGGCCTGAGCATACTGCTGTGGCACCCCCATTGTAAAGGCCATCGGACCCACGGGACCAGCTGATGCTCCGGATGGGTAGGCCGCCCTATTAAAAATGCCATACATAGCATTTAAGAAATTAGCCGAATCCGTACCTGGGGCCGGGAACTGAGGCAAAGGAACCTCTTGTGGGGCCTCCGGCACCGGCTCCGCAATATCCTCCACTGGAGCCTCAGAATCTTCAGGTACTGGAACAGACTCTTCCTGCTCCTCATGCATAGAAGCATCCGACTCCACCCGAACCGGAGACGACGTCTTAGACGGAGCCGAAGACCTCGCCGGAGACTGATTCGGAGTCTGCTTCCTCGAAGGAGAACCTTCCGGAGACCTTGAAGGAGAAGGAGACAAACCTTTGATCCGACGTCGATGAGACGAAGCCGACCTCGACTTCGATTTCTTGGACTTCGAGGATCGACGTCTAGAATGTTTACTTTTTTTATGGTGTTTCTTCGACCTCGAAGTCGATGACACTCTCTTCGATCTCTCCTTCTTCCTCCCTCTTTTTTCCTCACCAATCTTCTTCATGAAGAGCTTGGTCTTCCTTTCCTTGAGTGCCTTCGGGTTCATGCTTTTACAGCATCCGCACTCCTCCCTATCATGTTCTGAGGAGAGGCACCATAAAAAATTCTGGTGAGGATCCGTTATCGACATCAGGCCTCCACACTCCCTACAGGGCTTAAAGCCCGACTTCCTAGTCGAAGACATAGCCGAATAAACAGAGATACACGACCAAACTACAAAGTAGCACTGGAGAAAAACCGTTGCGCGTCGAAGGCGCGGAAAAAGGGGAACTGACGTCATCACGCCGACGTGGGCTTCTTATGGCTCCGGTGACGTCGATCGGAGTCGCGAGCGGAGCCGGTGTATTATGACGTCGCCCACGTCGACGTGGAATGCTGGGGAAGAAAAGTTCCGTGGAATGCTGGCGCAGGGGATATTCACAAGGTGAGGAATCCACTGGCAGATGTATCCATTAGAAATCGGTCTACTATATTCTACTCTAGAAGTAAGTACGTCAGGGACTAGGGAATAGCTTATAGTTTATAATTGGTTAGACTTTATCAAGGAGAGAGGTTAAGAAATGAAATTAAAATATATACACAAGAAAACGGGAGATACAAACTATTATTGAAGCCTCTGGGGACCAAATAGGGACGTGATGACCTTTATATTTGTCATCTATCCTTTAAATATTGACAAGTGGGTCTGGTTTGCGAGTCGATTCTATTTTTGATAAGCAATCTTTCAGAAATCGACTGCACATCCTATTAACCCAGAAATGTCGCCCGATAGCTTAAAATATATGTAACATCCTTGAAACTCAATTATGCCCATTAACTTATATCCTATTAAAAGAATATAGCATTTTAATTACCGTTTCCGGTGGACCTTTCAGAGGAAACCTAAGGGGGAAACCATTGACGAAAACGGTCTGAATATATACCAGAATAGTATGAATTATCTGAATACAACGACCTGGAGTTGTGAAAATTTCAGGTATTGTTAAATATACATACAAATATCAGTTTCACATACCAAACTTATTATATCGTGATACGAATAGTTTTTTACTGATTTTTATATAGATTCCAAAGGAATACATATTGTTTTAAATATAAAAAAACACGACCATCTTTGAGAAGGCTATATCAGTGCCTTCTGAAGGACACAAATTAGGGTAATTATTATGCCCTTAAAACTCGTTATAAGAGCAACCAGATTTATAAATCCGAACTAATTTTGTAATGCTTTATTAATCCCTTTAGATCCTGTACATCTATCGGTACGCTGGACCGAAAATCTAAAAATAAGCTAGATAGAAAACAAAAGTAAGCATTTTTCACTGGGTCGACTTAAACCTCTAATCTACCTGAAATGGAACTATTGGTGACTTTTGTTTTTGTCTTATAAATCTGACTATATCTAAATTAGTCACGATATTTCCCTTCTTTCGCACATTTCAAGGGTGACATGATACATTTTCTAAGATATTCCTTAACTATTCTTTACTGCTTTTTTAAGCTATCATTAGGTGGTGATCAATTTACTTTGCATTGTATCAAGAATCTCAGTGTAACTTTCAAATATTATGTTATATGTAAATGTGTGGGATTTCCAGACAAAGGCACATTTTGAGTCGAAACGCGTGTCAAAGACAAAAAAAATGTTGTCACGGTTTAAGTCAGTGCATTTTGTGTGATTGGTTGAAGGTAATTTTTTGTTGTCACAGTTTTAGTCTGTGCATTTTATGTAACTAACCTGTATTGTAATGATTTTACATGTTAACTACATACAAAATATAGTATGAAGATATTTTAGGAATAGACTGATATTGTAATAAACTATGTTTTTAACTATCTCAAATTAAAAGAGGGCGTGAACTGGACCAGCAGTTACACTCCACCCACGTCAAGCAATAAAACTGGCTCCTTAGCTTGATTAGTTTGCGCTAGCAGCCTGCATGCTACCACTGCATGGGAGAGGCCCGAGAACCGGTCCCGCTCCTCCACGCCTGGTCAACAGCTCCTCACTGGCGACGAAGGTGGGTGGAGTCCATACAACAGGCTGAACACAGCCCAGAACCCAAACCTGCCACGTGTGCGGCAGTCGTCCAGCATGAACGTGCAGCACGCACGCCTAACATCTGGCTCTACAGCAACTTACAGGAGGTGAGCAAGAGTGGACCAATCACCTCAGACACTGAAGCATCAAAGGAACATAATAGAATAAGGTACAAAGTGTTTCAGCCTCGCGTCATTCAGAAATGAAGAAAGGCTTTTGGAACCGGCAGTGTCTGGTTGGTTGAAGGGATTCCTCCAGCCAGGCAGAACTACCGCTCCCGCCAAGGGCAGGTGATTACACTCGCAGTATAATTCATGGTCACTCTTGGCTAGGTTGGCACTGAGCAGTCAGGCTCACTACTGAGGAAATGTGTAAAGCAAAGGCAGAGCATCGACTTGCGATAAATACACGGAGCGTCACAAAAGATGTCGCATAGGATGTATGTAAAAACGTTTATATTTAACATACATATTCTGTCATTTTAACATGACCATCATAAACTTTTGGGCATAAAACACATTCGGAAATATTACTTGCAGTAATAGGCCCATATGTACTGTTAGAAGACCAATATTATGCACATTATGGACAATTACTAATCTAATCCCTCCTTCCTCCGCCCAATTGAGAGAGAGCACCCTTACGCGGTGCACGATATCAGAATTATACACATACACGAAAATCGAACACTTTAGCAGCACCGCAGGTTGGAGTCATGTGGGAAAACGCAATGTCAAAAGTTATTGTGCTTAAGGCAGCAACCAACATATAATGCGCCACTGTCGGCAAGTGTCGTGGATCACAGACTGTCAACAAGCGATCACTCCCACTCACTCCATGGTGTGACAGGTATCGGCCAGTCCGTAAAACACACTTACACACACGTACTCAGCACGTTAATGTGGTGCTACTGGTACCTAGCAGGTCAATGGTTCACCCTCTGCAGACAGTGGCCCTAGCCTCCCTCTAGTTCTCCCAGATTGTCCTATAACCTTGGATGCAAGATGACCAACCCCGCCTGCCGGACACTGGGACACATGCGGCCGAAGTCACACTTAGTCTGGGTCCTCTGGAAGCAGATGTGAACATGTAGCAGTTTATTAGGAGGTAGACAAACCAGGGACAAGTTAGGAGCCACTCATGAAGTTCACCCACAGCTCTCAAAACACAAAGGAGTCATGCAGTCTCTTGACCTGCTTCCGAACTGTCTGTGAAGCGTTTCTTCCGCCCAGTCAATCTCTCTCACTACTACCTGATCCCAAGATGTCTTTGGAAGGGGCCAGGTGTGGAGAGGGCAGGTGGTCCGCCATGATGAGGATCTGCAAGAGAACAACCAATGAATGGGAAGTAAGTAAAAAAGGCGACTATCTGAATAGGATGAAGTGGAGAAGTATGGTTCAATGGTTAGAGCGGCAGACCTCGATGCAGAGCACTGGTCCGGGACCAGGGTTCGATTCCAGTCTCGGCAGGGTCTCGGGCTATAAATTCCGGACCGGATATTCTCGCCTCAGTGCCTATTCTAATCATGGGTCCCACGCTGCAACTCTGGGCAATAGCTTGCTTAATCACCACAACGGCCCCAACAGCGCTGGGATGCCTGGCCTTCACCATGGAGGTGCCCAGGAGTGGACATCTCACATGGAAAGCCAGGAAGGGTTCCTTCAGCGGTATGAATACAGCGCTGAGATACCCGTAGTGGTGATCAGCGCTATATTAAAAAACGTACATTTTACATTTACATGAGGCACCCTGATTGGTACACAATGGTCCGGGTTGTGCCCAGGTGATCCGGGCACAGCGTCTGGTGCATGTAGGGATGAGTCGCTTCAGGCACTTCATATCTCAAACATGATGAGCTGCAAATGCCGCACCTCCCTGGAAAGGAGGCACAATGACTGGTGAGCATTGAGTTAGGTTGCACCATGCAATTCCAGCCACACACAGCTAGGAGTTGCAATTCCGTACCTCCCTGGAAAGGAGGCACAACGTAGAGTGCACTATGACACGTTGCACCAGACCAGTCCGGTCACACACACGCAAGTTCAGCAGAGCCACATGAGGTAGAATGAGGAGCTACTCCGTGTACACCCCCACCTCCAAGGGTTGCACCCTGTGAATCTGACACCGCGTGCAATGAGTGTGCAGTTGGTGCGTCGCATGACAAATGCGGCACGATCAATGGAATGGGCCAGGCCGGGTTCCTCAAACCACGCCGAACTGCGACCGCAGGTGGGACACAGTCCCCACATCAGTAGTGCAAGTGCGCCCGCGCGAATCCGCACTGCAGACTGGACATGGGTTTAACTAATACGCGTCTGTGCATCACAAGCCTGCGTTGGCAGGTGGCACACGTAATAATGGGCACCATAGGTGCAGGTGCGCACTCACAACAGCCTACAAAGGCATGCTTCTCATGAGTTTACTCACGATATATGCCAGTGTGCACTCACCGGTCTGGAATGACAGATCTGCCTTTGTTTTAGAACATGGCTTCCCAAAACGGATAGGAAGTGCGCGCACGCTTGCACGTGTATTTACAGTGTTAAAGTATCCTGAGCTCAGAGGCCCCACAGAAAGAGCTAAAAAGTTCAGGGAACGCTACCTGACAAGTATCGGGTCCAACCTAGCCTTATATTGCAGCACAAGAGATACCCACTACGACTGGAGAACGCAACATACAGGGACACAGGCACAACCACAACTTTGTGTAATGACAAAACCAACCCCTACCTATGCTAGGGAGTTTCGTAACCCAGGTCTTGCATGGGGAATAATGTGTCAACAACTGTCTGTGTGACCAAAAGAGGTCAAGGAATTCTCCTCAGCTGCAGCACTGCAGTAGCACTGGGACGGGTCAAGTTTGCCCTTGGAATACATACCGAGGATCTCTCCCACATCTTGCCAGAATTTTAGCCTGTTTCAAGGAACTGAATGCATGGAGAACAAGGTAGTAAAGCTACATAGCAACAAATCGATAGGGCCAGTGGCATTAAGACACAGCTGGATCGCATTCCACCTGCGCTCTAAGTAGAGGACGAGTTGGACAAGCTCGAAAAAGCTGGATTCATTGAGAAGGTCATCGGCTCAACCTTGTGGGTGTCACCAATTGTGACAAGAAAACAGAAACAAACCGGGGAAGTCTATATTTGCATGGATATGAGGCTGCCCAATGTAGCAATCTACCAAAACCGCCTCATCTCTGCCACCATCGATGACTTAATCGGGGAGCTGAATGGCACTGGCTGTTTCTCTAGGGTAGATCTATGATTTCATGATTTGTCTAGATGAATCGCCTGATCCAGACATTGTCATTAGTGCCTTCTTGAGGATTACATCTCTCATTGGCAGTAAACTGACAGGAACTCCGCGGGGTGGGGCGAAATTTAAGGCAGAGGGCTGGTTTAATTCAGAATGTTCTAAAGCTCATACTAACTTAACACAGGTTTTAAAAAAAATTCCCAAAAACCCACAAGAAATTAGAATTGCTAGAGCAACCTATAGATCTTCATTACAAAAGCGGAAATTGGAGCTGAAAGAGAATGCCTGGACTGCTTTAGTCCAGGCTAGCTCCTTGAGAGACAATATTGCTTTCTGGAGAGCAATAAATGCCCCTTTTTTCAATGAAAGGAAAACTGATTCGATAGAGCTTGCTATCGAAGAATCAGCTTGGGTCGACCACTTCACCGAGCTCTATAAAAAAAGATGACTTGCCTTCCTCAGACTGCAATCTTCAACTCCAATCGGTTGATAGTGAGTCTATTTTGCCTCCCTTGTTCCCCTTAGGGATCTTCTTCTCGATCACTGAAGTGGAAGAAGCATTGTTGGCAAGCTAAAAAAATAAAGCTCCAGGGCCTGATGGGATCCCTATAGATATTTATAAAGATAATATTTCTCTATGGGCCCCATTGCTTACCAATGTATTAAATAGCTTTAACAAAAAAGGATTCCCACTTACCTGGCAGGAAGCGATCGTAGTGCCTATTTTTAAGAAGGGAGATCGTAATGATCCCAAATGTTATAGGCCAATTTCGCTTCTTGACTCACTTATGAAGGTGGCTGGTAGAATTATTTTAAATAGGTTGCAATTATGGGCGGAGGATAACGGTATTTTATCAAAATTTCAGTATGGTTTTAAGGCAGGTTTGGGAACTATAGAACAAGGCCTCAATTTAGCTTTAATAACTGGCAAATACATGACGGCAAAAAAGGGTAACCTTTTTATGACCTTCGTTGATCTTAGTTCAGCGTTTGACTGCCTAAGCCACGAAGTCTTATGGGACACTTCAAGTGGGTTTGGCATAGATCAAATAATTCTTAACTTTTTTAAAAAACTGTATAGAAGGGCAGGGGCAAAGGTACGATATGGAAAAAGAGGAGAATGTACCAACAAATTTCCAATAATGAAAGGCGTTCGCCAGGGTTGCATTTTGGCACCTTTTCTTTTTAATTTATATATAAATGGTGTGCCGGACTTCTTATTGGAACTAGATGTAGATTACCCACAAATCGATGGAGCGGCGGTCCCCATTTTACTTTATGCTGATGATGCGGTCATCATGGCTAGAACCCAATTGGGCCTCCAAAAGGCAGTAACCAGTTTTTCAACTTATATGAGTTCTAGGGGTTTAAAAATTAATATTGGGAACACCTTTACCATGTGCTGCTCATCAAAGAAAAAGCTTTCTTGTGATATTTTTATTCAAAAGTCTAAGATAGGCTTAACAAGTACTTTTTCATATTTAGGGATTGTTTTTAATAAAATGGGAACTTGTAAATCAGCGGTCAGTACAAGGAATCTTGCTTTTGCCCGTGCTCTAGGCGCAGTAAAACAATTTGCAAATAAACTGGGGGGTAGGCCTGTACGTATCCTTTTGGAGATTTACAAGTCTAAATGTGTCACAACTGCTATTTATGGGGCCGGTATCTGGGGTACGACGGATTGCCGGGAAATACAAGCTAAAGAAAATTCCTTCCTGTGCTATCTCTTAGCGGTACCCATTTCGACCTCCACATACATTTACCATAGAGAACTCGATCTGGTTTATATATCAGACTTAATAAAAATTAGCCCCTTACTGCTATGGCATAAGATATGGACTTCTGAGGCAACCATCTATAATAGAGCCATCCTGCTAGACTGTATGAGATTAGAGAGATCGAAAGATATCAAATGGATTTCATTTATAAAGGAATTCCTGACTAACATGGGGTGTGTAGAATATTTTAATACCCCATCCTCGCTATCCTTGATCTCCAGAAAGGCTTTTAAAAATGTTGTCTTGAATTTCTGGAGTCCAAACGGTGGCTTGAGGAGAGGAATAAGACATCTGTATCACATCATCATCTAATATTTCAGGGATCTGGCATGCAGCTCTACTTATCTCCTGAACTTTCTTGTTACACTAGGATGCTGTTAGCTCGACTTAGAACTGGTTCTTATTATAGGATGTTAACCTTCCCGGAAAATAATGATTGGTCATCAAGTTTAATTAAATGCCCCTGTGATAACCTCTCTACGCAAACAATACATTGTGTTTTATTTTGTAAATATTATGCCTGGGGAAGAAAGATTTTTTGATTCCACTTCTTAAGATTTGGGGCTTAAGACAGTGTAAACCTGCTTATGTAAAGCTGCTGCTTCTAGAAGATGAATTGACCATTAGTGCTGTATCAAAATTTTTAAAATTTGCAATTCGATGTAGATCCACTATGAATTCAATTTTGGCTTCTCAGTTTTAGGTTTTCCCTATTATGTAGTACTCGGATTGTGATGTAATTCGATTTTTACTATTGTGTTTTTATGTATGTATTTTTAATGTGCTTTTATGGTTTTAACAATTGAAATCGAATAAAGCTATCTTTGACTTTGACTATGGTTAGGGTATCACCAACTACCCCTGCCACACTGATTTGCAGTAGATCACTACTTTTTCAAAGCACGTAGGGTTCTGATGCTACCGCAGCATAATCTTTGGAATCTCAAGTGTGGCAGAAGTGTTCCAGAACATGAAATAGATGTTAGCAGGCCTGCTGGCTGTCGTCAATGTTAGCGACGATATCGTCACATAGGCTGGTTCAATCAAGGAGCACCATGAGCAGCACTGAGGGACACCAACAAATCTGAGTCAGGACTCGCCCTACCCTGAGAAAAGTGTGAATTCCAGACACAGAAAATCAGCTTCTCAGGGTACACCTCAGCAAGTGGCATAACCCCCAGACCCAGAAAGGGTGTGTTATGTCAAAGTGGCCTCAGCTCCATCCAATGTGTCCTAAAAGAGAAGCTTTCTAGGTATGGTCAACTACTGTAGTTGCTTCATACCAGACATGACCAACCTCATGCAGCCATTAAGAGACCTCACATAGAACAAGACACAATGGACATTGGGCAAAGACCAAGCTGGGCTTTTCAGACGACAAAGGATTTACTGTCAGGTGGCAATGCTGGCCTTTCATCCATCAAAGCACACAACCGTTGCAGTGGATTCTTGCCCAAGGGGTCTAGGGGCCTTTCTCACCCATTAGCAGGCCTGCAGGGAGTGGGCCCCCGGGGCATATGGTAGTCAATCCCTGACATCCTCTTCCCCAAAAGAACAGCAGTATCAAATAGAATAGGAGGCCATTACCATCTATTGGTCATGAAGGCATTTCTACCTATAGGTCTATGGGCACCACATTGTGGTGAGCACGGTCCACAAACTGCTTGTTCAGCTGTAACGGGGCACCTCTTCCAAGCCACCACCTTGCATTGAAAATGGATGCCACAAGCTCCAAGACTGACTGTTGGGTGAAAACCGCCCTGGGGATAACAAGCCAGCAAACTACCTGTCCCGTCACCCACGAGAAGTTACGAGGGAAGATGCAGCAGATGTGTAGGACACCAAAGTATACGTCAGATATGTTGGGGAACAATCTTGACCTTTCCCCCCACCCCTCAAAACAATCCGCAGAGCAACCGAGAGCTAGGAGTGACTACAGCTGGCAGCCAAGAGGTCAAGGAAATCGGATATTCAAAGAATACCAGGCACAAACACCAGAGGCTAAAAAGATATTGGACTGACTCCACCAAGTGCACAATAACTAAGCGGAGGAACCGCCCCTGGCCCATCTCGTGACAGACCCGAGGGGTGGTCTTCACGAGTTGCCTCGCCCTCATGCAAGTTTATCCCACCTGTGCTTTATTTGTTCGCGTCAGCCACGCGTAGGAGTGCGCTCTTCGGCGCCCCGTCAACATCTTCACAACTTCCATGGTTAAATCTAGAATAGGGCAGAGAGGGTTTGCTGTTTATATTAGAATTTTACAAAACTATGTAGACCGTCGACGTACTTCAACCCGCTACTATTGGATCCGTATGAGCGTACCTCCGTGCCGCTGAGTGAGACTGCAGGCTGACATGACGCACCATCCTACCTGGATGCGTGCGGATTAAGAGGGTACAGGGGAGGCGCCCCTGCCAGGTACCCTGTACTCCTCACTGGGTAACGCAGGTGTATACGCACTGCAAAAGCAGCGTGAGGTGAGCACGCCGACTGCCGCGGGAAGCCCTGGTGCCGGTCTCCAGACACAGGCACCAGGGTCCAGCAGAGCTGCAGGGCTCAGACTCCCAGATCACAAACACCCCCTCCCAGCGGCGGGCGCATCTCAGTTTCTGCTTCACCTACACTTAACCCCGAGAGGGAGCGGGGGCTGCACCTTCCAGGCGCTGCCGGATGAGTCACAGCGGCAGGCCCACGGGGACAGCAAGTCACTGCACCGCCCCCTGGGACTGCTGCCTCCGTGGGAATCTGGGAGGGAGGCGGGCTCCTCCAGGACCCGCCTCGAGGTCGGGGGTCGGGATATAGACGCGGGGGGATGCACACGAACCCAAAGAGTGCACAGTGTGCTTCCTGCACATGCAGCCTGCCTGGAACATAATGTCATGTTAGTGCACCTACACATACAGCACGCGCTCCCGTGATATTATGCTATGTGTCGAAACTGCACATATAGCACGGGCAGTTATAGGCTTACACAGTGATCCGATACCACAAATACCATATACAGTTTTACGCTATTGGTGCACAAGTAGGGTATGCAGTGATCTTATGCTAGGTGTCCCTAGTTCATGAAGACATTCTTCACTAAATGTTAGTGCGCATGTAGAAGACAGCGATCTTGTACTCTGTGCTGCTGACACAGCATACAGTGATCATGTGCTCGGTGCTGCTGACAGCATGCAGTGGTCTTGTGCTCGGTGCTGCTAATACTCCTAGGATACAGTTATCTTGTGCTCAGTGCTGCTGACTGCATACAGTGATCTTGTACTCTGTGCTGCTGACTGCATACAGTGATCTTGTACTGTGTGCTGCTGACAGCATGCAGTGATGTACAAGTTACTTACCTTCGATAACGATGTATCTGAAAGAGTAGTAGTGATAGATTCCTTACCTTAGAATTATCCCCAGGTGTCAGACTGGATCCGGAAAGTTTGTCAGCAGTACCCCTGCACGTTGGAAGGTGGCGTAGTGCGGATCCACGTCCGTCACAGGCGTTGTGATCAACGGGATGACGTCACAGCAGCTACTTAGTTAGACGCTGCCCTCACATGTTCATGTCCATTCTTTTTTCCGCACCAGCAAGCGCAGATCCGGAGAGAGCAGTTACCACCCCCCCCCAGTCACTTTGATCTTTTCCTCAGTGCTGCTGACAGCATACAGTGATCTTGTACTCTGTGCTCCTGATGCTCATAGCATACTGCGATCTTGGGCTCGGTGCTGCTGATGCTCATAGCATAGTGATCTTGTGCTCGGTGCTGCTGCTATCAGTGATCTTGTACTCTGTGCTGCTGATGCACACAGCATAGTGATCTTGTGCTCGGTGCTGCTGATGCTAATATACTGTGATCTTGTGCTCGGTGCTGCTGATGCTCATGGCATGCAGTGATCTTGTGCTCACTGAAGATGATGCTCATAGCATTCCGTGATCTTGTGCTCGCTGCTGCTCATAGTATACCGTGATGTGCTCGGTGTTGCTTACAGCATGCAGTGATCTTGTGCTCGGTGCTGCTGATGCTCATAGCATACCGTGATCTTGTGCTCGGTGCTGCTACTGACACACAGCATATAGTGAGTGATCTTGTACTCTGTGCTGCTGATGCTCATAGCATGCAGTGATCTTGTAAGCTGTGCTGCTGATGCTCATAGTATACAGTGATCTTGTGCTCGGTGCTGCTGATGCTCATAGCATACCGCGATCTTGGGCTTGGTGCTGCTGATGCTCATAGCATTCCGTGATCTTGTGCTCGGTGCTGCTCATAGTATACCGTGATGTGCTCGGTGTTGCTTACAGCATGCAGTGATCTTGTACTCTCTGCTGCTGTCACAGCATGCAGTGATCTTGTGCTCGGTGCTGCGGATGCTCATAGCATACCGTGATCTTGTGCTTGGTGCTGCTACTGACACACAGCATATAGTGAGTGATCTTGTACTCGGTGCTGCTGATGCTCATAGCATGCAGTGATCTTGTAAGCTGTGCTGCTGATGCTCATAGTATACAGTGATCTTGTGCTCGGTGCTGCTGATGCTCACAGCATACAGTGATCTTTTGCTCCGTGTTGCTGCTGACACACAGGATACATTGATGTGCTCGGTGCTGCTGACATACCAAGCAGTGCTCGGTGCTGCTGCTGACATAACCGTGATCTTGTGCTCTGTGCTGCTGCTATCAGTGATCTTGTACTCTGTGCTGCTGATGCACACAGCATAGTGATCTTGTGCTCGGTGCTGCTGATGCTAATATACTGTGATCTTGTGCTCGGTGCTGCTGATGCTCATGGCATGCAGTGATCTTGTGCTCACTGAAGATGATGCTCACAGCATGCAGTGATCTTGTGCTCGGAGCTGCTGCTGACAGCATGCAGTGATCTAGTACTCTGTGCTGCTGACTGCAGTGATCTTGTACTCGGTGCTGCTGCATATAGCATACAGTGAAAGTGTACTCGGTGCTGCTGATGCACAAGGCATGCAGTGATCGTATGCACAGCTGGAGATAGCCCACTGAGCACCCTAGCCATCTGTACAATTTCCAATCTCATCCTCCTCATCCTCTACCCAATCAGCTAGTAATATTTGAGTACAAGGCAATGAGGATATGTAATGCGTGGAGCACAATAGATTTAGGATAACGTATTTTCAATTCAGTGATGAAGGCCATGAGCATATCAAGTAATGAGGCCAAAGGCAGAGTTCCTTTATAAGTCATGGAAATCCGAGGTGAATTGCGCGAATCTTACTTTATATGCAGCAGGCGGTACTTCATCCTTTATATTATAGGGTCACACCACCACCCCTCCCAAACACCACTTAAATACATAGCGTGGTGCTCTTTCATAGAAAGGAGATAGGATGTGTACAATTTAAGAATAAAATTAGAATCTAGTGGAAAATTAAACCCACCACAGAGCAGTTCGAAATTTGTTACAAAAAATATTTTTCCTATCAGTTTACAAGTCGGATTAAAGAACGCTGCTGCTCAGATTGGGCCGAGATAATATTTTTCCTACGAGTACCCAAAGAATGGAAAAAATGTACATTCTCAAATCTCTATCTGCATGTCACTGTTCACCTAGAAAAACCCGCAGGAGGTAGAATAAACAGGGTTCTTTTCAGTTGATTATGCTGCATTTTGCCTTTCCCCTGGGCTGCTGGCAACATACATTGTGACGTCAGAAATAAGCTATAAAATGTTGCTCATCGTACCTAATCCCGACTAAGGGCGTCACAAGCCGCCTGTAACAAATTAAGAGAAGAGGTTTTATGCAGGGTTCGCAGGTGCCCATTTATTGCTGTACTATTCACTATACCATCCTAAAACCCAACGATATTTATAAAGCGCCTCGATGCCATACTCGTAACTTCTAGTGTATTCGATCTAAAATAAAACTCCTACAAACATGGGCGTCCGCAGGGGGGGCAAAGGGGGCACTTGCCCCCCCCCCCCCCCCCCCTGGATCGCTGGTGCAGGCCCAGTCAGGGCCGGCGCTAGTCATGGGCAGTGTGGGCAGCTGGACCTCGCGGCTGTCTAACTAGAATGGGCCCCCCACGAGTCCATCATGCTTTTGAAATGGTGCCATTGTAGTTACAGGTGGGCAACCCCCTCCCTTTGTTTCGCAGATTTGGTGAACTGTGAAAGACACAAGGCGGGGTGGGGGGTGAGGGGGGAGCCCTCTCCTGGGCCTGGCTGCCATGGGCTGAAATGGCAACATGACACCGCATCCCTTTGAGGTGCTGCAGACTGGGCAGGGCAGGGTTTGTGGCCGTGATTAGCTTTCCCTTTATCTCTTTCTTTTAGCTTAATCGCTGCATCTGCATGATAACAGCATTAGGCAGACACTTGAACAGGGGTGAGGTGTGAAGTGAGCCCTGCCCCTGCATGAATGAAACGCAGAGCATCCTGCAGGGCTCACAACAAAAAAACAGAGTGACCTCACATAACAATGGGCTCTGCTCACTTCCAAAGAAGGGAAAGGGAGAAGAGCAGAAAACGGAGAGAGAGAGGTGGTTATAGATTTTTTTTTAAATGTATTTAATACTTGTGCTCAATCATGTCGGAGGACGGTGATGAAGTAAAAAGTTTGCCCCCCCCTGGAAACATTTCTGCGGACGCCCATGCCTACAAACAGCTCTCTGGGGAGGAGGTGTGCGGTAAGCGCGTCACGCGTTTCCGTGGAAGCCCAGCTGTCCTTCCGTCCCCTCCCCGCCCCATGAAGGCCGTCTACTCCAGACGTCCACTGGAAGCAGACCAGTGAGGTCACGGGAGCGGGAGAGCCCAGTTTCTGGGAAAAGATCCCCGGCGTTGTGTAACCGCATCCTGCGCGCTGGCAGCCACTCAGAGGACTGGAACATGCAAGTAAGGGTTGCAGTGCGTGGGCTTGGAGCACCACCATGTGTCGAGACGGTGTATAACAGGAAGCCCGTCTAGCTTGGTTGAAAGTGGTTTGCTGTGATTGCGCAACCCCTCCCGCCTCATCAACTTTCAGAAGCGCACGGTCCCTGCAGTACGACGAGCTCCAAAAAAAATATATATATTATATATGTATGCATGTCAAATCAACCGATATTGTCACCGTTGGGTCATAGCGGCTTACAACCTTCTAATACATTTTAAAATTGTGTTCTTGGCAGGTTTAAAGGTGCGCGCTAAGGGGAATGCACCCAGTATATTCCCACTGGAATAAAGTCTGAGGCACACATTTCATTGGCTGGCTAAGTAATCCCAGCCCACATTTGACAGAATGGCAGTACATTTCCCTGCAATGCTATAAAAATAAGTGACATCCGAGCACCATCATTGCTACTTTGAGGGAAAGTGAGGCCTCGGGTAATTAAGGACACATAACAGAGGTGTAACCATCAGTGAATACGAAAATTCTGGATACGACAGTCACTGCACTAATGAAGTGTTTCGAAAACAAAGCCACCCCCCCCCCCCCATACCCCAATCCCTAGCCTCGAACCCTAGAATTGGCGTTCTCATTTGCGTATCAGATCTAATGGCTTTTAAAATGTATTGAGTTGCAAACACACACGGGCACAAGTGCGACATTTCTGCAGTGGGTGGAGGAGAGTGTCGGACAAGGCTCGACAGGAGGAAACCTGCACAAAGATCAACTGGGTCGAACCGGGACAGAAAATAGGACCCGGCACCAAAATAAAAAGTGATCCCGCCCCCATTACTGAAAATGAGATGGCGAAAAAAAAGTGGCCCACTTTGCAACTCGCGGCAGTTTCAAATCTGTAAAGACACGCTTTAGAGGAGTTTTGCATGGTTTAAGGATGCACGCAGCAGGCAATGTTTGTGGCAACACCTGGGAAAACAAGCATTGGCATAGCCAATAGGTCTCGCTTTTGGGACCTTATAAGTATTTAATTAAGCAGCACAATATCCTAAGTGCAACAACATCAACTGTTGCATGGCTAAACACTTATAAGGTCCCAAAGGCGAGACCTATTGGCTATGCCAATGCTTGTTAATGAAATGTTTGGAAGACTAGAGCAAAGCAGTCTAAAGGTTTAACAATAAACAGCTTTAAACTCTATTAGAGTGAGGGTGACCATGTGTGCATGTCTTGCTCCTCAACGTTACTGTGTATATGGTAATAGAAAGCTTCACAAATAAGTCATTAAAACACTTTCAAGAAGACCAATTCAGCCTGGTGTAGTGGGAATGTGACAAAGTACAAAGATTTATTTACAACCATTTCGAAAAATTAATCTGAAGATTATTCTGAGAATTTACATCAAAAAGGAGTGCAAACAATGTCAGATGTAAAATAAAACGACGAGAGTCGTGCAACCCATTACAAATGTGTGCTACAAGCAGACATCCTGGTGTGTCATCTGAACACTAGTCTTATCTTAAGTGCAATTTATAGAGCGCGCTGACACCAAAGGCTTCCTGGCGCTTTAAGACAGTGAGTGAGGGAGAAAGCGTGAGTGGCGTGGTTTTAACCAAGGGGAGGGAAGAGGTGGGTTTTTAGTGATTTCCTGAAGTTCAGGAGAGAAGGGGTGGATTTGATGGAGAGAGGGAGGAGATTCCAAAGCCCGGGAGCCAGGTGGGAGAAACGGCGACCACCGAATTTCTTGGTTTTAGCTTTGGGGGTGACTAGTAGATGACGGTGAGCTGATTGGAGGTTTCGCGTTGGACGATGAGGAGTAATTAAGGATTTGAGAAACGCGGGGCCGGAACAGTGGAGGGCCTTGAAAGCTGCCATTTGGCCTATTGGTAGACAGTGCAGTCTGTGAAGTAAGGGTTTGGCCGATTGCCATCTGGGGGTTTTGTGAATGAGTCGGGCCGCTTGTTTCTGAACTACCTGACTCTTAGTAGTCTGAACCTCAACCAACAGGTCACCCAACCCACCCACACTAAGGGCCACATCCTGGACCAGATCTGGATCTGCAATCTGGCTCTGTCCCAGCCAGCTATATCCCCCTGTGTCTGGTCAGACCACTACCTAGTAGACACCACCATCACTGTCGTCGGCCGGACTCCTGCCCCTCTGATGGCTGGCGGCTCCTCACGAAAGTGGAGTACATATGACTCCCAGGGCTTCCTCACAACCCTGGCCGACACCCGTCCAGTCTTCAACCCCTCTGATAACATCGAAGGAATAGAACACTACATCGGGTCCTGGCTGAAGTCGGCCAGCGACCTCTTTGCCCCCTTGATCAAATTCCCCCCCACTAGGCATCACAACTCCCACAGGTGGTTCTCTGATGACCTTAAGCAACACAAATTAAAAACGCGCCAGCTGGAACGTATTTGGAGACGCAATTATTCCAACTCAGCCAGGCAGTCTTACATGACTGTGCGCAGAGAATACAAAACTGCCATTACCCTAGCCAAAACGGAACACTTCTCCAACAGGATCTCGTCAGCAGTCAACATATCAAAGGAGGTGTTCAAAGTCATGAATGAACTTACTACTGACGACAGAACCCTCCCAGCCCAGACCCCGACTCAAGAGGCATGTGACACCCTCAACCTCTTTTTTGTGGAAAAGATTGCAAAAATCAAAAACTCTATACCTCCCCTACCCCAGCCATACCCATCGGGCACTTCCTCTGACAATCCCTCTACACATTCCCCGCCCTGAACCCTATCTCATTAGCGGAACTCGCCACTCACGTGAAATCTGGCTCTCCTAATGACAGCTGTCCGCCATCTGTCTTGCGGAGTATCTGCCTCCATCTACACGATTGTATTCTACCCCTGCTGAATGGCTCACTTAGCAGTGGCATCATCCCTAGCTCCCTCAAGGAGGCCATCCTTGTGCCCCTCCTAAAGAAACCTGGCGCCGACCCCGCAGAACCATCGCATTATCGCCCCATCTCCCTCCTTCTCAAAATTAATGGAGGCCCACGTCACCCGATGTCTGTCATATTTTATCGAATCCTCTTGTCACCTTGAGCCCAATCAAGCCGGCTTCAGGCCTGCCCACTCTACTGAGGCCGTCATCTTGGCAGTCCTGGACACACTCAGGAGCAATGCGGATGCGGGGTCTCCTCAAGCCCTCGTACTCCTGGACCTGTCGGCCGCGTTCGACACGGTGGACCACAACATCCTTCTCCACCGTGTCGGACAGGCAGGCATCCAGGGTTCCGCTCTTAAGTGGGTCGAGTCCTTCCTGACTGGTAGAACACAGGCTGTCCGCCTGGGCCCCTACACTGCAACAAAAACCCCCACGACCTGCGGAGTCCCCCAGGGCTCCTCCCTCTCACCGCTCCTGTTCAACCTATACCTCCGGCCCTTGATTCACTCTCTCCAGAAATGGGACATCATTGTCTACAACTACGCCGACGATTTACAGATTGTCCTCCCGCTCAATTCTCCCCATGGCATCAAAACATTTCACGCAGTTATGATCCACATCCAACATTGGATGAACCAGAATCAACTGAAGCTAAACCCCGGGAAAACCGAGCTCCTCCTTCCTGGACTCAGCCTTGCTCATTGGGGCCCGCAGTTCTGGCCCTCAGAGCTCGGCCCCCCCCAGTCCCGGTCAAATCAGTGAAGAGTCTGGGAGTGATTATCGACACCGAACTGTCCCTCAAAGCCCAAGTGGGTGCGGTAATCTCATCTTGTATGTTCCAGCTCCGGAAGATTCGCAGAATTCGCCACCTACTTCCGCTCGCCGCACTTACCCAAGTTGTCATCTCACTTGTGCTTTCCCGTTTGGACTTCTCCAACTCCCTTTACTACGGTCTCCCACAATCTCTGCTACACCTCCTTCAGGTAGTTCAGAAACAAGCGGCCCGACTCATTCACAAAACCCCCAGATGGCAATCGGCCAAACCCTTACTTCACAGACTGCACTGTCTACCAATAGGCCAAATGGCAGCTTTCAAGGCCCTCCACTGTTCCGGCCCCGCGTTTCTCAAATCCTTAATTACTCCTCATCGTCCAACGCGAAACCTCCAATCAGCTCACCGTCATCTACTAGTCACCCCCAAAGCTAAAACCAAGAAATTCGGTGGTCGCCGTTTCTCCCACCTGGCTCCCGGGCTTTGGAATCTCCTCCCTCTCTCCATCAAATCCACCCCTTCTCTCCTGAACTTCAGGAAATCACTAAAAACCCACCTCTTCCCTCCCCTTGGTTAAAACCACGCCACTCACGCTTTCTCCCTCACTCACTGTCTTAAAGCGCCAGGAAGCCTTTGGTGTCAGCGCGCTCTATAAATTGCACTTAAGATAAGACTAGTGTTCAGATGACACACCAGGATGTCTGCTTGTAGCACACATTTGTAATGGGTTGCACGACTCTCGTCGTTTTATTTTACATCTGACATTGTTTGCACTCCTTTTTGATGTAAATTCTCAGAATAATCTTCAGATTAATTTTTCGAAATGGTTGTAAATAAATCTTTGTACTTTGTCACATTCCCACTACACCAGGCTGAATTGGTCTTCTTGAAAGTGTTTTAATGACTTATTTGTGAAGCTTTCTATTACCATATACACAGTAACGTTGAGGAGCAAGACATGCACACATGGTCACCCTCACTCTAATAGAGTTTAAAGCTGTTTATTGTTAAACCTTTAGACTGCTTTGCTCTAGTCTTCCAAACATTTCATTAACAAGCATTGGCATAGCCAATAGGTCTCGCCTTTGGGACCTTATAAGTGTTTAGCCATGCAACAGTTGATGTTGTTGCACTTAGGATATTGTGCTGCTTAATTAAATACTTATAAGGTCCCAAAAGCGAGACCTATTGGCTATGCCAATGCTTGTTTTCCCAGGTGTTGCCACAAACATTGCCTGCTGCGTGCATCCTTAAACCATGCAAAACTCCTCTAAAGCGTGTCTTTACAGATTTGAAACTGCCGCGAGTTGCAAAGTGGGCCACTTTTTTTTCGCCATCTCATTTTCAGTAATGGGGGCGGGATCACTTTTTATTTTGGTGCCGGGTCCTATTTTCTGTCCCGGTTCGACCCAGTTGATCTTTGTGCAGGTTTCCTCCTGTCGAGCCTTGTCCGACACTCTCCTCCACCCACTGCAGAAATGTCGCACTTGTGCCCGTGTGTGTTTGCAACTCAATACATTTTAAAAGCCATTAGATCTGATACGCAAATGAGAACGCCAATTCTAGGGTTCGAGGCTAGGGATTGGGGTATGGGGGGGGGGGGGTGGCTTTGTTTTCGAAACACTTCATTAGTGCAGTGACTGTCGTATCCAGAATTTTCGTATTCACTGATGGTTACACCTCTGTTATGTGTCCTTAATTACCCGAGGCCTCACTTTCCCTCAAAGTAGCAATGATGGTGCTCGGATGTCACTTATTTTTATAGCATTGCAGGGAAATGTACTGCCATTCTGTCAAATGTGGGCTGGGATTACTTAGCCAGCCAATGAAATGTGTGCCTCAGACTTTATTCCAGTGGGAATATACTGGGTGCATTCCCCTTAGCGCGCACCTTTAAACCTGCCAAGAACACAATTTTAAAATGTATTAGAAGGTTGTAAGCCGCTATGACCCAACGGTGACAATATCGGTTGATTTGACATGCATACATATATAATATATATATTTTTTTTGGAGCTCGTCGTACTGCAGGGACCGTGCGCTTCTGAAAGTTGATGAGGCGGGAGGGGTTGCGCAATCACAGCAAACCACTTTCAACCAAGCTAGACGGGCTTCCTGTTATACACCGTCTCGACACATGGTGGTGCTCCAAGCCCACGCACTGCAACCCTTACTTGCATGTTCCAGTCCTCTGAGTGGCTGCCAGCGCGCAGGATGCGGTTACACAACGCCGGGGATCTTTTCCCAGAAACTGGGCTCTCCCGCTCCCGTGACCTCACTGGTCTGCTTCCAGTGGACGTCTGGAGTAGACGGCCTTCATGGGGCGGGGAGGGGACGGAAGGACAGCTGGGCTTCCACGGAAACGCGTGACGCGCTTACCGCACACCTCCTCCCCAGAGAGCTGTTTGTAGGCATGGGCGTCCGCAGAAATGTTTCCAGGGGGGGGCAAACTTTTTACTTCATCACCGTCCTCCGACATGATTGAGCACAAGTATTAAATACATTTAAAAAAAAATCTATAACCACCTCTCTCTCTCCGTTTTCTGCTCTTCTCCCTTTCCCTTCTTTGGAAGTGAGCAGAGCCCATTGTTATGTGAGGTCACTCTGTTTTTTTGTTGTGAGCCCTGCAGGATGCTCTGCGTTTCATTCATGCAGGGGCAGGGCTCACTTCACACCTCACCCCTGTTCAAGTGTCTGCCTAATGCTGTTATCATGCAGATGCAGCGATTAAGCTAAAAGAAAGAGATAAAGGGAAAGCTAATCACGGCCACAAACCCTGCCCTGCCCAGTCTGCAGCACCTCAAAGGGATGCGGTGTCATGTTGCCATTTCAGCCCATGGCAGCCAGGCCCAGGAGAGGGCTCCCCCCTCACCCCCCACCCCGCCTTGTGTCTTTCACAGTTCACCAAATCTGCGAAACAAAGGGAGGGGGTTGCCCACCTGTAACTACAATGGCACCATTTCAAAAGCATGATGGACTCGTGGGGGGCCCATTCTAGTTAGACAGCCGCGAGGTCCAGCTGCCCACACTGCCCATGACTAGCGCCGGCCCTGACTGGGCCTGCACCAGCGATCCAGGGGGGGGGGGGGGGGGGGCAAGTGCCCCCTTTGCCCCCCCTGCGGACGCCCATGTTTGTAGGAGTTTTATTTTAGATCGAATACACTAGAAGTTACGAGTATGGCATCGAGGCGCTTTATAAATATCGTTGGGTTTTAGGATGGTATAGTGAATAGTACAGCAATAAATGGGCACCTGCGAACCCTGCATAAAACCTCTTCTCTTAATTTGTTACAGGCGGCTTGTGACGCCCTTAGTCGGGATTAGGTACGATGAGCAACATTTTATAGCTTATTTCTGACGTCACAATGTATGTTGCCAGCAGCCCAGGGGAAAGGCAAAATGCAGCATAATCAACTGAAAAGAACCCTGTTTATTCTACCTCCTGCGGGTTTTTCTAGGTGAACAGTGACATGCAGATAGAGATTTGAGAATGTACATTTTTTCCATTCTTTGGGTACTCGTAGGAAAAATATTATCTCGGCCCAATCTGAGCAGCAGCGTTCTTTAATCCGACTTGTAAACTGATAGGAAAAATATTTTTTGTAACAAATTTCGAACTGCTCTGTGGTGGGTTTAATTTTCCACTAGATTCTAATTTTATTCTTAAATTGTACACATCCTATCTCCTTTCTATGAAAGAGCACCACGCTATGTATTTAAGTGGTGTTTGGGAGGGGTGGTGGTGTGACCCTATAATATAAAGGATGAAGTACCGCCTGCTGCATATAAAGTAAGATTCGCGCAATTCACCTCGGATTTCCATGACTTATAAAGGAACTCTGCCTTTGGCCTCATTACTTGATATGCTCATGGCCTTCATCACTGAATTGAAAATACGTTATCCTAAATCTATTGTGCTCCACGCATTACATATCCTCATTGCCTTGTACTCAAATATTACTAGCTGATTGGGTAGAGGATGAGGAGGATGAGATTGGAAATTGTACAGATGGCTAGGGTGCTCAGTGGGCTATCTCCAGCTGTGCATACGATCACTGCATGCCTTGTGCATCAGCAGCACCGAGTACACTTTCACTGTATGCTATATGCAGCAGCACCGAGTACAAGATCACTGCAGTCAGCAGCACAGAGTACTAGATCACTGCATGCTGTCAGCAGCAGCTCCGAGCACAAGATCACTGCATGCTGTGAGCATCATCTTCAGTGAGCACAAGATCACTGCATGCCATGAGCATCAGCAGCACCGAGCACAAGATCACAGTATATTAGCATCAGCAGCACCGAGCACAAGATCACTATGCTGTGTGCATCAGCAGCACAGAGTACAAGATCACTGATAGCAGCAGCACAGAGCACAAGATCACGGTTATGTCAGCAGCAGCACCGAGCACTGCTTGGTATGTCAGCAGCACCGAGCACATCAATGTATCCTGTGTGTCAGCAGCAACACGGAGCAAAAGATCACTGTATGCTGTGAGCATCAGCAGCACCGAGCACAAGATCACTGTATACTATGAGCATCAGCAGCACAGCTTACAAGATCACTGCATGCTATGAGCATCAGCAGCACCGAGTACAAGATCACTCACTATATGCTGTGTGTCAGTAGCAGCACCAAGCACAAGATCACGGTATGCTATGAGCATCCGCAGCACCGAGCACAAGATCACTGCATGCTGTGACAGCAGCAGAGAGTACAAGATCACTGCATGCTGTAAGCAACACCGAGCACATCACGGTATACTATGAGCAGCACCGAGCACAAGATCACGGAATGCTATGAGCATCAGCAGCACCAAGCCCAAGATCGCGGTATGCTATGAGCATCAGCAGCACCGAGCACAAGATCACTGTATACTATGAGCATCAGCAGCACAGCTTACAAGATCACTGCATGCTATGAGCATCAGCAGCACAGAGTACAAGATCACTCACTATATGCTGTGTGTCAGTAGCAGCACCGAGCACAAGATCACGGTATGCTATGAGCATCAGCAGCACCGAGCACAAGATCACTGCATGCTGTAAGCAACACCGAGCACATCACGGTATACTATGAGCAGCAGCGAGCACAAGATCACGGAATGCTATGAGCATCATCTTCAGTGAGCACAAGATCACTGCATGCCATGAGCATCAGCAGCACCGAGCACAAGATCACAGTATATTAGCATCAGCAGCACCGAGCACAAGATCACTATGCTGTGTGCATCAGCAGCACAGAGTACAAGATCACTGATAGCAGCAGCACCGAGCACAAGATCACTATGCTATGAGCATCAGCAGCACCGAGCCCAAGATCGCAGTATGCTATGAGCATCAGGAGCACAGAGTACAAGATCACTGTATGCTGTCAGCAGCACTGAGGAAAAGATCAAAGTGACTGGGGGGGGGTGGTAACTGCTCTCTCCGGATCTGCGCTTGCTGGTGCGGAAAAAAGAATGGACATGAACATGTGAGGGCAGCGTCTAACTAAGTAGCTGCTGTGACGTCATCCCGTTGATCACAACGCCTGTGACGGACGTGGATCCGCACTACGCCACCTTCCAACGTGCAGGGGTACTGCTGACAAACTTTCCGGATCCAGTCTGACACCTGGGGATAATTCTAAGGTAAGGAATCTTTCTCATCCAGGGGATACTCATCAATAGTCATAATCTATGAATAATCCCCGCCCATGTGCGGGATCCCGGAGCATATAGAAAATACATATATATAAATATATATATATATATACATATGTGAAAACATATAAATGCAGCCTAATAATGTTCAAAACATGGCAATGCTGTAAATTACATATTTTTGCATAGTAGTGCCCCCGTAACCCGTAAGGAAAAAAGGAAGCATCAGGCAAATTATAACACAGCACTGCTTTATTGCCATAAAGCAACATGTAATTGTAGGCATTCGCCAGTAGGCTGCAGTAGAGTATCAAGAATCCAAGAAAACTGACACCTTGCCTTTAAGGCATTAGAGTAGGGGGACCGTGCCTTTAAGGCCTGCCCGTGACCCCCTGCTCCCATGATGCACTACAGGTGACAGTTGGGCCAGTTCTTTTTGGCGGTGCCTCCGCACCTGAGTAGATCTGCCTTCCATACATCACTTATTTAAAGAGAAAACATTGCTCGTCCGGGGAGGTGGGTGGGTCGCTTATGACTTTGATGAGTATACCCCTGGATGAGAACTAGGATTACAGGTAAGTAACTAATCCTTCTCATCCAGGGGATACTCATCAATAGTCATAATCTATGTTCTTTTTTCCGGCTCCTTCTGTGAGGATCCTGGAGCTTGAGCTCTTCAGTTTTTTGACTGAAATTTTGAATTACAGCTTTTTCTAGCTTTTTTCGACGTTTTCTGGCTTATAAGGGCTAATTCTGCTGGTTCCAGTGAATTTTCCAATTTTTTTCCAGTCAGAATGTCTCCTTTATTCAGGAAATGCCCTTCTTGTGGTAATAAAATGGCACTGTTGGATCCACACTCGGTGTGTATTGTGTGTTTACCATCAAAACACGATCCTGACCAGTGTCCCCACTGCCAGAAGTTCTCAAAGCGCACTCTGAGGGACAGAGAGCGCATTAAACTGCATGCAAGACTGGAGAAGGAACGAAGCCGTCGTGAAGGCGAGCATTCCTCATCAAGACCACCTTCTTCAGCTACGCAAGTACAGAAACGGCGACATACCAGCTCCCCGGGCTCCAAGAAGACCAGGAGTCCAAGAGGTTCGCCGTCGACGTCGAGGATGCCGGCGAAGAGGCAGAGAACTTCGGCGTCAAGGGATTCATCCCACCATCAAGAGTCTCCGCCGCGCAAAAGTAAGTCGGCGTCGAGAGGCGGCCCTTCGGGCTCGAAGGCTGCTAGTCTGGTGACATCTGAACTGTCTCCGTCGACGTCGAGGCTTCCGTCGACGTCGAGACACTCTCCGCCACCCTCGAGGGGGTCGACGTCGAGAGATGCGGCGACGTACATTCCGCCGCGAGTGGGCCGGTCGCCGTCGATGGTTACCCCCACTCGGCGACATAGAAGGTCGACGTCGAGAGGAAGATCGACGTCAAGAAGTCGACGTCGAGAGAGGTCGCCGTCAAGATCACCACGTCGACGTCGAGAGAGGTCGACGTCGAAGTCGCCCAGTCGGCGTCGAGAGAGGTCGACGTCGAAGTCGCCCATTCGACGTCGAGAGAGGTCGACGTCGAAGTCGCCCAGTCGACGGCGAGAGAGGTCGACGTCGAAGACACGGCCGACGTCGAGATCATCTAGCCGACGTCAGGTGCCAGAGCGGCATACCTCACACTTGCCGATGGTGACGCAGACGTCTACGACGTCAAGGGATTCGACGTCGAGGGCGAAGACTGGACCGCCCGCGGAGAGGTCCCCAGGAGAACAGTCATCATCTCCGGGACTGCACATCGTGCAAATATCTCCAGAAAGATCACCCGAGGCTCCAGAGCGGTTTGGACTGTCACCGCGCTGGTTACGAGATGTGGGCGCTGCCGCATGTCGGAGTCCGGGATCGGACTACTCCCGCATGTACTCCCCACCGCGCAGGAGTAAATCGCCTCCGAGGGATCCACGGCCAATTTCACCACGCCGGTCTCGTTCCAGGGACCCTCGCACCGCGCCAAAACGTCCAAGATCTCCGTCCAAGCGCAGATCAGGATCAAGGGCTCACCAAAGCGAACGCTCCCACAAGAGGCGACGCACCAGGTCGTCCACTGGGACTGCATCCATAAGATCCTCAGTCCGGGACTACTCTCCTACTTTTTCATCCACGCCTCCATCGCGAGTGTCCCCGGTGGATGACATTATAACTTTCTCGGACGTCCTGGGTAGAGGGGCGCAAAAGTTGAACATCGCACTGCACGCCCCTCAGGCACCCACTTCTGTGATCTTTGACACTTTACACCATCGGTCAGCTCCCAGACCTCTGCTCCCGTTGGTGCCAGGATTGTTAGAACCAGCGATGGCCACGTTCCTTACACCGGCTACAGTGGGCTCGGTCCCCTCGAGAATAGCAAAGAAGTACAAGGCTCCGGCCGAGGACCCTTTATTCTTGAGGGCGGACCCGCCAGCGGATTCGGTGATAGTGGCGGCGGCCATGAAGTCTCACTCAGCCTCAATATCTGCTTCTGTCCCCCCTGAGAAGGACAGCAAGCTGATGGACTCCTACGGCAGGAGAATGTGCAACACATCTGCTGCGCATATGAAGGTCGCTAGCGCTTCAGCCCTGCTAGGGAGGTATGATCGTTCCCTATGGGATTCCCTGGCCAGATTCGTGGAGAGATTGCCTAGGGAGGACAGGCAGGACTTCACGGAGATCCTACATGAAGGCGGACTGGTGGCAAACCAAGTAATAAGCGCAGCGGCGGATGCATCAGACCTAGCCGCGCATGGCTACTCCCATGGCATCTGCTCCCGCCGTTCGGCCTGGCTCAGATTAACAGCCCTCAAACCAGAGGCGCAGAAAAGGATTCTTAACCTGCCGTTTAATGGATCATCGCTATTTGGAGCTCATGCGGACGACCAAATGAGCAAGATGAAAACGGAATTGGACACTGTAAAGGCTGTGGGACTGGAAAAACGCAAAGAGTTCCGCAAGCGCTTTCGCCAGGGCGACAAACGTGCTTTTCACCAGCGCGTTCAAACGCCCCAATGGTCCTCTCAAAACCAACAGAGGTCCCAGTTTCAGCAAAGGGGCCGGGGCAGAGGAAGAGGAAATGCTAAACAGCAGCAGTCCTCTAACAAGCAACCTCCCAAGCAGTGAAAACTTACTTCCTCCGCACTCGTTCGCCACTCCGGTGGGAGGAAGTGTCACCGCTCACCTGGCAGAGTGGAATACAATTACAAACGACAAATGGGTGCTGAGTATTGTAGAGCGTGGCTACTTGCTGAGGTTCAAATCTCCCCCTCCGCAGGTACCCCCACGGAAACAGCCACTCCCTCTCAGCCAAAACAAGCTTTTAAAGGACGAAGTTGCCACTCTCCTCTCCAAAAACGCCATAGAGGAAGTTCCAAACAGGCAGAGAAATCGGGGAGTGTACTCCCGGTATTTTCTTGTTCAGAAAAGAGGAGCGATCGGAGACTACAGACCCATCCTCGATCTCCGCCTACTCAACAGATTTCTCAGAAGGGAAAAATTCAGGATGCTAGCACTGCACCAGATCTTCCCACATCTACACCAAGGGGACTGGATGTGTGCCATCGATTTACAGGATGCATACTTCCACATTCCTGTCTCAGCGAAACATCGGAAGTTTCTCAGATTTCGCATCTTTCACCAACATTATCAATACAAAGTCCTGCCATTCGGCCTCAAGTCCGCGCCACGAACGTTCTCAAAGTGCATGGCGGTGGTGGCTGCATTTCTCCGCAAACGGAAGATATTCGTCTACCCATATCTAGACGACTGGCTCTTAAAAAGTTCCACCCCGGTTCAACTCCAGAGTCATCTCTCGTTCTGCCTAAACCTTCTACACTCGTTGGGCCTTCAGGTCAACTACCGGAAGTCGATCCTCAATCCAACTCAGCGGATCCACTACCTGGGCGCCTCTCTAGACTCCTCAAGCGCAAGCGTGTGTCCTTCGGAGGAGAGGTTATCCTCCATGCTGCAAAAAAGCTGCACGCTTCTCAGCACGGAATATCCCACAGCCAGACAAGTGTCATCTCTCCTGGGATCCATGGCCTCGTGCATCTACATCGTGCCCAACGCACGTCTGCACATGCGTCCTCTGCAACAAGACCTAGAGGATCAGTGGTCGCAGAGGACCGGCCGCTGGGAAGATCACATTACCCTTCATCAAGCCGCCAAAGATTCCATCCGGTGGTGGATGAAGCGCTCCCATCTGCTTCACGGCGTCCCATTCCATCAGGCGCCTCCGACACAGACGGTGGTCACAGACGCCTCCATGCAGGGCTGGGGGGCTCATATGGGCCGGCTTCAAGTACAAGGTCTCTGGTCCGCTACCGAGCAGAGCTATCACATCAACTTCTTGGAGCTACGAGCAGTCCATCTCGCTCTCAAGTCCCTGTACCCATCCCTGCAGACCAACTATGTTCAGGTTCAGACGGACAACACCACAACTATGTTCTATCTGAACAAGCAAGGAGGGACCAGATCACGGGTACTGTCTCTGGAGGCCCAGTCAATCTGGAAATGGCTTCTGGCGAGAAACCTGACGATCGTCGCTGTTCACCTGCCAGGGACCCTGAACGTGCAGGCGGACGGCCTCAGCAGAGACTTCGTCGAAGCGCACGACTGGGTGCTCAACGAAGGCGTCGCTCAAGACATCTTCCGCTTGTGGGGCATACCAGACATCGATCTGTTCGCAGACGCGGACAACAAAAAATGCCCCGTCTTCGCCTCCAGGTTCCCTCAACGGGGGTCGCAGGGGAACGCGCTTTTGATCAGCTGGTCGAGGACATTGCTTTACGCTTTTCCTCCTCTCCCTCTCATCCCGGCTGTGATTCAGAAGTTCTACAGGGCCAGAACTCGGATGATCCTAATAGCACCGGAGTGGCCCCGGCAGTGGTGGTACCCGGATCTACTCCAGCTGTCGGAGGTACCACAGAGGAGGTTGCCATGCCTGCCGAACTTGCTGACCAAGGACAAGGGGAGAGTGTTCCACCCCAATCTCCCCTCCCTCCGCTTGACGGCATGGCTCCTGAATTCATCCAGTACGGACATCTAGACCTTCCACCGGACTGTATGAGCATTCTTCGGGAGGCGAAGAGGCCCTCCACGAGGAAGTCGTATGGCTTTAAATGGAAAAGATTCTGCTTCTGGTGTAGAGATAACACCCTTGATCCGATCCGGGGTCAAGAACAGGTTATTCTCCCCTACTTACTGTACTTGGCGAAGTCTGGGTTAAAGTACTCTTCCATCAGAGTACACTTAGCTGCTATTACAGCCTATAGGAAGTCTCCTACCCAGACCTCATTCTTTCAGATGCCAGTGGTAAAGGATTTCTTAGAAGGGCTTAAGAAAGTTTACCCACCTGTGAGGTCTCCTTCCCCTTCCTGGGAACTGAACATCGTTCTCTCTAAACTGATGGGAGGTCCTTTTGAGCCGATTCATAAGGCCTCCTTGCAACATCTGACCTGGAAGGCTGCCTTCTTAGTAGCCATCACTTCGGCCCGTAGGGTTAGTGAAATTCAGGCCCTCTGCTGCAAGGAACCTTACACGGTGTTTCATGCTAATAGGGTGGTGCTCCGTACTCATCCGAGCTTCCTGCCCAAGGTGGTTTCGGACTTCCATATTAATCAGGTGATCACGTTGCCCACCTTCTTTCCTCAGCCGACCACACCCCCGGAGAGAGCTCTACACTCTCTTGACCTCCGGAGGGTTTTGAAATTCTATCTAGCTAAGACCCTTACTCTTAGAAAGTCAGACAGGCTCTTTGTTAACTATGGACCCACTAATACCGGGCTGGCTGCGGCCAAGAGATCTATCTCTAGATGGATTGTCTCTTGTATAGCTTTGGCTTACCAACTGTCCCACAAAGTTCTGCAGGGTAAACCTAGAGCACACTCTACTCGGGGGAAGGCTTCTACGGTAGCACTCCTTCGCAACGTTCCCATGTCTGAGATCTGTAAAGCGGCTACATGGCGCTCAGTCCATACTTTCACGCGCCATTATTGCCTAGATTCAGACGCACAGGCCGACGCCCAGGTGGGGCAGGCCTCTTTGAGGAACCTATTCGCATAACTGTAATGCAAGATGTGTTTTTTAATGTATGTTTTAACTGCTTTGTTGCTCGTCCGCGAGACTTTGGGTATGGGCTTGCTACTCTATTCATAGATTATGACTATTGATGAGTATCCCCTGGATGAGAAGGATTAGTTACTTACCTGTAATCCTAGTTCTCATCCAGGGGTATACTCATCAAAGTCATAAGCGACCCACCCACCTCCCCGGACGAGCAATGTTTTCTCTTTAAATAAGTGATGTATGGAAGGCAGATCTACTCAGGTGCGGAGGCACCGCCAAAAAGAACTGGCCCAACTGTCACCTGTAGTGCATCATGGGAGCAGGGGGTCACGGGCAGGCCTTAAAGGCACGGTCCCCCTACTCTAATGCCTTAAAGGCAAGGTGTCAGTTTTCTTGGATTCTTGATACTCTACTGCAGCCTACTGGCGAATGCCTACAATTACATGTTGCTTTATGGCAATAAAGCAGTGCTGTGTTATAATTTGCCTGATGCTTCCTTTTTTCCTTACGGGTTACGGGGGCACTACTATGCAAAAATATGTAATTTACAGCATTGCCATGTTTTGAACATTATTAGGCTGCATTTATATGTTTTCACATATGTATATATATATATATATTTATATATATGTATTTTCTATATGCTCCGGGATCCCGCACATGGGCGGGGATTATTCATAGATTATGACTATTGATGAGTATCCCCTGGATGAGAAAGATTCCTTACCTTAGAATTATCCCCAGGTGTCAGACTGGATCCGGAAAGTTTGTCAGCAGTACCCCTGCACGTTGGAAGGTGGCGTAGTGCGGATCCACGTCCGTCACAGGCGTTGTGATCAACGGGATGACGTCACAGCAGCTACTTAGTTAGACGCTGCCCTCACATGTTCATGTCCATTCTTTTTTCCGCACCAGCAAGCGCAGATCCGGAGAGAGCAGTTACCACCCCCCCCCAGTCACTTTGATCTTTTCCTCAGTGCTGCTGACAGCATACAGTGATCTTGTACTCTGTGCTCCTGATGCTCATAGCATACTGCGATCTTGGGCTCGGTGCTGCTGATGCTCATAGCATAGTGATCTTGTGCTCGGTGCTGCTGCTATCAGTGATCTTGTACTCTGTGCTGCTGATGCACACAGCATAGTGATCTTGTGCTCGGTGCTGCTGATGCTAATATACTGTGATCTTGTGCTCGGTGCTGCTGATGCTCATGGCATGCAGTGATCTTGTGCTCACTGAAGATGATGCTCATAGCATTCCGTGATCTTGTGCTCGCTGCTGCTCATAGTATACCGTGATGTGCTCGGTGTTGCTTACAGCATGCAGTGATCTTGTGCTCGGTGCTGCTGATGCTCATAGCATACCGTGATCTTGTGCTCGGTGCTGCTACTGACACACAGCATATAGTGAGTGATCTTGTACTCTGTGCTGCTGATGCTCATAGCATGCAGTGATCTTGTAAGCTGTGCTGCTGATGCTCATAGTATACAGTGATCTTGTGCTCGGTGCTGCTGATGCTCATAGCATACCGCGATCTTGGGCTTGGTGCTGCTGATGCTCATAGCATTCCGTGATCTTGTGCTCGGTGCTGCTCATAGTATACCGTGATGTGCTCGGTGTTGCTTACAGCATGCAGTGATCTTGTACTCTCTGCTGCTGTCACAGCATGCAGTGATCTTGTGCTCGGTGCTGCGGATGCTCATAGCATACCGTGATCTTGTGCTTGGTGCTGCTACTGACACACAGCATATAGTGAGTGATCTTGTACTCGGTGCTGCTGATGCTCATAGCATGCAGTGATCTTGTAAGCTGTGCTGCTGATGCTCATAGTATACAGTGATCTTGTGCTCGGTGCTGCTGATGCTCACAGCATACAGTGATCTTTTGCTCCGTGTTGCTGCTGACACACAGGATACATTGATGTGCTCGGTGCTGCTGACATACCAAGCAGTGCTCGGTGCTGCTGCTGACATAACCGTGATCTTGTGCTCTGTGCTGCTGCTATCAGTGATCTTGTACTCTGTGCTGCTGATGCACACAGCATAGTGATCTTGTGCTCGGTGCTGCTGATGCTAATATACTGTGATCTTGTGCTCGGTGCTGCTGATGCTCATGGCATGCAGTGATCTTGTGCTCACTGAAGATGATGCTCACAGCATGCAGTGATCTTGTGCTCGGAGCTGCTGCTGACAGCATGCAGTGATCTAGTACTCTGTGCTGCTGACTGCAGTGATCTTGTACTCGGTGCTGCTGCATATAGCATACAGTGAAAGTGTACTCGGTGCTGCTGATGCACAAGGCATGCAGTGATCGTATGCACAGCTGGAGATAGCCCACTGAGCACCCTAGCCATCTGTACAATTTCCAATCTCATCCTCCTCATCCTCTACCCAATCAGCTAGTAATATTTGAGTACAAGGCAATGAGGATATGTAATGCGTGGAGCACAATAGATTTAGGATAACGTATTTTCAATTCAGTGATGAAGGCCATGAGCATATCAAGTAATGAGGCCAAAGGCAGAGTTCCTTTATAAGTCATGGAAATCCGAGGTGAATTGCGCGAATCTTACTTTATATGCAGCAGGCGGTACTTCATCCTTTATATTATAGGGTCACACCACCACCCCTCCCAAACACCACTTAAATACATAGCGTGGTGCTCTTTCATAGAAAGGAGATAGGATGTGTACAATTTAAGAATAAAATTAGAATCTAGTGGAAAATTAAACCCACCACAGAGCAGTTCGAAATTTGTTACAAAAAATATTTTTCCTATCAGTTTACAAGTCGGATTAAAGAACGCTGCTGCTCAGATTGGGCCGAGATAATATTTTTCCTACGAGTACCCAAAGAATGGAAAAAATGTACATTCTCAAATCTCTATCTGCATGTCACTGTTCACCTAGAAAAACCCGCAGGAGGTAGAATAAACAGGGTTCTTTTCAGTTGATTATGCTGCATTTTGCCTTTCCCCTGGGCTGCTGGCAACATACATTGTGACGTCAGAAATAAGCTATAAAATGTTGCTCATCGTACCTAATCCCGACTAAGGGCGTCACAAGCCGCCTGTAACAAATTAAGAGAAGAGGTTTTATGCAGGGTTCGCAGGTGCCCATTTATTGCTGTACTATTCACTATACCATCCTAAAACCCAACGATATTTATAAAGCGCCTCGATGCCATACTCGTAACTTCTAGTGTATTCGATCTAAAATAAAACTCCTACAAACATGGGCGTCCGCAGGGGGGGGCAAAGGGGGCACTTGCCCCCCCCCCCCCCCCCCTGGATCGCTGGTGCAGGCCCAGTCAGGGCCGGCGCTAGTCATGGGCAGTGTGGGCAGCTGGACCTCGCGGCTGTCTAACTAGAATGGGCCCCCCACGAGTCCATCATGCTTTTGAAATGGTGCCATTGTAGTTACAGGTGGGCAACCCCCTCCCTTTGTTTCGCAGATTTGGTGAACTGTGAAAGACACAAGGCGGGGTGGGGGGTGAGGGGGGAGCCCTCTCCTGGGCCTGGCTGCCATGGGCTGAAATGGCAACATGACACCGCATCCCTTTGAGGTGCTGCAGACTGGGCAGGGCAGGGTTTGTGGCCGTGATTAGCTTTCCCTTTATCTCTTTCTTTTAGCTTAATCGCTGCATCTGCATGATAACAGCATTAGGCAGACACTTGAACAGGGGTGAGGTGTGAAGTGAGCCCTGCCCCTGCATGAATGAAACGCAGAGCATCCTGCAGGGCTCACAACAAAAAAACAGAGTGACCTCACATAACAATGGGCTCTGCTCACTTCCAAAGAAGGGAAAGGGAGAAGAGCAGAAAACGGAGAGAGAGAGGTGGTTATAGATTTTTTTTTAAATGTATTTAATACTTGTGCTCAATCATGTCGGAGGACGGTGATGAAGTAAAAAGTTTGCCCCCCCCTGGAAACATTTCTGCGGACGCCCATGCCTACAAACAGCTCTCTGGGGAGGAGGTGTGCGGTAAGCGCGTCACGCGTTTCCGTGGAAGCCCAGCTGTCCTTCCGTCCCCTCCCCGCCCCATGAAGGCCGTCTACTCCAGACGTCCACTGGAAGCAGACCAGTGAGGTCACGGGAGCGGGAGAGCCCAGTTTCTGGGAAAAGATCCCCGGCGTTGTGTAACCGCATCCTGCGCGCTGGCAGCCACTCAGAGGACTGGAACATGCAAGTAAGGGTTGCAGTGCGTGGGCTTGGAGCACCACCATGTGTCGAGACGGTGTATAACAGGAAGCCCGTCTAGCTTGGTTGAAAGTGGTTTGCTGTGATTGCGCAACCCCTCCCGCCTCATCAACTTTCAGAAGCGCACGGTCCCTGCAGTACGACGAGCTCCAAAAAAAATATATATATTATATATGTATGCATGTCAAATCAACCGATATTGTCACCGTTGGGTCATAGCGGCTTACAACCTTCTAATACATTTTAAAATTGTGTTCTTGGCAGGTTTAAAGGTGCGCGCTAAGGGGAATGCACCCAGTATATTCCCACTGGAATAAAGTCTGAGGCACACATTTCATTGGCTGGCTAAGTAATCCCAGCCCACATTTGACAGAATGGCAGTACATTTCCCTGCAATGCTATAAAAATAAGTGACATCCGAGCACCATCATTGCTACTTTGAGGGAAAGTGAGGCCTCGGGTAATTAAGGACACATAACAGAGGTGTAACCATCAGTGAATACGAAAATTCTGGATACGACAGTCACTGCACTAATGAAGTGTTTCGAAAACAAAGCCACCCCCCCCCCCCCATACCCCAATCCCTAGCCTCGAACCCTAGAATTGGCGTTCTCATTTGCGTATCAGATCTAATGGCTTTTAAAATGTATTGAGTTGCAAACACACACGGGCACAAGTGCGACATTTCTGCAGTGGGTGGAGGAGAGTGTCGGACAAGGCTCGACAGGAGGAAACCTGCACAAAGATCAACTGGGTCGAACCGGGACAGAAAATAGGACCCGGCACCAAAATAAAAAGTGATCCCGCCCCCATTACTGAAAATGAGATGGCGAAAAAAAAGTGGCCCACTTTGCAACTCGCGGCAGTTTCAAATCTGTAAAGACACGCTTTAGAGGAGTTTTGCATGGTTTAAGGATGCACGCAGCAGGCAATGTTTGTGGCAACACCTGGGAAAACAAGCATTGGCATAGCCAATAGGTCTCGCTTTTGGGACCTTATAAGTATTTAATTAAGCAGCACAATATCCTAAGTGCAACAACATCAACTGTTGCATGGCTAAACACTTATAAGGTCCCAAAGGCGAGACCTATTGGCTATGCCAATGCTTGTTAATGAAATGTTTGGAAGACTAGAGCAAAGCAGTCTAAAGGTTTAACAATAAACAGCTTTAAACTCTATTAGAGTGAGGGTGACCATGTGTGCATGTCTTGCTCCTCAACGTTACTGTGTATATGGTAATAGAAAGCTTCACAAATAAGTCATTAAAACACTTTCAAGAAGACCAATTCAGCCTGGTGTAGTGGGAATGTGACAAAGTACAAAGATTTATTTACAACCATTTCGAAAAATTAATCTGAAGATTATTCTGAGAATTTACATCAAAAAGGAGTGCAAACAATGTCAGATGTAAAATAAAACGACGAGAGTCGTGCAACCCATTACAAATGTGTGCTACAAGCAGACATCCTGGTGTGTCATCTGAACACTAGTCTTATCTTAAGTGCAATTTATAGAGCGCGCTGACACCAAAGGCTTCCTGGCGCTTTAAGACAGTGAGTGAGGGAGAAAGCGTGAGTGGCGTGGTTTTAACCAAGGGGAGGGAAGAGGTGGGTTTTTAGTGATTTCCTGAAGTTCAGGAGAGAAGGGGTGGATTTGATGGAGAGAGGGAGGAGATTCCAAAGCCCGGGAGCCAGGTGGGAGAAACGGCGACCACCGAATTTCTTGGTTTTAGCTTTGGGGGTGACTAGTAGATGACGGTGAGCTGATTGGAGGTTTCGCGTTGGACGATGAGGAGTAATTAAGGATTTGAGAAACGCGGGGCCGGAACAGTGGAGGGCCTTGAAAGCTGCCATTTGGCCTATTGGTAGACAGTGCAGTCTGTGAAGTAAGGGTTTGGCCGATTGCCATCTGGGGGTTTTGTGAATGAGTCGGGCCGCTTGTTTCTGAACTACCTGAAGGAGGTGTAGCAGAGATTGTGGGAGACCGTAGTAAAGGGAGTTGGAGAAGTCCAAACGGGAAAGCACAAGTGAGATGACAACTTGGGTAAGTGCGGCGAGCGGAAGTAGGTGGCGAATTCTGCGAATCTTCCGGAGCTGGAACATACAAGATGAGATTACCGCACCCACTTGGGCTTTGAGGGACAGTTCGGTGTCGATAATCACTCCCAGACTCTTCACTGATTTGACCGGGACTGGGGGGGGCCGAGCTCTGAGGGCCAGAACTGCGGGCCCCAATGAGCAAGGCTGAGTCCAGGAAGGAGGAGCTCGGTTTTCCCGGGGTTTAGCTTCAGTTGATTCTGGTTCATCCAATGTTGGATGTGGATCATAACTGCGTGAAATGTTTTGATGCCATGGGGAGAATTGAGCGGGAGGACAATCTGTAAATCGTCGGCGTAGTTGTAGACAATGATGTCCCATTTCTGGAGAGAGTGAATCAAGGGCCGGAGGTATAGGTTGAACAGGAGCGGTGAGAGGGAGGAGCCCTGGGGGACTCCGCAGGTCGTGGGGGTTTTTGTTGCAGTGTAGGGGCCCAGGCGGACAGCCTGTGTTCTACCAGTCAGGAAGGACTCGACCCACTTAAGAGCGGAACCCTGGATGCCTGCCTGTCCGACACGGTGGAGAAGGATGTTGTGGTCCACCGTGTCGAACGCGGCCGACAGGTCCAGGAGTACGAGGGCTTGAGGAGACCCCGCATCCGCATTGCTCCTGAGTGTGTCCAGGACTGCCAAGATGACGGCCTCAGTAGAGTGGGCAGGCCTGAAGCCGGCTTGATTGGGCTCAAGGTGACAAGAGGATTCGATAAAATATGACAGACATCGGGTGACGTGGGCCTCCATTAATTTTGAGAAGGAGGGAGATGGGGCGATAATGCGATGGTTCTGCGGGGTCGGCGCCAGGTTTCTTTAGGAGGGGCACAAGGATGGCCTCCTTGAGGGAGCTAGGGATGATGCCACTGCTAAGTGAGCCATTCAGCAGGGGTAGAATACAATCGTGTAGATGGAGGCAGATACTCCGCAAGACAGATGGCGGACAGCTGTCATTAGGAGAGCCAGATTTCACGTGAGTGGCGAGTTCCGCTAATGAGATAGGGTTCAGGGCGGGGAATGTGTAGAGGGATTGTCAGAGGAAGTGCCCGATGGGTATGGCTGGGGTAGGGGAGGTATAGAGTTTTTGATTTTTGCAATCTTTTCCACAAAAAAGAGGTTGAGGGTGTCACATGCCTCTTGAGTCGGGGTCTGGGCTGGGAGGGTTCTGTCGTCAGTAGTAAGTTCATTCATGACTTTGAACACCTCCTTTGATATGTTGACTGCTGACGAGATCCTGTTGGAGAAGTGTTCCGTTTTGGCTAGGGTAATGGCAGTTTTGTATTCTCTGCGCACAGTCATGTAAGACTGCCTGGCTGAGTTGGAATAATTGCGTCTCCAAATACGTTCCAGCTGGCGCGTTTTTAATTTGTGTTGCTTAAGGTCATCAGAGAACCACCTGTGGGAGTTGTGATGCCTAGTGGGGGGGAATTTGATCAAGGGGGCAAAGAGGTCGCTGGCCGACTTCAGCCAGGACCCGATGTAGTGTTCTATTCCTTCGATGTTATCAGAGGGGTTGAAGACTGGACGGGTGTCGGCCAGGGTTGTGAGGAAGCCCTGGGAGTCATATGTACTCCACTTTCGTGAGGAGCCGCCAGCCATCAGAGGGGCAGGAGTCCGGCCGACGACAGTGATGGTGGTGTCTACTAGGTAGTGGTCTGACCAGACACAGGGGGATATAGCTGGCTGGGACAGAGCCAGATTGCAGATCCAGATCTGGTCCAGGATGTGGCCCTTAGTGTGGGTGGGTTGGGTGACCTGTTGGTTGAGGTTCAGACTACTAAGAGTCTCAAAGAGCTCTATAGCATGGGGACCGGCGTTAGTGTCATTGAACCAATAGTTTAGGTCGCCGAAGAGGGCGAAACTGGAGTGCTGCCTTAGTAGATTGGACAGTTGTTCGCTCAAGATGGTAGAAAAGAATGGCATAGGATGTGGAGGCCGGTATAAAAGGAGGAAGGTGATGGCACCGGTGCCAGTTTCCACGCTAATAAGTAAATTATCCACCTCAGGAAGTGAGAGGGAGAGAGAGGAGATAGAGTTCAGGCGCTTGGATATGATGGCTGCCACCTCACCTCCGGGCCGGTCACCGGGGCGATCGGCATGGAGAATGCAGTAGTCAGGGGGGAGGGCCGCCAAGATATCTGGGAGGGACTCTGACGTTAACCATGTTTCCGTGAGAAGGAGTATGTCGGGGCTGTTGTCAGTCAACAGGATGAAAATATCTTCATAGTGCTTTACTAGAGAGCGGGTGTTCAAATACGACACCCTGATGGAGGTAGCGTTCCTGGACGGGTTGACTGGAGGTGCGCGTCCGCATGGAGGGTGTAGAGCGGGGCGCATAAGGCCGGCTGTGTGTATATGGCGGTTGGTGTTAGGAGACAGCGGGGGGGCAAGGTGCTGTAGCTCTTTGAGAGATTGAGATGAGTATGAGATGGCCAGCGTGGCGTGCCCTAGTGCCCGGCCTGGCGCGGACGGGCGCAGACGGGCTTACCTTTGGCACGCCTTTGGCGCGTAGACAGCACACCCGCTGCGCTCGTCCGCTGCGCGTCCGAAAGATGCACATTATTTATAGGTGTGGAGGGGCAGCGTCGGGGGGCGTGGCCTCAGAAAGGGGCGTGGCCTCCGTCCTCGCCGAGATGGCGGTAGGGAGAAGTTGGTGGTTCTGGGGGCCGCGGCAGCGCTAAATCCATTGCGCGACAGCAAGCAGGTACAGGTGATTGTCAAGTGCAACAGAGTAAAGTGACAGTAATTACAAGAGTAACATTTTTAAAATTAGCTAAGGACGCTCTCGGCTTCCGCCTCAAGAGCTCGAGTCTATCTCAATGCGCGGCGCTTGTAATCAGCGCTATTTGTAGGGCGGCGTCGGGGGCGTGGCCTCCGTCCTCGCCGAGATGACGGTAGGGAGAAGTTGGTGGTTCTGGGGGCCGCGGCAGCACTAAATCCACTGCGCGACAGCAAGCAGGTCCAAAGCGTTTCCTTCCATTCCAGCATCTGGTTACCTGATCCAAATACATGCACCACACTTTGACAAATGGCCCCCTTTTGTGCCGCAAATTTGGTAGTCCAGGCTGCAATATCTTGGGGGGCCTGACTGTGAAGACAACTACTTCCGGTTCAGAAAACTCCTGAAAACCTATTTATTCTGCGAAGCATTCAACTAGAACTATCAACACGTCGGGAGCAACTAAACAATTTGGTATGAATGTCATTGCAAATGAGGCCATAGTCAAAACCCTGTATAAAATCTTTTATGTTCTAATACATTCGGCTTTCTTTAGTCACTAAGGTGATGTGCTACTGGTTTGTGATACGGTACATACATAAATAAATTAATAGTCCAAACTACTGACATAGCAGGCTTTTCACTAAAGTTAATATTCAATTATTACATACAAAGGCCTTTCATTTAGCTGCAATTTTTATAATTCTTTCTGAAGACAAAATGACCAGCGGATAGTGTGAGCACAAAGGCCTGAAGTGTAAATATCTTAATACAACATTCTGCCAGAAGTTCATCATATGACCCCATTCTGGTCCATCCTTTCCCCATTCTGTTGCTCTTTTCCTACAATTTGTCGCAGTCTGATTCCTGCTTAATTCACATTAAGGACCCTTGAGGACATGACTAGGCTATAATAAATTAAGTATAGTTTTTAAATTTTTACCCGGTATTTAAATAGGTTTAACACATGGAAGACATTACTTAATTTCATGTTACTTTATGAGCACCACGTGTCGTGCCTCAGCAGTGTGACTGTGGCTTGTGAAGTATTTATCCAAGTCTATGAATTTCATATCTGGTTGTGCCCATACTACATTTATAATGATTACCATTGGAACACGCGGCTCACTGAGAACATCAAAGCACCCGCGAAATGTACCCGCAGGCTGCCAAATGGTGCGCGTGCCCGGCACACATGCACTGAAGTTGGGGGCCTGAAAAGCACTCGTTTGCACTTCCAAAACCCTGTTTTCTATAGCTCTCGCCAGAGCAGCGCTAAAGCGCTGGCTCAGGCGAGACCTAAAAATCTGTAAAAACCCGCCCAGCACACAGGTCCGCCAGTTTTAGCGTGGTATTAAAGTACACGTTCTAGATCCGAATGGGAAAGAGCACCTACTTGTGGGAGATGAAGGTGTAAAAGAGGGTTAAATGGTGTCAAAGAAGGTACTTATAGTTTTTGGAGAAAAGATTGGCGATTTACGAAATTTCAAACTTAAAATTAAACTCAAAGAGGGTTCTGAACCCAGGATACTCAAAGTCAGGGATGTCCCTATTTGTTAAGAGATGCGGTGGCAATGGAAAAGTTAATTTATTTGCAAAACAATTTAGGAACAATGTTCAAAACACAACGACCTACAGAGCAGACAAAATAATTAGATATATACTAGTGAATACAAAGTAGCAAAGTATACTTTATTTATATCTCTTTATATGTTGATTATAAAGGAGATTACATATCGTATTCATATATTTTGGAAACAAAGGAGACAAAAATTATAAATAAAACATGTGTCTCATACACTTATATACAATTCATTTTTGTCGAGAAAGTGTATCCGAAATCAAGCATGATAGATGAGCTCAGATATGTATCTGTAATAGATTGGTACAAAATCACAGGTTTCAATTATAGGTAGTCATGGCGGTGTTAGATCCTACGCGCGTTTCGGCTTGAAGCCTTCATCAGGATGCCATATAACTGTGGTTTCGTAATCCTCAATAAGATCGCGTTGTCCCCAAAGAGGAAAGATGTGTCAATGCATACAAATCGGTCTGGAAACGTAGGTCCAAAATAGGTAAAGATGGTAATCTTAATTGAGTGGCTGATAATACATATAACCACGTATTGGTGTAGGTAGGGACCTCTTGGAACGATCAAAAAGCAAGTGTTGCAAACTCAGAGGGGGTCTGAGAATGCAGAAATATTCGGCTCGGCTCTCTGCAAGGTTACCGCTAAATTATGCCGGCGTACTTCAAAAATAATGGAAAAGTTAATTGCAGCCAATGGAATTGAGCCTACCGAACCCTCAGCGTATGTTTCACCTCAAGTGGTGGCACGGCATAGTAATGGCAAGTTACGTTTGTGCTGACTTGCATCAACTGAACAGTAATATTATTGTGGATCAATTTCCATTGCCCAGAATTAACGAAATGTTATCTTTGTTGAAAAGTGGCAAGTGGTTCTCCATCATAGATCGATCAGCGGCATAACCCAAAGAAGAATTCACAGCATTGATTACACTGCAGGGTTATCGGTTTAAACATGCCATTTGAGTTGTAATCTGCATCAACCTTTTGGAAAAATGTGTCAGATTTTCTTACGACATACTTGTATTTCGGGAAGAATAAAGCAGAACATGGTCAGTTTTAGGTAGGGGTATTAAGCAGTTTGGAGTCACGAGGCTGGACAATTGAATTTTCAAGGTGCTAATTTAGTGAGAACAATGCTCCTTATTTATGACATATTATCAATTGCGATTGAATTCGAACCCAAACCATCTTTGGTGGATGCTATACAGAATTTGCCAGCTCCTATTTGTAAAGAAGCACGATCATTTGTAGGGTGGCAGAGTTCTGTTCGAAATACATTTCCAATTTTGCTGCAAAAACATATCACATTAGACAACGGATGAAAACAAGTGTAAATTTGAATGGACTTAGGAGTATGATTTGAATTTTCGTAATGTGAAAGGGTGCATTTGCGAATGTAAGATCTCTTTAAAAAGTTTTGATCCTATTGCATATTGTGGGGTGGTGCGACACGCATCACTCGCACGGTGTTCACACTATTTAAACTGTGTTTTAATACTTTTGCATTTTATTGCCTTTTAAACTTCGCGCAATTTCTACTGTTATTGATTTTTAACATTTTTCTAATTCCGTTGCTGCTCGCATCTTTTGGCACTGTGCACTTTACTCACTACTACTTACCTCCCTGTTGCCTTCCGGGGGTGGACAACTAGGAACACCATTTTAGCTAGTGCGTGCTCTAATTGTTCTTGGGAGATACCCTACTAGGATGCGCAGCGGACAGGCGCAGCGGGTGCGCCTCTGGCACGCCCAAGGCACGTCAAAGGCAAGCCCGTCTGCACCAGTCAGCGTCCTGCGCCAGCCACGCTGCCCACGAGCTCTCCATCTATAGGGTAGGTTGCGGTATTCCAGCAAACATTTGCAGGCATTTCGCCCCAACTATGCCCCAGTGTAGTAGCTGGGATGTGTTGATGTGCCACAATTTCATTTGCACTACTTGTGACTTTAGGCTGGGATTGGCCCTGGATAAATCAGCTCAATCCAGTGTTTCATCTAGTATGTTCACACGGGGGCCTCCAATTCATGCTGCCATGATCAACGCGCGCTCACTCATGAAACACCATCAGGATGTTTTTGACCTCCTTGTGACTAAACCAGTTGATCTTCTGTTTATTACATGGCTAGATGATTCTTCGAAACCAATTGTCACAATGGCCATTGCTGGCTATAAGATTTCTAGAGCCGATTGCCTAGAAAGGGGGGGGGGGGGGTCATTATATATAAAGAGAAGTGGGTCCTTCACAGGGGTGAGGTTAGTTCATGAGGGAATGTGAAGCCTTAGATTTCAGTAATCACTTCTCTGTACATTTTACTCTGGGAGGCTCCCTGATCTATAGGCCTCCTGGACCAGCTGGGGCCTTTCTCAAAGCATTGGGTGATGCTATTGTTCCCCGGGCCCTTCGCTTCTCTCATTATATTGTCCTCGGTGACTTAAACATCCACCTTGACCAGACAGATACTAGGGACACATGATCTTCTTGCTATTCTACACCTTGCCCAGCTTTCTCAGTGGTAGAGTCTCCCTACACCCCAAGGGGGGTCATATTCTTGATCCAATCTGCTCTAATTTTCCTATCTTGGTGAATGATCCCCTCCCGGTTCCCTGGTCCGACCACTTCTTGACCTATTTTTCTTCAGTGATAGCTAACGCTGACCCCTTGCTTCGATGCAACTGTAAACCGGCGTTCGGCAAAATATATCCAATTGTATTTAGCCAGGCCTTGGTGGCCTCTAGGCCAGTTTTTACTAAAGATCTTGAGGGAGGAGGGGGGGGTGAGGGGGGGGGGGGGGGGGGGGGAGTGCAAGAAATTAGAGCGGGATTGGCGGCGCAGATAATTCTGTCCTTTGGCTAAGCATATGCTTAGGCTAAAACAAAAAAACCTATTACTCTGCCATAGCCCAAGCTAAAAACCTCTATTACTCTGCTCACATTGACCTTGCCAGGAACAATACCAAGGAAATTCTCGCATCATTCAGAGCTTCATGACTCCCACAGCCCAATCGAGTACCCCCCGCCCCATCCCTCAGACGCTTGGTGCGATAGTCTCTAATTTTTTCATGGACAAAATTTGCACGATCCAGGCGTTGTTTACCTCCTGCAGCAGGGCTAGTCGGGTCCCTGCCCCAGGTGACTCCACCAGTCAATTCTATTTACTCCGCGACTTCCTTTACTCCCATCAACCTGCCTAGTTCACTTAAGATTCTTAAGGGCCTGAAATCAGGCTCTCCATCAGACCCCTGCGCAGCCAGATTGCTGCGGAGACTATCAACTCTGAAATCAATAGCATCATTAATATGTCCCTTCAGGGGGCTCGTGTCCCGAAAGTCTGGAAGCAGGCCAAGATTCTTCCCTTACTAAAGAAGCCATCTCTTGATCCTCTTATCCCAGGGAGTTACTGTCCCATCTCCCTTTTGCCCAGCGTGGCAAAGCTATGCGAAAAGGTGGTGACTAAACTCAGTTTATCGAAAGTTCGGGCCTCTTGCATCCGGCCCAGTCTGGGTTTAGGGCTTCTTTTAGCATCGAGTCAGACCTGGTGGAAATCTTGGAAGCCATCCAAGTGTGTCTGGACGCCAGCGGGAGGGCAACATTGATTCTGCTTGATCTGTCGGCAGCATTCAACACGGTTCCACACTCACTGATGCTCACCAGACTTGCCGAGATTGGTGTCTCTGGCACTGCTTGGGAATGGCTTAGATCCTTTCTGGAGGGGCTGATGTAACAGGTCTGGCTCCTGCCGTCCTAGTCATCCCCTCAGATAGTGGCCACAGGTGTCCCACAGGGGTCTTCCCTTAGTCCCCTTCTTTTTAACATCTATGTTACCCCATTGGTCCAATTAGCAGAGGGCTTGGGGGCTAACATTATTGCTTACACTGACGACACCCAGCTGTTATTTACATGGGGTAAAAACCAGGATTCAATCTCCTTTGCAAAAAATTATCAGACCTCTGTATTTAATTAGCTAGCCGCTGCTCAACTTAAGTGTAACAAGGAGAAGGAGAAGTTACTTACCTGTAATCCTTGTTCCCTTCCAAGGGTATGCTCAAAGTCATAAGTACTGAATAATCCCCGCCCATGTGCAGGGTCCCGGAGCATATATAAATATACATATATAGGTGTATGTTTAGACAAACAAGTACAGATACTTCAAAAACATACATGTATACATACTTAAATATGTAGCCTAATGCACTTCAAATAGGCTAATATGCAAAAATTACATGGTTTTTTTTTAGAAAGAAAATAATCTCAGATATAAACACTGCAACAGAGAACATACACTGCAATAGTGTTCAAACACAGCTCTTTATTTTCAGAAAAAAGTTAAGTAATAGCAGGCAATTAGTTCATTGGCTGTCTAGAAGACAAAACATCACAGTATCAAAAAAACTGGCACCCTGCCTTTAAGGATTCCAAGAACCTGGACACCGTGCCTTTAAGACCTCCAGGAGCCCACTATTCCCATCATGCACCACAGGTGACAGTTAGTTCAGTTCTTTTTTCTGGCTCCTTCTCGCAAGAGATGTAACCATTGTAGCGATTCATCTCCCAGGAACTCTCAATGTCCAGGCGGACGCCCTAAGCAGAGACTTCGTCGAAGCTCACAACTCTGTTCTCAACGACGAAGTAACTCAAAGCATTTTTCACAATTGAGAAGTACCAGACATCGGCCTGTTTGCAGACGCGGTAAACGCAAAATGCCCCGTCTTCGCATCCAGGTTTCACCAACCAGGCTCTTGAGGGACTGCCCTTTTGATAAAATGGTCTCAGATTACTGTACGCCTTTCCACCAATTCTGTTGATTCCCAAAGTGATCAACAAGTTCTACATGTCCAACACCAGAAGGATTGATAGTCCCAGAATGGCCTCGCCAGTGGTGGTAAGCGGACCTTCTTCAGCTATCAGAAGGCCCACACAAGAGGTTGCCATGCAGCCCAGACTTGCTATCCAAGAACGGAGGAAAGGTGTTTCACCCCAATCTCTCATCTCTACAATTGACGGCATGGCTCCTGAAGTCCTCCAATACGGACACCTTGATTTGACTTCGGAATGTATGAACATTCTAAAAGAAGCCAAGAGACCTTACACCAGACAATCATACGCTTTCAAGTGGAAGCGTTTCTACCTATGGTGCATGAACAATTGACATGATAGCGTCCAGGAAGAACAGGTGATTTTACCGTATTTGCTGCATTTGGCCAAATCTGGTCTTAAGTTTTCGTCTATTAAAGTCCATCTTGCAGCTATCTCAGCATATAGAAATTTCCCAACTCAGGTTTCCTTTTTCAAGATTCCTGTGGTCAAAGATTTTCTTGAGGGATTAATAAAGGTTTATCCACCAATTAGGTCTCCTTCTCCACCCTGAGAGCTCAACATAGTTTTAACTAAACTGATGGGGGCTCCCTTTGAACCTCTTCACAAAGCTTCTTAACATTTGACATGGACAGCCGCTTTTCTAGTGGCTATCACCTCGGCTCGCAGAGTGAGTGAGATCCAGACGTTGTGTTGTTAAGAGTCCTACCTTGTCTTTCATGCAAACAGAGTGGTTTTAAGAACACATCCGAGTTTCTTGCCTAAGGTGGTCTCGGATTTTCATATTAATCAGACTATCACACTCCCCACATTCTTTCTGAATCCTTCAAATGCTCCAGAATGGTCCCTTCATTCTTCGTACCTCAAGAGGCTTTTGAAGTTCTATTTAGACAAAACAAAGACCCTGAGAAAGTCAGATAGTCTGTTTACAAATTATGGTTCCATGAACACAGGTTCTTCAGCTTCCAAAAGGTCCATCGCTAGGTGGATAGTGTCCTGAATATCGTTGTCCTATCAACAAACTAACAGAGCTCTCCCGAATGAAGTTGGAGTAAACCAATTTCTGACTAGAAATAATCAAAATCTGACTAGCTCAAGCTCCAGGATCCTCACTGGAAGAGAAGTCTGAAATACTACTCTACGGAAAATTCCTCCCTAACTTCAGAGAAACGCTCTGGTCATCTGAGTTCGCCATGCCATCTTCAACAGGGAAACCCCCCAAGAACCTGGGGGTGTGGTTTGAGGAGAACCTTTTGTTTTCCACTCAGGTCAAGAAGCTAGCCTGCAATTGCTTTGGGCTCCTTAAAACACTGAGGCAACTTCTGCCTCTTCTCCCAAGGGCTGCTAAAGAAACAGTCACCAGCGTCCTTATTTTATCCCGGCTAGACTATGCCAACACTCTGTATGTTGGCATCCCTGGCTATCTGCTTAATAAGTTAAAGCTGGTCCAAAATGCTGCAGCCAGGCTTCTCTTCAACAGCCATACTAGAAGCAGTGTAAGACAACATTTGCGCTCACTACACTGGCTTCCCATGGCAGAACGGATCAAATTTAAATCCCTAGTCATTGCGGCCTTCATGGCTTAGACCCCACATACCTACAAAAGCGGTTCTTTTATGCTCCTACAAGACAATTGCGCTCCACGTCTCAACTCCTAGCCCAGGTTCCCCTGCTTCAAACTCAAACGTTGGGTGGCTGCTCTCTTGCTCTGAAAGCCGCCTTAACCTGGAATTCATTGCCATTTGCTTTAGGCAATACTCAAGACCCTACTGCTTTCAAGAAAAATCTGAACACTTTCCTCTTTGCTTAACTCAACTCATCCTACCCCTCACGGCTTGCGCCGGGACACTCCTCGGAGTATCTGTGTGCACTATAAAATAAAATAACTTTGTATGTTCACAACTGATGCTAGTAGAAAAGGATTAGGTGCAGTTTAACTCTAGTAGAAATAGATGAAAGTGAAAATGTAATTGTGTATGTTTCTAGGTCTTTGTCCCCTACAGAAGAAATATATTTTGTTATTGAAAATGAAACTCTTGCTTGCTCATAGGCAGCGGAACATTTTAGAGTATTTGTATAGACCTCAGGTAAATGTTCTCACTACAGAAATAACTTTTTATGCCTCAGCAAGAATTGCCAGGTTATGTGTGAGATTACAAGATTATAATTTTAAAGTTGTATGTGTACCTGGTAAAGAAAATTTGATTGCGGATTTTCCATCTATAATCCCTAAACAGATGGAAGTGTGTGAGGGTAAGTTTTGGAACTATACCCAGATTGCTTGTGTGCAGGATAGAGGTAGTTTTTGTATGAAAGGGGACATATGGGAACCTGAATATAAGAAAGATTATGTATTAGAGGTTATTGAATATCTTCTGAAGGTACCGCTGAGCAAAGTTGCGTTGGTGGCTTATTAGAAACTTTTGTGAGGTGAGATCAGAACTCTGTACCATGAGGAACATTTAGGAATTGTGAAAACCTAAGCAAACTGTTAAAACTTAATTTTGGTGGCCAGGTATGGATAAGGAAATCTAAAGATGTGCACATTTCTAAGGTTTGTAAAACTGCAGCGAAGTCTTTAATCACCTTGAACACTACTATGGGAGTATTTTTAACACCAAAATCACCGTGAGACCCTGTTGACATTGATATAATGGGTCCATATTTAAAGTCGTACAAGTTTGTTTTGGTGTTAATTGATATGTTAACAAGGTGAATGGTTATCAAGGTTGTCGAAAAAGTGGACATGGATCTAGTTTTGCATTTTTTGGGATCAGATATTTTTGGTAGAGGGTATTCCAACTAATTTTTTAAGTGATAATGGGGTACAAATTACTTCTGACGAGACAAAGGAGTTTAACAGACTTAGTATAAAATATAAAACCACATCTTTATATAAATCGCAATAGTAATGGAAATACTTGTAACAGCAGACATCAAGCGATGCAGATCTGGCTCTGTATCGGAGTCAAGATGACTCTGCGGTTGGTGCTGCCAGGAATGGAGCCACAACACCGAATTCCAACGAAGGTCGTGGATTTGCGGCTGGAGTCTGGATCCAGGGATGAAGACTGAAGGCTCGACTGACACCAAGGGTAAACCTGCCAGCAGAAAACCATTTTGGGCATCTACCAAACCAGAGGGGCCCAAAGGCACGCCAGAGAGGTAGAGTTGCCCAATAAGAGGTCCATGGCCTCAAAACTGAGTAGGACAGTGGCTGCGCCGGCTCCAGGAAATTCAGGGAGGCGTAGAGTGAACCCAGACTAGGGCTCTACAAGTGAAGTGTGGGAGCGGACTTAGAATTGTGATGGCGTTCCCACGTCCTGTCCGTTGATTTGGACCGGCGTGGTAAAGTCAAAGAGCTCTTCGACTTCTTGTGCGTGTGGGAATTACCCAATGACTACTTCGACTGCGACGATGGACAGGAACTACTCCAGAGAACGGGCCCAGGACCTTCAAAGCAACAAGGACCTCGAGCAGGATGTAGTCGCCTGTTGAGCAGCCAGGCGCTTCCTTGCCCACTCACAAATCAATTTAGGAATCATAGTGCGGTAGCGGGGTCAAGTCTTGGATTCCTGATCCTGAAAAGTAACTGAGGTAGCTCTTCTGACTCCACGCTGCTGGTGCAGAAAGAAAAGAAACTGAAGTCCCCATGATGTGGTGACACCTACATAGGCACAGCACGCGTCACTACCGGCTCTGATTTGGCCTACGCAGCGTCATTTGATGTCACCTACTTGCACACACGGGCACTGCCGACGATTTTCCGGATTCAGGCTGATGCCTGGTGACTAATCTAAGCTAATGAATATGAGGCTACAAGTCTATCAGATCAGTGATTTTTTATTTTTTTTTATTATTTTTTTTAACTTCGGCTCTGTGAAGGTAAAGGTATCCATGAGAAATCGATGCCATTTACACATGCATATTTCTGCCTACTATCATCATATTGAGGTACGTTAAGTTTTTTTCCAATAATTTTAACAAAAATACAGTTGTCGCATTTCATTTAAAATGATTTAGATAAAGCAATCAGATAAAGACAATAGTCTCAGTACGATGGAGTGCACATGGGTATTAGAAACTATTTGTGCCCGAACAGACATTGCACATCTTAAGGGATATGCTGTTCAAGCTTGAAAATGGAAGCTGGATCCAGTTTCTCCTCCTTGCCTAGCAGAAGACATTCCCCACAGAATTACTAACAGAGCTCCCGGAATGGACCCAAACGCAGCCACAGAACATGTTCTGATTCTACATAATACTCCGATGCAGTGCCTGCTCTTTTCACACTCAACAGCAGCAGCAGCATCTAGAAGTCTTTGAAAGTACATTATGCTTCTCAGCGCACCTTCTCCCAAATAATTCCGTTTCAATTAACATCTTTCATAGAGGATTTTTTTGGGTGGGGCAAACACCAGAATAGTCATCCCTGGAACTCACTCCAGACAAACAGCAAGCAGATCATGGCAGAGGTTTGCAAATATGTTTAGTCCCTAACTGCAAATCAGAGACTGACTCTAAAAATCAATTTTTTGTAAGTGGCCCAGGCCTGCTATGCTTTGGAAAAAACGAAGAGTAGTCATGCTTGCCCAATGAAAAAGTATACCCAGTCATAGATGGGTGGCAGGCATGCCCCTGATGGCTGCAGCCTTGGTGCAGGTCTGCTGAAGGGTTTAATTTAATTCGGTCTCACCAGGCTACATGTCGGTGGGCATGCATGCATACGAGTAAGGAGCATGAGCATCGGGTGTATTGTGAGCTTGTACTGGAACTGTGACCTATTGAGAAAAGACACTTAAGCAACTCTCAAAGAGACTTTAACAAACATTAAAAAAACACCAACGTCTACCACAAACAATCAAGACCTTCCTTCAGCACCAACAGGACAAGAAACAAAAGCTCATGACAACTGAAAACCAGGCAACGCACATCCAACAGGCTAACAGGACATCAAAGTGCTAATGTGTGAAAAGGGGGACTCAAGCTTCTGCCCTCCTAAGCCAGAGTTCGACCTAAAGCCCGAACACCGACTTGTTAAAATGAAGCAAAACGTCTAGCAAGAGACCCAGAAAAAACAGCGAATAAATGAATATACACAGCACAAACTCTTCAAAACAAATGAGCCCTACCCAAGGAACTGGCAACCAACTATGGGTGCTCACAAATCCAAAGGTAACCCAATGTCAAAGCAAATTAATTATCCTCAAAACACCAGTTGTACAACCAAACACTCAGCAAGTGGTGGCAACAAAAAACCAATTGCCTCAACATATGTGCAGGTTTTTAAGTAATCTTCAGGTCGGCACACCACTCCAAAATGTCAATCATTGTGCAGAAATCTATTTAACCTTGTTCAGAAGCTTGGCATAATGTGCCAAGAATTATCCCCACCAATACCACATTTCTTGTTAGTGGACATCTGGAATTGATAAGGAAAGGAGACTCTGGCTTGCTGTCTTCAATGGAATTTAGCAGATGTGGAAAATAGAAAAAAAACTTTGCAAGGACTGAATTCATCCCCACAAATCACGAATGCCGCTGGCAACAAACACAAGGAAGGGGATGGCGAGGAATGGAGTTAAAATAAAAGCCATTACTCAATTTCCAAGTAATTCGAATGAACCCACAAGGATGCTGAGCAATGTCCCATTACACACAGTCAGCTTAAATCCTATATTTATAAACACCTGCTCCACATAGATCAGTCACAATCGGGAGGGCGGATGGCCACAGCTTATGGGATGGCATGCCATGTTCCTCCCTGGGTGCTCTGCATTAAGCAGCTGCCTAACTACACATAGCTTGTGACTAATGAGCACACAGTGAGGCGCATCATGCACGTAAGAGAGGAAGAATACATTTCAAACTGACTGGCTGCCAAGCAGAGGTTTCAAAAGCCATGGTCACGGCACAAGCAAGTAGCTGTTTGAAACACACAGACTAATGGAATCCTAATCGGAGATTCCCCCCAGCTGCACAGGTACAACAACAAGAATTGACCACCTTATCCGCCTTGTCAGCATGGAAAGGCGTGAGAGCGCCCACCACAGCTCTGAATCCGAGAGAGAAAATACCTTAACATACCAGTGCTGTGCACTTGAAGAGAAGGATTATAAAGCAGTAGTCATCTGGCTCGATGCACCATTCTTACGGTAAACAAAGCACTGCGGTTCCGTGTGGGGGTACAACGGTGTCAGGGAAAGTATGAGGGCACATTTGAGCTTCTGACCGGTTTCTCTGCCAGTCTAGTGTGCTTTGGTTCTGAAAAGGTCATCTACTGTATGGAGAAACAGGACACATTTAAAATGCATTCTATTATTGCTGTGTTCACTGGTACTAAAGCAGTACTAAAATGCTAGAAAGACAAGCGCGGAACCACCATGACTCATGGCTGACAAGACACAGCAAACATCTACTGCGACCTTCTGCTGACAACATTCAGGAAGCAGGGTGACCAGGACGCTGAGCTGCAACATGCATAGGTATCTACAGAGAGCACCCTCCTTCAGTAACATTGCCAGATAAAGGTGGGTATTGCGGTGTTGACCTTATCGTCCAACTGTGATGCACAAGACTCAGAGCACGTATAGTTCATGCAACTCTTGTTCAGATTCTTCCACCCCCAAGTTAATATCACAAAATCTATACTGTTGTGTGATAGCCACTGTAATCATTTTCCAAATTATGGTTGCCCAAGGATTGAGAAAGCCTGCTCAAAAATAAAGGAACACTATTCTAAACTCTTGCTAGAGTTAACAGTTAAGCAGCCTTCCAGTCTAAGAGCATCCCCAGAAAGAACCTAAACCGAAATACCGGGAGGTGGCCTCTGGGAATTTTTTTTAGATCTTGAGATGAAAGTGTCAACATTCTCCACTTACGGCGGTGTCATGCAGCATTTAAACCACAGTATGGCACTGGAAACCAAAGTTTTAGACCCGTTTCGAAAAGCATGGCTAGTCTTTGGTCTATGGCCAGCCTCTTATTGGACCCCAAAATAATAATTCTTGTAAAGTTCTAAATGTATTTTTGCGGTGTGCATATCAGATAGTTTGCAGGTCCACACACTTTCCGCAGGTTTGTGAAGAACGGCATTCCAATCCATTGCTTGCGGACTATGACACTCTCGAAAATCAGGACCAAAAGTTTGGGTCCTGCTCCCACCAACCCAACCGGCCAGATCAAGTCCTTCCCACAAAGGAATACAATTATTTGAACTCCTTTTCTACTCCTCCAATCTGAAATATAAACAAGGCACTTCACTTTGCACTTCGATTAAGAACATTGCATAGAGTGCTAACATTAGCAAGGCAGCTCCGCTAAGAGGAGGAAAAACACTTTTTTGGTAAGCAAGCCCGCCATGGTTCGCCTCTTCATGAACCAAGGAGTTAGGTACCTCCCCACACTTCTCTAAGAATTTAGGAGTACTGTTAAATGACAATCTGACACCCTCTAAACATATCGTTAAGGTTGCACAAAACTGCTTTCTTTGGCTCAGAACCCTTCACAAAACATTTTCACTGCTACCTTCAAGCATACAAAGCAGTGGTCCAAGTCCTGATAGCCTGCAGAATAGGCTTTTTGTATAGAGCTGCCCAATAACTAATTCACAGCTTGAAACTAGACCAAAATTACAAAGCACGCTCTAATAATCTGTTTACACATTCAATCAAAACTCACTTAGGGAACTGCACTGTCTGCCATAACTGATGCATATTCTATCAAAAAGCTTGTGCTTAACTCAGTAGTCCACAATTTAGATTGAGTCTATATAAGCAACAAGGGGAGTCTTTACAAACCTGTTAGAGTGCTTCAATCTTCTAACTTGTCTCTAGAAGAACATCTTAAAAGTCAGGCCCAGTAGAATAGGTCAACCCTTTCATTTGAGCTGTGCAATTCTTTTTCACTATGCCATTTGTGAAACCACTAATCAATCCAGGATTAACCTGTCTCAGCATTACTTTGGGCTCTACTGAATTGAGATAAGGAGTCTATTAGTGCCAGGACCACCTAAGGGCAACAATAGTGCTCTACAAATCTAATTTCTTTCGTTCAAGTGCCACCAGGAAGGAAGGCGGCAAAGCGAGAGAGTTCAATTTGAGCAGCAGAACTTTGCATCTTAAAGTTTGAGACAGGGGTCACAGGAGTCAATGGTGCTACAGTGGCTGTGGGGGTGAATGAAGTGTGTGCATGCTCACATTAGTTCTCTTGGGTGGGAGGCGGAATAGGGAGAGACAATTGAAGTAGCAAGCATGGCCAGGGTAGCACAGTGATGAGTCAACTGATAGACTGATAGGAGAGTGTGCCTAAAGTCTTTCTGGAGGTAAAAAAAGGTGATGGGTGTATTGCTTGAATTAATATCAGCCATTGGTAATCACTCTGGCAGCAATCCAGTCCATTGATTTTTCGCCCACCATGCCACCCCTGAACCAGCAATATGCAAATCAGCCTTGGTCTTGCTCCAACAGAGACAGTACAGCTCGAACTGCCAGGCCGAATGGCCAAGTCTGCCTTGGTCAAAATGTTTTGGAAGCAGGCGTCAGTTGCTGAGGGAAGACTGAGCCTAGGGGAGGAAGCATCGTAGAGGCTGATCCTTCACAACTCTCAGCTTAACGGGACACCGATACAGGAGGACCAGGTCTTAAATGCCATTCCTCATCCCAGGGCCGTTCATAGGAGTAAGCCTAAAGAAGCACGTTTCTAGGTCTCATCTAGAAGATCGCTTTTAACTGTATGGTAGTTAAAGACCTTTGTACTATACCAAAAAGGAGGACAGCCTACCCACAGCTTCCATTGGCTAACTATTTTCACTCATTTGCTTGCTTCTTATTCAATGGCGTTCCCTCCTCTTCTGTTTGTCCCTCTTTTGAAGCATAGTCTTGTCATCATTTTGATCGGCTGCCTTTCATCACTGCACCTCACACTTTTAGATCACATTTTCTTTTTCTTTAAGCAGTGCATGTGTTTTCTAGCTCCTTCTCTTGTGTGCTCATAAACCCATGCTGCTCTCTTCCTCGTGTGCTGCCGTTGTATTTTTCTACCCCTGCCAAAGTCCGAGCTCTGTGTTGTTCCCTCTTGTGTGCTACTTTTCCTCCTTTATCCCTTCTCTCCCACCTGGATTTATTTTTATTCTCTCCGCTCACTCCTCCATTTCACACCCACCCCATAGCGGTCTTTTAAAAAAAAAAAAAAATCTTGGGAGGACCCAGCAGCTCCCATTTTACTAGGACAGCTATGTTTGCTGAAATGCACCTCAGCACTGTTGAACAAGTTAACTTACCTTCGGTAACGATGTATCTGGTAGAGACAGTCTGCCTGCAGATTCCTTAACTTAAAATATCCCCAGGCTTCAGACTGGATCTGAAAATCTTTCGCAGCAGCACATCTGCGCGCCGGGGGCTGCGCCGTCCGGCTCCACCCTGACGTCGTCCACACACGTCAGCGGAGCCATATATGCCCCTCCCGGCGCGCTGACGTCAGTTTGTGTTAGAGAAACGTTTCCGCGTCAGAACGCGGAACCATCACCGAAAAACTGAGAATATGGGAACAGTGTGCAAAAATGATGAAAAAATAGGAAGAAATTGACAGGTGGGAGAGCAGTGCTCTGAAAAGCCTCCCCGCATGAGCGAAGGCCAATCAACGTGAAAGGGAGAGAAGGATGTGGAAAAACAGCCTGGCAGAGGACAAAGTCAGCGTCCAGAAAGTAAAACAGTGAAGGAGAACAAGTCCGGAACACCAGATTAAGGAGAGGTCACCACAAGACGTCACCAGAAAGACGTCGCAACCCCAATAAAGAACCCATAAATATACAGAGCCAAGAGATCTGAAATAAAAGGCCGCAGGGGTGGCAAAAACCACAAGGCAATGGAGAAGGGGAGAAGAGCGGGATGGTGGGAAAAAGCATGAATAGATTTCACACTGTACAATCCAGGCCGAGGGCTGGAAAGAATACATGATCTGTCAACATAATGCCCAATTTTGAGAGTGGGCGGAATGGAGCAGAGAAACAGAACGAAGCAGTCTGTGGAGTGAGAGAATATCACTTTGCAAAAGGGCAAGCCGCCCAAAGGGAGGGGAGTATAGAAAGCCCCAACCTGAAAATGTCCTCACCGAACGGGGAGGACGGGTGGGCGTTAAGGAATCAGCGGCTAGACTAGGTCTCTACCAGATACATCGTTACCGAAGGTAACTCGTTCATCTGATAGAAGTCTAGTCGCAGATTCCTTAACTTTGAATAGATACCAAAGCCATACCCATGGAGGAGGAGGGTCTGCGACTGAACCCCACCAAGTTCCTGAGGGAACTTAGTCGTCCATAAGGCAACTTAACGGCACAGTCAACCTTTGGAACGAACCATAATGAGGACAGTAATGATAGCACAGTTAACCACCAGACCATGAAGCTCTGAAGAGAGCATTAACAATGGGAGGTAAAGGCACCAGAAGCAGTCAAGAACAGCACGAAAACCCCGCTGTGAATACCGGGTTGAGAGAAGGAAAGCACAGAGCCAGAATGCCCGTGGCGAAGTGAGAGTTCATAACTTCCAAAAAAGGAGATGAACCACCCCAGGTTTTGAGGGATCCACGGTGGCAACAGAAAGCAAAAGCAATTACCGGTCGACCAAGCAGAACAGTGGAAAAAAAGCAGTGAGCAACCTGTACCTGCAAAGGCATGTGGGGCAGCAGGGACAAGAGGCTGACCCTTACCCAGCAAGTGCCAGCATGGAGAAGAAACCATATGCTAGATATGCTGGAGTAAAAAGGAAGGTCATGACTTCGCAAGAAGTGGTGCTGAACCGAGGGTTTGAGAGATCCGTCGGATGCAGCGTGCCTACTGCAGCAAAGCCTCAAGACGGTAACTGGTATGACAGACATTGCATACCGGCCCAATATTTACAACAGTGAAAAGGAGCCCTATTGAAATCGGTACCAGCAAGACAAGTGACAGCCGTGGCAGGATGCCAATCTACGGCCGGAAGGTGCCGGTAGTATGAAAGCACAAGACAAGCCAGGACCTAGGCGGTCTGTCACAACATGTGAAATGGCCAACGACAAGCAGTCTCGCGTCAACAAACAAGAGCGAAGACCGGAAGGAACCTAAGCATACCGGAAGGTATCTAAGTATACCGTGCGGACGCTGGAATCACACGAAGTAAGCAAGAACCTCCTGTAGGTTAGCGTGAGCAGCACAGATGTGCACAACAGCTAGAAGGCAACAGCCCAAAAGGGCACCAAGCAAGCTGGACACCACGTAAGAGCTGGTGGTAGAAGCAGACCGGGCCAGGATCCCTGGATACCGCATGAATGAAATAGCCTGTATGGATCCGCCGGGTAACAACACCGCAGATACCGAGCAGGAAGAAAAAACGCAGGAAAAAAGCGTAACGAGAGTCTAGGGTACGCTAAAATTACCCGCAGACATGTGAAAACTGGATAGGACAATATCCAGGATAGTAAGCAACATATGCCCCTTGCCTGGGAGGATCAACGGTACCCTGCAAGGCAGAGTAGGAAAGAGGATCCCAAGGAGCGAGTATTCCAAGGAAAACACGCCCCTTTGAGAGTGCACAGTATGAACCCAAACAAATGCGTGGAAACACTCATACGGAAACAGCAGGGATATGGACACTGCTGTAGGATAAGCGGCCAGAGGGAGGCCATGACCACGCATAGCAGAGAACATATGCTATTCCACTACCATGGAGGACAAACCGAGAAGGGGCTGTACGTCCAAGTTGCACCAATAATAATAAGCAGGCCCCACACCGGCAAATAGGGTGTCATATGTAAAAGAACTGCGACAACAAGGTGTCTCACCAGGCATGCGAGATAGACACTGCACGTAACCTATGCCAGGTTCCGATGCGCTACAGACAGACCAACCCAAATGCGTAACAGAGCAAAGCTATACAAGGATCACTGCAGGAAGAGAAGTGGCTCCCAGCAGGATGTCCGCTCGAAGACTCCATAGGAGCGTACCAAGGCAAAGGTAGAGCCTAATGCCAGCAAATACCCCACATAGGGTAAGGCTAATCCCCAGGAGCGCGTCCTCTTGGGCTAAGCACACAGTCAGAGGACTGAAAAAAACCAAGAGAATCAGCCAAACGGCTGCACTGAACAGACAGATGGTTAACCAGCCATGAACACTAACCGGTCCCTATATCAACCTGTGCATTAGGATGCACCAAGATTTATTGCAGCCCGGACAAAATACGGGAGACTGACGAATCCGCATGGCGGTCAAAAAGATCCACTCCATTGAACGACAGATCCCTGAGGGCATCCCGAATATGATCTGGGAAGCGACTGTCGCGCAGCCAAGCATGGTGGCATAAAGCCACAGTGCGAGTAAGAACCCGTCCTATAGAGTCAGTTGCATCGAGTGAAGACCTAAGGGAGAATTGTGCCATGCAGCAGAAGACGAAGCAATTCTGTCCGTGGCCCTTCTGGAATAGAAGAGAGAAGGTGAGCAACTGAGTCCCAAAGAGCGGAGGACGCGCGTGCAAACACACAGGCCGTATGTAAAGCCCAGATGCTTGCGCTAGAAGAGGCGAAAAGCCGGCGGCCACAATAATCCAGCCACCTAGACTCCCTGGTGGGAGGTAACAATGGCAAAGAGGGTAAAGACTAAATTAAAAGCCGCCTGAACAACTAGGCCGTGAGCTGTTGGGTTAAGAGACAGACAAAGAGGATCACCCGGAGCAGGGCGGTGCCTACGAGCAATAGCCCGATCAACAGGGTCACCAGAAGAGGGTCTTGACCATGTGTCATGCAGGATGTCAAGCAGAGAGTCCAAGAAGGGCAGCAAAGGTTCTATTTCAACAGGATCCAAATGGAACAGATCCAATAAAGGATCAGAAAGAAGAGGCACCACAGGAGGCTGAAAGCAGAGTACAGCAGCCGCCTCATTAATAGCACGCGCGAAGGCAGCACCAGATTCAGTCGCCATCCGTGTAGGTGAAAACAAACCGTCAGTATGAGACGGTTGAAGGCTAATCCTGCCACTAGACATGAGGAGCGGAGGAGCCGGAGACTGACCCGAAGGCCAGGCAACACAGGGAACTTGCACCCTGGCTCCTTGATCTGGGGAGTCCAAGGAAGCATCAGGTTCCAAATGAAGAGGCATAAATGGTAGAGGAGGTGTAAATGGTAGAACCGGCATCGACTGACGCCGCGTTGGAGACCTACCGCAGCCAGAGGAGTCGGGGGGAGCAGCCACCAAGGGAAGCGGAATCGACGCTAGTACCGACGCCACATCGGAGTCGCCTGGACATCTACTACCTCCACAGAGAACGCAACCGGGACGCAGACCGAGGTTGATCCCAGTGCAACCTGCCTGGAGGAAGCACAAGGTGCTGGGGCCGGTGTCGAACCTAGTGTAGTACCCGGCGTCGACCCCGGTGTCGCCTCTGTAGGCGCAGGAAGCTGCACAGGGCTATGCGCTGACAGACTGGGAGGGCCGTGCCCTGGGACCTGGCTCGGTGGCGTTGCGTTGGCTCCGGAATCTATGTCGACTCTCACAGCCGGTGCTGGGGAAACGTCCGCAGACGAGGACCCGGCATGAGTGCCTGCTACCTCTGTGGGACCCGAAGGCGCACCAGGGAGAGGGGCGACTCAAAACAAGCCTGTAATGCCTTTGAATAAGCCTCCATTTGGGAACACGTTGCCCCCAACACCCGTAAAGGGTGGATACGGAGGAGGCGGCTGCTGTGCACCCTTACCCGAACCGTGCGAGAGGAATGGGCGGCAGTGGCATGGACATTGGAGGAAGATCTCCGTAAGCGACGCCTGTGCTTATGCTTACCTGTTGTCGCACGGCGGTCGCGGGAGAGACCTCGGGAACGAGCCCAATCTCGAGAAGAGCAGCAACGGGAGGGAGCGGACCGGACATCCGTGCAGCCAGCAATTTCATGAGACGCTCCTTCAAGGACTTCAGTTTCATCCTCTTACAGGAGTCAGTCCTTGGAATCGTGGTGCACACCGAGGCACCACATACAGAGGAGGTGCAGGTCAGTGCCAGACATCTGACGTGCACAGGCTTCACAAGCCTTCAAGCCAGAAGGCATTGCACACTGTTCCAACGACACCCGAGGGTGTTGAGAAGGCCCAAAAACCAGGCCAAGGAACTGCTGGTTCTCCAGGATCTGCGTTTGGAAGCAGAAAAGAAGAAAACTGATGCCAGTGCGCCGGGAGGGGCATATATGGCTCCGCTGACATGTCCGTGGATGCCAGGGTGGAGCCAGACGGCGCCACCCCCGGCGCGCAGAAGTGCTGCTGCGAAAGATTTTCCCCATCAAGTCTAACACCTGGGGATATTCTAAGTTAAGGAATCTGCGGCTAGACGTCTATTAGATTAGTCTTTTAATTGTGCCAAGTAAAGTCAGCCATCTTTAACTGGTACTCCCTAAGTCAGTAAAAAAAGCAGTATGTGCGTGTGGGGTCAGGATTCATTTCTTTTTTTTGTCGAGGTTGCACAACTTCAGCATAAAGTATTTTGCTTTCTACCAATGCAGTACAGCTTTGCCAATAAGGATTGGCAAAGCCAAAAGGTCCCAAAGTCAACACGTACGAGTTACTTACCTCAGGTAACGATGTATCTGGTAGAGACGTTGTCTAGTCGCAGATTCCTCAACTTAGAATATCCCCAGGCGTCAGACTGGATTCGGAAAAAACTTTGCAGCAGCACCTCTGCGCGGACGGGGATGGAGCCACACGACCCCACCCTGTCTACATACGTGACATCAGCGAGGTCATATAAGTCCCTCCCGGCGCACTTACGTTAGTTTTCTTCGGAGAAACTTTTCCGCGACAACACGTAGCCACCAATCACAAAACTGTGAAAGTATGGGAACAGTGTGCGATGGATGAAAATTTGTGAATAAAAAGGATGGAGCAAGACACCACCGTAAATGACAGAATTAGACACTACCTACATATAGGTGAAAAAGCTGTGAGAAAGAACCTCGCAAGCTAAGCGAAGACCCTTCCTAAGTTCAACAAGGGAAGAATATCTCAGACAGAAATAGACTTATTACTATGCAGAACAGACGAAAATAGACTGAGTACCATGTAGAACTGTGCCGTCCAGCAAGAACCGAGCATAGAGAGACAACAGTCTACCGTAGGAATGAAAAGTCTAGCACCGCTCTATGGGAACGGAGGTCTGAAACAGGCGAACAGAACCTCCAAGAAGACTACCATAGAGGTGTCCAGAAGCCTGAGCCAACAGAGAAGGCGGAAAGACAGCAGGAGAAGAAGAAAATGAAGAGGAATCTCCTGGTGAAGGACAATGGAAAAGGCCTTATTTTACAGATAAGAAACCCTTGAGAGGGAGCCAACAGTATTATTGTGACAGAAACCCCTGAGAGGGAGTCAATGGTATTCTGGCAAACCTCAAAGGGACACAACAATGTGAGCTCCCATAAGAGAAAAAGCTATTGCCAACTGTAACCGGGGGACCAGCGGAGAACCCCACTTGGCAAGGTCCTTGCAGAACGGGGAGGCTGGGTGGGCGTTAAGGAATCGGCGGCTAGACAACGTCTCTACCAGATACATCGTTACCGAAGGTAAGTAACAGTTCCATCTGATAGAGACATCTAGCCGCAGATTCCTTAACTTAGAATAGATACAACAGCCATACCCCAAAGGGGAGGTGGGTCTGCGACAGAACCAACCGCCAAGCATCCGATCGGGCAACAGAGTGACGGATAAAGGGGGCGGCTGTGGTGGAACAGCCATACAGCAACCCAAGCAGCTTGGAAGAGCAGCAACAGGATGGCAGGTATCCTAAAAGTGCCATAATGGCGCTACAGCATACTGGTATTAAACAAATGACAGGTAGAACGGCATGAGCCCCATACCAGAGCAAAGAGAGAGGGTGAGAGAGGGAGAGGAAGACAACTCGCCGCGTAATGGCGCACGATGAGGACACCAACCCAAGCTCGAAAAGAACCTGAAGAGATGCAACCAGAGCCTAACAGACTAGCCTATAGAAGGAAGGCTCCAAGATCCCAAAAGGCAAGAACTAGAATCAGAGCAATGCGTTTGGAAAAGCTAGCGGGACAAGAATCATGCCAAGAGCACATTCATTCCCAAAAATGGAAAATAGGGGTGAATATCATCAAGTTTAAACCTGCTGAAGCACGTAGAGACAGGCAGCAGTCAAAACAGAGACCCTAAAGTGACTTACACAAGAAACAAATGCCCGACCGGGCAGTATGACCAAAGTGAGAAACAACCCACAATATAGACTTGCAGGCAGTAGCATATCCTAAGGATGTGGCCAAAAACATCAAGTTAACGAATCGTGGAAAGAGCATCAGAATCCACGACCAAACACTCCAGAAAAGACACGCACAGTGTCGGACATCAAAAAGGGGGCATTTGCCAAATTGGGGAATCACGCCAGGAAGTGGAAACAAGGAAGAACCTGTGGGATGCTTGCAACAACTCCGGAAAGCTCCCTCACACATGGAGATATTGATGTTTACCTCGCAGCCTCGAAAAGAGGTGGCGACGAAGGAAAGGGACTACCAAGGCAACCGGCACGCATACATAAATGTGCAAACATATAAATATGTAGAGAGAACAAGCCAGGAGCATGAACATGCCCCTACCGGAGCACACCTAGTACAGTAAGGGCAGGTAGGAGCCGCTTTTGAAGAGGAGATCATGCAACCTCTCAAGGAAGTGGAACAGACAACAGGCAGAATGACCAGGGGGTGAGAAGATGGTACCAGGAAAAAACAGAGCACCGTACAACGGACTACCAAGCAACGCATGGAGCCCACAGGATCTCCAGCCCCACGTGAGATAAGCAAGGCTATATAATAGCATACAAGTACCCCACATGGAGTATGCATACCCCAAACAACGGGGAACATCTCTTAGGGCAATAAGCCAAGCTAAAAGAACGCAGTAACGAACTGAACCCGTGAACATGAGTTCCTAGCCATATGACAATACCGAGCTGAGCCACCGGCTCAATACCAGTCAGAGGACCAGACACAGCAATCTGTGGAACACGGCCACGGTAGGCCAACAGGCAGCTCAAAGCAAAACGCATCCAAGGGATGCCAATAAAAGAGTAATCACCCTTGACCACAGAAAAAGAAGACATAAGTTCACCACCCATGTTAAACACAAAGCGCATCTAAATGATGCAAAAAGAAAAAGTATCACCACGGAAGATAGGCCTAAGAAGACCTAAGTGGGAGGACGAAAGCCCGCAAAGAGCTGGTGAACCGCCGACTTGGCGTGAGCATCAAACAGCAAAACCCCATGAAAAGGTAAATCAACTAGTCGCTCCCGGATATTTTCAGGGAAGACACTATCACGCAACCAAGCGTGACGCCTTAAGGCAACAGAGCTCGCCATAGCACGGCCCAAAGAATCCGCAGTATCTAAGGCTGAGTGGATTGTGAATTCAGCAAGGTCGCAACCAACCCGGAGGAGGGGAAGGAGATCAACCCAAGCACCTTCAGAGGTGGCTGAAAGCAAAGACTGCAGAGTCCCACAGGGTAGAGGTAGCCCGCACCAAAACACACATAGTATTTAAGGACCGTAGGGCCGCACTAGTGGAAGCAAAGACGTTCCTGCCCCATGACTCTAGGCATCTGACTCCTGAGAGGGAGGAAGCGTTAGAGGGGGCAGGGAGGGAAAAGCAGTCTGCAACACAAACCCTTGAACATCAGGGTGCACAAAAAGACAAACCGGATCATGCGGAGCTGGACGGTGGCGGTGCAAAACTGAACGAGCCACCGGGTCACCTGAAGCAGGCCAGACCCAGGTACCTAAAAGGGTATCATAAAGGGAAGCCTCAAAGGGTAGAAGTGGCTCCCCATTCCCGGACCCCCGATGAAGGACCTCAAGCAAGGGGTCCACAGACAAGGGGGCAGAAGGGGGTTGCATGTTTAAAATGCGGGTGGACAATGACACCACCCACAAAAAATCCGCACCGGCCTCGGTATCCCTCCGCGGAGGGGACAACTCATCAATGGGGGAGGGTTGTAAACTGACCCTCCCAAGACAGTGAGGGTGCGACCAATGTTCCACGGAAGGGAGTCCCATTGAAGAATGAGGATCCTGACTAGGCCCCTGGGGAGGCGAAAAGTCTGCCGGATCTGAGAGCTCCTGAGGAAGCTCAACAAATTCCAAGGGGGCGCGAGACAACTCCGACCTGGACAACCGCGCCGAGAGAAGCTTCATATGGCTCTCGCGCAGAGACTTCGGCTTCAGGTGTTGACACGCCTCGCAATCTGTGGAGTCATGGCGCTCGCCCAGACACCACATACAAATGAGATGCGGGTCCTTCGCGAACATCTGTCACGAACAGGAATTACAAGTTTTAAAGCCCGAAGGTATCGCGCACTGTTCCCCGACGCAAAGTGACAAGGCCTGAAAACAGGCCAGAGGAACCACTCACTCCGGATCCACGTTGCATGCGAAAAAGGAGGAAACTGACGTCAGCGCGCCGGGAGGGACTTGTATGACCTCGCTGACATCACGTACGTGGACAACGTCAGGGCGGGGTTGTGTGGCGCCGTCCCCCGGCATGCAGAGGTGCTGCTGCAAAGTTTTTTCCAGATCCACTCTGACGCCTGGGGATATTCTACATTAAGGAATCTGCGGCTAGATGTCGATCACATTAATTGGTTTTGCCAATGTTTCTCTTCCTGTTTAGTTTGTGTTTAACAATGGTTCACTTTACCATGTTGTGTGTGTGTGTGTGTGTTTCGAAAGCGCCTAATACCTCAGCCCAATGCTAAACAAAGAAACAATATAGCTGGTGTAAAATTCCTGTTTGCCAGTCTATTTCAACCTCCTGCTTCTCCCTTGTGCCACAGGTCTCCATCAAAACGTGAAAGTGATGCTCCACTCCACGGACAGCAGCAAGGTCCTTTTCATGTGGTCTTGCCTGGAATGCTATCTGGTGCGGATCCTGGATCCACAACCATATAGTTATCCGTTCAGATATGCCTAGCTGTCTCCGCAGTACGAGGCTCAACAACGCAAACACAAGGACTGAGTGGTGCATTTTGGGGTACTAATCCCTGTGGCCTGACCCAAAAGATTTATCCCACCCCGGAATATTTCATTCCGCTTGCACTTTTCTCACCCTCCCGGAAGAAGCAGCCCAGTTGAAGGTTTGCGGATGTGACCCACACACCAGCAAGCATCCTGGACTATCTTTAGTCATTGCTAACAGAAGATATCTCTACATGGCATGTCCAGCGAAGCAAACACAAATCTGAAGCATTAAGATTCCTATCCTTTGTACTAATACCGGAAGGATTATGGTTTGTCTGTAGGAGCTTTCACTGGGACATCATTAGATCTATTTTCAACAGTACTGCCCTCCTACAGGCAGTAAATGCAGAAACTGGAGACAAGAATTCATCAGATGCATAAAAACACACACTATGTAAAAATGATACAGTGGTAAAACATCCCTCTCCCTTTCGGCATTAGCAACTTTCCGAAACAGGAGCAATCAACAGCCGTCAAAGAACCACCGGTGATATTTGTATTGATATTTCAAAACACTATGCAAGGAACATCACTTTTTTACAATGACTCACAAAGCAATGATACCACCAAACTTAGGGCTGGGAATGACTGCTATGCTATCCGAACCCTCCAAACTAATTTGCAAAAGGAGCAAGAACCCGGTTTTTTCCTCATAGGGAGACCTATATTTCAATGCAATTTGGAGGGGACTAAAACTTAAGGTTCGGATAGCAGATATAGCAAGACAGAAAAGTAGAGAAGGACAGACAAGGAAGCCACAGACAAAACTACAACTCACTCCTGGGGGATTATGAACTTGCTGGACATAAGATCAGTTTCCTTTATTTCCATAGTTCACCCCAGCCATGTTTTGTTAATCCTTCATCCTTTTTACCAACTAGGAGATACCGATTGTCCACTGGTAACCAATGGGCTTTGATCAGTTTTCTGCCAAAAGAAGGTATCAGTGGAAGCTGTGCAAACGCAAAAGCGGTTGAATTTGTGCAGCATCTTCCTGCAGGCTGCGTGTGCCAGAAAATCACTACATTTGCCAGCAGTGGAGAGTCCCCCAGGAGTACATGAGGCACAGAGGTTATCATGATCACGACGACTAGAAGATGATTACTTGCCAGAAGGAAAATAGAAGCAGACGCTACCAAACACTCTACCCTCCAGACATTGTGTTTAGTCTCAACTTGCAATCACTCCTGGCATATAGCGTTCTTGCATCCACCATTTACCTCTTCACCAAACCCAACATTCAGCAGCCACCCATCCAGGCGCAATCCAGAAAGGTCACATCCCATGCGCACTTTACAAGGTCAGTCACCTTCCATACAAAAAGCCCCTGATGCAGCCTTCTATAGTTGCAAAGTAATCGGCCAAGTATCACTTTTTATGGAAGATAATGAGGAATCCGAGCCCGATTACTTCCAAAAAGTAATAGCCACTAGAGGATTCACATAGTATTGGGAAATGGGGAGGAGAACAGAACTATAAAACCTCTGTGATATCTGGTTCATCGAGCGACATCAGCTGCAGAGCAGGAAGAGCAAAAGAACAGGGACAGAGCAAGAGAGAGAAGTCAGTGATCTTGGAAACTAAAACATTGCATGTGCTAAGAAAGGTATTAGCCACAGATAACCAAGAAACAAAATCGTGTTAGACTACTGCTATTCTTGTACGTAGTTCCTTTCCTAGATATAAGAAATGCACAGATATCCAATCATCTCTTCACCATCCTTCAAACAGAATATTTCACACCCCTTGATCACTCATACTGCCAGCAATAGCGCCATCAAATAGGTCAGAATAAGTTTTACAGCTGCTGGCTTGACAGAGGAAAGCAATCGATTCCTGCATTTGAATAAAACTCTTTGAAAGTAAAATGCAACACTAAAACAGAGGCAAAAATACAAAACAATTGGTTAAATAAAAGCAAGACAGAGCCAGACATTCAGCAAATTTGGTCTGACGTTGACCAAAAATGCTACTCACTGGTAGTAAATCAGATAGGTTTAAATCTCATTGTCAAATTATTGGAAAGTTTGACACTCCAGTGACCAGAGGTACAACCCAAGTCACTTACATAATTGGCACATCTACTCTATTTAGAATATAAAAACTCTTCTGCTAACACTACTGTTGACCTAGGTGAGTCACCGTGGCGGGTGGGAGTTGGTATCAAAACATTATGGGACAGGATAGCAGTGTTCATGTGGTGATTAACTCCTTAACTTTTTCTCCCTCCAGTCCCAAGACACGGGGAAAAAAAGAATAGAAAGGGAAATCTGCAAATGCGGTAAAGGGGTAAGCTCGGTCAAGCAAAGGAATGGATTATACAACATAAAGCTGACCCAGCGCTCAAAAGTACACCAGTGAGAAAACTATAGGAATGTATGTTAAAGGTCCAAGCCGCTGCTGGGAAAATCTGAGGAACAGGTTTGAAGAATGAGTTGAAACATACTCCATTAAAAGTCAGCATTTAGGTGCCAAAACAAAATTAGTAGGAAAGGGAGGGCTCACCTGCCTGTATGTTCAGTAAAAATCAAAAACAGTATGGGAGTAACACTGATTTACATAGATGCACAGTAAAATATCTGCCACAAGTCCTTTGAAAATATAATGCAGCCATTAGTTGGAATAAATTAATGGCAGCTTTCATAGTCTGGATGCTTGGTGCTTACAAACCAAGCACCATTAACAGTTTGAGCTGCAAACATGACCGTTTAGTGATTACTAATGCCCACTTCACGAAGGACAGAAGTTTATAGAACATAGATCATGTACAATCTTGTTCCGAGTCAGGAGCAGCAATATGCACAGTTTGAACTAAACATAGCAAATACAAATCTAAAGACTTTGCATCATACTTTACCATGACATTCACTACATAGAGATGTTTACATCACAAAGAGTGCTACCAAGAGAATCTGTAATTATCTGTGGTTCAGCACCTTCTACTGCTGGAGTGGCTGATCACCCAGCATGCATGTGATTACATATTGTGGCTAAAATAATTATTTACCATAGAGGACTTTAATGGACTCCTATTATAAAGCTTCAAGGACCTTGTGTACTTTAATACTACTTTATCCTTTGGTATAACACACTAAACAGCCTTATTGTCTTTTATTCTTATCTTACTGATGACACCCTCAAAGATGAAGGACTAGGCCATAAACAGCTCAGAGTAGGCTAAGTAGACATAGCCTCTGCAATAAAAAGCTTGGAGTAGGCTAAGTAGACCACCTTTGCCATAAATAGTTCGGAGTAGGTCAAGTAGGTAGATCACCATTAGTCATCCAATCTTGACTACTTCGTGGTGCCAGATCCTTAACATCTTGATTTTAGGTGCCAGGGATTCGTTCAATACCCTGCAGTGGAACATGCAAAACATGCTGTTACTGACTTATGGGGCATCATATAGTTGGACAGTCAGTACCAGGTATAGCTCCTCTAGCAGGATTTTTAATCTCTGTAATAGATACTACCTTGTCAAGCACTTGATCCCAATCTTGCTAAGTACAAGGGTTTCAGTGAAAGAAACGCGTTCCTTACCTGTAACAGCAGTTATCCAGTATCGGTGTCTTTCATAGATTCACATGCCTGAATCATTCCCCGTCGTCGAGACGGGAGCCTCCGGTACATAGAAAAGTAATGTCCTATAGACATACATAGAGAAAAATAGGCCTAAGGGCCTCCCCTTAGTAGCCCATCCTTGTCCTTATGTAAAAAGGACCAAACTTAGAGACAGCCAATCAGCTATCACCTCCCTCTAGAACCTTCCTGACAGGAGCCTCAGTCACTCAGATTTTCGTACGCACCAAGCTAGGTAGGCGTAATACAGTTAGAGAGAGACGCGAGTTCTTCCAGGGGAGGCGGGAGGGTTGCATGTGAATCTATGAAAGACACCAATACTGGATAACTGCTGTTACAGGTAAGTAACGCGTTTCTTATCCAGTATTAGGGGTGTCTTTCATAGATTCACATGCTTGAATCAGAGTAGTCAGCAATACATTATGCACATTTCTGATGTAATCATGCCATATAGTCATTTTAGATAATACACATATTACCATGCGACTTTGAAACATTGGCATACATCAATATATCATAGCAGCAAGAGATGTGCATACCAGGATGGCGGGATGTTGGAAGGCTCACCTCATTGGAATAGATGGCGAAGCACCGCCTGGCCCACTGCTGCATCCTTCATAAGTTCAGCATCCAGGCAGTAGTGTCTGGAGGTGGTGTGCGGTGACTTCCACGTCGCCGCTCTACATATGTCCAAAATCGGCACTCCAGCGAACAGCGCTGCTGTGGACATTGCTCTGGTGGAATGCGCTGCAACCTTAGCTCTCAAAGGCCGTCCGGCCCCGTCATGGCAGAATGCTATCGCTGAGGAGATCCACCTTGAGATGCTCTGTTTCGTTAGAGGCATACCCATCCTTGGCCTACTGTAGGCCACAAATAGCTGTGATGACTTCCTGAAGCTCTTTGTTTTGTCTATGTAAAACTTTAGACACCTTTTGAGGTCCAAGGAGTGTAGCGTCCTTTCTGCTGCGGTGGTAGGGTTTGCAAAGAAGGAACGTAGAACCATCGGTTCATTAAGGTGAAAGTCTGAAGGCACTTTCGGTATGAACTTAGGATTTGTCCTCCACACCACCCTGTCTTGTTTGAACTGCATGAAGGGTTCCTGAATGGATAGAGCCTGTAGCTCGCTGACTCTCCTGGCAGATGTTAGAGCGAGCAGCAGAGCCGTTTACCATGAGATGTACTTGATGGATGCTCGATGAATGGGCTCAAAAGGGTGCTTCATGAGTTGGTGAAGGACTACATTGAGGTGCCATGTCGGTGGGACCCCTCTAGGTCTTGGGAAGGATCTATATAGTCCCTTTAGGAACTGCTTGATAAGCCTATTGGACCAGAGAGACGGTCCTTTGTAGGTCCTGGTGAATCGTGAAATGGCCGCCAGATGCACCTTTATGGATGCGTGCGCCAATCCTGACTGTGCCAAGTGTAGTAGATATGGCAATATCTGTTCGGGTGTGATATGGAGTGGTCTCAGGCCTTTCTCTAAACACCATGTGCAGAATCGCTTCCATTTTAGAGAGTACGTTTTATTGGTACTGTCCGCTCTTGCTTTTGCCAGCACGTCCCTGCATTCCTGCGGGATGTTTAGATGACAGAACTCTCTGTGCTCAGGAGCCAGGCCGATAACCTGAGCATTTGCAGGTTCGGGTATTGCACCTGCCCGTTGGACATTGTCAGCAGGTTCGGGTGCTGCTTCAGACGAATCGGTGTCCTGATGGAGAGGCGATGAAGATCCGAGAACCAGTGCTGCCTCGGCCAGAACGGGGCAATTAGGATCAGGGTACAGGGCTCCGCCTTCATCTTTCTGAGAACCCTGGAAATCATTGGAAACGGTGGGAAAGCGTACGCAAATACGCTGAACCAACCTATGGAAAAAGCATTTCCGAGTGACCTTGGTTGGGGACGCCAGCTTGCGTAGTTTGGGCATTTGGCGTTCTCCTTGGTGGCAAACAGGTAGATTCCTGGGACTCCCCATTCTGAGAATATGTGATCCAGCATACTCTTGTCGAGCTCCCATTCGTGGGAGAGGGATTTCTGTCTGCTTAGGGCGTCCGCAATGGTGTTGTCCTTGCCCGGGACATAGTCCACCCTGAGCATAATCCCATGGAGTACAAGCCAGTTCCAGACCTTTTGCGATTCGCGTGATAGAGTGAGCTAACTCGTTCCTCCCTGTTTGTTGAGATAGTGCATCGTCGTGGTGTTGTCCGTTCTGACGAGCACCTGGGAGTTCTGGATGCGTGGTAAAAAGGCTTGTAGCGCCAGATACACAGCCCTCAGTTCCAGAAGATTGATATGGAGTTGCTTCTCCTGATTTGTCCATTTGCCGCTTACTTGGAGGTCCTGTAGGACGGCTCCCCAGCCTTCCAGGGATGCATCGGTGGTGATCACCAGAGGTGCTGCTGGAAGTAGGAATGGCAGTCCTATAGACAAATTCTTGTGATCTCTCCACCATTCCAGGCTCTTGGATATTTGCGGTGTTATCTTCACAATGTCTTCGAAAGAACCTGTACTCTGTGTCCATTGGTTCGAGAGGGCTTCTTGCAATGGACGCATCCTGAGTCTGCAGTGAGGGATGAGGAGTATACAAGAAGACATCATTCCTAGGAGTGATTTGTAGGTTCTAACTCTTAGGGACTTCTTTGATGCCACAGCCGTGGCCAGAGATATTATTTTGTTTTCCCTTTCCTTTGAAGGAAATGCCCTTGCGCATTCCGTGTTCAAGGTCGCCCCGAGGAAGGTGATGTTTCTTGTTGGGGACATGCAGGATTTCTCGTGATTGAGAGTCAATCCTAGTTGTTGAAAAAGATTGGTGCAGGCGTTGGAGGATTCGGTCGCGCCTGCAGCTGAAGGTGCCTTTTCCAGCCAGTCGTCGAGGTAGGGGAAGACTTGGTGACCCATTTGACGCAGGAAAGCTGCCACAGGTGAAAGGCACTTGGTGAAAATCCGCGGTGCGGATTTGAGGCCAAACGGTAGGACTTTGAATTGGTAGTGCTGTCCTGACACCTCGAATCTCAGGAATTTTCTGTGCCCCTTGAGTATCGGGATGTGGTAGTAGGCATCCTGGAGATCCAAAGATGTCATAAAATCTCCTTTTTCTAGAATGCCTAGTATTTCTTGGATCGTCACCATCCTGAACGACTGACTCTTCAGGAAAGAGTTGAGTGCCCTGAGGTCTAGTATGGGCCTCCACTTTTTCTCCTTCTTGCGTATAAGAAAGAAGCGGGAATAGAATCCCTTCCCTCTTTGAGACTATGGAACTCGCTCGATCGCTCCTTTCTTCAACATCGCAGATATTTCTTGGAGCAGCAGTCGTAGATGTTTGTGCGGAAGCCTGCGGGGAGGGGTTGCAGGTGGGATGGTGGTGAACTCCAGGGAATGGCCGAATCTTATTAATTGGAGTACCCACCGATCTGTGGTGATGAGATGCCAATTTTCTAGGAAATAGGTCAATTTTCCTCCAATCTTTAATGAGGGATATAGTTGCTGGACTGGCTGGAGTAATTGGTCACTGGCGTCCGCCAGTGCCCCTCTTCTGGTTTTTGCCCCTGAAGTTTGATCTCCCATAAGAAGTCTGACGACCTTGTTGCTGCTTCTGCTGGTACTGGGATTTATTCTGGTAGGAATACGAGGACCTATTTTGATAGGATCCCCTGTAGGAGGACTGGCCCCTGGATTTGTTGCCTCGAAAGGACTGATTCCTTGCCTGCAAAGTACCAAGTGCTCTAGCAGTATCAGTGTCTTTCTTGATCGCTTGGAGCGCCTCGTCAATCTTGTCCCCGAAAAGGTGTTGGCCGTCGAAGGCCATGTCCAGCACCTTCGTCTGCACCTCCTGCCTGAATGATGTTGCCTTAAGCCATCCCTGACGGCGCAGGACTGCTGCCCCAGCTAGTTGTCGAAAGCCCGTCATGGCTACATCTATGGCACAATCAATGATCTCAGCTGCCGAGGTTTGACCCTCCGTAAGCAGTGCCTTGACCTTCTCCTGAACTGTGTCTGGCAGTTCCGCTATATATGGGGCTATATCTTCCCAAAGTTGGCGGTTATAACGCCCTAACAGGGCTATGGAGTTGGCCACCTTGATGGTCATGGCCGATGTCGTAGTAAACCTTTTACCGATTGTGTCCAACTTCCTGCCTTCCTTGTCCGGTGGGGCTGACAGAGGAGAGGAAGGGCTGCGAGAATTCTTTTGGGCCGCCTGGGTTACGACCGAATCCGGTTTCGGGTGCCCATTAAGGCAAGCTGGGGCTGTGGTTGGAGCCTTGTATTTTTTATCCAGGCGTGGAACAACCGCAGGTACAGAGGCCGGCGTCAGCATCAGTTTCTTTCCCTGGTCCCAGAGAAATTCTATTATTGGGATCGACTTCGTTGTCTTCTTTGTTTGCTCCTTGAAGTCATGTAAGAAGCACTCGGTCTCAGTCGATTCCATCACCATATGAAATCGCTTCGCTGCTCTTTCCACTATTCTGTGGAAACCGCAAATGTCCACTGGCGGTGAATCTGCTTGGCGCGGCTGGGGTGAAGCTGGGGAAGATGCCACATACTCTTCCTCCTCATCGTGATCCGTGTGGTCTTCTTGGACTTCCCCCTCTTCCATTTCTTCAGCCTCCTCATCTGATGATTCTATCACTTGAGGTGGCACTTTCTCATGGCGGACCTGAGTAGTTGGCCGTGTCTGTTTTGGGGCTGCCGCTGGTGTATTTGCAGTAGGCGTCGGGCCCCCTGTCTCCGTTGCCGGAGATTCCGGGAAACACAGTTTGTAGTCCCGGATAAGGTATTTAAGGTCATTTACAATTGAAACGGGAAGGCATACCATCGGGGTGACCTCCGTGCGAACCTGAGCTCGGAAAGAGTGTTCCTGGTAGCTCATCTCCTCCTGTTCTTCGTCCGTGCTCTGACATTTCACGTGAAGGTCTGAAGGGGAAGTAGCCTGATCCAGGAGTTCTTCTTCAGATTCCTCACTCTGGAGAATCTCCGTAGGCAAATGAGTTTGCACCTTACTTGGTGACGTTGTTTCTGGTGTAATCTGCTTCTTGGTCAGTTTGCCGGACACAGAACCTTTTGCAGGATCCCCTGCCGTCGTCATTGGTGTTGTCGACGGTGGTAGGGTCCTAGACGACGTTTCTATCAGCTTGGATTTCTTCCATGGCTCGGTAATGACCAATGTCGACGATTCCTCCGTCGACGGTACCCTAGTCGACGGCATGACCTTCGTCGACGGTGCCTCCGTAGACGATATTTTCTTCGTCGGCGATGCGCTCGTCGGCGATGCGCTAGTCGGCGATGCGCTAGTCGGCGATTCATTCCTCGTCGACGTCGTCGACGTCTTCGTCGTCAATCCTCCCGTCGACGGGGGGCTCTTCATCGATGTCGTCATCGGGGCAATCTTCGCCGTCGACGAGCTTTTGGACGCAGACGACGGCTTCAGCAGGGTTATAGATGGAATAGGTTTACCTGCCGAAGACGATGGAGTGGTCGTCGTCGACGAGAAAACTGACGACGCTGTCGTCGTTGACACAGTCGTCGTCGCTGTGGAGACAAACTGGCGCCACAACTCTTTTTTGCGCTGAGGAGGATGTCGCAAGTTTGCTGGACGACTGGGTAGGCTTCTTAAAAGCCTGAGAATCCTTTTCAGACACCGAAGATTTTGTCGATCTTGCCTCTGAAGACTTCTTTTGTGCCTTCATAGGAGGAGTGTCTGAGGGGCCAGAGGACGCCACTCTTGGCCTCTTCAGGGAGACTTCAGAGGTCCTTGAAAAGCTTCCCTCTGAGGATTCCACATTATCCCTCTCCTTAAGTCTGTCCAGCCAGATGAGCAGGCGACCCTCTGTCCCTCAAGGTCTTTTGAGGGAAAGACCTACATATCTTACAGTCTTTAGGTATGTGGTCAGGATAAAGGAAATATAGGCAGAGGTCATGCTTGTCATCCACATGTAGCCTTTTCTTCCCACATGAAGAGCAGGCCCTGAAAAGGGCTTTCTTCTGGGAATCAGACATGCCAGAATTTTGAAGAAATAAATCACTTACTGCAGTGATAAGTGGCTTGAAGTAATCCTGTTCAAGATTTTGAAGAAAGAACTCACTTTAAAAGTGAACAAGTTGGTTTTGAAGAAATCCTGAGGAGAACTCAGGCTGGAGACTCCCTAGCACCACGTGCAGTAGAAAATCTGAGGGACTGAGGCTCCTGTCAGGAAGGTTCTAGAGGGAGGGGATAGCTGATTGGCTGGCTCTAAGAGTTTGGTCCTTTTTACATAAGGACAAGGATAGGCTACTAAGGGGAGGCCCTTAGGCCTATTTTTCTCTATGTATGTCTATAGGACATTACTTTTCTATGTACCGGAGGCTCCAGTCTCGACGACGGGGAAAGATTCAGGCATGTGAATCTATGAAAGACACCCCTAATACTGGATAACAAGAAACCATCAGAGAAGATCAATAATTGTTAATGGCAGTGTGTTCATTGTTCTCTTTCCTACTCAAGACAGTGTTAAAGAATCTCTTTGAGTAAGCCTGATCAAGATCAATACTATGCAAGGACCATTCTGATGAGTAGACAAGCCCCTGGGTATCCAGGCTACACGATTTCAGATTCCATTCACTGCGCACATTCTAGACAACCATTTTCCTCCTCTACTTCCTCTTCTCCTATACTGCCAGCCCCAATTCTTATAAGACTGCACGGCACAATTCTGGCCCTTCCAGGTTGTGATAAGTATCAGGTGCACCAATGATGTAAGGGGTGCAAACCTATACTGAATTATAGATTGGTAACAGTGATTAACGTGGACGTTTTTCACAGAGGTGTCCCAAGTCGCATCAAATCAACAAGAGCAATGCTAGGGTTGTTTACATTGTCACATAAAACACACGAAAAAAATCTGCAATTCACTTTTTAACCATCTACAATTTTATGTTACGTATGACCCCCAAAATCATCAATGCATGCATTCAACTTCAATGCTGGGGGCAGAGAAGTAATGCGGGAGCTATAACTATCTCTCCTTTCTGTCCCAAATGTTTAAAAACACATACCTAATACAACCTACCCCTTACTCTGGTCATTTTCTCTGCTCTGGAAGCTATGCACCCTGCCCCTATCCCTTTCCCTACAGGCTCTAAGAGGCCAGTTAGAGAATAGTGGAATTCCTTTATGACATTAGCAACAGCAGTAAACAAGTTCTGTTACCTACGGTTGCTATGTCAAAGCAGTGAATTACTGGATGTAGATTCTAGCTAGCACTTCACGCTAATTGCGCTCTACGAAAGCCATGCATAATAGCATAACTATCGTTTGCCATGCAGACTTTAACAGAGGGGTCCTGTAAAAAGTGTACGAATACAGGCATTTAGACATTGGGTCTGCATGGTGTATTTGCAATCTTAGTTTGCTACGTAGAATCCTAATTGTACGCAGGTCAGAAAAATCTCCTGTCGGTGTTAAAATTCATAAATTGCACTTTACCTTATCTCCATAGCCCCGATCTTTGGTCATCATCTCCCGGAGGGTCTGCAATACTTTGATGCACAGTTTTTCTTCATTCTCCTCCAGCAGCTGCTTAGTGTGTCTGATTAACCTGGTTGACAACCACAAAAGGAAACTAGGTTTCATTTCCTGCTGCAGGACAACTAACTGCAACACATTAAGGTAAAAAGCTATTTCAGCTGCTATTAATTCAGTTGACTTCAGACACAAAAAATGGCTATTACAATTGTCAATCAAGCATGCCTGCAAGTGATATTAACCTTTAACTACTGGACAGCTGGGTGATCGTGGTGTGCAGGAGCATGGCTTGGGGGAAGGTAAGGACCGTGGTTCTAGGGGGTAAGGGCAACTAGGCGTTGAGGTTGGGTACCCCAGTTTTCCATGGAGACCAACTGGGGATACCTGGAGAAAATATTGACTCAAGGTGCACTCAGGCACTAGGAAATTGGGAGATTCCCAGGTATTCTCTCAAAAAGAAACCTGCTTGTGGCATTAGCAAAGGGATTCACAAGGATTCTTCAGTACTAAGAAATCTCATTGACACTGATAAAAAGGGAGGATTACGTTCCGTGTGTGTGTGTGTGTATCTCCCAACTGCCATAGCAGTAGAAAACCATCTCCAAAACTGAAAATACATCACAGCAGGGTTTTCCAATGTTCTTAAGAGGTACAAGTAACGGTTTCCACTGTACAGATGAATTGAGTAAGTTATTTTAGCAAATGTCTTTAACATCAGAATGACAGCAAGTGGCTCACGGAAATGGCTGCTCCAGTCTCATCTTGAGACTTTATAGCTTATAGGTCGAGCTGAACACCCTAGCAGCATGCATCTCTAAAACATGGTCTGCAGTACCACTGCGCAAGTACAGGATAGCTAAAGGGCCAACCACGGAGTCTAATGAAGGACTAAAAGTAAAGCTTTAATAACTGCCGACCTTTTGCTCATATGGCATCTCCTTCAGAGCCATCTGCCTAAAAGGCCAAAGTACTAAAAACACAACCATATTGAATTTTGATTCGTTAATATTTCAGGAGTTTGAGAGTATTCTGATTGAGATCAGTAAGCACCAGACTGCATCTAAAAATCTTTTCCAAATATTGGTGGTTATGCTGTGCCTGGGCAAACCTGGTCTGAGAAGAATGTGGCCAGATGTCTTTTTAGGTCTTCCTTTGGCATCTTCAAAAGAATGCTGATGCAGAGATTGTTCCACCTCAAAACAGACTTCATTTGCACTAGTTAAACTTATAATAGGAATCCTGTAACAAAGCAGCTGTGCATCCTTTCAGTGCTATCCGGCGCAAGGTCTCTGCTCAAGGGGCTCTAGTGGAGTGCTTTCTTGAATGGTTTGAAATCCCAATTTCCTCCACTGCCTCCTATCTGCATTTATTTTCCCTCATTGAACACTGCAATTTGGTTCTGTTGCTTCTGATCAGGATCAATTTGAGCCCATGCATATGTACAGAAAACACCAAGTTGCAAATTGTTAGTAGTTGTCATCGCTGCTGCCTGTAGAGTGAGCAACCATCCTCCACGTTTTTAGTGAGCTACGGTTGTGTTGCATGCAAAACTTTCTTTTAACTGTTTTAGATTTAGCTCAAATTCTATTGCTTTCATTGTTTTACCACTCACTCTTTAAAGCGTGAGGTGTTTCCACATTTGGACCCTTCTAGAACCCTCAGTTACCATGTTCATCATGCCAAGGACCCTTTTTCGAATAACCAGACCTAGACCCTCCTAAAGAAAGTCTCTAAGGTTTGAACATTTTGAGCCACAGTCATTTTTAAACTTTCCATTAACTAGAACATGTTTACAAAACACAAGTCCAGCTTGCAGTGATTCTTTGAAACCTCTATCTGAATTGGCAATCACATGTTCCCAGATCAACCTCCTTCAGGGGAGCAAAGTGCCTGCATGGCGGCAGGGCTACAGATAGTAATTATCTTATTAATACTTTACCTACCCATGTATATTTTACCTTCTGAAACTGCTCATGGGCAAGAATGAATCCGAATAACTGGCAATAGCTCCCTAACACTACCAATACCCTAATTGTTCTAATTCTACTTAGACCCTAGTACCTATAAACCCAACCTATATCTTTGTACCAATAAACCCTACCTATACTTTACTACTAAATCCTACCTATGCCCTCATACTACTAAACCCTGCTTATATCCCATAACCTCTGAACCCGACCTGCACCCTAGTACCACTGAAGCCGACTTCTACCTTAGTGCCTCTACTACCCCCCCCCCCCACCTTCCTTTTCATTAAGGCTGCACATGTTTCCCATTACCTGTTTTCATGTGCAGTTGTATCCCTGTTACAAATTTTCTGATGCAAAGACGTTGATAGAAAGACATTTTTAGGAAATTGGCTTTCTTTACTTTGGAAATTCATCAAAATGGAGTTTCACTAGGCTGAGGTCATCGGGCTGGTGTTTTTCCACCAAGGGAGAGCACTTGCACTACTCTGAAGAAATCTAAATCCATCTATAATGGCAGGACGATTTTACAACCAATTATCTAAACACAGTTTCAAGATCAACCATAGGCTAAAGCCATGGCAACTTATTCAGCTCTAGTATTAAAGAGTAAATTACTCAGTCTCTCAAAAAGCACGGACCACGCCCCCGTAAACATGATAAAATATGGAAGCGCTGGGCGGACTACAGGGGACTGGACTTAAAGCCCATATTGGAGGAATAGTTGGGTGGGTGGTGGACCATCTCCCTCTAGCTTTAAAGAGGCATGGCACACTGGAGTACCAGGCACAGCCGGGTCTGGGGGGTATGGGTCATGGACGGAACAGAATAGTAGTCGTGCATAGATCTGCTGCTTTGACTGGATGGACAGTGTGATGGGTGGGGGAGTGGGGTGGGGGGTGGGGGGTGGTGTTATGTTTTTTTAAGGGCGGGGACTGCTTTGGTTCTGCATGTCTCTTTTGTAGTCTGTATACGATACTTCATGAGAAAAATGTCAAAGCTGGTATGTTGTCTTTTGATATGGTTGAAGTCTCTGGGTCACAGAGCTTCCCTGGATGTGTCTTTGACGAATAAAATTTGTTTACAAAAAAAAAAAGCACGGACCACCTTAAACTTTACAAGTCAAGGAAAACAAGAATATGAATGATAATTGCTGTCTCAAAACTTTACTCACTTGCATATGAACCCTCCACTTTCACATTTTCTCCTAGAATCAGTGTGCTCGGGAAAGAGAAGCTCAGGCCGGTGTAGGACATCCACCAACACAGACAACTCTGCCTGGACTAAGGGGCGCAACCGGTCCTCCAAGGCAGACACGATATCCTACAACAAAAAAAGGAAAGATGCAAGTGGGCTAAATAGGACATAACCAACGGCAAAAAATAGAGCTCAGGAGTGTAAATAGTTTAAAGAAAGGAGACTATGTACAAGCACACTGACATCAGGATATCAAGGACAATCCCATTATTAAACTAAAACCTCACTCAAACACACAACATAATAAACTTTAAGCACCCCAAACTGCTTATGATACAGCCACTCAAACTTTTTGACCCCAGAAAAGAAGCAAACAAGTGTGTGTTTGTAAACGTATGTTTGATTTGGAGCATCAACTTCCTAACTTCAACAATTATAATCTTAAAACACAGCAGTTAAAGATCAATCAAAATCATACTTTATCAAAAGAGGCTCAATCACCAAAACGTTCTGCTTGTGGTTCAATCAGTAACTTCATCTAAATGGCTATTATTTCAACACACCAGCAAGCATGTCAGCTGAAATTATCACGAATAAGCAAATACCCCTTCAAAGCAAAAAGCAATCTCCTGCTTGTGAGAAGTTGGCCTGGTATATGCTGACCGCTAGTTAAAGTGGGCACCTTGTACCAGTCCAAACAACCCTTATTGATGATCAGGTTAAAGACAACCTTTATTAAAAGCTATCCTAGTGGTAGCTATGGAGAGCAGCCTTCAGGATATGTCTCGAAGGAATGTAAAGCAGCTTGTTTTACCAAATCAGAACCTCCTGAATGACCAAATGAAAGTAGAACCACACAAGAGATATAATATATGTACTTATTACTAAACACTCTCTACTAACCTCTTTGTGAGATTACAGCACAAAGCACACAATATTAAATCACTAGAACAGTAAATAGCACAATACACAGTGGGCTCCAGGGGGAGACCAAACCATACTCTAAGTGGTATAACAACCACGACTCAACTAGACAGTGCCTAGAGCACGTAGAATCGTGGGGACCCCAAGGAACCACCCAAAGTAGTGACACAGGGGACGCACGGAGGACAAGTGCAGTGTGTGAACACAGGCGCGAGCTTCGTACAACTCTATGGGAAAGTCGCGGTTGGATTTTTAAAGATTTTAAGGACACTTCCGAGAAGACTCTAAGCAATCCCTTTCAACCATAGAAGGTTCCAAGGCCAGCACCCTTGAGAGTACCGAGGTACCCGTGTTACCTATCCCAGAGGAGCCGGGTGCACAGGGGTAAAGTGATGTCGGAAACCTTAGTCGTTTTCAATGGCGTGATGCGTAGAAGTGCTGCTGCCAGGAGGATGAAGTGTACGGTGGAATCCAAGCCTGGATCAGAGGTGAGAAGAACATGAACGCAGAGGGGACAGAGTCTGGGTCACTTCAGGGTGTCGAGGAGCACGATAGAGGAATGCCCATGTCGGGTGCTTCAGGTTAGATGACACGATGCTGGACTCTGCAGCCACTGTGACCAGGAGACGTCTGCGATGACCAAAGTCCAGAGGTGAGCTGTCCCGCGAAGGCTATCGAGTGCTTGGGGGGGGGGGGTGTCGAACACCAAGCCTTGGCAACTGCAACCCACTCGGGCAGAGAAAATCAGCTTTGGTGAGGACCAGCAAGGTGCTGGGGACTCTCCAAGCTATGGAGAGTCAGGGCACGTCTGGAGCAACCAGGAATGCCCACGGAAAGTAAAAGTTACCTTCACAGGGACCCACAGGCCAACGGACCAGGGATCGCGAAGGGACCTCGAGCTGAATCACAAAATACCAGCCCACGGAATACTAGTTAAGTAGGCCGGAAATCTTCCATGGAAATACTGCTCGGGGTCAGGACTACAAGTAGCCCAAAGTACAGCCTCAGGGATTGCCGAAAAGCATATGCTGCTGCAAAAGTACACGGTGCACAGGGGTTCGGGTTGCACGGTACCCACAAGGGATACTGATCTCAGAATTGCTGAGAGCAGATCAACCTCTGAGACCTCAGGAACCCACTTCCTGTGTTGCAGAAATCTTCGGAGTTCTCAGGAGCTCGGGAGATGCAAACCAGTCAGATGCGTTAAAGGTGCCTGCCTTGCAGGGGAGTAACTCCTTTACTCCAAGGGAGATTCTTTAGTCATCCAGCGTAGTGCAGATCGTCGAAGTACTTGGTTTCTGTAGCAGAGTTTAGTCCAGGTAAAATCTAAAGTCCTGTAGTCAGGGGTTCCTACTTTAAAACCAAGGAAGGGGTGTGACAAACTCTGGGGAACCACCTGGGGGAGGGTCAGGACAGAGGGGTGGCTACACCCATGTCCTTTGTCCAGTTTAGCGCCAGAGCAGGAGCGAATGGCTCCTGCAACCGGTTTGAGCTGGACTACGCACAGGGACACCAAATGCGTCCCCAGTGCAGACTTTCTGGCACTCAGTGCACCCACCCAGCCCCAATACACTAAATCATGAATGGGAGGTGGTCACACCTTCCTGGGACTGGAAACCTACTGCCAGGCCTTCCCCTGCTCGAGCTTGGCTCAGCAGCAGAAGGGTAGACTTGTGTATGTGGCTGGCAGCATCCATTTTGTGATGCCCAGGTTGAGAAAGCTAGTACCGGGTAGCCCGGTGACAAACAGTAGTGGTTCTAGAAGCTATGAATCATACCTCTCACACTAGTTACTGGTTTGGAGGTTTAATTCCAAGGTGTTTGACACCAAACACATGTTTCTAAGCAGCCGTTTTAAAGTTAGCATTTACCACGAGGTTATAATGCACTTATATGGTTGACTGCATCACAAAACCCCGAAAAATAGGTTCCGAAGACTGCAGAGGGGGCTCTGCTCATGCAGGTGCACCCCCTCACATAAAACCCATCACCCTGCCTTCAGGATTGATAAGGCCTGCCATAGGGGTGACTGATAGGTTTATATGAGAAGTGATTTAGAATAGATATAGTGGACCTAGGTGCATGCACCACCTTACACAGGCTGCAGTAGCAGACCCGTGGTGTCAGTTTGAATGGTCTCCCAGGGTTGGGAAAACACATGCTGCAGCCCCTGAGAGGCCTCTGGGGTACCTAGGCCCTGGGTACATAGTATACCGTATACTAGAGACTTATAAGGGTACCCCAGAATCCAACCTGGAGTGTACCTAAAGTACATGCTATCAATTTAGAGGAGAAAGCAGCTAGACTGGGGTCCTGAACAGCAGGATCCCAGTCAATCTAAGTTGAAATCAGTGATACATCAGCAAAAAGTGGGAGTAACTATAAGAAGCTGATCCTACTCTCCTTTCCTTCATTTTATTGCATTTTGTAAATAACTTTTCAAGTATAAAAACAAAATAAATAAAATAAATTGAAGCATGCATGAATTTACCATTTTCACAGAGGAACTGAAGATATATTAAACCATCACATTATTCTGGGTCATGGTAGCGGTAGGACATCTCCATATGCAATAATTCCATGCAAAGTATCAAAATCAAATTCACTGCTTTAGAAAGTTTCCTCGTCAACCACCATCATCACCACAAATGAAGTATTGCCATATTCAGAAGTGTAGTTTTAAGGTAACATGTTAACAGGTGACTAAACCTTTAAGATCCTGGCGCAACCACTGGCTACTGAGAAGTATTTTGTGTGAGTAATGTTTATCATTGGCATAGCAAGGCTCTACTACCATTTCACTCTAAGCAGATAACCAAGTAACCCTCTCTGGGCACTCCAGTCTCTAGACTGAGGTTGTGACATGATGTGGTAAAGGCGGTAAGTAACACAAGGTCAGTAAAACTTCAACTTCAATATCCAGTCAGTCGTTTAATTTTAACAACAAAAGTGACTTAAACGATAGGTAACTAGTACAGTTAAAACTAGGGTTGAGCTGTTTGTTTTTAATAAACGTTTCTAGTTATGACAACGGCGCGAACTTCGAGGCTGTGAAAATGCTGGGCACATAGAAGCTCTCACCCCCAGAAAGTTTGGTTAATGACCTGCACAATCTTAGATGTAGGCGCATACATGTTTAAGTACTTCTGAGACACCATAGTGCTAGCCCGCTCATTCAAGTCATTTTTCACAATTAGTATTCATTCCAATCTAGGGCATGAATGGTCGAACGGAGTGCATCACTATTCTAAGCAGGCAACAAGCTGGTCAGTATTAAAATCACTTTATAACTGTTTATCTGGTCTTTCAGACCACGGAAATGCTGTAAACTCACCCTACATGTATAGGTTCAGGTACTTCAGCATATCAAGTTGAACACAACATTTTTGACCGTGTAGGAATGCCATGCAGCAAGCACAAGTGGCTCTTTATTTTAATTCCTGACATATGGTTACACTGTTGGACTCGAAAAACACTACTACTCAATAAAGAAACATTCCCTAGACTTGGTCACAACCCTTGCACATACACAAAAAATCTAGGTTACACCAACTCATACAAATGAACAAGCTAATTCCAATAGAACTTTACAAGGTTAAATGCTAGCACCACAAGCACAGATTATAAACAGTTTACAATCAAAGGTTTACCTAAAAATGAGTTTAGGGTACCACACATTAGTGTTGATAACAATTTGGGCCCATTGTAACAATGATGAAGATCCATGTTTGCCAAAAAACGCCAAGCTCAGAAAGGCATCATGCCAGGCAAATTGCAACTGGGGAAAACATCACAATGACGAACATATGTAGACTTCAGATAAAACAAATTAAAAAAACAAATGAGCATTTCAAATTCTCATTATCAGAAATAGATATTTTTAACACCCCTCCCTCCCCCCAGCCCAACACGGAATGGCTTATACAGAAAGAAATTTATAAATAGTTTTAGTTTCTAAGTTATATGGACAAACAGCCAAGTATGTTCTGGTGGAGGGCAATGTTTTCACCTCCATTATGCTTAACATTTGCAGACAAGTATCCACATTCCCATTTGAGGTTCACTTTTGTACATAGGACAAAGCAAATTAAACCAGGCCTTTCATGATATGTTGGTATTTCACACATCTCTGCCCAAACCAGCATGGACATGCAAGATCTGTATACCAATTGAGTCAATTTTAAGGAAATAAGTAGTAACAATGTTAAATGTTACTCCCTGCTGAACCGTGCAACAGCAAGCCAAACTGGTACAGATGCAATAATTCAGACAGACTGCTGCCCAAACAAAACAAGTGATTCTGAGGGCCTTCCATAGGAACAGATGGTCCCAAACTATTTACCTAAAAGAACCAGAAGCACCATCCTCTACAAATGTTAAAGCCATGATCATCAATGGACTGAAAGAAAAGGATAATCAAGTTACTTCTTGAACCAGTTACTTAACTTCGGGAACGCTGTTCCGGTGGATATTTTGACTGCATATATATATGCCTTCTTAAAACGTTACTTTAAAGATTATCGAAAAAGAATAAGATGCTTTTGCTGTGTATGCAAGGCATTACAAAATAGAATTGTTTTAGGTTTCATTATTAGCATCTAAATTTGAATTTAAAATTAAAAAAAAATGTACAACTGGAAAAGCATTTGTACATTGAAAGTCTGGTATCCAATTCACTATTTTGAATTTACGGTGTTTAAGCCACGTAGAGCATGAAACAAAAAACATACACTACCACACAGCAAATACAGAAAGACCAACATGAGACAATGAGATCACTTAAGAAGAAAACAGGCATTGGCAAAGCTCTCACCTTTATGAACCATCAGCTTAATTTTTTTTTTGTGCATAATTAAGGAAAAGAACCATGACACATCCGCCTGCTTCATTTGGTTAGCGTGCTCAACATGCATACGTCACACACACATCCACCTACCAAATAATGCGGGTGCTTTTTAAAAATTTACCGATCAAAATTTGATTGATAAATAAGTAGTAGGTAGAGGGAAAGTTTATTCTTTTTTGGCGAAAGTATCAATAAAATGTGTGAAGCCATACAAGGTGGGGCAGCAGCGGCACGGATGAAGGCTGCAATATAGAGGGCAGAGGTAAGCAAGACAGGTTAGAGGAGGAACAAGTTAATTATCTTCGGTAACTTCTTATCTGGTGGAGTCTATCTTACCACAGATTTCTTACCTCGGAATTATCCCTGGGTGTCAGACTGGATCCATAAGTTTTTTGTGAGCAGTACCCATGCTCGCCAGTAGGTGACATAGTTCAGCTTTTCGTTGCGGCATCGTCCGTGCTGGAAGAAGCGTGCACAGTGCCTATTTAGGCGCTACCCCATCACGCTGACTTCAGATTTTATTTGGCTTAAATGAGAGGCCTATTGGCTTTGCTAGTGCTGGTTTCCTTCTTACTTAATCCCATTGTAGCATGTTCTTATTTCGGTCTATGCGGTCAGGTAATTTATATTTTCTGTTTCATGCTCTACATGGCTTAAACACTGAAAAGCTGCGAAAAGAAACACACCAAGAGCCCAGAGCTACAGAGAGCACTGACCACTGATGTGTGTACCTATAAATCTGGTAAAAGTAGGAAAGATGGGTCGGTAGGGAATCTGCAGCTAGTCTCTCTACCAGATAAGACGTTACCAAAGGTAAGAAACTTTTTCATAGGATAGATACTTCTAGCTGCAAATTCCTTACCTTAGCATAGGTACCCAAACCATACATCCCCAAAGGTGGGTCTGTGAACTTGATTTAGACTAGGAGATCTGACAGAACAGGCAAAGTACCCCTCCTGACAGCCCGGACTGTCAAGGAAGTAGTTTTTTGGTGGATGTACACAATGACGCCCATGTTGCTAGGACAGTGGTCATAGCACCTGCCCTAATCCAATGAGCACGCAAACCCTTTGGTGGTTGCTTCTTGGCCGATGCATAGCACATCTTGGTGCAGAGTACAATCCATCGGGAAATGATTAATTTCTGCACAGCCTTCCCTTTTTTGGCTCCGAAATCTTCCATGAAGAGTTGATCGCCAAGCAGGAACAGTTTTGTGCGGTCAAGGTAGAACGATAATGTGTCCAACCGGTGGAGTCTCTCCTCTTCCGTAGATGGATGAGGCTGTTGTGTAGTTTTCACTAATTAGTAGGAGCTGCGCATTTGTGGACGACAAACTTAGGGTGGTGCCAGACTGATTCCATGCACCTTCGTTGGATAGGTTGTCCCTTGGACCAGCTAGCTCAGAGTGCCACCGTTAGCCCCACCTAACCTGGATAGGGAGCAAACTGTTCTGGCAATCACTGAACAGGACAACTCTGTTCCCTCAGGAACTGCGGGAATTGACTTGCAACCTTTCACTCAGTCACTCGTGAGCTCTTTTGCTCCGAGAAATACACAAAGAATACACATAGGAGAGTTTTCAATATTTATTGAATTATAGTGGTTCTTGCATAGAAAATAGGAGCTGCAATGATTAATAGAAGCAGACAAAGGTTATAATGTGTCAAAATAGTGAATAAAATGAAGAGGTCCACCATCTTGTTGAGACCGCATATAAATGCATACATATAAAGTGTAACAATCTAGCGTACTCCTACGATGCGAACCCTAAACTGTGTGTCTAGGGTGCAAATGTATGATCTGCCAAGAAACCCCCTTCTGGATGATCGAACTCCTTTTCCTGGTGGGTAAGAGTGTAGAACCCCACTGTGGTCTCAAACTGGACACCTCTCACGGAGACGTCAGTCAGCTGCTAGACAAAAGCTTCAGCATGCAGGGGCCCCTCGAAGTCAGCAGAAGGGTCTCCTCGGCTTACTCTCGGCAACAAAAGGATATATATATCACCCAGTCCTCCGCAAACATCCAAAGGATGACGACGCCGTGTCCAGGCTCGAAAAGTTTATTATATAATCAGCCGATTTGTACGCGTTTCGCCTGCGCAGCAGGCTTGATCACCAACAATTCATTTAAACTCAGACTCCTTATTTACATAATTTCTTGCACTCGTGACAAGTCACATGACATGACTACAACACTAGTGCATTGGAAGACAGACTCGTAGTCCAACGGGAAAGAAAACTCTTGGCTCGTTAATACACACTTGATCATACAAATCGTAATGATTATAAATGAAACCAACGTAAAGGCACATCTCATGTCGTACCTCCTCAAAGAAATAACTATGGGCAAGTGCCCTGATCATTCCTGATTGATGCAACTAATAATGGCAGGTGTAATCATAACGTTGACAACACGTGTATTATGCAGTTCCGTATGCCTTTACGTTGGTTTCATTTATAATCATTACGATTTGTATGATCAAGTGTGTATTAACGAGCCAAGAGTTTTCTTTCCCGTTGCACTAGTGTTGTAGTCATGTCATGTGACTTGTCACGAGTACAAGAAATTATGTAAATAAGGAGTCTGAGTTTAAATGAATTGTTGGTGATCAAGCCTGCTGCGCAGGCGAAACGCGTACAAATCGGCTGATTATATAATAAACTTGTCGAGCCTGGACACGGCGTCGTCATCCTTTGGATGTTTGCGGAGGACTGGGTGATGTAAAGCGGACTTTGCTGGGGTAGTTCGCGGTAGACTACGCACCCTCTGTTCTGGCGTCCGGCGGCAGTTACTCTAGTGAGGAGGAGCATGTGTATATATATATATTCACTGAAAAAACCATAGGTTTCACACATGTTATAGTTAGCGGAAATTTTACTGATAAAAAACCAATGAAATTCCCCCGTTATAGTTAGTGCAGGCAACTATAACTCACGCGACCGCAATCCTCTGCTGATGCTAATACTGTATTTAGACACTTATTTGCCCATGTCTTCTTCCATACATTTTTAGCTATACATATATTACAAATATTTTTTTTTCATAAAGACACATGTCATCAGCAGAAGATTGCGGTCGCGTGAGTTATAGTTGCCTGCACTAACTATAACGGGGGAATTTCATAGGTTTTTTATCAGTAAAATTTCCGCTAACTATAACATGTGTGAAACCTATGGTTTTTTCAGTGAATTTGCAAGGTTTTTTAAATGCTAATTCCTAACTATAACGTGTGTGAAACCTATGGTTTTTTCAGTGAATTTGTACGTTTTTTTAAATGCTAAGTTACTTTACGCCATTCGTGGCGTGCGCGCCCACTTAACGCAGTTCGTTCCGTGCGCGCACGGTGCGCTTCGCGCACCGTGCGCGCACAGTGAGCACGCGGTGCGCTTCGCGCACCGCGCGCCCACTTTACGCAGTTAGTGCCGTGCACGCACGGTAGGCACGCGGTGCGCTACGCGCACCGCGTGCCCACGTTACGCTACATGGGCCATGTACGCACGATGCGCTTCGCGCACCGTGCGCACATGGAGGACATATGATGCACTTCGTTTTGAAAGGTAATATTGTAATTTTTCGTATATTTTATAAGCCATGCACAAATGGTGCCCTTCGGGCACCATTTGCACACGGGGTGGAGAGAGTGTGCATAATTTTTTTTTTTATTATTTTTTTTTTAATATTTTAGTTTATCTCATGTGTAATAAGCCATGCAAAATTGGTGCCCTTCGGTCACCAATTGCACACGGGGTGGAGAGAGTGTGGATAATTTTTTTTTTAAAAAAATTTTTTACCGTACGCGTACGGTAAGCGTAATCGGCGAAATTACCGAAAAAATAAAAATTCCGTTTTTGGCCTTGGGGGAGCATTTTTGGGACTCCCTCAACATGGCTATGTGTGTGGGAGCTGTAGGTAGGCAATCTTCTGCTGATGACATATGTGTCTTTATGAAAAAAAAATATTTGTAATATATGTATAGCTAAAAATGTATGGAAGAAGACATGGGCAAATAAGTGTCTAAATACAGTATTAGCATCAGCAGAGGATTGCGGTCGCGTGAGTTATAGTTGCCTGCACTAACTATAACGGGGGAATTTCATTGGTTTTTTATCAGTAAAATTTCCGCTAACTATAACATGTGTGAAACCTATGGTTTTTTCAGTGAATATATATATATATATATATATATATATATATATATATATATATATATATATATATATATATAATGGCATCCTTGCCGCAGGCCGAGATTGTGATCAGGCTACCATTGTTTGTGTTCTACAGATATCTGTGTGACTATATGGATGTTGTAGGAAGGTGGATATCTGACTATGGTTACCCCCAACCTTTTGCCTAGTGTCTAGCTGGTTTTTCGACTTAGTTGGCCTGAGATCCTGCCATTCAGGGTCTCAGGCTGTCTGCACTCTCTTTAAAATGGACTCCATGTACCCTAGGTACATAACCAACTGGTAAGGATCACCTTATTGGACCCTGTACAGTGTACCCTAGGTACCCAGGGCATAGGTGTACCCTAGGCCTCCCAGGGGCTGCAGCATGTATTATGCCACCCTTGGTCTGGCCTTCCAATCAGACACAACTGGCTGATCACTCAGCTGGGGCAAGGTCGTGTAATCACCCCTTGCTTAGATATAGTATGCCTATATCTACCCTTATATATAGACACATGTGTACCTATCAGTCACTCCTATGGCAGGCCTTAACAATCCTGGAGGCAGAGTACTTGGTAACATGTGAGATGGTGCTCTAGCATGAGCTGAGCCTGTCTGCAGCTTTCGGAACCTTGTCCTTATAGCTGTTCTATGATATAGCCTACCATATACTGTTAAAGTGCCTTATAATCTTAGACGGTTATGGTAACTATGGTTTGGCTTTATCGAAACATGTCGTGTAAGGTGTCTAACACTTTGGAATAATACCCCCATACCATTTCTGGACATGAGGATATTATTCCCCCCTTCTAGAGGGAAAGACATGTTAAAATCATACTTCAACTGTTAGCCTCTGACCAAAGCCTCAGCATCACAAAATGGATGCTGCTGCCACGACACAAGTCTGACCTCCTGCAGCTGGGAGTGATCCCAGCCAGGGAGGCCTGGACAATAGGTTTCCTGCTTGGGGAGGTGCTAGCACCTCCCCAGACAGCCTTTAGTGTATTGGGGCAGGGTGGGCTGAAAGGAATGAGACATGCCTGGGGCACACAAGGTGTTCCTTGCATAGTCCAGTTCAAACCGGCGCTGGGGCACTCCAGCCCCAGCTCTGGCGCGAAACTGGACAAAGGGAAGTGGGTGTAACCACCCCCTCCCAGGTCCCACCCATAAGGCGTGACCTAGCAGGTATCCCAGCCCCCCAGATTAGTATAAGAGTGGGAGTTGGGCCTCAAGACTTTAGATTATCCTGAACCTGCAAACTTGAACAGAAACTCTGGACCTTCGACATTCGACGAAAGAAGAAGACTGAAGAATCTCCCTTGTAGCCAAGGAGTGGCTACCCTGTGCAAACAGGCACCATCAAGAGACTACCCTTTGCTTTGCCCACGTTCTACGAGGAACCGACTGCAGAGCCCGACCAGAGCCTCGACTTACAGACTTCTCCGACCCTGATCCACATCTACAGCAGAGCTGAGATCCGTGGAGGCGACGAGCGACGTGGGACCGGCTACCTGGAAAAAGTGGCTAGTAACTTAAAGCGCAGCTTCTGAGGTACCCTCGAAGTTGTGCACCGGGGATTGAGAAGCCCCAACCCCAAGCACCATCTGCACCGAAGATCAGCCCCCCACACTCCACGAGTCCTGCGTGGGGCCCTTCAGCATTTTCCTGCTTGCCGCGTCTGTCCGGTTGCTTGCCCGCTGGCTAGTGGCCTTGGTGACGACGCACCCTAAAATCTTCTGCGCTGGTTTGGCTCCTCCAGACTGGCTCCCGCTTCTCTGCAAAGAAGAAGCACCCCAGACCTTCCTGGTCTGCACCAGAAGCAAGTCCTTCGTTCTTCGTGGGTTCCGCTTGCCAAGGCTTGGTGAGTCCTAGTCCAACTTCGACGCCGCCGACAGCAAGAGCCTTCGTGGGACAGCTCGCCTCCTGGTCCTGGTCGTCCACGACGCTTCCTGGTCCTCCTGGCTGCAGCGACAAGCTTCACCTTCACCTGCAATCTTCACGACATCGCCTGGTTCCTTCCTGGTTCCACGTGGTCACTGGCTAGTGACCTTGACTCTGTCCCTTCTGCTTGCAGGTTTCTTCTCTTCTTGATCCCGGCCTTGGGATCCACCGGACACTCTTCACTGACTGCCTGTCAGCATCTTTCTTCAGGCATCCATAGGAGTCGACGACGAAAACCGACGCATCTTCACCCCTATGCACCCGCAGCCTGTGGGCTAGGTAACTTGGGTACTCCGGTGCTCATCAGGATAGTGACTATCCTAGTGTCTAGTTTTCAAGTCTCAACTTCCTAGCTACTCCGGAAGTGTCCTAAATCTACCGTTTTCTAAACTGTACTATTGCTATTGACTTTTACGCATTACGCGTGAGTGTTTCTACTCTGCACACGAATCCCGTGGGCCTCCCACTTCCTAACTAACGCTAGTGTAGTGTAGCCCCAGCGATTCCCTAGGCCTAGGCCTATTCTATTTCCGTGACAGTGGTTCTTATACCACTTACTTAGTATATGGTTTGCGTGGCCCCTAGGGCCTAACTGTATTACTTACCTGTGTGACTTAATGTATGCATAAATAAGACTGTGTTGTACTTACCTCTAATCTCATAAAGAGTGCTGAGGGTTTGACTAGAATAAATACACTTTATTTTATATATATATCTGTTGTGGTGTCCTTTCATTTGGTATTCAAGGGATTATATATGGTATCACAGCTGGCTTCACATGCCATTGAGAGTTTAGCCTAAGACTGCTCTTGTCCATGCTACCACTAGGATAGCTGGTCTATAAGGTTGACTTTACAACCAATCACCATAAGGGTATTTGGACTGACATAAGGTGTACACTAGAACTAGTGACATCATACATCAGGCCAACTTCTCACAGATGTAATAAACACTTTTGTATCACAAATGTGAGGGCCTTGTACCTAATGCCAAGGCAGTGTGATAGTGTTCTCACAAAGCGTTGTGTGTCAGCAAGGTCGGTGCTTCCAAGAAACTAGTCCAAGCGGCACAACTGCAAATGTGTGTGAAAAGTCGATGTGGAAAAGTGAAGGCAACTTTAGGAAAGGATGGTGTTCATGTAACAATGGCACTAATTCCTACCGGGCCTAACTCGGGCACATTACAAGGTGGAGTGCAAAAAGTAGGCAAAGTGATGGACTGGACTATGTGAAACAGGGTGACTACCTTCAGCAAGAAGTTTGTCATAGAAGAAAGATGTATGGGGCCTGAGATGATAGCACCTGAAGTACACTGACCCTCCAGGCAGATGTAATTGCCACCAGAAAGGCTGTCTTGATGGTGAGGAGCCTACGAGGGCAGGTATGAAGTGGCTCAAAGGAAGCACACTTCAGAAAGTTAAGGGAAAAGTTAAGGTCCCATTGAGGCATAACGAAGGGAGCTGGAGGAAGAGTGTTGCAAACCTTTAAGGAATCTATTTATAGTAGGGGGACTTGAAGAGGGATGGCTGATCGGCCAGCTTAAGGAAGGCAGAGATGG